>NC_054606.1:3081250-3697500 GCF_004785595.1 Juglans microcarpa x Juglans regia | reverse complement strand
GAATACTTCTCTAGGATCTCATAAACTTGGTACATTTTTTTTTTATAGTTAAAACTTGATACTTGAGAAGGAGAAGATGGAGTAAATTGGTGATGTTAAATTGATAAGGTTTAACTTGATACCTGAAACGATGCACCATAAACAGTTTGAATTTATATGCAGTCCGGATCACTTCAGGGGAATGGTATCTCAAAGAAAAATGGTAGCACCCATTAACTTCCAAACATCAGATTACCGTGAATAAAATCGACAGTTCACCTTTTTCTGTTCCCCTTGCTCTCTCTCTCTTTAGCTCTCTCACTGTCAAAACTCACTCCCTCTCTCTAACTGAAGAGGAATTGAAGGTGCTCTGCTGCAATTCTTCAAAATTAAAAAAAAAAAAAAAAAAAAAAAAAAAAAAAAAAAAAGGCAATTTTGAGTACAGATAGGACCTAAAACATCTGCAGTGGATTTAATTTGTGATAAAAGGCTACTTTGTGTTCTGCTTAGTCATCAGAAATGCCGGAACAAGGAAAGTGAAAATGATGTGAATTTCTGAAATTTATTTTCCTTAAATTGATTATATGACATTTTGAGCCAATTTAGCATGAAAATGATTTGATTTAGTGATTTATGGGTTCTGCTAGAAATGTGTGCCGCAGATGACCCAAAGAAGACAGAGCACTTACTTACGCTAGATGGAGCTAAGGAAAGACTTCATCTGTTCAAAGCAGACTTACTGGAAGAAGGATCTTTTGATTCTTTGGTTGATGGATGTGAGGGCGTTTTTCATACAGCTAGTCCTGTTTATATGGATCCCAGGGATCCACAGGTACATTTTGTTTCGTATTAATTGGATCAATGCAAAGTCATGTATGCCAAAGAATGAACAATTTTGTGTAATGCTCGGGTGTTTAGCAAAAGTGAATGAAACTCTCTTGTCCCCTTGTGGTTTAAAGTACATATGCTATTCATATCAAATTTCCATGATTTGCTTTTCTAAGTTTATTTTTTGATGGGTTTAGTTAGATGAGATTACCCTCTTCTTATTTCTCTTGTTTAAACTTTTGTTGATGTTCATTGGCTGCTGTTCTTATCTCCCATTGACATTATCATTATCTATGGATTTTCTCCACTGTTTACACGCAAGTCTTTGTTAGCATCACTTTGAACTGATCCAAAATTAAAAAGGAACAAAATACCATAATCTGTCCAGATACTATGCTAGAGTCTATATTTAAATTCACTAGTGCATATGTTTGTTTATATTTCTTTCAGGCAGAACTAATTGACCCAGCATTGAAGGGAACACTTAACGTTCTTAGATCATGTGCTAAAGTTTCATCTGTGAAAAGAGTTGTCCTAACATCCTCGATGGCAGCAGTAGCATTCAATGGAAAGCCTCTTGGTCCTGATGTAGTAATTGATGAGACATGGTTTTCAGATCCTGCTTTTTGTGAGAAATCAAAGGTGCAATATTCTGCTTTCATATTACATTCTACATACCTTTCATAAACCTCTTTTTATGAAATGGTTTTATCACGTTATTCTTTTCTTTTCTTTCTTTATTACCTTCTTTCTTTTGTTTCCTTTTCCCCCTTGATGGTTCACTTCTTTTTTACACTCTGGAAGTTTTGCAGGTGATCTCATTCATCTAATCCTTCATATTTCGTTCACATTTAACTCACATAAAATAAACTGCATTGCTGCAATTATATGATTTGTTCAAGTGTTACTGATAAGTCTGAAGAACAAATTATACACCATTATAAATGTATTTTAAGATTTATTTTTCTTTGTTGCTACTATGAATTTTAATTAAGTTTCTCCCTGACCTGGATATAAGCATTTGGTGTTGGCTAGGCCAGGATCTTAATTCAAATATCAAGATTTGGCTTGGCTTCCTGACGAGTTGATTGAGGGAAACAAGGATAATAGTATCATAGTGGTATATACTCTGCCCACATTACTTTTACACTACGTCTGTTAAACATATTTGTTTTCATCAGCTTTGGTACATGCTTTCAAAGACCCTAGCGGAGGAGGCTGCTTGGAAATTTGCGAAAGAAAATGGTATTGATATGGTGGCAATGAATCCAGGGTGGGTGATTGGCCCTCTCTTACAGCCAACTCTTAATACGAGTGTGTAGCCGGTTTTCAAACTTGTAAATGGTACTCTTCAGCCAGTGTGATTATTGTTTACTTTTAATTTGAATATTGACAAATATTTGCATTTATTAAAGAAATAAACTCTGTTGAAGGACCTGCTGAGGGTCCTTGTACCAGATGACATGTCCTCCCCATATAAACAACAAGTGGAAGGTGTCGGTTCAACCGGCTCAACCTATTGAAGTTGGGACCTCTTGCTGCGGAAACCTCAGAAAGAAAAATGATCGAACCCTTGCATATTGTTTTGCTTTCACTTTGTTTTTTTATAAAAAATATAGCACGTGACTAATATCCTAGGCAATTGAGTGGGAGCAGTAAAATGAATCTTTTAAATAGCAGGATGAGTGAATGTCATGTGCAAAACATTTTTGGCCACATTAGTTGTATGAATACTCCAATTATATTTCTTACTCAAGTCACTTCCAAGTCTGCAACTCTCAGGAACTGTTTACCAAATGAAAACAGGTTTTGATCTGTCAGAAGAACTATAATTTTGAAGAAAGGAGTGTGCTAGTGCTCCAATCCATGTTATTTCCTGAATTCTCAGTAGTCCAGTGTATAATCCTTATCATGTTATCATCCATTTATCCATCTATTTTCTCTTTTAAATGATTTCCATATGTCGGCCATAAAACGTTATTTCCATTTTTCATTAGAATTAGTGTATTGTGCTGTTTAAGGCTCTGTATTAGACTATATTGAAATAGGATCACTAGCAAAATCTTGTGGTGCTTCAGATGAAACTTCAAGGTAAAGACACCACAAAAACCTAACTTGCGCTCACCCCACAGCCTGGCCAGAAAATATGGGAGCTCAACTTCAAGTGGTGTTTCCTAATTCCCTCTTCTAAAAGATGCAATTGTGATGCAAGCAGTTGACAATTTTATCTTATGCAGGGCAGGACAGATTTCCAAATGTGACCTACAGATGGGTTGATGTTAGAGATGTTGCTACTGCACATATACTAGCCTTTGAGAATCCATCAGCCAGTGGAAGATATTGTTTAGTTGGAACGGTTATCCACTGTTCAGAGTCTGTTAAGATCTTGCGTGAACTATTCCCGGATATGAACCTTCCTGAAAAGTAAGCTAGATGTCCATACAAACATTACCTATACTAGCAGCATCAACTTGTCAAATTTTCATTCACACTGGTTTTGCTTTTGAAGATCTACTACTGTATACATTCATGCTTAAGAAACAAACAGGTGGATTATAATTTTCCAAGTATATTGATCACCTCAATGAAAAGATGCTCGGTTTGAATCGGGAACTGTAAATTGGATGGTCTCTTTTGTAGCCGAGTTAAAACACATCTGATTTTTGTTTCATACATTGCAGATGTGAAGATGAGAAGCCTTTTGAGCCAATCTACATGGTGTCCAAGGAGAGAGCAGAAAGTTTAGGCCTTAACTTTACTCCTGTGGAGGATACTTTTAGGGACACCGTTGAAAGCTTGAGGGGGAAGAACTTGAGTACCTGATATCGGCAACTCAGCCTCAGGCAAATAATTATAAATAAACTTTGCCTGGCCTTCAATTTTAATTATTGATGCTATTGTGTTGATTCACTTAAGTGGTGCTTCACAAACTTGTGTCCAAGTAGTGCCACGTATGAACATTAGCTTTCTATATAATATAATATATATATATATATGGGTTTTTAAATTAAAATACCCTATATAACAAAATTAGCCTACTATACAGTAAAAAGAAACTTAAATCAAGTTTGAATATTGAGATGAGATGAGTTGAGATGGTTTGTGAATAATAGTGAGATTATTAGTTAAAATTAGATGAGATGAGATGAGATAAGGTAAGATAATCATCTCACCTTTGTATCCAAATGGGCCTTAATCTTCTAAGTTAGTGGCTTAAGATTGTGTTTGAGTAGTGATGTATTCTCAAGTATTCTGTAAATAATAATAAAAAAATAATGATAGAATATTGAAAAGTAGGTGAAAAGTAATAATAAAATAATAAATAGTAATAAAGTATTCTCGTTACTCAAATTAGACCTTAATCTTCTCAGTTGTTTTGAGTTGGTTGTATGATATTTTGTATAGAAATTATATATATGGTATACAAATTTTTTGGCTTTGAAATGTTTTATTTAAAATCTTCAAATTGCTTTGGATGTATAAAAAGTTCTTTATTCATTTAATTCCATCTTCCATACCCCCAAAAAAAAAAAGATACCAATCTTTGTAAACACATTTTTTCTCTGCAACCTCATCAAGTAAAGAGGTTAATCTTATCTCTTTACTCTCTCATATTCATTTTTCTCTTTTATCTTCTTTTAAAATTCAGTGGCATTTATGAATCTTTAATTGCAGCATCAAAATATACGCAAGATGAAAAAAAGGGCAATATAATTGCTTTGTGACTTTAGCAATATCGCTTATCTATGTATTGAACACCCCGTTTCTTCTTCTTCTTTTCTTCTTTCTCTTTAAAAGATAAATTACTACGTGTTTATAATGAAAATCCATCCAATCCGCGGGAAAAGGCCACAAAAGATAAAGCACTATATCAATCAAAAGTTTCGGTTCTGCACAATGTTAACGGACGAGAGCTTGTTCTATCCAGCTTCTATCAAAAAAATAAATCTACACCCAACAGAGAGTCTCGGATAGACAGTAATAATTCCTAACCACGAATGGAGGCACGAGGGACAGCAGGTAAACCCAGTTCGTCATGAGCCTGTCAGAACAAAGGTTTGCAAGAAGAATTAATGAGATAGAATCCGTTTAACGTGCAACAAAAACAGTCAACTGTGAAAAGTTAGTTCTAGTTGCCCCCGTGAGTTTTCTTGATGGGAAGAAAATGGAAATTTGAAGACATACGAGTCTAGCTTTTCTGACGTATGTAGATGCAGTAATCAAGTGTTCAAGTGTCCAAGTGCCATCGAAAAATGTGGAGATTATTATTATTATTATTATTATTATTTTTTCATTTTCAGTGGATTTTACCTGGGCATTGGATCTGCCAGCTGGCACAGCTTGTCCAGAGGGTGCTGAAGGCAAGTTGAGCTCTGCATCCAAATCAGGTTCTTTATCGGGTTGAAGATAAGAGGGCACCCCATCAGCTTCAGTTTCCATTCCCATGTCCGCTTCCAAAGCATCAAGCTCTGCACCAAAAAAATTAGTTAGAATTGAATAGATACACAAAATACAGGGAAGTACTACGCCTGCTGATCTTCACCCTCCTCTCCTTTTCTCTTATATATAGGGAGCTTTTCCATAGAAAACACGGTGAGGAATAGCAATGTACCAATTGTCTCACTTTTGTCCCTTCGGGGACATCCGATAAAATTGGAACGATACAAAGAAGATTAGCATGGCCCCTGCACAATGTACCAATCGACTGCATATTGTTTCCATTGCAATATTGGTCAGACATGCTACTTAAGGCTACCAATGAATGATCAGAATACCTACGATCCGTCCCGTGGACACATTATTCAGAAAGCTTTCGACACTACCAGAATTTAGTACTTCCAAGTTCCAACAACTAATAATATAGTCAATGTGCAAATGGATATCAGAAAGTCTATAACATCCAAAAACAATCCTAAAGAATATTTCCCTCGATGTTTGGGCCATTAAATAGCATAAAAGCTTACCACCCATAAGGTCTTCCTCATCAATGTCATCCGGCACATTATAGCTTCTACCCAGGGTCTCTTGAATTTCATTACTCACATCCATTAGGTCCATCATCTCATCTTGCAAATTCTGTAGATTATAGGATCTGTTCAGCACCAGAAATTCACAAAGGCAGTAAATAGAAACTGAATAAGGAAAGAAGATATCATAAGATTACATACATCAATTTCTTGGATCTTCACTGTTTTCATCATTCCTTTCAACTCCTGGTTTGCAGATTTCAAAGCTGACATCTGGAGAGAAAGGAAAAAAGGACCAAATTGTAACAAAATACATAATTAACATTGCAATCTGGTTTCCAAACATGCCCTGGGGCATTTCTTATAATCTGAATGGATGAGGAAAGAGTATCAAAGTCTAGAGCTTAGATAACTCATATATTTTTGAAGAATCCCTCCCTAATGATAAATGGTTCTTCCCCTACCTCTCATGAGGTAGGCAGCAGGTTCCAATCAGGTTGCAGATTAAGCTCCGCCTGAACTGACTTGAACCTTGCCCCTTGGGGCGCTACCAAGAAAACAAATGTTTGAAGGTGAATATAACACAACCCCAGCACAACCAAACTGGACGCAGCATATACATTGAATCTTCTACTTCAACAAACGTAGCAAATTGATACTAGAAACCTAGTTTAAGTTGATTATTCTCTAAACCCATTTCATAAACAGAGAAGCTAAGAAACATTTTACATGCATCTAACAGTATAAATTGCACCACAGCATATATAGAACACATTCAATATCCAGTGTATCCCGTTCCATGGCAATGTGTTGCACTAGTATGGGCAATGGATCAAACATAGTTCAAAATTAACAGATAACGATCCTAACATCCAGTTGCCTTTTTTTAGGCAAAGGATGATGTGCAATTTTACCATTCACAAATCTTAAGCTCAAGTCAGCCTACGAAACACTAAAGTTTTAAGTACATTCTCAAAAAGCCATTCAAATGCATAACATACTTCCTACTGAACAATCACCCATAACCAGTGGTTCAGTCAAGCCCAACAGATGGCTATAATAAAAGGGTTTGTTAAGGTCAATTTGTATAATAAAAAGAAAAGAATGAAAGCTCCTTAGAACATACAGTTTGCTGAGCATCTTTAATTCCCTCGGCAGCAAAGGCAACTTGATCAAGATTGAATGTCTGATTGTACAGCATATCCCGTTGTCCTTCATACCTGTCCACAAACTTAGTCGATTGGATAAACTATGGAGGTAAATACAGGGTAGTAGCCCAGTGTGTAGTATCCACATAGTATTCATACTCAACCAAGTAAATTACTTTTATACCAAAACGATCTGTCTTCACCCTGACTATATCAAGACCGACTTTACCCGTTCATAAATTAATCAAAACCATAAGGACTGACTTTTTTATGAAATAATGTCTTTAACCAATAAGATATTCTAATACGAACTCTGCAAGAAGTGGCAAGCTTTAGAATTGAAGAGGGTACCACACACTGCAATTAATATCAGTAAAAGACACAAAAAGAGAGGATGAAAAAAGAAATTGGTAAGTATTCTGCCACTCTATTACATATATCTTTCTTGAGGAACTGTTGCATATAAATAATAGCACACATAATGCTATCTCTACCAATAAAACTGCAATAAAGAGGTAATAACATCAGAAGAGGCACCAACATTCGCTTTTGCTTGAGAACCCTCATGGCTCGAGCTTTAATAGCTTCTTGAGCAGGACCAGGTCTTGTTTTTTTAATCTGTTCTTTGTATCTACTAAGTTCAGCATCAAGCTTTTTGATCTTTTCATCCACTGTTTCACCCCTTTTACTGATCTGTGAAAGAATGAGATTTAGGCATTAGTCCAAGTGACACACCCACTTAGAAAGACCAGAAAGATTGATATCTATGAAGGAAATAACCAGTCAAGAAATTTCCAGCAAACATAATCCGAAGCAAGCAATAAAGTTAAGCATATAAATAAACCTCCCAGCAGCCAAACAGGTGTTTGGAAAATAAAAGTACTACCACCATAATATGAATTTCTTACAGAATATCTAAAACATGTACTATTTTTTCTCGAAGTGCGTTGACACCGTCACACCAACTTGCCATACTGTAAGGTGACCACCATATTACCATTATCAATCTTGAAGACATAAATAGCAAGAGAAGGGAAACGGGCTTTAAAATTAGCCATCTTTGAATACTTAAACTATTTAACCTTCCCATAAATTTCCACTACACAGTCGTGATTTGTTAGCACCCATAAGTTTAACTCAATTTGAGCATGCATCCTACTGCAGGAAGAAACCAGATCCACTAAAGACGACAAAACAACCTGACTACCAATTCCGTTAATACAAAACTTGTGCAGTTACCCAATCATTAGCAGTTTCATACCACATTCGCCAAAAACGCCCTTTACGTAAACTCAGAAGTAGGAATATTATCACCCCGCAACAATATATTAGTAATGCATCGGCAAGCTTGAGTAATAAAGTGTTTTGAAATCAGAAACAAGTTCCAAGACTAGTCCTTACACCGATCCAGCACTCGAGAATACATCGAAAAATGAAAGGATTAAAAAAGTACAAAAAATCGTATATTCGGTAGCTGAAATCACAAGGAAAAGCCAATGCAGCATATAAATCAAGTCTTATCATGCTCCCCAGTTTTAACTCCCCCTCTCCCCGGGGAAAAAATAGACGAAAAGGAAAAACTCAACAAGAAAAACCCTGGAAAAGAAATAACAAATCAGAACCCGGAGTTTCTTTACCCTAATTTCCGACCATTACTCCGTAACCAAACGGGAATGAGATCGATAATTAAACAAATAAAAGCACAAAGCTTGTCCAGTTAACCATGATAATAATAATAATAATAATAAACAACAAAGAACACATAGTGTGTGTGTGTGTGTGTGAGAGAGAGAGAGAGAGAGAGAGAGAGAGTAGGAACCCTATCGGTGGCGTCATTAATGGAAGGAGGGGGCTCTTTATCTTTCTTGACGCCGAAGATCTTCTTCATCTTCGTCAAATCTTCTTCTACTACAATGCAAAAACCAGAGGGATGGATGGAGGATTTTTGTTGACAAAAACGGAGGAACCGATTGTTAGGCAACGTTGAAAGGTGGTTCTGGAACTTGATTGGTTTGGAGACCGGAGAGAGAGAGAGAGAGTGCTGCAAGTGGTTGACAGCTTGGACTTTCCGGCGTTTCCGCTCTCGCCTCTTTTTTTTCTCGGCTCTCGCCTCTTTTAAAAACTAGAGAAATAGTTTTTTTTTTATAAGAAAAACTAGAGAAATAGTTGTTCCCTGTAATTTAGCTTAATTTTTTTTTTTATAAATTTTACACATATTTCAAAAATATTCCACATCTCATTTTCTATTTATTTTTTATTATATTAAAATAATATTTCTCTATTTTTCTATATTATTTTTTTCTTTCACTTTTAAATATAGAACTATTATTTATTCTCTAAAATAGGGATCTAGATGGAGGGAAATTTTTAGAACATTTTCTAAATTTTGAGGTTATAAACAACCTAATGAGAATGCTCTAACATGTACAATATTGACCTGCGCAGGTTTTTTTTTTTTTTTTTTTAAATAATCTCCACTATATTGTAAGATGAATTTTGTTATTCATTGTCCCTAAATATCATACTTACTTTTATTTTTTTTTTAATTTTTTATTTTTTTTTGGTTTTATTTTATCCAAATTAATTGAGTTATTCTACTCATAATTCATATATCACACATTTAGTAAGAGAAAAAAATTATGTATGGTGTGTTGTGTGAGGATGATGAGTATAATTTTTCTTGTAAGATTTTCGGAAAAATTCAATTAGATCGAACAATTCCGGTCGGTCTGGACCAGACTAATAGAGAAATTAGTCAGTTTCAATCTCACTATATGAGAATTTTCGATTTTTCGTCCGATCTCAGAGTGAGATTTTTCACCTTAGATTAGACTGACCAAATATAATTATATATTTTTAAATATTTAAATATATTATTTTATATAGTAATTGTATAAGTTAATTATGTCATTTTCCTCTAATTTAAATCATTGATAATATAAAATATTAAATATACAATTACTAACATGCTATGAAATTATCAAGTAATTAATATATTATATATAATGATACATACTCTAATATTCCACGGTTAGTAACTATTAACATCACAAATATAATTATAATTAATTACTTTTTTTAATGACTTGGTTACATGATTTACGTTAAAGAACTCACTTACGTGAAATATAAGGAGAGGTTTTGTTTTTACAATGGTTAGTACGTTACGTTTGGGTTAAGTGAAGACACGGAAGAAATAGAAGTGGATAAATGGTTTTTACTAAATTTGGTTCATAGATGAATTTTGGCCTTTTTTAAGTGTATTTAATGTATTATGGGTCACTGAGATCTGATTGGAGTTTGGGTATGATGTTATTTATTTCTTAAAAACAATGTTAAATTTTATTTACTCAAGATCATGGTAATTATGTTTAGATGACAACTGATATTTGCTTGGCATTGTTGTGAAGAAATCTAGAGATGTTAAAAAGCTTATGTAAGTGGTGCTCCTATGATGAATTTTGCCTAAAATTGACTGAGGTGATTTTGTGAACAACCTGCATATTTATGATGAAAATAGTTTCGGTCATTTTCTACACTAGTTTCTGTATCTGAATTTTGAAATATGATATTTTATTATGAATGGTGTAGATGTGAATAGATTTATGTAATCTATTTCTCTACTGTATAAATTGTGAATATGTAGTATGAAGTATTTTATCTGATTATATGATATTATCTTATCAGTATACTATTTCATTATTGCATTGTATCTGAAGACCATGAGGCAAAAGACTCTGATATGCTTTGAATATGGGCACTACTATAGGTTTTAATTGTGGCCTCCAATTTCTAACCATACCACAAGTGTAAAACTATTGCCTCTAATTTCTGACTTTGCCACGAGTGTAAAATTGTGATCTCTAATTTTTTACCTTGCCACTGGTGTAAAATGACGGCTTCTGTTTTGAGTGCAATTCTGCTTGGCTATTCACAGAATGTGCAACCCTGCCACAGGGGTAAAATGGTGGCATCTGTTCTGAGTGCAATCACACTTTAGTGACATAGTGGTTTATGTTTTGCCTGTCTATCAGCATAATGTACAACCTTACTATGAGGGTAAACATGACTTTTATTTTTAGTGCACTTATTTTGTTGGCAAATTGATCTATGTTCTACTTGGCTATATGCATATATGCACAATCTTGTTACGAGGCTAACCATGGTATTTGTTATGCTGTTTCAATTATACTTGTTCATAAGGTCTTTTGTATATATTATTCTTAATAAAATGCTTTTGAAATTATTACTTATATTGTTTATAATTGCTTGTTTCTGCATTATGTAACTGGTTCATATTTACACATTAATATAGATTCACTACTTATTGAGTAGATGGACTCACCAGTTTATCCACCATTTTTGCTTTTAAATACTTGATGGTTGTGACAATTAGAATAGATGGCATGTGAGAGTATTATAAGAGAAATGTGAAGTAAGTGCCAAGTGACATAAGTGAATTTGCTTGAGTTAAGAGAATTTTTGCCAATATATAGTTTATTTAATTTAGAAGAATTTTTAAGAATCAGAGAAGATGAGAAAAATGAAGGAAAAATTTTGGACTTGTATGTTTATAATATAAAAACAAAGAATTAATAAATATTAGTCGATTTCCCTGTATTATAGAAGCATTTTGTTCAACATTCATGACTGCAACAAATGAAAGCCCCAAACACTCTAAAAAATTAGTCGATTTCCCTGTAAGAAAAATCCTCAGGAGTTGTGGAACATTTGAAAGAATTGAAAATGAAAGTTAAATTTACTACATAGCAGCCATTTTCGACTTTTACTCGTATATTTATTTTAGCGTCATGCTTCCCGTTGATTCAAAATAGAAAAAACAATTATTTAGAAAAGTATCAAAACAGATACATATCGCATGTCTGTATCATTTTTTTGTGCAAAAAGAAAAAATCCAAACAAAAAGAAAAAAAAAAAAAAATATATATATATATATATATGTACAAAATTGAAGGGAAATTAGAAAATTTTGAACTAAAAGAATAAACTAGAAAAACATTATCACAAAGGGAGGGAGGGAATACCTATCTGGGATATTTGAAATGGCAGAATAATAATTAATTACAAATGAAATAAGAGAATTGAGAAGAATGAAGAATTAGATTGACATGTGGGCGTGTGAAGAAGCAAAAGAATAAGGCCTGGTTTGGTTACACAAATCAAATTATCTCATTTTATTTCATCTTATATAATTACTATAATTTTCTCAAACTCACATATAAAATATAATAAACAATTCAACTTTTTCAAATCCTAAAATAAAAATAACATTAAAAAAATTATATTCTAATAATATTTTATTCGATTTTCAACTTTTATCTCATTTGATCACATCTCATATGTGTAACTAAATGAAGTCTAAGTGTTCTCTCTCTTTGCTACAGACTCGAGACTCCTATAGCCCGAGCAAAACAATTTTCAACAATCATTCTCATGAACAATGGAATGAGCAAATTAAACTTGTAGACTTTGTTGTATACATAAATTTAACTTGCTATAATACAATGTTAGTTTTAGCATCCAACAGAGTTATGACTTTTAGATCAATGGTTGGGTCACTGTCATTTGGTATTAGAGCCCGTTTTATCTCTACCTTGATGTTTATACAAATGTTTAATTTGTCTCTGATTTGGCCGAAAATTTTTGGACAATTAAGTTTTGATTTTTGGTCGATTTTGACTCGAAACAAAATTAGAAATCATGTTGAAACTATTTTTCTAAGTTTTTTGAGATTAAAAACATGGTTTTTGTCAGGTATGACACGGGTCAAACTGACCCAGCTGAAGGTTGAAGACAAGCAAAAGTTGAAAAATATCAATTTTCTGCAGTTTTTTTATTTTTCTTTTAGAATTTTCTGAATTTAGGCATTTATTTGGAAATATGTCTAATTTTTGCTCAATTTTTTATGCATATAATATTTATTTGGTTTAATTATATGCAATTTGGATAATTAAATTGTGCAAATTTATTAACTATGCTCATATTTAGTTTGCATGAATTGATTATTTCTACTCTAAATTAATATATGCAATTTTTTTATGAGTATATATAGTTAAAAGCATGAAATTAAATGTTATGCATAATATTATAGTTTTAATTATGTAATATTTTTGCTTAAATTAAAAGAATATTTTGTGCACAATAATAACATGTTAGTTTTAGTTAAAATTATGGAATTTATAATTATTCTCATATTAAGTTAATTTTTATGCATGAAAATAATTGTTTTGCATAATATTATGATTAAATCATGCAATTTCTTAGTTTAATTATGAGAATAATTAAGTGTATAAATATAATGTAATATATATTCTAATTGTGATTAAATTATGCAATATTGGAATATTCTCATAAAACTTAAATTTTATGCATAAAAGAAATAATGTCTAGTGATCCATATAATTTTTAATTAATTAGAAAATAGCCACAACATCTTTAATTAAATAAAATTATATATTAGGATTGATTAGGATCACATAAATAATATATAGACATTAATTGTAATTAATTATACTTAATATAATAAATTTGATCTCACAATAATTTTTATTATATTTATATAATTAATTAGGATAAAATATCAAATTATTCACAACTTACCTACAGGAATTATGAATTAATTAAATAATTTGATAGTTTTATCATAAAGTTTAATCTAACATTGAATTTATATCAAATTATAATCATAATATACCTTTTAGAATTATGAATTAAGTAAATAATTTGATAAATTATATCATAATAATAATTGAATTTGTTTGAATTAAAAATTTATCCCACATAAAATTTTTATGTCATTAGATTCAATTTTAAGCATGATTTACATTGGTAAAGTATGGAATTTTATTTAAGCCTCAATTTTTACATAAGCATGTAATCTTTAATTTTATGTAGTTGTACAACCTACAAATTTCTCTGATATTCGTTGTGATATCCCTGAACTTAAGGGAGATAACTATAAGGTCTAGAAGGAGATGAGAGTTCTCATTCATTTAGGATGGATGAACATAGACTATGTTATTATGAAAGACGAATTGCCAGGACTCACTGATACCAGTACTGCAACGGACATCACACTTTATGAACTATGGGAGCGATCTAATCGCTTCAGCATGATGTTTATTGAGACTAAAAATTCTGCTAGTATTCATGGTTCTGTTGACCAGCATAGAAATGCCCGAGACTTATTGAAAGCCATTGATGATCAATTTATCATTTCAGACAAGGCACTAATAAGCACCTTAATCATAAAGTTCTCATCCTTAAGGCTCACTAGTGTGAAAGGTGTGTGCGAGCACATCATGCAAATGAGGGACAATGTGGCTCAATTGAAGAAACTTAAGGTTGAAATATCGAAGCCATTCCTGGTGCACTACATCCCAAACACCCTTCCGCACCAATACAGACCCTTAAAAATCTCATACAATACACGTAAGAATAAATGGTCAATTAATGAACTCATGACCATGTGTGTTCAAGAGGAACGAAGACTGGTGATAGAACTGGGAGAAAGTGCAATGCTGACAACATGTGAAAATGGCAAATCTCAAGCTAATAAGAAAGGGAAAGGTAAAATACCTCCCCAAGCTGATATCAAAAAAGATTTCAAGTGTTTATTCTCTAAAAAGAAGAGACACATGAAGAAGTAATGCATCAAATTTCAAAAATGACTTGTGGACAAAGGTAATCCAACCTCGTTTGTTTATTATGAATCTAATATGGTTAATGTCAATATTAACACATGGTGATTGATTTTGGATTAACAATCCACATTTTAAATTCCTTGCAGGGTTTGCAAAACCTAAGGAAGCCAGTGAGAAGTGAGCAAAACATCTTATCAGGAAAAGAGATGGGCTCACATGTGGAAGCTATAGGAACATGCTATTTAACTTGAAGTAGTGATTTTATTTTAGAGTTAGAAAAGACCTTTTATGTTCCCAGTTTTTCTAGAAACTTGATTTCAGTTTCAAGGCTTGTACATTTTGAATATTCCTTTAATTTTTCAGAAACATCTTTCAGTTTATTTTATAAATTTGATTGTGTCGGAAATGATACTTTGTCTAATGATCTATATTGCATTAGTTTACAAATCAATGCCACTTATGATTCAATGCTAGTGTGAATATACATTGAATCATAAATGACATTGTTTTTTAATGCAGTAAAGACCATCGGAAAAAGTATCATTCTCGACACAATCAGATTTATAAAATAAACTGAAAGATGTTTATGAAAAATTAAAGGAATATCCAAATGGTACAAGTCTTGAAACTGAAATAAAGTTTATAGAGAAACTCGAAATATAAAATGTCTTTTTTAACTCTAAAACAAAATCACTACTTAAAGTTAAATAGCATGTTCCTATACTTTCCATATGCGAACCTATTTTGTTTCCTGATAAGATATTTTACTCACTTTCCACTGACTTTCTTAGGTTTTGTAAATCCTGCAAGGAATTCGAAATGTGGATTGTTGATCTAGAATCATTCCACCATGTGTTGTTAATATTAACATTAACCATATTAGATTCATAACAAACAAACGAGGTTTGATTACCTTTATCCACAAGTCATTTTTGAAATTTGAAGCATTCATTCTTCATGCGTCATTTCTTTTTATAGAAGAAACACTTGAAATATTTCTTGATATCAGTTTAGGAAGGTATTTTACCTTTCCCTTTCTGATGGTTAGAGATTTGCAATTTTCACGTGTTACCAGCATTTCACTTTCTCTCAGTTCAATCACCAGTCTCCCGTTCTATTGAACACACATGGTCATGAGTTCATTAATTGACAATTTATTCTTATTTGTCTTATATGAGATTTTTAAGGGTCTGTATTGGTGCGGAAGGATGTTCAGGATATAGTGCACTAGGAAGGAATCCGACATTCCAACATCGAGTTTCTTCAATTGAGTCACATTGTCCCTCATTTGCATGATGTGCTCGTGCACACCTTTCACACTAGTGAGTTTTAGGGATGAGAACTTTATGATTAGGGTGCTTGCTAGTGCTTTGTCTGAAGTGACGAATTGATCATCAATGGCTTTCAGCAAGTCTCAGACCTTTTCATGTTGGTCAACAAAACCATGAATACTAACAGAAATTTTAGTTTTAATGAATGTCATGCTTAGGCGATTAGATCGCTCCCATCATTCATAAAGTGTGATGTCCGTTGCAGTGCTGGTATCAATGAGTGTTGGCGATTCGTCATTCCTAATAGCATAATCTATGTCTATCCACCCTAAATGAAGGAGAACTATTTCCTTCCAAACCTTATAGTTATCTCCCTTAAGTATAGGAATATCACAACGAATATCAGATAAATTTGTAAGTTGTACAACTGCATAAAATTAAAGATTACATACTTATATTAAAATTGTGGTCTAAATAAAATTCCATGCTTTACCAATATAAATCATTCTTAAAATTGAATCTAATGACATAAAAATTTTATGTAGTCTAAATTTTTAATTCAAGTAGATTCAATCATTCTTTATGATAAAATTTATCAAATTATTTACTTAATTCATAATTCTAAAGGGTATATTATGATTATAATTTTATATAAATTCTATTTTAGATTAAACTTTATGATAAAACTATCAAATTATTTAACTAATTTATAATTCCTATGGATAAGTTATGAATAATTTGATATTTTATCCTAATTAGTTATATAAATATAATAAAAATTCTTGTGGGATAAAATTTATTATATTAAGTATAATTAATTACAATTAATGTCTATATATTATTTATGTGATCCTAATCAATCATAATATATAATTTTATTTAATTAAAGATGTTGTGGCTATTATCTAATTAATTAAAAATTATATGGATTACTAGACATTATTTCTTTTATGCATAAAATTTAATTTTTATAAGAATATTCTAATATTGCATAATTTAATCACGATTAGAATGTATATTACGTTATATTTATGTACTTAATAATTCTCATAATTAAACTAAGAAATTGCATAACTGAATCATAATATTAAGCAAAACAATTATTTTCATGCATAAAGATTAACTTAATACGAGAATAATTATAAATTCCATAATTTTAACTAAAACTAACATGTTATTATTATGCACAAAATATTCTCATAATTTATGCATAAATATTGCATAATTAAAACTATAATATTATGCATAACATTTAATTTCATGTTTTTAACTATATATACTCATCCAAAAATTGCATGTATTAATTTAGAGCATAAATAATCAATTCATGCAAATTAAATATGAGCATAGTTAATAAATTTGCACAATTTAATTATCCAAATTACATATGATTAAACCAAATAAATATTATATGCATAAAGAATTGAGCAAAAATTAGACATATTTCCTAATAAATGCCTAAATTCAGAAAATTCTAAAAAAAAATTGGCATTTAAAAAAAAAATGCAGAAAAGTGATATTTTTCAACTTTTGCTCGTCTTCAACCTCCAGTCGGGTTGGTTCGACCCGTTTTAGACCCAACTTAAAAATGATATTTTTAACGCCAAAAACTATGTTTTTAATAATAGAAAACTTAGAAAAACAGTTTCCACATGATTTCTAATCTTGTTTCGAGTCAAAGTCGACCAAAAATCAAAACTTAATTGTCCAAAATTTTTTGGCCAAATCAAAGACAAACAAAACATTTGTATAAACACCATGGCAGAGATAAAACGGGCGCTCTAATACCAAATGATAGATTAATAACGATTCTAAAAATACAGAATTAAACACTTATAAAGAATCGAAAACTAAAATGCATTGATGCGTACTCACACTCTCTCACTGTTTCTCTCTCGTTTTGACACTTCCAAATGTCTATTCACTCTATTTAGATGGTGTAAGACTGAAGATGATTGAGTGATTGAGTTTAGAGACCAAATTGGAGTATTTATAGCCAAGCTTCCATCAAGCTTTCGGTGGCTACTTGTCAAGTGTTCCACAACTTCAGTTGATCATGGGGAACGTTTCAACTGTTCTATGAATGTAGTAGAGACTCGGAGGGAAGTTGTAGACTACTTTAAGAGCTCCCAAAAAAAAAGAGAGCTTGAGACGGATCTCCGTGAGAAACGACCACGACTAGAGAGTTAACATACAAAGCTTTAATACAGGCTTCGTATATAATGTAATTACGTGTGTAAAAGAAATGGACACCTTTTCTCTATCTCACCAGCGAGATAGAATTTCACAAGAATTCTTTAGCTAATAGCTTAAACAAACTAAATCATATCATAAAATAAAATCTGATTGCATATTCAATCCATTGATGGGAAAGACATCAAAATCAATATATATTTCACATAAAACTAACAGATCAAAAAGTAAAGAAACATAGATGAATTGAAAAAAGGAATATGAAGTACCTCTTGCTGTTGCAGGGGGACAACCTCTCCTGTGGCCATCTCTTGTTGTTTTCATTGAGAGTTCTAGCAAACAACGCCTCCATAGCTCAACGACAGCGACAGGTCGACGACAGGAACTCTTCTCTCTCTATCTCTCTCCCTCTCTCTCTCTCTCTCTCTCTCTCTCTACAGACACTGGGTTTGCAAATATGGAGGAATATTGTAAAACAAAAAACGAAACGAGGCGGATATGAGAATTCCAACCCCTATATATTCTTCATTTTGAATATTGCAGCCGCTAATATATTTCTCAACGGGCTTTTTAAGTTTTGAAATTCCTAGCCGAGTGGAAAGTGGTTGCTACAAATTGCCAACTTATTTTATAATCAAATAATTATTTATTTTATTAAAAATAATTTTAATTTTGCATAATTACCTCCATTTGAAATAAAGAAATTTTCAATATATCATTTTCAAGGTGAGAAAATTATGATATTTTTTATTAGATGGTTCATTTATGATCTTTTTTTAATTTTTAGTTAAGAGCTTTGATCTTGGCTTCACTGTCTTGTAATTTTCTACTCTTTGCCAGTTTTGTTAATTTTCGATCTTCTAGATATTGCAGAGTTAATTTATGGTATGGATTAATTACTATTTTTGATTAAATGGTTAATTTAGAACCAATCGTTAATTCTTTAGGTAATGTGTTGAGGCGAGAAAATTTGGTTGCCTCTTGTCAGGCCTCGTGGTTTTAAGTGCTTTGCTAATCAACTTTTCATGGGCAGGTGATTCATACCTTGTTGCCGGTACCGATGGTTTGGGAACTTATAAAAGTTTGGTTTGGATAGTGAGATGAGATGATTTGTAAATAATATTAAAATGATTTGTGAATAGTAGTGAAATAGTTTGAGTTAATATATTTTATGAGATTTTAGAAAATGAGAAAAAAATAATAAAAATATTATAAAGTTGAAATATTATTTTTATTTTGAGATTTGAAAAAGTTGAATTATTTTTTATATTTTGTTTGAAAGTTTGGAAAAGTTGTAATTATTAGATGATTAAAAGAAAAATTTGAAAATTTGAAATTAAAAAATGTTTGTATCTGTGTTGTTTGGAAATTGAGACATGATTAGATGAGATAGGAGGACTTTGCTATCCAAACCAGGCTTGCATTTGAAACTGGAATCCATGAAACTATTGGGATTGATCTGGTAGAGATTTATATTGAACTCATTCTACATCCATGATCTACTTGTAACCATGTTTTTTTAAGTAAAAATCCTTATCCAAACTTCCTTGCATCCTTCACTGTATTATTTTGTTTTCTGTTTTCAACTTGTTTTCTAAGCCATCTTGACCTCATCTATATAGCGAACAAAGAATAATGAGATTACGCATCCATTGATGAAACCTTGTGTAGAGACAGACCTACATATTTTTTTTTTATGCAGGGTTTCCATAACATCATATTGCAATAGCATCTACCTTGCTGCATTTGGAAGATATGAATTTAGCAGCTTTTATGAGGATCGTCTTTGTGACTAAACGGCTCATCTTTGTGAGGACCATTCTCTTCTCTTAAAGTCGAAATCCAGAGCCCCTTTATCTTCTTGCCATGGTTATGAGAATCTGATGAACGCATACACAGTACCTAAATATGCTGCTGCCTGCAGAAAAGTACTATCATACACACAAATTTGAAGCCAAAAGGAGATGGTGGAAACCCAACTCCAATCAAAGTTGCTTGCTGTCATTGAGAATTTAATAAAATACAACATGTCTATACCACGACTTATAACCACACGCTTGTGTTTGTTTTCTTCAATGAAAAGCAAATATTTCCAAACGAAAATAATATAAATTGATTAACATAAAGAAATAACAAGTTCAGCTCATCTTTTAGTCAAATCAAGGTTTTAGCCCAAGTTGTTTCCTTGTCTTCCCCACAAACAAGTCCCCAGATTTGATCAAGCCGGGAATGCATCCACTAATTGTCACTATTGGAAATTGTGCCACTCCCTGTTTCCTTCCAAGTGAAACAAGTGCCATGTCAGAACCAGGCTTATAAGCAGCCATTTTGATCTCGCTTCCTCCCATAATCAACTTCTTTATATTCTTGGCAGTCACTTGAGCATGGCTCTGTGCCAGATATCCTTGTTTGATCTCCTGCATAATAAATCATAATGCATCAGACAGTTCAGAACATATATTTCTATTTATAAAATATGGAAATTCATGGATATTATATCAAATAGAGTAATACACCAGCAAGCACGGTGGCGCTTCCCACCCAAGCTTTTAAACACAAAATCATGAAAGGCTGTTTGTTCTGGTGAAAATGACCTTGATTGTTACCTACAACGGGGCAGGGTACTGATAATTGAACTGCAATCAAACCTAGTTCAGTGCTACCCTATCATGTAAGGAAGGCTGGTTCCAGGTAGCCAGGAGAATAACAAGCATCTCTAAGTAGGCAAGAGTTTCTTACTGATGCACGGCAAAGGGTTCAGAAGGAGTTACAAAGTTTGCCAGTAGCTCAAGCTATTGAAAGGAGTAAAGAAGATTGATGGTTTGCTTTCAACTCCTTCACATAATTGAATTCTCCTCCAACCAAAACAAACACAAAAGGTGTATTTCTCAGCTGAACCAATCTACCCTTGAGAGATTCATGCTCCTTCCCATAGCTCTAAAGAGACCGAAATTACATCTGTATCAATCCCACTATTGTTTTCCTTTTATTTTTTTCATATTATGTTTCCTTACTCTTTTGGTAGCTCTCTCAACTGAATTGAAAGAGTCTCAGTCAGAGTCTCAGCTCACCATGTTTCAATGACACAACAAATAAAGGCAGTGACTTCTGAATAAATTAACTCAAACAGAGTATAGAACAAAGTTATCTTAAATAAATAAAGTCCTATGTGAACGAAAAAGAAAGGCAGCTCACATTGAAAGATGTCTCTAATATGCAGTTATAAATTAGTTGAAGAGAAAAAAAATGTCACTTTTCTTGTCTTGGTTTTTTTTTTTTTTTTTTTATAAGTACTTTTCTTCTCTTGTCAAATCAATTATAAAAGAGTAATGGATTTAAATGCAAGTCTATTTCAAACCTTTTAAGGCACCATTACATTTCCATGCTCATGGAATTGCCTGATGGACGTGAGATTAAAAGCAAACATGCACGCTACAAAAAGGAACAAATAAAAACTCTTGCAGCCTGCTAGTCGGCAAGTACATGCATTATATGATTCATTCTCATTTGGTACAAATGGAGGCGAGAAGAATTGACAGCTTCTTATTACAATCGTCATCACTTTGGGAAATTTTACGGGGTAGGATCAATAAATTAATATTGCTATGCAAAAGATGTAAAACTTACACCCTCCACTCTTTCATGACTGAGTTGCTTAATTCATGTCAGGTTTACTAACAAAAAATTTAGTAATTGCAACCAAACAAGACCATAGAGAAAAGATTGGATGGGCTTACTTTAACATCAGTGATATCTCCTATTGCAAAGATATTGTTACGACCTCTGACCCTTAAGTGCTTATCAACCATCAACCTTCCATGTATATCTAGGCTGTCGCTTAAAATAGTCTCTTTAATCCAAGATGAACCCACTGGCTTACCCGCACAGACGAAATGGCAATCAGCTGTGATAGTTTCTCCAGCAGATGTTTGGAAAATGCCATCTGATGAAAAGTTCAAGTTGACAGATTGATTCAAGATCACTTCAACTTTCTTTGCAACCAACCAAGCCAGTGCCCTCCGGGAAGCCTTGGGGCCAATAAATTCCAGCAATCTTGTCCCCCGATGCACCAGAATCACCTTCTTACCGGGAAAGTCAACAGCAATTTCACCAGCAAGTTCAACACCAGTGGGCCCCCCTCCAACAATCAAAACTGAATCAGCAGACTTTATCTTTTCAAAATCTGTAACACAGAGAGAATGGAGTGAGATTTGATGCATGGTAAATCATAGATGACATTTTGTTCAAATTAAAAAAGAATGGCATTGCACAAGTAAAGCATTCAGAACGTTTGTGGGCAGGTCAACAGAAGTAGAATGTATAGCTTCAAGGCGCAAATTTTGTTTATGAGAGTAGACAGTCAGAATTAACCTCTTTCTTTCAACTTCTTTTCTGGTGTTTTTTTTCTTGTTTGGGGGGGAGGGGGGGGGGGGGGGGGGTTGATTGTGATATTTTGTATTTAGATTACTAAAAATATGATATAAAGGGGCTATTAGATTTGTTGGGTTTTAATAGTTATTTTTTTCTTTTTGAATTTCCAGCATGCTTGAGAAGGATATTAAGCAAGCAGTCCATGACTCCACGCAAAGTTGCAAACAAATGGGAATAAAATTTTCCTACTTACGGATCTGTTTTTACTTACCTGCCCGGTACTCATTCAATCTCTCTTCTCTAGATCTGGGAAGAGATTCTGAGTGTCCTGTTGCAATAACAAGATAATCATACGCAACCGTATTCCCTCCTGCTGTTATGACTTCCTCGTCTGTGATGTTAGTTGCTGCAGATGTAATAATCTGAACATTGGGAAGGTAATCGGAGTAATTAATCACTGATCTTTCAGCAAATGATGGTTCCACCATTGACCTCAAGCTTGCCCATGGGATTTCGTAGTATTCCTTCCTGATGTCATTTACCCCGCGTATCAATCTTTTTGAATATTACTTTCTCACTCAACACAATTACATAGAATTTTTTTTTTTTTTTTTGATCTTTGCCAATATCTATGTTAAAAATATATTGGGGTCTCAGCAGGTATCCAACAAGCGGGCTTCCTTGTTAATCCCACAAAGAAAAACGTTCAAGTTGTGATCTATGTTGGTTGTAATCTGATGCTGATTGCGTAAACATGTAATTATCACTTAGTAACTTCGATCTCCCAGGCTCCGTTACATAGTTTTGTTTGACAATTACTAAGAAATAGTTGTTGAAAGAAAAAAAAAAAAAAATACTAATCTAAGGTTAATCAACTTCAAGTTTCATATCGTGACTACAAACCTAATCGTAAATTTGGAATTTTTCTCATATTATAACATTCTTGCATCTTCGCATCTTGTGATGTTAATAAAAACAAAGCAAAGTTCCAAACTTTTCATTTCCCGCTTTTCATTAATGATCCGTTCAACAGAAAAAACTTCCCGAAAATCCCAAATCCACCATTCCATAAACTTTTATAATCTCAAGTAGAAAAAGAAATCAGGGAAGCTAAGAAAGGTAGACTTACTGATCGATGAGGAAAACATCTGCAACAGACTGGAGAGAGTGGGCAAGAACGGAGCCACCAACACCCCCACCAACGACCACCACCCTCTTCTTCGCCCCCTCCTTTTCTGCTCGTGCCATCGGACTCTGCAAGCAAATCCCAAAATTAAAATGCAAAGAACCCCGTTATGTGCCAGAAGTCTTTAACGAGTGGCCAGAGGTCCAGTTTCAGGAGTCATCTCCAACTACGCGTTTTCCCTGTATGGTCATGTGTTGTCAACGTGTGATACGTTTATTACGTGTGTTCGTGAAAGTTGTAAAGCAGTTATTTTTTTTTTTTTTTGCATTTAACTTAGTTTTGTTTTTTTTTGGAAGATTATTTAACGTAAGTTTTAGATGAATGAACGAACGAACCAATCACTATATTTAGCCTTAATTCTACAGTCTTAGATGAATATTGGCTCCTCGAATTGCCAATAATACTGTGACTTGTGACACCATTCATCTGGTACCTCTCACAAACCCCAGTAACCCTTTTTGTTTGAGCAAAGGAGAAAAACAAAAAGAAAGGAAATTATACCTCGCCCGCAGAATTGTAACTGTTTTCCGATTTGTCCTCGAGATTATCAAAACTTTTCATTTACACCATAAATGATCGAATTTCAATAATTTATTATCTCGATTCAGACCTGACATTTTTGTGTCAATCGTCATATTTTAAGTTGATTCGAACCTGGATCGAGAGGATTAATTATAAAAGTTCAATAATTTAATCCGCAGCCCGAGGAAACGGTCATAATTAGAGAAGAGAAAAGCAATTTGCCAATAAAGAAAGAGAGAAAAAGAGAGATTATTAGCTGAGTTTTCAATACAGAGGTGGGAAACGAAAGCCCCGATGGGGGGGGAGTCAAACGTGGATCGATATGGAAGACGTTTCGAACATTGACCGAGAGGAGTTATGAGGAAACGTCATAATCAGAGATGCAATAATTAGCGATGCGTAAGGCAATTTGTCATTTAAAAAAAAAAATAAAAAACAGAGATTCTTTGCTGGGTTTTCATTTTCCAATAAGAGTAATTGCTTGCTTGCTTGCTAGATACATATAGATGGTAAAACCGTAAAGCCGTGCATCTCAAGAGTTACGTAAAAATTAATTTTTTTTACGTTAATTTTATATTTATTAATTCTCTTAAAAAGACTGTCACTACCAATATCATTTTTCTTTGGTTAATGAGGTGGGAAAGAAAACCCAGACCAGAAGTTTATCGTGGATATGGATTCTGGAAGCTCAGTCGTCAGTGTGCGCTGTTCCGTGTTCGTCTTGTTATGAATAATGCACGAAAGAGGTATGCGCTGCAAGTGGGACACCTAAGAAAGCGACTGTTTCCGTCAAAATACTCATAAAAAAGGGAAAATAAAAAGACGTTATACTCCGACGACGCCAACCCCATATAAAACCCGAAAATTAAGGTGACGAGCAGCATTGCCCATAAAACCCACCCGCACACAGACAAACAGTCTTACTGCCTTGCTGAAAACCACAGTTTTCATCCCTTGGACTCCTTTTTGCTCTCGGTGAATCCAACCCAAAGCCAAAATGGCGAGGGAAATTGAGAATTTCAAGTTCGAGCACAGGCACGGGAAGGATCGGGTGAGGGTGGGTAGGGTTTGGAGAAACAAAGACGGCCGCTATTTCTTCGTGGAGTGGAACGTCAGCATCAGCCTCCTCTCCGATTGCCTCCCCGCCTATCTCCTAGACGACAACTCCGACATCGTCGCCACGGACACCATGAAGAACACCGTAACTTTTTTTTCTTCTTCAATCACTTTCTTACGCATTGGATTTTTTACTGTCAGGTTCTGTGTGGTTGTCTAGAGAACTGAGGAGAAGGAAGAGAAAATAGGAATTTTAATTTCATTTTGTTTTTCTTGTTCTACTTGTTATCTGAAAAGAAAGTTTGAAAATCATATTTTTCCTCAAATATGCGAAGATATTATATTTAGTTTCTACTCACTTTGTGCTGGCGTGACGTTCGTTTGTTCCCGAAGTAAGAAAAAGGTCTTTGATGTTCTAGCCCTGTTTGATCACGGAGAAACTGGGTGAAGTAGTTGTGTTAGGCTCAGTTCACTGAATATGTTTGTTTTTTCTTTTTCTGGTGAGAAATGATTATAATCCAGTAATTTTGATCTTAAATTTGGTTGCTTTTTAGCACCTCTAGAGGCTGGTACGCTCACTTTAGTTTACTTGCTTATGAGTGTGTGAACTGTGAAGTAATGTGATGTTAATGCTCTCCGAGTTCAAAATCAAAACACCTCACACAAATGAACTTAGTACTCTGCACAAAATCTGGTTAGAAGTGCCGTCGCTGTTTAATAAACCTATTTAGTCTCTTCAAGTCCTATGTATGGGGCATATATTTGTATTTGAAGGATGGAAGAACAGTCAGGTAATGGTAATTGATACACATACTTGATGGTATAGACTCTGACGCAGTCACATGCATGCAGCCGAAACACTAACAATTAATTCAGGTCCATCAATGAATGTGGTTCTTAAATATACAGTGGTACTCAGGGCTAGGTATTAAAGTTTGGAGCACAAGATATGCACCCTGGAAAATGGGAAAATGGTAAAAGCGATTTGAAGTGAAATCTATTTAGCTTGATGATTTATCATTCTCATCACATATTTTTTATGAGTAATATTGTCATTAGCTAATGAGATGGTAAGGAAAGAAAAATATATTTTCATTAGCTATCACATTATGCTCTCTGTTATAATTTCCAGAAATTTTACTGCCATGCATTCATGTTAAAATTTAGCTTAGTTGCAATACAGGTATATGTGAAAGCAAAGGAATGCTCAGAACAAATTTCAATGGAGGACTTTGCAATTCTACTTGCTAAGCACTTTACATCATTTTACCGCCAGGTAAATACTATGTAGATTTAGTTGTGTACTTTAAATTAATAATATGGATGAGATTTGATCATATTTCTATTTTTGGTTCCTTTAACTTTGTATGAAGGAAATAAAACCGATTACACCTATAAAAAAAATTTGTATGAAGGAAAAAGTAGAAGGCAAAGGCGGTTGCTTTTGGCATATACCAGCAATCTGTCTGTATAGATAGCAAGTTTAGTCTTTCCTTAATAGGTGCAGTTGTGAGTCATCCTTATTGAATGGCTGATTGGTGTTTTGGGATTTCAAGGTCAGGCATGCCCTTTTGAAAAGAGCTAGTGATACTTCCTGTAATGTTGCCATAAGGAAGAATAAGAAGGCGTGTGTAAAGGTTGTAACATTATGAATTTGATAAAATGAAACAAGTAATGAAAGTCAGGTGGGGAAGGCATATAGATGTAATGGAATTTTCGTTACGTTACATGGAAAAGTTGGGGGTGAGAACTGGAGGTGGTGAGGATTTTATTTTTCCATAATTATGTAAAATCTGAAGCTCCATTGAGATTCCAAAGCAAGGTTTGGTACATGTCAGTGTGTTAGCAATCTGTGCAGTTCTATGCAGTATAGTTTTTGCACATTTAGATTCTAGTTTATCATCCAAACAATACCAAATTGATTGAACTTGTAACTGCATATAGATTTAAGTAAGAATACTTCAATTCATCTACTTAAAAAAAGAAACAAAACAAAAACAAAAGTTTAATTTTATCAAAGTTTGTTCTTGTAAGTTTATTTATATGTTAGTATATCACCTATCCAATAAGAATTATATTTTAGTATGCAGTCAAAAGAGCGCTTTCCTTTTCTTTCTTTCTTTGTTCTTCTTCTTTTGTTGTGTGTGTATTGAACTCAAAAGATATCCATGTTTCCTCTATCAGTAATTCCTTTATTTTTGTTTATCAGTACTAATTTCTTTTAAAAAATCATATGTTTAACTCTTCTCATGCCATTTGTAGTCAATCTAATCCACGATCTTCTCTTGCTTAGGTTACTGGTGCCATAATAAAGATAGTGGAAAAGCCATGGGAGCGTGTATATATAGATGGTCAAGAGCATGAACACGGTTAGTTTTTTCAATCTTTTGAAGGAGAGAGTGCACATATGATTTAAACTGATTTCTGTAACCAAAAAAAAAAAAAAAACATCTACCGAATTGTTTATTGTGATGAATTCCCACGTTATTTCATGGTATGAATTGTGCCCTTTCTTTCTTTCTTTCTTTTGGTTTTCTTTGATGTTGTTTAACTCCTAAAATGTGTTGGAAGTAAACGAGGTTCAATTGGCACCACCACTGAAACATTTGTTGGAATTGTTGTAAAGCAAAAAGATAATATTAATCAATAAATAAGAATGGGTATATGGCCAAAATACTATTATAACTCTCTTGGTGAGTAATTACACTGGCAAAAGGAATTAACCATTGTTGAGTAACAAATCCATGGAAAGGACATTGTGGTTGCCATCATTGATAAGTTATGTTGAAATTGACTCGGGTTTGCTTAATGTGGTGTCTATGTAAAGAAAGAAACCATCAAAAGTTCTGAAGATCATGAGAAACCAGTGGGAGAGCTTACTTTTTCCCCCCCTCAAAACCTTATCTTTTGGTGGTAGTTTTTACCTTTATCTAGTGATAATTTTTTTAGTTTGCAGGATTTTCTTCTTCTCTTTCCTTTAACGTTTAGGTGAATTTCTTGTTCTTGTATACTTCGTGTGTATGTTAATTTCACCACTTTTAGAGATTGATTTTTTTTTTTTTTTTTACTAGTAAAATAAAAATTTTTTGATCAGAGATTGAATAAAATTTCAATTGCAACAAATAATCCATAAACCTTTACTACCATATCTGACATTGTTCTGGCATAGAGCTCTAGCCCCTTTTTTTATTTGGGATAAGTTCTTTATTTTGGCCTCTAGTATAAAGTGGGGGAAGGGTGGGATATGTACCAATAGTACAATTATTTCCTTATAAATTTAAATTGCAAGCTTCTAATAGTTAGTAGAAATGAACTTCACCAAAATTACTGGAGATCGTTTCTTGGCTTGGAGTTTTGACCAAATAAACGCATTTTCGTTGGCTTGAACAGCCAAATAAATGATCTTCATTTTTTATTATTTTCAGCTTTTAGATTTTTAGTGCTGTCACTATTGTCTTTATTGTAGGTTTTAAACTTGGATCTGAGAAGCATACAACAGAAGTATTTGTAAAGAAGTCTGGTGCATTACAGGTGACTTCTGGTATTGAAGGGTTGGCTTTACTGAAGACAACCATGGTAACCTCATTTCTCTTTTACCTTAACTCCAGATGTACTTCAAGATCTTCTTTGCTTGACAAGGCAAGAAAGCCTGTGATGCTTGTCAATGTTTATGCTTTTATATGCACTAAATATGCTAACATGAAACTGATCGATGCTGCGTTTATTGTCTGTTGCTGGTATGTGTTCTATGTTTTGAGGGAAGTATGTTGGCTTCAGATTTGCAAACATGATTTAACGTCTTTACTGTGCCACAGAAGTGGATCTTGAATTGAGAATTACTACTACACTTCAGCGTGCTTGATAAATATTGCAAAACAATAATTGTTTCAAAAAATTCCACTGCTAATTTCAATGTACTGTAATTGTGGCACATCCTGGTTTCTCTGATGATTGATTTCGTTGGATTTTATGTTTTGAGCAGTCAGGTTTTGAGGGATTTATTAGGGATAAATACACGGTTCTTCCTGAAACACGAGAGAGAATTCTGGCGACAGAGGTCACAGCATCATGGAGGTATGGATATGATCTTTCAATTTAATCAATTATATGCAAGGTGAATCAAGCGAAAATAGTAAAAATAATAATAACAATAATAATATATTTGGGCTGCCCACTTCGTTCTTATGAATTGAGTTCCCAATATTTATGTTGCTTCCATAATCACACTTATAAAAGGGGTATCAGGTGAAATAAGGAATTAACATTTTGTCTTGCCGTCTTGATTCTATATTGAGTGATGGTAATGTTGATTCCATTTTGATTTTCTGAGTCTTTAAAATGCAGAGTCATGTTTCTGTGGTAAACTTGGATGCAGGTATTCATATGAATCACTCTCTAGCATCCCTCAAAAGCCATATTACTTTACAGACAGATACCTCGATGTGAAAAAAGTTCTGGTTGAAACTTTCTATGGTCCTCCAAAACAGGGAGTATACAGTCCATCTGTTCAGAATACGCTCCATCACATGGCAAAAAGTGTACTGAACAGGTCTCTCTCTCTCTCTCTCTCTCTCTCTCACACACACACACACACACACGCACAAACACACACGCACGCACACACGTCCACCCACATACACGTCCACCTCCCACTTCCACACCCACTAGCAGGCATACACTGCATGACCACACACAAATTCAGGCATAAACAGAGACATGCATTCATGTGTATGCTCATACTTGTATGCAAGCGCAGGTGCATGGATGAACCAACTTCCTTGCACTTGTCCACTTGTTGGCACAGAATGGTTCGATTTTGTTGAGATCAATTCTTTCTTCTTTCTTTTTTTCATGTTTCCAGGTTTCTTGACATCTCATCTGTCCAATTGAAGATGCCAAATATCCATTTCCTACCTGTTAATCTGAAAAACAAGGATGATGAAACTATTGTAAAGGTAGGAATTCTGGTTACCAGTGATGTCTGCCAGAAGTATTGGGAAAATACTGAAGTAGCTAATCGTTTATATAATAGCACATTAACAATCACTTAGGATATATTTAGATTTGAGGATTTGAAGTCACTGTGTTCGAAGAACAATCGCTTGATAGGAATTTTAGCAATGCAAGATGGAATTCAGCTTTCAAGATTTTTCTCCAACAAAAACACTGGCCTTGTGAATATGAAATGGCATATTATACCTAAACATTTCTGATCCACATATTCATAAAGTTGAAACCTATCGATGAGTTTAGTAAACAGATAAAAACTGAAATCCAAATCCTAGTTGTTTAAGTACTTATATCCGGATGAACCGGGAACTACATGGTATTAAATTAGCCTCCCATGTCCTAGCTCCCTTGAAAAGAGGAAGGAAGGAAGGTGGTATTTGGGGATTGAACGATTGAGACCACTCATGGGTGGGGATCATTCAAAATTTTATTGGTGTTAAAAACATACATGTTTACTTGCTTTTGTTACCCGTCTTATCTTCAGAGCCACAGCTGCCCAGTTACCAATTTAAAGCCTTAAATAGAGTAATTTCTAGGCATTTCACTTTATGCAGGGCATATATATACCTCTCTTTTATTATTGTTAGCCTCCCCTCTCTTATCCTGATTGAACTTTAAGCTGAGATTCATCTCTTAGCCATAAAATGAAACTGACTAATGGGGTTCTTCTGCAGTTTAATGATGATGTGTATTTACCAACGGACGAACCACATGGATCAATTGAAGCTAGCTTGAGCCGCTTCTGGTCAAAGATGTAGAAGTTGCATGTTGTTTGAGCTTTTGCATAAATAAAGGCTCAGATGTTTGTAGTACTGTTGCGCGTTATCTCCCTTGTAATAAATCTCTTTTGCTTACCAATGAACTAAATAAAATCTTCCTCAACATTTTACCTTTTCTTTGGAGTGCAAGCCCAGTGGGTCATTATTATAACCAAACAAGTTTGACAGGATCATTGTCATAATAAATTGAGAGAAGGATCGAGAGAAGATTCCTGCAACCATGTTACTTATGATTTAGGTAATACTAGACTGAATTTTTCACTTTTTTTTTTTTTTTATCCAATATGCCCAGAAAGGCATACAAGATGCTTTGCAGTTTTGAGGTTGTTCCAGTTGTACAACCCCATTCTTGGATAAGTTTTTCTGATGTGTGACACAGTAGGTTCTTAGTTTGATGGTTTCATGCTCAAATTTCAGTAAATGTATGGTTTGAGAATGAAAGTTTCAGAAATATGGGCTGCAATGAACTGACTAATACGTGGGAGTTATATGTATATTCTCCTTTTTCTCCACCAATCTTTGAATGTTTTTTGGGGTCCCTCTTCATTGTAGGGCTTCTATGTGTGGAGTCGGGTTGTGTTTGTGGCGGTTCGGTTTGATTGTCAATGTGAATAAAATCTTCTACAAATTCGTGGATGTAGGCACGTTGTTGAATCACATAAATGTTTTACTTTTTCTTCTCTTATCGTTCCTCACGTTCATTTCCTAACTCAAATTACAAAGTTGAGGCACCAACATGCGCAACGTGCTCATTCTTCTGCAAATCGGTTCTCTACCACGTCTCTTTTGCCTCGCCCATACCCATTTACTATTAAAATACATTCGTACAAGACAGATGCATGCGAGGAAAAAAAAAACCTGAATGTTATTAATCCAGTGAGTTTTGTAAATCTCACTGATTATTTTTGGAACGGCCGATCAGGATAAAAAAAACAACTGCCTAGGGGCAACGCGCACGCGAAGTAGAGGGCAACACCAGGAGGAAAGTCAATAATCAGTACAAAGAGAGACGTTATGATCCACGTTCTCTGTGGTTTTATAGAGACAACATTGCAGAATCCTCCTCCGAGGGAGAGACGAGAGAGGAAGTAGAATGCTTTCGCCCGAAAGGTTGGACGCGGCCACTGAACTAAGTCGTGCAGCAGCCGTGCCGACATTCTCTTGCGCTTCGAGGTGCAGTCAGTGACAGTGGGCATTCAGGTTGTCCCTCTTATGTTTCAGTTTTGATCTCACTGATTTCAATTTCCAAGCTTGCGAGTGATTTTTATTTTTCGGATGCTGCTTACATTTTGAATTCACTTCTCTCAATCCATTGCCATGGAATCTCATGGGAGCCAAGAGCCTATTAACCAATCACAACCTAATCACACTTTTCCCCCGACTGTAGCAAAGAAACCACTTGTATTCTACTTATCATCCGTTGTGGTTCTTTTACTAGCAATCATACTGGGTTTCTCCAAAACAAGCTTTTACAAAACACAACACCTGAAATACTCTTTCTCATCACACCCCACTTTTCTTCAAACCCTTGTAGGCTTCCTTCACCCAACCCCAAAACCCCAAATAACCAATGCAATGAATCCCATTTCCCTTTCACCCAGCTGTGTGCTTTGGATGGCTCCTTTTCTTTCAGGTGGTGGGTACAGTTCAGAAAGTTGGTCATATATCTTGGCCCTCCATGAACACATGAAAAACCCAATATTCAAAGTGGCTATTGAGCATCATGGTGATGAAGAATCCATTGAATTCTGGGAGGGCTTGCCAAAATATACCAAGAACTTGGCCTTGGAGCTCCATCAAACAGAATGTAGGATGAATGAGACCATTGTGATTTGTCACAGTGAGCCTGGGGCTTGGTACCCTCCATTGTTTGAAACCTTCCCATGCCCACCAGGTGCTTATAAAAATTTCAAGTCTGTGATTGGACGGACCATGTTTGAGACTGATAGGGTGAATGCCGACCACGTGAAGCGCTGTAATCAAATGGACTATGTTTGGGTTCCCACTGAATTTCATGTGTCTACATTTATCGAAAGCGGGGTTGATCCTTCTAAGGTAGTGAAAATCATTCAGCCTATTGATGTGAAGTTCTTTGATCCCCTCATGTATAAGCCATTAGACCTTTCCTCCCTAGGGACATTGGTCTTAGGTTCAACAACCCAGAATTTGAATTCGAAAAAGGAGTTCATATTTTTGAGTATTTTCAAGTGGGAGTACAGGAAAGGTTGGGATGTATTGTTGAAATCATACTTGAAGGAATTCTCTAGGGTTGATGGGGTTGCTTTGTACTTGCTAACGAATCCATACCATTCTGATAGAGATTTTGGGAACAAGATCGTAGAGTTTGTGGAGGACACTGATATAGAAAAACCAGTAGCAGGTTGGGCTCCAGTTTATGTGATAGATACCCACATTGCTCAAATTGATTTGCCGCGACTATACAAGGCAGCTGACGCATTTGTCCTTCCATCAAGAGGGGAAGGGTGGGGAGGCCTCTTGTGGAAGCCATGGCAATGTCATTGCCGGTGATTGCGACAAATTGGTCTGGGCCAACAGAGTATTTGTCAGAGGAGAATAGCTATCCATTGTCAGTGGATAGAATGAGTCAGGTTATGGAAGGGCCATTCAAAGGGCATCTGTGGGCAGAACCTTCTGTTGATAAGCTTCAAGTTCTTATGAGACATGTAATGAATAATGTTGAGGATGCTAAGGACAAAGGCAGGCAGGCAAGGAAGGACATGATAAGAAGGTTCTCTCCTGAAATAGTGGCAGCGATTGTTACTGATCATATACAAAATATACTTCTGAAGATGAGTTAAAAGAGGTGCATTTCTTTAGGTTGGAGATGCCATGGTATTTATCACTTTCTTGCTTGACCATGGTTTGTTTGTCAATTGAGCTAGAATTTTGAACTCAAGATGACTCGGTCGGGCTGCTGAAGGAGTTGGTCGACAATATAGCAAGCCAAAGATTTTTCAATATGCAGCTTAGCTTAGCAATATGAAGAGTATGTACTTCAGTTGTGATTGACGGATCTCATCTTCTATGAAGCTTGAGGTTCTTGATACAAATAATCTGGCTATATTATATCTCAAAATAAACATCCATCTTCTTGTTCTCCGTCAGTGCGTCTGAGGAATATGGACTAAGCAGCAGTTTATCATTCGTTGTGTTTATGCACTATTTTGTATGGCGCTATGAAAACAGATTTGCAAGAGATGCACAGGACCTCAATTCCATCGCAAATTGAAGGAAAATCACTGAGCCACAGGCATAATAAAATTGCATGTGGGAAAAGACGATCGATTTGCCAAGAATTGGTCAGTGGTTTTCATAAGAACTGATCTGGCAGATCTTGCGTATTATTGACTTGAACAATCAAAATCCCATATGAGATTCCAAAAGTAAATTACTACCTTGGCAATGACTGCAATGACACAGATAAAATCATATTAATGGGCTTATGATTATATTTATTCAAACTGATAAAATGAAACTTATTCCAAAAGTCTTTGGGGTAGTAAAATATACAGTCTGATTGTTATTCCAGCACAAAATCGTGTCCATGCCTGTCAAGACCGAAGATTCATTCTCACGAATAGGATTGACTATATTGCCAAATATAGGTCCAGCGAGTATTAGTTCATATTTCTCGATAATCATAGGAACATTACATGTCATTACAAGAAAAATAGCATTCTGATCAAAGAAAGATGAATTTCATTCTTACAATTATTTAGTGCTACAAGCTGATAACCTGAGAATAAACATGGGCATCTGTCATTGAACTAATTTTCTTTTTGAAGTAGCTCATTAGTTAAAGAACTCTGTTTGGAAGCAACAAAATGATCATTATTCCAGAGTACGATTACTGAAGATATGGAGCAAAAGCAGTCATAACTTCCTTGTAAACAGGCTTCTTAAAATCCACTGCCTGCACAGAACGGGAAAAAAAGACCATGTAAATAAACCAACCGGACCAAAATGCCAATTCCAGCTGTTCTTGAACCAGTAAAGAATAGTACGAGTTTAAGGTCTACCCACAAGCTCAACTATTTGTTCTGGAGACATCCATGACCACTCGCCAAATTCAGCTTTCTCTGTCCCATCACCCAAAAGATTGATTTCTTCAACCCTCCCGTTGAATTTAAGAAGAAACCTGAAAGTGTAGCAAGTTTATTAAGAAATAATAGGGGAAAATACGAGAATAGGTATGCCTCCCTTTGCATAGATGTAGGGTGGGAAGGGGAGAAAAAGGCAGTGCATTATGTTAAAAGAGAGAACAGAGTAAGAGTTTGTTTAGGCAATGTTGAATTTGTAAAAAATTATTAGCAATAAATAGAAACCTGCACAGAAGTTGAAATCCTTTCTCCCTTCAAATTCCTCCAATTTGAGGAAAACAAGGATGCAGAAATTCAACATTGCCATTCTAGGGTGGGTTTATCATATACATACATATATACCTTTGGATACATTTGGATGAAGTGAGATACTTTTGGAGTGAGATACATGTGGATACATTTGGATGGAGTGAGATGAGAGAAGGGGACTTACCCTTTCCCCCTATTTGGATGTACTTTTCAAATACTACAACCTGGAGTACTGATCCATGCACACGGGCATGTTGGTATTTGTAAATTACTTGTCTATCCAAGTTTAACTCTACATGCCCCGACCCAAAACCATCTGAAATTTTGTGCCCTGGGTCAGCTTATTTTAGTTCAACTGTATCCAACGTTTACAAGACAGACAGGTCATGCACTGATCCTCAGTTTAGATTCCTTACTTCAATTGAATCTGACCTAATCTAGACTAAGTAGCTCCACGCAGTACATACTGCATCTAGCAATGTATGTCCAAGTTCAGGTGCTCACCACTTCTGTGCTTGGCCCTTCCAGTCTGATCCCCACTGCTGTTTAAGCTTTTCTCTGACTTCAGGTGGGAAGTCATATGTCAACCAATAAGGTACCTGCATGAGAAATCCAACTCAGGTGTGAACATATCGCTAAGAAGAGAGCACATTACATCAAATTAGAGATTGCATGACTTGAATAACTGATGCATCAAATGGACAGCATATGACATGGCATGCCATGTCAAAATCAAATAAAAAAAATTAAAACTTCTTTTTTTCAAGGTAAATGACTAAAACCATATAAACCTCTCTCTCGTTTGAATTGGTCTACATGCAACCCAAACACTCGAATGCCATGTAGACATTGAATAAAACCATTCACGAACAAGATTGAATGGGTACTGATTGGCAGATTGGAGGGTACTGAGCTTCGAAAAAGTGAAGGGAGGAAAGGAGAGGGCCCACAACAGATTGTAATTTGACAGAAGAAAAGGTCCAAAATTCATACCTCTGCAATAATTTCTGCCGAATTAACTCCTGTTTCCTCTCTTAATTCCCTTATGACTGCATTTCTAGGATCTTCGCCCTCATCGATACCACCCTATTGAAGTAAAATGCCAATTAAAATAAAATAACACAATAGGAATGGCCTCCACATAATTTCACTACACTAAATTTAGCAAACCGGATTATACCTTCAAATCAAGCATTTTTTTTTTTTTTTTTTTTTTTTGTATAAGTCCTTCAAATCAAGCATTTACCAAAGATGAACACATCAACTTTCACAAAGATCTCAATTAGCATACAAATAAGTCATTGCAGATGCTTTTTAACTTTTTTAAACAGACTGCCATGATGATTTTATGTTAGACTTGATGAAGATGTCTTCTTAAATTGCATTTTGGTATTGAATGAGACCTCAATCAAGTGCTATACAATAGTCGATGATGTCTTCAAATAAGACCACAGGATCAAGCAACATGCCAAGACTGGGGACCCCTGAATATTCTTGGACATGTACATTGAATGTCTAGGCAAACTCATTCTAAATTTCATATCCCTATTACAACTTTGCATTTTCTGTTATCAGAACACCCTTCATTTTCAATTCCCAGATTTTTTACTTTGGTAAGTCAAATATGGTACAACAGCCGGTACCGGTGTGTGAAGGACAAAGAAATTACCATGGACACACATAAAGGTACAATATGACTGCCCTCAATTGTCATTCACAAGCTCCATTTGTACTCCATATACAGTAATATAGGAATCCACACTATACATTTAATTTGCATTCAAATTGAAAATATTGCACTGACATCTTAAGATCAAACTTTTCCTCTTTTTCTTTTTTTCCCCTTAAGGAGTTACATTCAACGACCAAACATTAACTTTCTACAAACAACAACCATCATAGCCTCAGCTTCCAGTTCCAAACACTGTCGTTGGCACCTAAAATTGGACTTTGAAACCAACTGAGACACATTCATGCTATTTCAACTGTAAGCCTAATAGGATACCCACCCTCAAAAGATAACGCTTGCATTGTCCTTAGAAACTCTCCTTGCAGATCATTATTGTCTCACTCATATCGTCAATTCCTCTCATTCAGGGTGACGATTTGTGATTTGAAGCCACAATGAAGGTTTCAAATAGAGGCTTTCGTTTCAATGAAAACATTTGGAACAAGCAATTACTTAAAAAGAAGAGAAATACTTTACCACAAAGGGATTACATAAAAATAATCTTACAGTCTGATGTGGCTGTGATTCATCGTATTGTAAAGTTATTTTTATTATAAAATAGATTTATTGGATCACATGAAACTCCATCAGTTTGTGGGATTACTCAAAAGTAATCCTTTGTGGCTGTAGCAGTTCAAATACAAAAGCATGCGGGTCAATTTCTTATATTATGTTACTTTGCAGCAGCCAAACACAGCGCTTGATCAAAAGCAATCAAATTTGTTTACCCCTGTTCAAAAGTTTACCTGCGGCATTTGCCAAGCACTGGGTATATCAAGCCTGGAAGCAGAAAATATCTGCCAAAAAAAAGAAAAATAATTTTACATACATACAAACATATAAATACACATACAAAAGCGCACACACAAATATCCATATATACATCATACATGTATACCTTTTTATCAGGATTGATGAGACAGACGCCAACGTTTCTCCTATAACCATCGGGAGGAGATTCCATGGATGACGATAAAGATGAGAATTTAGCGGATATAGGAGACGAACTTGGGAAGAATAGAGCAGGAAACTTGGAAGAGAGCTTCAGCAGAGGAGGAAGAGGTGGAGAATGAAAGATGGCGGCGAGTCGGCACAAACCCATTTCACTACCTTGCGTCCTCTCGAAGCCTCTAATAGTACCGATCTTACGACAAAACTATTCGCCGTTATAGACTACTTTACGCGATTAACGACCATTAGGTAGTTGGGTTGGAAACGTCAGAAAACCGAAGTTATTCCTAAAAAATGAAAATGTCAAAATTGTTGATGATTTTGCTAGTTTAATATTATTTGTACATCTCATGACGGAGGTCCCATGAATCGATTCATTAATGTTTTGTGTTTGTTAAGTATTTCAACAAACAATAACACAAAAATAAAATATTTTTATAAATTATGTTTTAAATGAGTATTTTTGTGAAATAACTCATAAAAATAACATCATTTTACATAAATATCTTAATTTTAAACATGATTGTAAAAAATATAATAAAAAAATTGTGCGTGTATCAATAACAAAATAAGACAACAAAACAAATCCCTCACAGTACAATTGGAAGTACATTTTTTTTGGAACAAGTAAGAAACTTTATTGAATAGATTGAAACTAGATAATGTTCAAGTACACAAAAATTATACATAGTGAGACACCTAGTTACAATCTAGTAATCTGGAAAAAATAAAAAAATAAAGAAATAAAAAATTTATTTTAAGTGTGTGGATGATGAGCAGAATTTTTCTTATAATTTAAGGTTGTAATCTTCGAATAACCATTGCTAATCTTGCTTCAGCACAAGAATCCACATTCATTTGTTGCTTAAGAAATGAAATTCCACAACAATGGTCGTAACATTTGAAAAACAGAAGTTGGAAGGAAATATGTATACTTTGAAACCGGAATATCTGTTTGCATGCACACGCCCTCGAACAATGCCACACCAAACTACACAAGTTGCTCTTAGAGGAGAGAATGGAGACAGACACTGAGACACCCCATTATTCAGAATTTTACAAAGCAAATGCAAACATTATAATCTGATTTCTTTCTTTCTTTATTTTTTTTCACCAGCACTCAGAGGCACATACATGTGACCACCATAACTGAACCACGACTCTCCGGTAAAGGAGAGTGACATATGTACCACCATACCAAAGGTCAATGGTCAGCCTTATCAGAAACACGACGAGAAATGGTTCAAATCTACCGCCTGGGTTCGTTCAAGTTCTTTCCCTCAAAAAATTCACCCAGCATTCGTTCAAGATCCTCTGCCGAGTACTTGATGTACTTTTGAGGATTCTTTCCATTCTCAACAAGAGGCCTGTAACACATGAAAAACCACATGTAAACAAACAAGTATAACACAGTATTAACCCCTACACTAGACATTTAATGGAAACAAAATGCATCATATTCATTTTACATATTTTTAGCAACAGTGCCGAGTCATTTGTAGCTCTTACAAAGAGCTTTTCTAGCATGTTAAATTTGATTATTTTAATCATTTACAGAATCACAATATTCAGGTGTATCGTTATCAATTACTGATGAACAGAGTCTTCAGAATATATCTTGTTGATTTCGCAATATAACACATCATGAAATATGTCTTCTTTAGTACATGCGCACACAACCACATATGCTTGCATGCATGGACACATGTTTGTAAGTTGCTTTAAAAATGAGAAAAGATACCCAAAACGTTTTACAAAAGATCTGTAGGCTGGCAACAGGACTTCTGCAACGGCAAGCCTGAGAGACTCTCGTAACTCAGTGTCAGGAACTGCCCACTGAGATTGCTTTTGATGAAGTTCCTCAAATTGCATATTGAATGTCTTGAACCTGATAACAGAACACAGTTCTCCCATTAGGTCAAAACGTTGAGGACAAAAATACCACAATGGAATGTCCATAAGATGTAACTTCTCATCAACCTCTCTTTGACCAACGCTCTTGAAGCTCCACTACTATTTCCTCCATCAACACCCACCGAACTCCCACCCCCAGACGAGGCTAGGCCTTGGATGGAGAGGCACTGAAGAATCTGCAAAGGAAAAGGACCTGGCATTTAGCAAGGAAAAACCCAGTTCCTTTCCAGATAAATATCTTAAATGACATAAGCACTAGAGAGGCAATAAATAAAGTTAAGACAAGTTATTTTCACAAGGGTGTTCTGATTTTCGGCCATGGTACAGCATGACAAAACAAACTCCAGAGAAAAGAACTGAAATTAACTGTGATAAAAATGCAGCAAAACAAGAATTATTTTATCAGTACAACAAAAGGAGGAATTTTAAATATATTTTGTGCATATAATTATAGAAAATCAAAGTGCATACCCAGCACTCTTTTTCTATAGCATAGTATATCTGCACGTCAGCATATGCAATTCTTATTTCCCATCACTTTTAACAATCATTCTTTACAGATTTTCAGTTTACCAGCATGTGGCTGGGGAATGCTAAATGCCAGGTTTGCTTATTTTTAAACAATTTCCACTTCTGATTGTCTGATAGCCATACACTTACTCATGTCAAGTAATGTTGACATGGGTACGTCAGGTGAAAGGTCCATCCAGGTAAGAAGCAACACGGATACTCCTCTCACAGTAATGTTCCTTCAAAACAGTAAACGTATGCTTTTTACAAGTAATATGTGTATACACTATACCAGTTCCGTGTAGGGAAACTTCCGAGGGTGTGGTGCATGGTACTCTGCAAGGGTGGGTCCGAAAGGCCCTGCCTCGGAGAGGTTCCCCAACATTAGAAAAAAAAAGAAAAGCGCAGACACTATTTATTTTGTTGGAGAAATAAAATAAAATAAGTCAGTGGATTCAAACACTTACGCCATCCAAGCATATCTGAATTATATTGCTGCATCAGAAAATAGCATCATTTGATTTGTAAAACTTTGATCAAATTGCCTCTTTAATATAGCCTCTTTAGTGGAGTTACTAGGTTGTAAAATTGCCTCTCTCCCTATGAAATATCTTGGACTCTCCTTGGGGGCATCTTTCAAAGCAAAGAGTATTTAGGATGGAGTGGTAGAGAAGGTTGAGCAACGACTATCGGGCTGGAAGCGGCTATATCTATCGAAAGGGGGGAGATTAACTCTTATCAAAAGCACTCTTTCCAACCTTCTCACTTACAATCTTTCTCTATTTCCATTACCGGTGGGTGTGGCAAATCGGATAGAAAAGTTGTTTAGAGCTTTCTTGTGGGGTGGCATGGGGGAGGAATCCAAACTTTACCTTGTGAGTTGGCAAAGGGTGAGCTGTCCATTTGCGAATGGGGGCTAGGGGTGCGAAATTTGTGTGTATTTAACAAGGCACTATTAGGGAAGTGGTTGTGGAGGTACCAAATGGAAGTGAACTCGTTGTGGAGAGAGGTTATTGATCATAAGTATGGTTGTGTGTGGGGGGGATGGAGCTCTAAAGAGGGTAGGGGGTCTTATGGAGTAAGCCTGTGGAAATTCATAAGGAAGGGATGGAACACCTTTGAAAAACATCTCAAGTTTGAGATGGGTGATGGAACATGTACCTGCTTTTGGTTCGATGTATGGAGTGGGGAGAGTCCTCTTTGAATGGCTTTCCCAGTTGTTTTTAACTTGGCTGGAAATCAGCAAGCTCTAGTTTCAGAAGTTCTATGTCATGCCAATGGGATGGTCACTTGTAATGTCACTTTTACAAGAAATGCTCAGGACTGGGAACTAGAAGAGCTGGCAGATTTTTACAGTTACTTGTATTCAGCAAAGCTAGGTGCCAATGGGGGTGACTGTATGTTGTGGACTCACACGAGGAAAGAAAAGTTTACTGTTAAATCCTTCTACAAGGTCTTGACAGTCCTACAACCCACTTTCTTTCCATGGAAGAGTATATGGAAGGTATTAGTTCCATCTAAAGTTGCTTTTTTTACTTGGACAGCTGCTCATGGGAAGATTTTGACCGTTGATAATTTAAGAAAGCGAGGTATGATGATCACGGAGTGGTGCTACATGTGTAAAAAGAGTGGGAAATCGGTAGATCACTTGCTCTTACATTGTGAGGTGGCTGGGGAGCTATGAGCTGGTATTCTTAGTAGAGCTGGGCTGAGTTGGGCTATGCCAAAGAGCATGGTGGATCTATTAGCATGCTGGAATAGATCTCATAGTAGTGTCCAACTAGCAGCCATGTGCCGGATGATTCCTTTGTGCTTAATGTGGTGTTTATGGTCGGAAAGGAATGACAGGTGCTTTAATAACAAGGAGCGTGCAGCAGGGAAAATCTGGAACTTTTTTATATTCTCTCTTTTCCAGTGGTTTTCTGCTATTGTATTGAAGGGAGGGAATGTTCATAAGTTTTTATCTTCTTTCTAGCCTACTAGAATGTAATTAGGTGTCTCACTTTGTATACGACATTGCCTAATTTCATTCACATCAATAAAGATTATTACTTATCAAAAAAAAAACTTTGGTCAAGAAGGCACATTGGCATGAAGTTATTATGACGCATACATTAATCCCAATATCACCTTTTCTTTTTTTAGAATTTTAGTCATCATTACTTGTCAAAAAGAATTTTAGTCATCAATCCCTGCATGTGCACTGTAGTATTCACATTGTAAACCCTGGTTATATGATAATAGAATCAGTAATTATCTATTGACGGAAAACTTTGGTAAAGAAGGCATTTCCTTTGAGTCTGTAAGATATGTGAGCTACCTACAAACATTCAAGCTTTCCATGTCCAGAGACCAAGGCAACAACGATAAAAGCTGTGGTCCTATGCTCATAAATATATATATATATATACACACACACACACACATATATATTATGCAAGATGGCATCAATAAGAATCAATACATTATTTAGTGGCATTAGCTTGAGTGTATGTGTACAGATATGCTTGTGTCTATTCAAAAAAGAGGAAAAAGAGGCTCTACAGCTGAATCGTTAACAGAGTGACAGAACTGTGTTTTAGTACATAAAATTTTTTTGATAGGTTTTTAAACAATTTGATACGTTTTAGTAGATAAAATGATAGGATGATGTTACCCAAAACAGATCCGAGCAAATATCAGCCAAAGCTCCAGATCAATAAATGATTCAGATCTTGTGGTTTGGTTCAATAGGGTCAGTAGAACACTACCTTTGCCCAACCATTCCTTTTGTATTGATTTGCATGCTGCTGCACTATCCTCCTGTGTCTTTGCACCCAATCATCCCCTAACAAATCCTTGGCCTCTGATCTGAAAACAAATGTAAACAAGCATCGTATTCACAGGCAAGAAAAGCTTGTAAAAACTCGAAAAAATACATATACATGACATACCTGCGTACAGATCTGACCATATAGTGAATATTATTCATGAGAAATAAATGGGTCAAAGCAAGATCTCTATACTGCTTGGATTTTCCATCCAAATTGGTTTGGAGGGCCTGCATTATTCTCATTGTCACAGAGGCCAATTGTGAACCTGTTCCATCTTTGTTATCAAATTCTTGGAAAAGTTGCTTCAACGTTGACTGGTAGCTGTAAAAGTTTGGTCAACATCTTCAAGTTAATCATTAGAAAACTTCAGTATTAAATCAGCAAAAGTTTACTGCAAGTAAAAGACCGCGAGTAAAGACTATTGAAAAAATAAATGAATCTCAGAAAGTAACACACATTTATATATCTTGACATACTAGAATTAAGATGAACATCATAAAATATGTGCCAATTTAATGAGAAATATTTTACAGTTCATTGATTAGTTCCTCAATTGCTAATTCAGTAACGTAAACAGATAAATACAAGAGAAGAGAAACAGAGCTTCGTGTTTTAAACATTTTTTTTATAAATCAGAAACGGAGCTTCATGTTTTAAACATGTCATGAAAACCAAAGATTTAGTGAGGCCATGGAAACTCAGAGCCCTAACAAGTTTAGTTAAAATAGCATATAACAGAATCGTGAAGCTGAAACTATAAGAAAAAGGGAAAACATATAATGAAATAATAAAAGAAAAGAAACAAAGTAACCATTGAAGATTTTAAATCTCTGGCTTTAATAGCTCAATCATCAGCAACTAGAATATACTATCATGTATGAAACTATATTTTATCCTGATCCAAGGTTAGCTGAACTTACTCGAACAAAAACTTCACGTAGTTAATGACATAACTTGTCAAAGGATGGACAGTTCCATCCAATACAGCAGTTTTAGTTGCATCTTTTTCAACAGCTTCTTCAAAATCCCCAAAAGTCTCCTGAGCTGTCTGTGCAAGCCGTTTTGTCAAACCAAAGGCTGCTTCTCTTATTTCAGTGCAAGCTTTACCTTTGAATTTCAATTCAATCTGCAAATAAATTCAGTTCTTAAATTGATATTGTAGCATCATTGAAATATTACTCCAGCTGAAAGGATAATTGCTAATAAGCACAAGAACCTACAAAAACCTCGAAATCTTTAAAAGAAGTGAGACATTACAGATGTAAGAAAAAAATGAGAATCAAAATTATTGAAATATCTCCATTAAATATCATCGCATGCACAAAAAATAGTAAAAAATAAAAACCAAGCCTCCTCTAAATTGGAGGAAAACAAAAGAGAAACTTGTGTATGGGATTTCAAAATCAAAGAACATTAAAATTGAGATCTCTAAGGATTTATATAAAGCATCAAAGAATAAATCAAGCTGAGAACGCAGCTACCCACAGAATTTCTATTATTTTTTTTAATTAATAAGAATTTTATTATCATGAATAGGCATAGCCCAAGTACACATGAAGTATACAAAGGAAATACCTACTACACTCTAGAAAACAGGAAAATTAAAACAGAAACAGATTCAAATTTCTATTCTTCTCCTGCCCCTCAAAATCCATTCAATTTCTTTCTTCAATTTAGAAACGTGCAATAGTTTTATACAATCACTAGTACCAACAAAAAGCAGCAGCTCAAAGAAAACATATAGGCACTTCATTAGAGCACTGGCATTGGATTATCCAAATGCCAGTGTTTGCAAATATTTGCATAATTTATCTTTAAAATGTCTGCATTGGATTAGCCAAATGCATAATATTATGACTTTGAGCTACAGTAATCTCCTCCCACCGGTCATATTTGGATTAGCACTGTAGATAGATCAAATGAATATTTTATTAAAAAAATACGGTCCAGACTCCAACTCCCCTCTCTCCCCTTTCCCTCGTATTCCCAAGCCTCCCTCTTTCTCTCCCTCTTCTCTCCATTTCTCTCCAATTTCTGCACATAGTCCCCCATTTCTTTCCCACTTCTCTCCAATTTCTGCACATCCATCTCTCAAAGAAGAAATCGACGCACATCTTGAACAGAGAATATGATAAAAATTCTTCCAATGTTTATAGTTTTTTCTTTGAGTCCCTCTTCGGACAGGATGCGGTGGCCACATGAGAGACAGAGAAGACTTCAGGCCTTTACCTAGATTTCCTCTCTCTCTTTCTCCGATGGCTTTCGCTTCGTTTCTTGGGAGAGTTCTCTTCGCCTCTGTTTTCATACTCTCTTCTTATCAAGAGTTAGTGCATGCAATCACTACTTTTGTTTAACCTTCTATATGCTTTCAGTATTCATGATCTTTTTTTTTTTATTCTGCTATCGTAATCTCATTAGTTCTTCAGCCTATTTGTGGTTTTTAGGCAAATATGAATTCTGGGTTTTGAAGGAATTTCATTTCTGACATGAAAATTGCTGTTGGATCTGTTATGTTAGGTTGAAACTCGTTGTTTGATCATTTTTATATTGAAACTTGATGTAAATCTGCATTTTCTTTTTTAGTATATGGTTTTGGTTGAAAAAATAACTTATGGGTTTTACTAATTGAAAGTTACCAGCCCATTTTAATTTACTTCATCAATCACTTTGAGTTAGCTTGTTATAGGTTATTGGTTACATAAGGGTAACGAATTGATGGATTTTCTCTTTAAAACAAATATTCATTCATGCTAAGAGTTGGGCTAGATGTGTTGATGTTGGGTGTTTTGAAAATTTCACGTGTGAACATTAAGATGTAGTTGGTAGTTTTTGGGTATCATTTGGTGCAAATTATGGTTAGAATCCTAGGAATGCAGCAAGTCTTCGCACAATGCAACATCAACAATGGGTGTCACTGTCTAAAGGTTGGTTCTTGGATTTTGATTTCTGCATAAGTTGAAGTGATGAGATAAAAAAGAGGTGATTAGTGTTCCTAGTGATGAAAGGTTAGCTCACCAGTTTCCTTTAAAGTCAAGTAGCTATGAAGTCCTTACTATAGAGTTGACATACGGTGGTTTTACTAGTGGTGCACGGCCCGTGCAGGGTGGAGCTTCACGGTGTGGGAGAGAACGGTTAGGGTGCTCTGTTTCGGATTCTTAAAATAGAGGTCGTATGTTTTGCTTGAATTGGTGCAATTAGATGAAATAATTTAATTATAATTTGATTATTAATTAAGATATGAATTGAAGAATTGCAAAATATGATAAAAATAAATTAGGTAAGAAAATAATAAAAATATTAAATTAATAATATTTTTTTATTATTTTGGTTAATAGATGGATAATCCAATGTGAGAATTAGTTTTGAGTGGAATAGCCAAATGCAAAATCATGTCATATTATGCAAATTTTACATTTGCATTTGCATAATCCAATGCTAATGTTCTTACAAGCAAATCCATTTGTATATGTTCGACATATGGAACATCAACAAGTTGGAAGGAAAGGGGTGCGGGTGGTTTAAAAAATCTTTATACTTAAACCTGACACTGCCTAAATAATCATTAATTTATATTGGAAACTATCCAGATGAGTTCCCCGACAAAAGTAGCAGACAGTTTCGATTGGACCATGTATACTTGGTAACCTAGTTATCCATGGTGACTACTTTTTCAAGGGAGAAAAATGACCCAGAAAGATCCCTCAAAGATTCAGCCCACAAATCAAATTAAAATGAATACTTAGTGCATGCCTTTGTAGATGTGAAATTAGCTATACCTCTGAATGAAGTTCCCGCATTATCTCATACATGTCCAAGAGTACAAATAACTTCTCAGGGGATCTCTTGCTTTTGGCAATCGCATCCCCAAAGCTAAGTAGCACTGAAACACTACTTGAAGTAACCTCAGAAAAACACTGATCCGTGAGAGAATCGAAGCCTTCGAATATTTGATCACAAACTATACGCTCTCCAGCAAAAAGCAGTTTGACCTGTTCAACATTACCATATATTCAGAACAAGAGATGTGCAGAATGTGCTCAGATTCCAGACAGATACCTACAGCAATACGCATGAAGTGAATCCAATTCCCAATTTTGGCCTCTAAGACCTCCCATTGCATCTTCTGAACATCTTCTTTGCTAAGCTTTTCAACTCCCAATTTTTGAAGGCTTTCTTCCAAAACAGAAGAGCGGGTATCCCTAAACCAAATAAAATAGTGGTATATTGTTAAACATCTTAATATGTAAACTTCAAAAAAGTTATACACAAGCACACAGATGTGTATATATGTATGTTGTTTATATACATGTACATATAAATATGTCTGCATAGTAGTTATGTATGTGGAACCTTTTCCATGAAAGAATATTCTACATCAAAACAAAACTGCAACAAAATTTGCATGAGCACACTAAACTGCAATGAGATTTGCACAAACAAGATTCAAAATAGTAAATCTCTTCTCATGAAGACAGTTTGACGAGATGACTACACAAAGAAAGACAAGTAATGTATCTTACCTACCAGAGTTTGAGCTTCTTACCTGTAAATTAAGAGTAACTGCTGTTGGTGACCAGCTTGAACCATTTGCTGAGCCAAATCATGGAGCAGTGGTAGGATCCGTGGTGGTATAAGAGTTGGAGGAGTGTAAACAGCATTTTCTAAGTTACTTTTCTGGTGCTCAGAGTGGTTATTGGAAGGATTCTTGCCATTAGAGTCACCCTGGTGCCCAGGAGATTCTGAAGATGGTCTCAATGAGTTTGGAAGGCCATCGAAAAGACGATCAGGCTCCACAGGTTTACTGAAATTTCCAAATCCCACCCCAAAAAAATCAGAATTAAACAACATACCTGGAGCTTATAAAGAGTGATTCATGACATGACCATGTTTCTTACGCCGATGTCATCGGCAGCAATAAAAAATGCATAATGCATATAAAGAGTGGATATGATTCTCATAAAGGCAAATCATCTTGGTAACTAGCCAGTATGGAGATGGTGAATCAGTTGACCATCTGTTTCTACATTGCGAGGTGGCCAGGACCATGTGGGCTGATTTTTTTATAGGACTTGGATTATCATGGGTCATGCCCCGTAGATTGGTGGATTTTCTAGCATGCTGGAGAGGTCTCCAAGGAAATTCACAAGTTGCAGCAATTTGGAAAATGGTCTCAATATGTATGTGTTGAAGCTTCGAAAACCACGAGAGAACAATGGAGGAGCCGAAAGTTTTTTTCTTTAAAACATTGTTTTCTTGGGCGGGGACCATTGTTTGTAACGGACTAATTTGCCTAGTAGTATGAATAAAATTTCTTGATTACCGATCAAAAAAAAAAAACCAGCCACTATGGACTCCAACTCAATTGTTGCTTATTAAACTTCTTCTTCTTCTTCTTCTTCTTCTTTTTTTTTTTTTTTTTTTTTTTTTTTTTTTTTAATCTTGCCCTAGAGATGATTTATGTTAGCTGTGAGATGAAGCTGGAGCAATTGACTGTGCCACAGGGCTTAGATTCCTTTTATACATAAGAATTATTAATTCCATGAACATAAATGTCACTGTAAGGGCGCAGAACTGGCACTGTCAAATTATCTAATAGTGACATGTGGGTATTTGGTGATTATAGGAGCAAAAGAATTAACAGTACCCACGCATAAGAACCAGCTACGCAATGCAAAAGCATCAATGAACATGAAAATACAAACCTGTAAGACAATAATAGCTTCTTGAACTCGTCTTCTAGCTTTGAAATAGCCTTTGCAAGTAGGTTGTTTGCATTGTTGAGGACCCCATCATTACTTTTAAAGCCCTTTTTGCTGCTAAAAAACTTAATGTTGCCTCTTAGTTGACCGATTGCTTCTAGATAACTCTCCAAGTCCTCATGTGGCCCTCTAAGTATTTTTGTCTCTGCCTATTTATTTCCATGAAAATATATCAACAGTCATACAAATAAAAGAGTAGAACATCATAAGGGAACATTCATGGACAGAAAGTAAACTACACATATACCTCAAACACTACAAGCTCAGAAACTAAAATCATACTACTGTCCACTCATTTTCCAACCAACACCACTAAATAATAGGAACTTGAATTCTTGTACCCTTAGTGTAAACAATTTCTTGAGGCAACATCTCATTGGTCAAAAACTGATGATTTACCTAATCGGTGCAATGGGACGCGTTATATGGGTTCGGAGTTTAACCAATAAAAGACACGTTGCAGTTGCACTGTCTCAGAAAATATATAAATGCATTCATAGGCTACATACGTCTGATGTACGGGCAGTTCTTTGGTCCCGTCGTCAGAATTACCAGCCCCAGATTATCTAAATAGAATTTCTAGAGAGGAAGAAACAATGCCAAGAAGCAAGCGTACATGGCAAATCGGCAATCAAGTACATGAACAATGCCAAGTGTCAAGCATACATGGCAAAAGAGTCTGCAAACCTCATCAACTCGGGTGGTGGAATTAAAGATATGTGACTATACACAACCCTAGTTGTCGACCTCATCCTCCCCCAATATTTGTTCACTCTGTCCACAAGAAACCCAGTATTTTTTAATGACAAGAGAGCTGTTTTGGAGGTGGGCATTTCTCGATCAATCCCTCTCTCGATCTCCTCAACTAAACAGGTAACTCATTAACTCTCACTTTGTAAGCCAACAAACCATCTAACCTCACTGATGATGTCAGTTCGATGGACATTTGAATGGCACCCTGAACAGCCCTCAAGCGGGACTTAAGAGAAAGCTCATCAGATGTTAGGGGCCCTAGGGTTCGAGGACATGAAGAGGATGAAGGGCTTGAAGGGATGAGGAGAATTGAAGTGAAGTGAAGGGGAGTTCGTGAAGTAAAGGGGTTCTGAAACGGAGCCATTGCGAGTTGAAGAGGAGAAGTGCATGCTGGAAGCCAAAGCGACGTCAGTTAATCCTTGTTGTTGGAATAAATGGAACGCTGCGTTTGGTCCTGTCCTAAACGTGCGTTTTGAGTTAGTAAGTTAGTAGTGTTAAATGGTTAGTTTTGATGGCTGTGAGCCTAATTTTCATTTGTAGCTGTTAAGTTAGATTTATACGCTTTCTGTTATGGGGTGGTGAGCATCTTTTTTTTTTTTTTTTTTTTATAACTAAGAGATAAATATTATATATATGAGTGAAGTAGACATAGCCCTTGTACACAGGAAGTATACAAGAGGGCCCCTAATTACATTCTAAAAGCGATAGATTAAAGACAAGAAATCATGAACATTATCCTCATGCAATACAATAGCGGAAAACCAGCACATTAAAGTGTGGAGAAAAAAATTCTTCAACTCGGCCATTGTGCGATCCTTATCATCGAAGCATCTCGCATTCCTTTCTGTCCAAATGCACCACATAATGCACAACGGCATCATCTTCCACAATGCAACCACTTGATGACAGCCTTGCATCTTTCTCCAACAACCCAACAAATCCACGACCCTCATAGGCATAACCCATGCAACATCAACCCTTTGAAAAATCTCATCCCACAACACCCTAGTTACCTCACAGTGTAATAAGAGGTGGTCCACAGATTCCCCATTCTTTTTACACATATAACACCAATCCATCACTACACATCCTCTCTTCCTCAAATTGTCCGTGGTCAATATCTTCCCAAGAGCAGCATTCCAAACAAAAAAAGCTACTTTAGAAGGCATTATGGGCTTTTTGGGTCATTAGGGGCTTGTTGGGTCATTTTGGGCAAGGTGTTTTCTTGTATACATTCAGTGTACTTGGTTTCTCCTTTTGATATATACAATATTTTTACTTATAAAAAAAAAAATCTTTCTGTTATATAGGGGGAGGAAAGTCAGAGAGTTTTTCATCTGGAAATTTCTTAAGTCTGGAATGTATTGGAGGCAGAGGCTACCTCAAATAGCTCTCATGGTGTTTTGAATCTTATGAATACAAATAGAAGTTTATCATTACAGATCTGTATCTTATTCCCTTGGGTGAAATAATCAGTAGCTAAACATCATAGGGGCAAAAAATTTAATTGAAAGGGGAAAAAAAAAAATCAATGACTTTGGTCCTAGATAGGTGGGCGCGGCCTAACTAAGATTGTAATTCAAGTTACCAATCCCTACCATCACATTTTTTTTTTATTGCCACCAAGTGTCCGGGAAATTCCTACCATTACATTTAGAGTGAAGAAAAAAGAACAAGAAACTATTCTGGGCGATCTAACAAATAACAGGAAGAGTAGAAAATCTGTGAAACCAACCTGACGAGAAAGATCGAATTGGGCCAGTAAAACCTCAGCAACCTTCAAAGTCTTGTCGATATTCTCGTGAGCTTTCCTAATAGAATGTGTTCTAATCTGTAAATACAAAATTATTCCCACTATCAAGCAGTCAGAAAAGAAAATCACAAAATGGCTCTAAGGGAAAAACCCCGATCGCTGTTTGATACCCGATAAAAGGGGGCAAAAAAAAAAAAAAACAAAATCACGGGTCTTGCTCGTTCTTTCTCTTGGGCTTCCAAAGTAAAATGGAAGTCAAATTGATTCGGATCCAACCGCAACAAGGGCAGTTCTTTTATACAGATATTTTGTGGGTATTTTCCTCGAGTATATTTCCGGGGAACCCAAACGTAAAGATGGGGTGAGGGGAGAAAGAAGCGGTGGGACCTGAGTAGGACGCATGGCACTCTCGAGGGCAGAGAGGCGGTGGTCAAAGGAGCCGAGGATGGAGACGACTTTGTCGGTGATGGTCTGGCTCTTTTGCAGCGACTCTCTCATCATAGCGGCTCTCTCGGTCAGTGAATCCATGCCCACTGCTACCCCCATCCCCTTCTTCTCCTCGTGTCCTTAATCCTGTTCTGTTCCTTTGTTTGAAAGATCAAGAAGAGAGATTCTTTGTAAAAAGTCAAAAGAAGGAGTGGGTGGACATGGGAGCAGATCACTGTAAAGAATTTGAGATTTCTCCGGCGGATGCTTGCTTTTGAGTTTTAAGTTTGGTGACTTGGTCCCCTGTCGTCTGCTCTAGTCTTACTTCTGCACGACGGAGTCACGGCCTGGAGGTTTTGGGCCAACAGAAATCAGCCATATAATATTGGACTTTATTTTATATGGTCCAAACATCTCCCGCCCCTAAGCCCTCTCAGGAGTTTCTTAACTTTAAATGCTGTGCTCCATGGCCTATCTAACAACAATACTCTTTACTATTCACGTTTATATCATTTGAAAGTCTCGTTTTTTAATTTTCATAAAATTAATATCTAAACTTTAAAAAAAATACATAATTAAATGATTTTATCAAATTTTTGTTAGAAAATTAACGGAATAAAATATATTAATCTTTAATTGGCTAATGGCTTATACTTGACATCAATATGTTGCATCAATCAATTAAAGATTGATACCTGGTATAAGGGCTCGTTTAGGAAATAAGATTAGATGAGATGAAAATTTTATAAATAAAAGTAAAATAATTTGTAAATAGTAGTGAAATAGTTTGAGTTGACTATTTTTTAGATTTTAGAAAATAAGAGAGAATAAGTTGAATAAAAAATATTATAAAATTAAAATATTGTTAAAATATAGTTTTATAATATTATCTTTTTGTTGATATTTGAAAAAGTTGACTTTTTTTATAAAAGTTATTTATTTAAAAGTTTGAGAAAGTTATAATGATTAGTTTAATTATGTTTAGAAATGAGATAGGATGAGATGAAATAAGAATTTTTGAATGAGATTTATTATTACTTTTTTAATTACCTTAAAAAAAATTATTTTTTTAATGAAAATTTGGCAGATATACTTAATTACTTAGATGAGATCATGAGAGATGCGTTGAGTAGAGAATTAGACTTGGTATATTTATTGTGGAGAAAAATATTTATTTAACCTTACTAATGTCTATAATTAGAGTGAGTGAAATTAAGGAAAGAAAGAAATAAGCCAATGAGCATTAATAATGATGAGCTCTTACTAACATTACTATTATAAGAATGCTATAAAGAGGTCTTATACCACATACCTCACTTAATTAATAAGTGATTTATCATTTTTATCATTTTATTTAATATTATTTAATATAAAATAAAATGATAAAAATATAAATCGCGTATTAATTAGGTGGAGGTATATAATATAAGATTTCAACGTATAATTTTTTATTATTATAACATTTGCAAAGAGAATATTTTATTGCTAGTATCTAACTAGTCATAAATCGGACCATAGGCACTCTCTTGCATAAATTATATATATTTTCTCAATATTTCATAATACAATAAAAAAAATATTTTATATATCACGCTATCATTTCTCACTCTCATCATATTATGTAAAATGTTGCATATTTATCATCATGAATAATGTTATTATGCCTCTTTAATTTACCTCATCGTTTTGACCGCTCATGCATTTAATTTTTTTTCTTAATGGTTAAAGAAATGACTATTAGTGTAATTATATATTTTTTAAAAAAAAAAAATTAAACACGTTTTAATTTTTTTTTAAAGAAAAAGTAAAAAAAAAAAAAAAATACAAGTTGCATTAGGCGGCACATTAAGTGGACACCTGCAGGCAGTAGAGTAGCACCACTCTTATCATCATTTGATAATCATCATGATCATTTAAAAATGATAAATATGCTACATCTTACATCATTGAATGAAAATAAGAAATGAATATAAAGAATAGCATTACTCATTAAAAAAAAAAAATCAATACTCTCTATTCATTTATTTTTATTTTTATTTTTTATATAAATTTTTTTAATAATTTTAAATATTTTTAAAAAATAAAAAAAGTTTATAATATTATTAAAAAATATTTTTTTAATCACGAAGTAAAATAAAAAATATTTTTTATAATTTTTTTTTTACTTCGTGATTAATGAAATATTTTTTAATGATTTTTTGTTTACTTTCTAATTAAAGAAGTGTTTTTAATGATATTTTAAATTTATTTTATTTTTAAAAAATATTAAAAAAATTTACATAAAAAATAATTAAAAAAAACACATAAAAATATATAAAAACACATATTATAACTCTAGCGGGGACCAACGGGAGCTGTAGCATCATCCTTTATTTATTTATCGAGGAAGCAATACTCTTTGGAAATTACTGGTGCTGTAATTATCAACAAATTATATAAATAAAATAAAGGCCAGAAATAGAAAAAAGAAAAGTCCATGTGGCGAAGTGACAAACACCGGACCAAGAACGACAAATGGTGGAAATGTCGCCACGTTGCGTGCCATGAAGCCATGAGACCTTCTTTACCGTTGGCCGTTGCTTCTTCTTCTGCTTCCTTCTCTCATTCTGAGCGCTTCATTCTCTCGTTGCTTTCTCAATCAGATCACGACCTATCTGGAAGCCAAAGAAGTCCCAGAATCCGCCATGGCCAAAGTCTCACAAGGTACGTCGTAACTGTTATTCTCTTCTTAAATTAACTGTTGATATTGATTACGATCGAGATATTGTTTGGGGGGGGTAAGTGTAACGATCAAGATTGTAAATATGAGACTAGCCGGTTTTATGCTTGTAAATATGGTTCTGACTGTTCGTATGCTCTGTGGTGTCTTGAAGCCAAACGTGATCAGTTGCGGGAATTGTGTTGCAAAGAAGCGTGCGAATATAGTCCCAGAAAATTCAATTTCAGTGATATCATTCCTCATATTTTGCACCTGTGAGTCTCTCTCTCTCTCTCTCTCTCTCTCTCTCTCTCTCTCCTTCCTTCCAAACTCTTATAGCCCTTGTTCTTGGCACGGCATATATAAGGTTTCCTTTAGTTTTCTAAATCATTCTCAACCGGGACATCTATCTATTTGTTTTAGATCTCTCTATCTCTTTCTGTTTATGTGTGGTCCTCCGTCTAATTAAAAAAAAAATCCACACTTATTTTTTGCACAGTTCTCATAAGAGTTAATGTCACTGATTGTTTCAGATATGGATCTTGTGCAACAGCTCGCGACTTTGAAATTTATGCTCCAGATGCTTCTTTTGAGGATCCGCTCATGTGTGCTAAAGGGTGGGTGTTGGTTTTATTTAGTCTGTATTGAGAAGAAATACGAGCTCGATGATGCATACAAAACTTTACAATTAAATGGATAGTCTCTTGCAATGGATTCATCAAAATTCTTTTTAACCTTATCAAAATAGCCACAAGTTATTTCTTGGTATCATTGATTAATTTGGTATTTACTTATTATGAACACTGTTTTACATTATTTATTTGGTTGAATGTTCAGGGTGAAGCAGATAAAGTCTGCATTCTATTCACTTTCCAAGGTTTGTCTTATTTCTTTGTTGGTTATCACTTTGCTTCTTGTCAAACATCATTTTTTGGAGGCCTATGTCTTAAACTTAATCTGCACGTTCTATTCGTGGAAGTTTTCTGATAATTGTAGCGATTTTTATGGGGAAACTAATGAGGAATTATGAGATTGTAAAGCGTACTGTACCAATACACATTTTGGTTGAAACGTACTGTTGGTTTTGCTCTGGACTTCCATCCTTTGGTCAAAATTGGAAGTAGCCCTTTGCCCCGCGGCTATGTCTAACATATTCATGCAAAATGCAGGAATGTTAATGGCTGACATTATATACAATCATATACTTGAAATGCATTGAAAGTTTACTGAAGCTGTTAGTTCGATACTATGACAATACGGCTTCATGAAACTGTTTGGTATCCAAGCAGATTAGAATTTGGGATGATGCTCAGTGGATACCCCAGTGCTTGCACGTATACAAGGCCACAATTATTGTAGTAATTTTATATGAAAATTGAGTGTGGAGTTTATCTGACGCATATGGAGAATATCATCAGGCAACGGAATTTGCAAAAGCTAAATGTTACATAGACAATGGAAGTTGATTCCAAATCTCATTTTAGTTAAAGTTTAAACTGGTTGCTTGGATGCAATAGAAGTGAGATGTTCCTTAAATATTTGCTTTGAACTGAGTCTTATTGAGTTCTAGGTAGTCCATTTATTCTTCAGTATTGTCTGACAGACTTGGCTACTCTCCCCCATGATCTCCAGGTCTTTAGTGAATCAAGAATTGTCGAATATAGCATTGAAGAAAATGTAATTTCACCAGGAAAGCAAGAGGTTTAAAACTATAATTTGCTACTCTCATCAAGTTTAAGTTTTTTTTCCTTATTTTAAATAATTAGCTTGGGTTGATTCTGTTTTAATCTCTGCATTCAAAAACAGATATTGATTGACAACAAGCAGCACTACAAGTTCTTGGGGAAAGACATAGGTGTGATATCACTCATCAAGTTGTATGTTGTGGATGGCAAAGTTGTTCGTCATGAAGATTGGTATGCACTAAAGCTCTTTCTTTTTACCGTGTTCCATCCGATCATTAGTATATCTTGGCTTCAGATAAGAACACCATGATACATGGAGACATTTGCTGTATTTTGAAAGCACTGTCTTTTACAACCAGTACTTTTCCCTGTTATAATTTTTTCCAGTTGTGTTGTAAAATATATCCTCTTCTAATGAATTTTTCATGTTATTCATGAACTTAAAATGTGCTACGTAAGTTTTGAAGTTATAATCACTTTACAGCAAATAAAGGACATACTATATGTTTTGAATAATGTTTGTGGAACTCTCAGAATTTGGTACCGTTAAGGAACCCATCAATTAGGGTATTTAGTGTTATCTTTATTAGACTTAAGAGGAGTGTACTTGCTATGTAATTCAATGCAAATAAAAACTCAGCATGTGGGGAATTGTATTGGAGCCACTTTTTCCTCTTCTTTTTTTTTTTTTTTTTTCCTTTTTTTTTTTTTTTCGCCGTGGTATGGAAGACAGTGGTTATATAATTTCCTACCAAACTATTCAATTTTCAGAGCAGTTTTCCCACCCATGAAGTTGGGTTGTCTGAGAGTTAGTCCACTTACTATTTCTCTGTTTGGTGTATGGAACCATTTTCTGCCATCTCAATGTCCCTCAAAATTGTGTGTTAATGCTTTTCTGAACTACCCCACTGGCTTTTTTTAAGAAATTTTGAAAACCCAATGTTGTTGACATGTTTTTGAAATTAGGCAGTTTGGCTTTATGATTCAAAGTTGTACAAATTAACTTAGCTTAAACAAAAGCATAAATTCCTACATGAAATGTACCTGTCAGAACATATATATAAAACTAGAAAACACGAGCTGTAGGTCTAGTTTATACGGTATTGAGTTGAGCCTGATGCCAGACTGGGAGATGACTGAAAAGATGCTTAGTGGGGCAAAGAGATTCGAAGGTTCAGAGATGGACTAGAGTTAACAATAGGCCGGTAAATATTAACCTTTTAGTTGAGCCTAGTTATATGGGGAGCACAGATAGATTTAGATTTAGGAATGCTTAACCTGACCATAAACCATATATGTAATGTATGAAATCAGTATGAACAGAGGAATCAAGAGAGAGTTGTATACTCAAACGGTAATTGGCAACAAGCAGAACAGATACAAATGGAAAGGAATTAATAAATTACACTTGTAAACTATGGAGTTTTGTATAGAAGAAAAGAATACCAAAACAGTAGTAACTCAAGTTCTACCATTATTATGATATTCCAAACCCGGTTGTCTACCAGAAAAATTAATTAATTTTGGGTTTGATCTGATAAGGAGATAAGAATCAGAAACGGTATATTCAATTGTTCTAAATATAATTCACCTAGAAGAGAGATATTTTTACCTATATTTTTTTAGTCTAATTTATAGAATACAAGTTTAAGTGCGCAAGAAGGCTTGTACTTCTAAACTTACTTGTGCCTGGGTTGTAGAGTCTGGTAAGTAGTGTGTTTGGTATCTATTCTCATCACATCTCAAACTATCCAACGTTTTCAGATATGTTTTTGTGTTCATATTAGCCAGATAGTGATGTCAGATTCTGCATAATATGTGTATAGGTGGAACAAGAAGCCTCTTTTGAGCAAGGAGACAGTAAAGCTGCCACTCTTTGGTCGACTTGTTGAAATGACTCGCAGGGGTTCAATGCTGGCAACTCATGCAATGATGAGGTTTGGGAAGGATCCAACCGTGTGAACTCTTGAAACCATCCATGGATTATGTTCTGCTCCTGCTTGTGCATAATTGTTGTGCCATTCATTGTGCACGCTGTATGGGCTTTGTCTAGGTAACTAATCAGGCTTTAGGCGAGTTTAGTTGAGTTTTATCTGCTTGGTGACAGATTCCTTCAGTAATTAAACAGCCAAGCCAACAATCACATGTTGCAACGGTTTTCATTCTACTGCAGTTTGCTGCATGTAGGAACTTGTTTCCAAAGAACAGACAACTATCTTTGTCTTCACACAACAAACACAATGAAAATATATATAACATATTTATATTTATCCACCATGAGGGTAGCTTTGTCGTGGTGTCCATTTTGGCAGAATCGTTGGGAATGATCTGCACCTGCTTATATTATTAGCAAGTATTCAATAATGTAGTCTAACTTACAGAGTGGTTGCGATGCATTGATTCAGAAGAATAGGTAGCTACTCTCCCTAAAATTTATTTCCCCTTTAAAACAGTCACATCCTGAATTAAACCCACCTCTATTCTTGAATTAAGCAGTTTTAAAATTCATTGAAGCATTTCTTATATATCATGAGACCAGCTGCATATCATACAACTTTGTCAAAGTGGGAACTATGAAAACTATGAAATCCTGTTTCATTGCATTTTGAAAGCAGTTTTTGTTAATCAATCTACATTGAACGCACTAATGCATAAAACTGGTGCAGGGGACAAAATTGAATGCATTTATGCATAAAAAACTAATAATGATTTTGTGTCATTGTGAAGGATTGTTAGAATAATTTGTAAATGGTAGTGTGGATCGAAGGTGGTGATAATATGCAAATGATTTCCTCTTCATTTTTTGGATCTTCATAAAAAATATACAATTTGATGCATATTGATAACCAATAGCAACAAAGGTGGCATTTACAATGCAGCAAGGATTCTGATCTGAATCCTGGGAATTTCGATGAGATATTCGACATTCTTTTATTTGGAAGCAAATACTTCAAGCAAATCTACATTTTATATTCTGATTCTCACAGGTTATAAACGTCAGGTCAACTTCCATGGCCACCTCCACAGAGTTTGGTGGTCCATGGCCAGTTCCATGATCATAGTTAATCTTATATGATTTTGGTGATTTATTTGATGATAGAAAATAGATCCGGGAGTATTGGTTTAAACAAGTTGGAAATTTGGATGTTGATCTCAAACATTGAAAACCAATTAAGATCATAAAATCCCAAAGCACCTAGGGTGTTAGACCATTTTCTCTTTACTTTTATCAATCAATCTACTTGTGTTTATCAAATTACATGTGGAAGTGGTGCTCAGTACGGGATCCCATACCAGTTTTCTTCAATTATTCACTGATTATTGCGAGTTGGAGATCCAAGAAGTTCCTTTACTTTCCTGTAAAACTCACTTGTAACAGAAGGGCTTTAAAAAAGTTGGTGCCTTTATAGAGAACGGCCATTGCCTTGTTTCTTTTCCTAAAGGCTGCAAAAGCTCAAGCTGTGGAAACTTTGTCTCCATTAACGATCCTTTCACAAGTGAAGGGGGAAAGTTACGTTGCCTTTAAAAGTATGTACATTTTGAATACTTTAAAGCATTAATGACCCCTAAAAAGAATACAATAAGTGGGATCATATGCTTTTCCAATTCTCTTTTTTCCTTTGCCTTTTTCCATTTGTAATGATCTCTAGATTATGTTCCAATTGCTAGCATCTATACATACATATATAAATATAAGTAATACTACATACAGTCGTTGAGTGCATAAATGCCGTACAGTCGCTTTAAAAAAGAGTGAGATCCACTATTAAAAAATTAATTTCTTTTCATATGAATCCTGTATTTATTTATTTTTTTCAAAATAATTGCATGGCGCTTGCACACTTACGACTGTAACTATCATTTCTCTATATATATTAACTAATAACAATACCTTCTGAAACAAATCTTCTCGACCAGCGAGGATTTGATCGTGTACTGCAATAATCCAGGTCCCTTTATTAACACTGCAGAGTTAAAAGCAAGAAATACAAAGACTGAGCACCCTAATCATACCCTCCTTTTACACTCTTATGAATAGTGTTGGTAATGGTTTATCTGCCAAATCTCCATTGGGCAGTAGGCCAGGGAGATTTGGCACCAGATAAATCCATTGGCAGAAGCCTTCTTTTTATCAGCATACTGTATGTAGAGCATGTACATAGGGAGATAAACCAAGCGGCAGACTGCTTGGCAATACGAAGGAATTCTTGGAGGATCAGAGCATCCTTAAATTAGAATAGATAAAGCAGGAATGCATACTAGTTTTACATTGTAAATGATCATCTGGGTTACAAGAATTTTAGGCATTCAATTATCACCTTCATCATATTGATACATGGATTTCTCAATGATAGAATATTTACAAAATGTTGGCAAATGCGAAAAGTGAGATGTCCAGCCAAAAGGAAGTTACCACGTTGTGAATTTTTTCAAATTCCAATACGCATTGATAAAGGAAAAAGGACGTTGTAGTAGGTCTACTTCTTATTACAATATAAGGATTGTAATCTCTCTTCAACAAGAAGATAATAATATTTTGTAACATACTACTCCAAGTTAACTTCTTTTTCATGCCTTGCCACCCTTTTTTACTCATCAATCTCCTGCCCGCATCCTTGTCCGTGACACTGCCCACACGAAGCTTAGCCAGCTCTTTGTCTCTCTACCACATGATACACTAAGTGCTTTATGCATCTAACTAATCATGTTTATCAGATATGATATGGACTTGTTGATCACAGAAGACCCAAAAGCAGTCTGATATTCATGTGAGGCTGGAGAGAGAGAAGATGATTCCTTTCCACTTTGAGTCTTTGACTATTATTGGGAGTTGGAGATCCAAGGCGTCCCTTACTTTCATGTAAAATTCACTTACGATAGAAAGAGGAGCTTTAAAAAGTTGGAGGTCTTGTGGTAAACAGCCGTCGCCTGCTTTCTTTCCCTAAAGACTGCCCAAAGCTCAAGCTGATGAAACTTTGTCTCTACACCAATCCTTTTGTGCAGTGAACATGGCCATCTCTCTCTCACTCTCTCTCTCTCTCTCTCTCTCTCTGAAGTTTAATGGTGTGGAAGCTTGTCTTGGGTGGTAGTGTTTGTTTCAATTCAAAAGTAGACATGTTGCCTCAAAAGTACATACATTTTGACTACTTTAAAGTATAAGTTCTTAAAAGAATAAGATCAGTGGCTTCATGATCTTCAAATTCTCTTTTCCTTTCCCTCTGTTTTAAAAAAAAAAAAAAAAAAAAAAAAACTGCAGTGATTTCTAGATTACGTTCTGAGAGCATATGTCGAAATCGGGTCTTGAGCAAGATCTTCTTTATAATTAAAGAGCCTTTATGGCTTTATGCCATTGGGATGATCTTCTTTATAATTAAAGAACCTTTATGGCTTTATGCCATTGGGATGAGTAAGTAGCTCGACGATAGATTTCCATAAGAACGATAACTACAGTAGTTCTAATGATATATTCTGAACCAATTTATGTTTCCGTGCAACAAACAAATCAACTGTCCTTTTTTCTGGGTCCTAGTTTACTGTTTGAACTTTGAATAATCCCCCCATCTTGGACATTGCAGAGTAGGAAACGGACCAAACGGCTAACTCTTCAAGACGGTGTTTGCATGTTCCCCTCATGCACTGGCACTTCTAATGGAGAAAGATGGAGCCAAAGTTTTAGTTTAGAATTCTCTCTACATTTCAGATCCGCCTTCTTGCAAAGACTTTAGCATCGGATCAAGTCATAATGATATATAGAGTAGCGGCTCAAGCAAGCTTGCAAAACCAGTGATTTCAGCCTTGATTTTGCCTTCCAATCCACCTAGTTTAATTCAGTTTCCCCCACTCACTACAACTATATTGATCAAGCACCTTAATTTCAACTCTTCATGCCTTATATATTCTTGTCCTGAGAGAGATCAGAACGAAGAAAGGAAAAAAAAAAAAAGTTTTCTGTCGCCACGCACCTCCTGTTGTTTTATACAGTGCTGCTCAGTTAAGAAAAATATGGAATATGATGCATTTTTTTTTTTTAAAGAAGAGAACGGTATCCCAATTTTATTGATAGCCCTCACTTTTAGCAGAGGAAAACCGTAGTTACAACCAGACACATGGGGTTACAAATAAGCATAAAGATCTAAACACAGGTATCAAAAACCAAAAGACCTAACCACAAACTAAGAAAGCCAAAAAATTATAAATCAAATAGAAAGAACAAAACCCTAAGAAACCAACCTGTAAGAAATCACACATATAAGAAAATAATAAAGAGACGAGAAGCAAAAACCAAGTACCGCACTTTGATAACCTCAAATAAGGAAAACCAATTCTATCTATGTGAAGAAGGCCTCTTAACTGACTATATAAAGTATCCATATCATCAATCTAATCCGTATTTAAACCCATAACACCTTGCTTAACAAGAAAATCAACCACAACATTACTTTCGTGATAGATATGAGTAATTTTATAGTCCATAGAATATCATGCATTTGGGAGGTACATTTCCAAGAAGATGCTCCCCTTTTTTTTTTTTTTTGAAGTTTCCTAATAAAGTCATCGATGATTTCATATATGAAAAACAGCGAAACATAAACAAAAAGTGCAAGAAAATTAACCAAGTAAACGAACAATAGTAGGCTCTCACACAGCAACGGGACATGCTATAATCACTGGCAATCCGGAACAAGTGATAATCTAGGAGGATATAATGCGGAAAAATTCTAAATACCATACTATCATTCTACTTTTATAATTTTATGAATGAAACATTTGTATATAATTCTTTTTGACCTTCCAAACTTCTACTTTTCTCCACTGGATTCAAATGGCATTTCCTTTTTGGGTACATCTTGTGATTATCATTTCTAAGAATTTCATGTAAAAACAATTGATTTTATATTCTTTATTTGATTTTATTTTCACCTGGTAATTATCTCAATAAGAGTCGACAGAGGTCACCATGACTACTTAAAGAGAAAAACCTCGATTAAGGTTTCAACTTTGCTTGCTATGCGAGGCCACTCATGATTTCTTGTACCCAGGGGAAGGTATACAACTTTAATCCGACCAAATTTCTCAAAGCTAATATCGATTTTTTTTCCTTTTTTTTTGCTGATTTTCCCTTCTTTTTTTTTTTTTTCCTACTTTTAAGATGATATGTTCCCCCTAAAACCACTATTTTTTTCGGTTTTTCCTTTGCTTTGAGCAAGAAGAATCAATTCCCATATCAAGATTAGTCTTTGTTTTCTTATATAATTTTCATGTTAGGCTGGATTTGGCATCATACAATATCTTCTCATATCTTATTAGGCTTATCGTGTCAATTTGCAGGATTAACATTCAGAATTAGGATTGATAATTCGTATCATCGTGTTAAGTTCGAATTCATGTATCAAGTCGAGTTCGAATCACATGAGTAGTTTTGTTCCAACATATATACCACCAAGTTCATCTAGTAGGAAGGTTGCTTTTTTTGAGTCCACTCACAGCCTATCGAAAAACATTCTGTGAGTTGTTCATATGGATAAAACTAGTTCACACGTTCTCCGTCTGAAATAACAGGCCGTTTGGTTACAGAATTTTTTTTTACTGGCCTTTTATTTTATTTTAGTTTATCTTTATCATTTGCTGCTTTTGTTATTCGATCGATTAGTTTTGGAGGCTTTTGTTAATTTGCTGATTTTGTTCTAATGTACAGTATAGTGTTTAGGTAGTTTAGATGGTTGAGTTTGGTTTTCTATCTAGTTAGTTTTGAATATGTATAGCCCTCATGTGTCAAGTTGTAATTACGATTTTCTTTCATTATAAATAAAGACTATCAATAAAATTGGAGTAATCTTCTGAAAATATATATATATATATATTTTATATACACACACTACCAAGTTCAAACTTCAAAGCATAGCGTGACCATAAAGTAGGAGCTCTATCCGATGGCCATTTGTCATGTTTTATATTGGAGGGTCCCATGCCCTGTATATTACTGAAAAGTATGGTACTTAAAAGAATCTTAAACTTAAGAGAAGCACAAACATGTTTATTGGAGAAGATTAACTAGATCTGCATCCAGAACAAATGTGCAATCATCAAACAATTAAGCGTACTTGAAACCAGTACTAAAGAAGATGTTGAAAGATCGACAGTACTCATCTATCTGTCAAAACATCATAAGATTTAACAATGACATAAAAAAATAGACATTCTCAACAAAGTAAAGAAGAGAACAAAATAAAAGTAAAGGAAGTATGCATAAGTGATCAGGTGAGCAACTCATCAGGTCCCACTCTGTAATATTTCAAAATGAAAAAAAAAAGAAAAAAAAAAAAGACATCAATACTCGAATGATTGTTGTACTTGTAAGTTCCTTGAATACATATTTATACTTTTGATTCTATATATGGCTGATTTCAAATTTGTGATGATGATGGTGATGATGTTCCTTTAGTGATTCTAAAGCAATAAGGTCTGCAGATTAGATGCTTCTCTGTCTTTATATTGATCTTCTTCAGCGCAGACATGACTTTTCCAAGATGATCGAGAATGTTAGGTCTTAATACCAACCGCATATCTTTCTTTAAAAAACAAAAAAAATGAAATGAAATTCATCTCTACATCTAGGAAAAGTGATATATGCTTTTAATTAGGCTTGTGGAAGATTTTTCTATTCTCTTTATAAAGTAGCCCTACCTTTACATGATGATAACAATTAAGGGTGTGTGAGTTTCTTCTTTATTTTGCTTTGCTAGCTACTCCTCAAAGAGAGAGAGAGAGAGAGATGCTTTACTACATAAGGATTTTCTACTGCATGTATGAATAAGATCAACATGTGATGCAGAATTTGAAGTTAGGTTTATGACTTTTTATGTTCAAAATATGGAATCACTTTGTCTCAGTTTCTCTCAAATTAAACAGGTTGGAAATGAGAGAATAAGATTTATCCAGTCTCCTTTAGAACATTGTGCAATCATTGTCCAATGCTTTTCAAATCCAATAATAAACTAATATTGCAGCATGGGATGTGCTGATCAAATGCTTTCTGCATCACTTCCCCATGATTTATTTGTTTTGAACCAAAGAACTGCATTCATGCACAGAATTAATGATGGTCAGGCATTAATGGGGTTTGATGGATTTGACTATATTAAGGTCATGAAGACATAAAAAACCTTTTGGATCCATTGAATCATTGCCTTTCAGTTTACAAACAGGAGGACCAACGAAGCAGCCACGAAAATAATAGATTTTTGAAAACAGGAGCTAGGCCTGGCTTGATCAATATGCTGTTATGAAGGAGTTTCGAACCAGAAATCATACTTTGTAGATTGAAAATTGAGAAAAAAAAAAAAAAAAAAAACTGGAAGAAAGCTGATAACTTAATAAACGGCTGCAATCTGAAATCATAAATCCCAAAGAAAAGGAAAAACATATTTCGCAGTGCAGCGTGCAACCTGTTACATGCAGCAATAAGAACGTCTAAGATAAATTACCAATATACATAGCCCTGCATGGCCAAATCCTACCACTACTAACACAGGAAAATCCTCGTGAACGGGTATTTTCCCGTCTTTTTCGTTTATCCCTCACCAAAAGCCTGTATTAAAAAGATTAAAAAAAAAAAAAAAAACAACAAAAAGTATCAGCCCAGTTAGAAGATCAATCCATATTCCTCCTGTTACAAAATCACAACTCTTGAACTTTGAAGGTAACTTGCATATCCACAGATTCCAGAATCTCAATGACGCCAACTGAATATTTTTTATCTCCACTGTCTTCTACGATCGAAATATTCAAATCTAGTGAGAGGGATGGGCTTTTCTCAACCAAGTCATCCTCAATATTGGTTTTTTGATCATTCTCAGCTGCATGTTTTTGCTTTTTTGGGGAATAGCAGGCTCTGGACACTGAGCTGGAACTTTCACAACTGAAAATAATAATGGCGTCCATAAGAGAGACAGTGTCACCTCCGGGAAGAATTACTCTTCCACTTTTAGTTGCTTGCTTGATAGCCTTTTGAGAACAGTAATCAATTTGATCTACGTCTTCCATGAAGAACACACGATGAGGATTCTCATTCACGGCTTCGCCAAATTTATCAAGATAGCTGGAACCGAGTTCATCTGATCTCGTTCTTTTGTTTTTGGATTCCGCAGTTGAATCTGCAGCCCTCGTTGAAGAGAAACTGCTCAAACAAACCGAAACAAAGTTGCTTTGAGAGCCAAAAACAAGTTTACCAAGCTCCCTTGCAATCTTTTCCTTGCCATCATTATCAACACCTAAGAAGAACATCCAAGTTTCTTCTTTGCTTTCTCTGTCTTTCAAATTGCATTTCCTTATGCTTTTTCCAGACCTGCACTGAAGGATAGCTGTCGCAATCTCAGGAATAATGTCTTTCTGCCAGGAAACCTTTTTCTCTAGTGCATCACATAGTATCTTCAAGTTCTCAGCATTAAGCTCTCTAAACATCTGAAGGCCAACCATATCCTCCATCACCTCACTTGAAGAAGCCGAGTTAGGGCTAGAATTTGGATTCGACAAAAGGTCTGGTTTAGGGCCATTTCTCTCTGGAATGAACTCTCTCAAATTGCTTTCATAGCCTTCATCATTAGTTTCAGACATCCAAAACTGCGGTTCACTTGGAGTCTGTTTGGGTTCGAAGGTGATAGGCCAACTGAAGTGGGTCTGATGCAAGTCGGAGTTGCGCTCGTATGAAGAGACTGATGTGGAGGAAGGAGAGGGCGAAGTGAAAATGAAGGTTTTGTGAGGGATATTAGGGTGCTTATGGCCTGAACTGCAGAATGAGTTCCATTTCTTGCGGAGATCCCTGACAGTAGTAAATTCCTGCGTTAATACAGATACAAAAGCATGTTAGAGTAGAACTTTTATCCAGAAAATAGTTTTGATGGTGAAAATGAATGAATAAGACTGAAACCTGATCATTCAAAGAGTCTTTTCTGCTGTCTTCCTTCGACTGTCGGAGCCACGAAGGCAAGCTTGAGGTAGTGGAAATGGTGGCTGTCTCTTTGTTACAAAAGCTGTCACTAGCAATGCTTTGAACTTCTCTGTTGAACTTGGCCATGCAATCGTTGCAGCAAGTTAGGCGCTCATCAAATCCAGTTTCAAGTAGTTGCAAAGCAGGCACTGTGTCGGATACCTTGCTTCTGACTTGAGCTTGCAAATTACTGGAAATCAACAAAGAGTTAATTTAAAAAATCCAAATATAAAGAGGAGAAAAAAAAAAACCAGAAGCGGATCATGAGTGTCATATTTACTACACGAAATTTACCTTTCAAGATTGAGAGTTAGGCTCAAGCTACCAACCGGTATAGTAAGAGGGTGAAGATCCCAAATAGTCTCAAGAGAAGGGTAGCCTGTTTTGCATTTCATGTAAGTCTGAAAAGTGGCAATCCCAAAGAGCCAAAATCTTGATCCAGCTTCACCAATTCCACACATCAATCCTTTGAGCCCCATGATTATGTGCTCCACGGGACAGTAGTACTTTCTCCTTTCTTCGCCATAAGCTGACCAAAACTCAGAAGTACATTTGAGATCACCAAGATACAAGACAACCCCTCCTGTAATATAAGATTTCACTAGGCACCCAAGCTCCGTCAGCTTCTGCTCAACATCCTCCTTGGAGGAGTTCCTCAGAGAGAAGAGAGGAAGACTAATAAATTTCATATACCTTAACTCCCCGGGAACATCTCCTCTTTCAAATTTTTCCATCACTCCCCTAAACACGCCCTCAGCGCTTGCCAGACACTCTCCCACAATAACAGTGTTTCTTTTTCTTTTGTTCGAGAGTTCATTCAACACACTCATTACATCTTCACTCCTAAATTGATCCAAGGATTTACCTTGTGACACTTTGAACTGACTAAAATGCGGAGAAAGATGCATATTAGTACCTAGAACTAGAGCCTTGGTGCTTTCCAGCTTGGACTGGCTACTCATAGAAGGACTTCTATTTTGAGAACAAATCTCCAAGGAAACAGCTTGTTCTACCCTATTTTTCACTTGGGTGCTCGAAAAACCAGCCTCTCTCATGACTCGACTAACACTTGGGTCATCTAAAATAGATATTATGAGCTGTTCTAACTCTATTTTTAGAGCTAATATAGGCTGTTGCTGGTTTTCAATAGAGCCACGGCGTTGGTGAGCCTGCGCCCGTTTGAAGGCTGCAACCAAGGCATTGGAGAGGGAAGGGGTCAAGTAGCGAGGGCCTAGTAGAGGGCTTGCAGAGGAGGCAGGGAGGCGGTTGAGCGCAACATTGAAGCAAAGCTCTAGGGCCTTGCATTGGAGGGGGTGAGAATGGGATTGAAGGCAGGCCCTTTTCAGAAGACCAGTGGAGGATGAAAGCATGGCATTAGCAACATGGAGAGGAGTCACTTGGGCATGACCTCGGCGTTTAGCAAGGCTGACCGCTTGTTTCACTATGTTTGCTGCCTCAGCAGTTAGACCGTGCTGTATACTGCAAAGGCTGGATCTCATCTTCTTAATTTTTACTGAATATTCACAGCTACAATCTTCTCTATATAAAGAAAGAACACTTGAGACTCTTATAAAGGGTTTTGGCTTAATAGGTTTAATTTGGATAGAGAGAAAAAATGCTTTAAACCATTGTTGAGGGAGCTAGGCGACTAATGAAGAACTTGCTATCTGGTTTATATTTCGGTTGAGGAGACTGAAGATCAGGCTCTGTGTCAGATATTATGGGATGTGGGTTTATGCTTTTCTTGTTAGTGAGGGAAATTTTGTCCTTGTGTGCTTTGCATGTCAAAGTGGACTGCATGTGATGCAACTTTGCCTCTCTCTCTCTCTCTCTCTCTCTCTCTCTCTCTCTCTAGACATAAAGGAATGTAGATGATTAAAAGCTGGTCTCACAATATTGTGCAGACTATAAAATATATCTTAAAGCACTCAACTTTAAACACTAGGAATGAAATAATCACTTTTGTTAAGAATAAGCTCAAAACTAGATGATGAAAAAGAGAAAGAGAAAAGGTGGAAAAAGAGAAAGCAAAAAAAGGGAGCTGGGTCGTCCACCAATAACCAGACCTGAGAAAAAGATAGGGAGGACTGGCTGTCTGTCTGTTTGGAGGAATAGGAAACTGTGCTTCCCATTTCTTCTTCTTTCTTCTTTTTCAAACCTCTGTTCTCTGTTCTCCAAGAGGTCTGAGAGGAATAATGCCTTTGATGATAATTAAATGAGAAATAAAACATCTTCCCTCTCTTCAATCCAAAAAAAAAAAACTAAAGATGGCTTTGAGGTACCCTTTTAAATCCTGGGTTCTGTTTGCCACAATCTTGCATGAACAATTTGGAAATTCAATTTTTATCTCAATATATATAGTTTTTATATGTATTTGCATGATCATAAATATTTTTGTTTTCTACTTTAAAATCTTCTTAATTCGAAGAAATGAATGTGGAGATGAAGAGATAATTAGTGATCTAGTGATTGTTCTATGAAAAAATAAAGTATATGGATTAGATTAATTATTTGTACAAGTTTCAAGTATACAAGTCTTGTGTAGATTCTCTGCAAAAAAAAATATCCCGCACCATACAAAATGTAAAAAAATTATTTATTTGATGGAGTCTACTTTTTTTTTATAAAAATATCTATACGAGGGTGTATACTTGAAAGTTGTCCAAATCATTACTCTTGTGATTAAGATTTATCATCTTCCATCCCGCAATCTTCGTATTTACTTTGCCCAGCAAATCACCAAAATCGCAAGCCTTCAGCCTGCCATCCACAATAGGCACCCCCAGGTACTTGAAAGGAAACAAACCCTCAGTAAATCCAGTAAAGCAAAGAAGATAATGTTTCCTAGAGACCGAAATTCTCTTAGAGAAGAAAATGACACTCTTCTCTTTATTGAGCACTTGATCAGTCCAAGCCTCGTATTTCTTCAAAACTTCCACCAAACCTCTCATATTTCTTTTTTCACCATTAGCAAATATAACTATATCATTGGCATACATAAGATAAAAGATAATCGGGGTCCCTCTAGCTTGAGCAAATTGATCGATTTTACCTTCCTCAAATGATTGCTTAAGGAGACGAGAGAGCACCTCTTACATTATAATGAATAGGTAAGGCGATAAGGAGTCACCTTACCTTAGGCCACGCTCTCCTTTAAAGAAACTCATAGGGATCCCATTCATCACGATTGAATACCATGGCGAAGAAATACAAGAGTTAATCAGGTCACAAACATTAGGGGAGAACCCAAAGTTAATCAAAACATGTAATAAAAAATTCCAATCCACTCAATCATAAGCCTTAGACATGTCAAACTTAATCAAAACATTTCCCCTAATGGACTTCCTATGAATAGAATGGACTATTTCCTGAGTTAAACTGATATTCTAAAAAATACTGCGGTCAGGGATAAAGACTCATTGTTCCTACGAAATCATTTTAGGGAGCAAGCTAGTCATGCGAGCCACAATAATTTTTGAGCAAATCTTATAGACTATGGAACAAAGGCTAATAGGCCGAAATTTATCAAAACCAGAAGGCTTGTCCACCTTAGGAATTAACACAATATAAGAAGCAATGAAACTTTTAGGGAGCATATGGCTATGGAAAAAATCAACAATGGCTAAGAATAAGTCATCTTTAACCAGGTCCTAACAAATTCTGAAGAAACTTCACCCAAAACCATTTGGCCTTGGACTACTATCGATGAGAATGGTGAATAGAGCATCCTTTACTTTCTCTATAGAATGAGCTCTGCCAATAGCCAAATTATCCTCATCAATAATAATGGGAGGGACCAGGCCACTCAAATTTGGGAGAGTACTCCTGAAAATAATCAACAACGGCTTTATGAATGTCAATAGGGGACTGTAAGACAATACCGTTTGACATACTCATCTCCTAAACTCTTGGCCTTTAAGTAAGCATGAAAAAATTTAGAGTTCTAGTCCCCATCTCTCAGCCAACTTTTCTTGGTCATATGAGCAAGCCTAGTATCATCTCTACCCTACCAGGTTAAAAGTTCCAACTTGGATGCTAAGATGTCATTATCATCCTCGGCATTAAAAAAGACTTGAAGACGGTTTTTCAAATTATAAATACCATCCTCTAAATCTTTGATAATGACGTTAGTCTTACCAAAGACACTTTTATTCCACTCTTTTAAAGCCACATTGCCCCTTTGTAATTTATAGGACAAGTTAATTAATCCATGACTAAGGGTCGCACGCTTCCACACCCCTTCCACAAAATTATAGAAATCCATATGATCAGTCCATATATACTAAAAGCGAAAAGGGTTAGGACCATACCTGAATAAATCTTCCCCCATTTGAATAATGGTAGGTTAATTCTGGCTTACTCTGTTCCATTGGGTCAGTGTACCAATAATTTTGTCAAAATCAGGAGCTCATTGGAAGGCGTTTGTAGGTGTCACGCTCTTGGATTTTATCGTATTCAAATAGAGACTGATTCTCAACTTGTGGTTAATTGGATTAATAAGAACAATTATCCCATTTGGTATTTAGAAGATTTCTAGGTTGAATGACACGAACAGCTTAATAGCCTGGAGTATACTGTGAATCACATTTTTCGTGAAGGTAATGTTGTGGCTGACTTTCTAACTAAGTGTGGGGCTGAGAGTTTGAACTCTGATTGGTCTAAAATTCACACACTGCCTATCCTGTTGAGGGGACTTCTCCGCATGGACAAATTGGGTATGCCCTACCTGAGGATCTCGTAAGGTTCATGCCTGGTAAGTTTCATGTTATTTGCTTGTCTCTTTTTTCTTATGTGCTTGGTTTTTTGCATGTTCCTCTCTTTGGGTTCTCGGATTTAGGTTAAGTGTCTTTCTTAAGATTGCGTACTGTATGGCTACGTTTGGATGTTGAACTGAGTTGAGTTAAGTTGAGTTGAGATGATAAAATATTGTTATAATAATATTTTTTAATATTATTATTATTTTAGGATTTGAAAAAGTTGAATTGTTTATTATATTTTGTGTTAGAATTTGAAAAAGTTGTAATAATGGATTGAGATGAGTTGAGATGAGTTGATAATCCAAACGAAACCATATATATATATATATAATGGTTTTGATGCCTGGGTTTTTAAATTCTTAGCTTATATGTACCTTCCAGGTGTCGTGTCTGTAACCACAGTTTTCCTCCACCACAAGTGAGGGCAATCAATAAAATTGAAGTTTCGTAATCTTCTTAAAAAAAAAATGTGATTAAAAATGTGGGAGATAAAATTGAAAAGTAGATATAAATAGAGCAAAACAAAATTCATAAACAGGTGGGAGAGAATAGAAAGAAGATGGCTGGTTTGCTTACATAAAACAAAACTATCTCATTTCATCTTATCTCATCTGATCATTATAACTTTCCTAAACTCTCACATAAAATATAATAAATAATTTAACTTTTTCAAATTTTAAAATAAAATAATATTAAAAAATAATATTATAATAATATTTTATTTAACTTTAAATAAAATATCTCATCTCATATCAAAGTGCGTAGCCAAACAAAAACTCACGCACGGTGTTATTTTTTTTTAGCAGTTCGACGCAGCCCGGACCGTGACAAACTGACAATGGTATTTTGGGGTCCTCATCTTTGGTTATTGTTGGGCTTCACCGTGGGCCGAGAATGACATTCTGTGGGCTTGAGGCTCAGGTCGAAAAATGAAAAGGAAAACTCATGAACAAGTAGGACTGTTGGAGAGATCAGAAAGAGCATTGTGATTCGGTGTTATTTTTCTTAGCATTTTAACGGTACCGTGGCAGACTGACAGTTTGGGATCTAAAAAATGGGATCCCATGGTTATGATTTACCTTCGTTCATATAATCTTTTTAAATTTGTTACAATGAAACTTGTTAAAAATATAATACAAATAGGTAAATCTACTCTTTCTCATATACTGTAGTTTTTAAGATAAGTGTGATTTTATATAGTATTAGAACTGAAATCTCGTGTTCGAATATTAACTTTATACTTTAATCCAATTTTATAAAATATTTTGTGTTGGACCCTTAGTTGAGAAAAAGTCTAGCCCACATATAAATGGAAGTATTAACTATTAAGAATATAGAGAAATGATATTTTCAGTCGTTGAGTGCACAATTGTTACTCTATCATTTTGAAAAAAATGAGTAAATACAGTACCTATGCGGAAAAATTAATTTTTAATAATGGATCTCACTATTTTTCAAAACGATTATAGCACTTACATAATACATGACTATACGTAGTATTACTCAACAAGGTACATACGTGACTTCGGCCTCCTTGAAACGTTACGCAATAAATAAATTCATGTCCCCGAGGTATAATTTCAGAAGAACCCTACTGCCTAATCCTTATATCTTCAGTTAAAGCTTGTGTACGTTGTTCTAAAGGAACTGCTTTATATTGTATTGTTCTTACAGTAGTTTTGCTGTAACTTTCATTATCTGCAGCAGAGAATTTTTTTCACTCACAAGCAATTCATTATCTCCTTTCCTTTTGAGCCTTGGATATATCACATGTGACTGTCATTATGGAAAACCATACATGTGTTCGAGAGGAGAGAGAGAGAGAGAGAGAGAGAGAGAGAGAGAGAATTTGCGAGATCATTTTGTCTCTGGTGACCCATATTTATTTCTTGGATCCTAGCTATCACAAAGAATTTTCAGAGAACGAGAGATAGCTATTGATCTAGTTAACCAGAAATGAAATTAGGATGTTGCAGCAGGCTGTTGTGACAATATGGGGTCTTCTTGATTTATGATCTGCACTATATTTCCTCCATATTCTCTGTTCTGTTCTTCCCTTACTTTTGGGTTGAATTTTCTGCCATGTTTTTTAAGATTTTGATTTTCTTTCAACATTCTGACTGCTCATTTTTTCAGATTTGACCAGCTTTGATGCTCTGTATCATCACATGATGACATCCACATCCAGTACTTGCATGCATGAGATAATATTATCCAATTTGCATAGTGTTTGACATTATTTCAGAACCTCCTCTGCATAGTTTTCCCCTTTGGCATTATTTCAGAACCTCCCATCATGTGCATAGAACTGTTGATAATATCTTTAATAGTAACACTAGATACAAGTCTCGGACAAATCCTCTATAAAAAAAGTGAGTCTTATAAATACTTATACGGAATTTATCTATTTAAGATATATACAAATTATTTTCTCATACCTGAATGAATAGTGATTTATATTTAAAAGAGGAGAAACGTCTATATATTTTCAGTTCTCTCTCTAATAATACTACCAGCTTCTTAAAAATAATATAAAAAAAAAAAAGAGGCATCGGATTATAGGGATATGAAAGAGTAAAGACTATATAGTTCAATAATGAAGGAGATATATAAGAAGCTAAGCCTATAATGCAAGGAGAAACAGGCTGTGGGAGACAGCTTGGAAAGTGGCAGCCTAACCTGAATCAGCCTCTCTCCATTTCATCAACCAACTTTATATATACTAATTTATGCGGTGGAGCTTATTCTCTCCAAGTTTTCGTGCCCGAAAGAAAGAAAGAATAGCTGTACTTGTGCCTGTTTACAATTTGTCAGAACTTTGAAAATCTCTACCTAAGCTTCTATCATTTCATTGGTCAAATTTTCATTTAATGTAGCATGTCCTGTACAGTAAGTGCATCACACTTGTATCCTACTCCCACTTGATGTTTACGTTTTCATTTAAAATAAAATAAAATAAAAGTAGCATTTGCTCTAAGAGATAAGCTGTGAATAGTATAATTATTATATAATTATTTTTTAAAAATTAAATAAAATATAAAATTTAAATAAAAAAATTAATTTTTTAATAATAAATTCTATTTTTTTCAATACAATAACACGATATTTATCAATTATATCTAGAATTCTTCGCGATTGTACCGTAAAATCGAGACCATTAGCAATGAATACATGATACTGCATAAAAAAGAAAAGTGAAAAGTAACATATCGCAAGCTAAATATATTGTCAGCTTTTAACCTACTAATATACACAGAAAAGTGATGCATTAAAAGCTAGCTAAGACATTATTACCGTCTGGTCTTGTCTACCTCCTCAATCTCAATCTGACCATGATCAACAGATGAACATAATAATGCAGAGGAAGAAAGAGAATTAGAAGAAGAAGAAGAAATAGCAGAAAAATAAGAAGTTGAATCATGAGAACATGATGAAGTAGTTGCAGCAAGACCAACAAGCAGATCCACAAAGGCTCCGACAATAAATCCATGATTCTTCTTCCCGTTCATCCTCAAATACCACCCCAGCAACTCCTCCAAGCAACCCCAGTCTTTCACCCCATGAGATTCCACCATCTCCTCCATTGACCTCTTGAAATCAATGTACGGATCCTTCGACTCCATCGCTAAAACTACGCTCTCTTTGAATGGAAAGCTGCCATGATGAACATGATCTTTCGCCAGCTTCTTCTCTAAGATGGAGCTCGTATCACCGGGCTCGAAAAACAGCCTCTCGGACCTCACTCCCCGCACCACCATTTCGAGTGATTCCCCGTCGAAGTACTCCTCGGACTCGGTTGAGTAGCTCGCAGATTCAGAAGAATTTGTGAACCAGGACTCTGGTGTTTCCACTTGATCTACCCCATCCATGGTGGAGTCAAAGAAAACCGAGTTCACTGTCTTGAACATGTCGTCCCCAGCTCGGAAAGAAAAGGTCTTTGGATGCTTACACGAGGGCCATTGCCATGGTTGCTGCTTTGTTTCTTTGTTCTTGAAAAGTGAAGACAGTTTCATGATCTTCTTGCCCATGTTGGATCTAGATCGAAAAAGCTTGCAGGGAAGTGGGTTGGAATAATGGTTTTTGGGATTGTGAATGTATATGTATGTGTGTCCTTAGAGGTTGTTGCTAATTAATGTGATCAGAGGGCTTTTCCAGTGCCATATTTAAAGGATAGGTGAAAGGAAGTGATCAAGGAAGATGGAGAGAAAATGGTAGTACTGGCCAGAATTTGAGCCTTTCCTGTGTCTTCCAATTGTAGGCTTGAAGAATTTAATGTTATTTAATGCAGCCTCACACCAACTGCGAATCCCACAACCTTTTTGTCAACATAAATTTTTAATTTACTATTTCAAACACTATAAAAATAAAATAAAAATAAAACTATTTCATCAGTAACGTTACCTACATACATACATACATACATGATACATATATATGGCTGCTGCGATATTGTTTAGTTGTAGCTTTCAAATTTCAGCTCATGGGTTTGATATTGCTTTATGTTTTGGTTTGCTTCTAACAACAGTTATCGATTTCGGAATATACAATAAGAGAATCCTTCCAATTAAAACAAAAAATATTCATATTGTTAATGTAGATTGATTAATATATATATATATATATATGTTATCAAAAAAATATATATAATATTACTATCTAGCTAATCGAATAAATCAATGGACCAACTCCATGATTCCTTCGTTGATTAAATTATAACCTTCTATATGTATACAATATTAGTTCTTGTCCATATCGGCTTAATTCTCATCTACAACTAAAAAAAAAAAGAGAGAAAAAATAACAAATAATAATATATATAATAAAATATTTAAATCCCTTGATCAGTACTCCATCTCTGTGATTCTTCACGCAGTCTAATCATGCTAGCGTGCTATTCAGCCGCTGGACGTGCCCGCAGCATAAAGTTGTTTTTTTTATTTTTATTTTATTTTATTTGTTATATTTTATATTTTTAAATATTTTTAAAAAATAAGAAAATATATATCAATACATTAAAAATCATTTTCTATATCATTAAGTAAAAAAAATTAAAAAAATTAAATATATAAACAGTCAAAATGAGAGACAAACTCAGACGACATACTAATATTTTTCTTTATAAATTAATCATCTCCATTAATTAACATATATATACTGTATACACACCTATAAATTTTCTGCCTAAATATTACACATGCATGCACTGTAGATCACCTGGTATTGAGATTTGAGAAATTCTAAAATCATAATAAAATTTTAAAAAAATAAATTCACCAAACACCAAATAAAAAGAAAGCAAAGACCCCCCCCCCCCCCAAAAAAAAAAAACAAAAAACAGCATTAACTACAATTAGGTGATTTGTTAATGAAACGAGAGAGATATGTTAACCAGCTCAATTAATATTGTAAATGGGAACTAAAAAACATGCATGAATGAATAGCAGTACTGACAAATAATGATTTTGTTTGGTCGATAAAAGTAACAAAATGTCTTGTAGTAAATATATCATTATATATTTATATAATATTTCACATGCTGGCATGTGGACTGGTAATTATAAAAAGAAATTGAAACGGACATAAATTGGCGGTTCTCCAAGCTGATCTTATCATGCAAAGAAAGGAAAAAAAAAAAAAAAAAAACTATAAAGAGACAATCATAAACAGGCAAAGTTCATGTGAGTGATTTAAGAGGTAACAGCTGAATCACATATGTACTGATCTTGTGTATCCTTGCCCTATAATTTATGAGGAGGGAAGATTTGAGACCCTAGGGATAGGCCTCTCATTTATGTGGTACTTGTTTCTTGCTATACATTTTTGTTCACTACTCTAATATATAATATTTGGAGTAATGTACATCTAATTTTACAATCCATAAGTCTCCGCACTTCTTTAAAAAATAAAAAGAGTCTATTAAAAAAAAAAGAAATTTTTTATATTAGTCTAGATTTATATATCTATTTTTTTAAAATAAATGCACGAGACTTACATATTTTAAATTTATAAATATCATTTCTCTAATATTTAAACATATAGTAATTAATTTGTATATATTGAGACAGTCACGATCTACCAATTGGATTTACTTCTAGATTACAATGATATATTCGGGTTGAAACATTATATATAATGAATAGTTGGTGAGAAAGATGTTAATATATGTTTGAACAATAATGCTGACGTGGATTGGCACTTTTTCCATATTCTAATTTTTTTTAAATTGTTGTACAAAAACTCTCATGCATGTATTGGTATCACGATAGCTGCTGAGTCATGAGTGGGCTACGTACACTGCTAATTGTTTGCTGCTCATCAAATCATGCAGAAGCTCTTGGGAGAATGACAAAAAATGGTGGAACCTCTGGCCTATTATACATCACAGACAAATCATAATGGATTATTTAGCAGCATTGGTAACTGACGAAGCTAGATCACATGGAAGTACCTAAATGTCGTCAGAAAACAAACGAGCTGTCGTCTGTCTGCTTGTTATGGACATGATGATCATCGATCATGTACAAAACCCATTTGCACACAGTAAAAGTACTCCGTGCGTTAAATCCTTTAAGGTTGCGTTTGTACCTTGAATTATTAGATGAAATAATAAAATATTATTATTTAAAAATTTAAAAAATTATATTTTTTTATTATATTTTGTATTAAAATTTAAAAAAATTACAATAATAAATTTAGATGAGTTTAAGAACTAAAAGAAACCTAAATCAATCTCGATCATGTTGTAAAATCATGCATCTTCTAATTAGATGCCATTTCTTTTTTCCAAAACCAGGCGCGTGCAGTTGTTTTGTTTCGTACGTACGACGTTCTAGCTCATGGTTTTTTTTTTTTTTTTTTAAAGAATGGTATGTTAATTTTATTGGTAAGAGTGATATTACTATGCAGCTTAAATAGCATTGCTTAAACTGATTGCTAGTCAGTTTTGTAAGTTTTTATTTTTATTTTTTTAATATTTTTAAAAAATAAAAAATATATATCAATACATTTAAAATTACTTATTTAATTATTAAGTAAAAGAAAAAAATTTATCCAAACAGTACCTTTGAGCAGAACACTTGAAGAGGCAAGTTAACTTTTCTATTGCTGATAAACTTTACTAGAGTAAAAATATAATTACAAACTAAAAATCTGGAGGTTACGAATATTCACAGAGACTAGAATTTAAGGTCTCGTTTATATGCACAATTCATTTCAATTCATCTCAACTCATCTCAACTCTTCTAACTACTATTTATTACTATTCAATAATTTTAACTCACAAATCTCAGTACTATTTACAATCTATCTCATTATTATTCACAAATCATCTCAATTCATTTTCGAATCTAAATAACACTTAAAAAAATCCTAAACATTAAACTAAAATACAAACGGACAAAAAGTACATGAAAATCAGAACAACCAACCAAAAAAGACCACTTGCAAGAAAAAAGCAGCTCATACAGAAAATCGAAGCAAAGAAAAATAAACAGCTGAAGAAGAAATGTACCTGACTACGATGATATCCGCAAGTAAACAGCTCATGGCCTGGAAGCTTCCCACGATCAATTTCAAGTTTTGTCTCACATGCATGCATGCTGCATGTCATGTGGCATTACGTGTCATCCCTACAGTGGAGGATATATAATGCAGATGCAATGATCATGGTTATGAAGAGATATATTATCCTAATTGTGTTGGAATTAGTCTAGAGGATAATTCATGCATGCATGTCAATTTCAAAATTATGGGTTCTTCATGCAGAAAATATTCGTTGTAAGTGAACTGGTTTGTGATCTCCTTTCTTACGATACATTAAGGTCTCGTTTGTATTTAAAATTTATTTTAACTCAACTTATTTCATCTCATCATTATAATTTTTTTAAATTTTTATATAAAATATAATAAACAATTTAATTTTTTTAAATTTTAAAATAATTTTTTTAAATTTTTACATAAAATATAATAATTAATTCAACTTTTATTATACTTTTCACAAATCATCTCAACTCATCTCTAAATATAAACCACTCCTAATTCACGATTGCATGCAGACTTAATGCATCCAATTCCATATATGAATGCACATGTTCCGTTTATCACTATAAGAAAATTATTTAATTTGTAGCTAATTATTTTTTATAAAAATAATTATTTCTTGTTAAAAATAATCTATTTTCATCCTAAATAATCATTATTATCTTAAATTATTCATCACAAATATTTATTTTTATTATAATAAATCTTTTTGATTGACGGCTCATAATTAACCACGTACGGGTTTACGCAACAATATTTTTTATTATTTTTATTTTTGCAGAGTTAAATTATAATATAGTACGTAAGCTGACAGCCTCCACACACATACATTAATATAAGTACTGGAAGATCATCTCTCTTTCCAGGAACGTCAGGCTCAGCTTACACCTAACCAAAGACAAAAACCGACAAGATATATAAATCATGATCATGTCCTGCTGATGAATATTATATATATAAATATATATTTAACATGCCAATCACAAGATTATAATGGTCCATGCATGCAAGCAATTCAAGCACGATGAAATCATTAAATTTTTCTTGGGATTATCCTGGAGATCATGAGATAATTAATTACTTGTTTAATGCAGTTTTGTTTTTAGGGTTTATAAGTCGTATTGGCTTGGTTCAAAGTACATGATGTTCTTGGTCGATCGACAATGGCGGTGTACATCTGAGAATTAGCTAGCATGTGGAACGAACATATCTAGAAGAATCTGCATTAATGCGCGCAGAGTTCATTTCCATTTTCTTAGAAAAGAAAAAAGAAAAAACTAGCAAGTAGCACTGCGGTCCACGCCAGCAAAGATAAAATGCTAGTAATATAGCCACGTGGATTTATAAACAGCATCGTTCAAATACAATGCATGGGGCATATTATATTGTACTAGATGGTCGGATGTTGCTACTGATCACTATTTAACAGTACCACACAATACTTTATATATTTTAATTTTATTTTATTTTTATTAAATTAATTAAATTATTCTACTCATCATTCATACACCACATATTTATTATGAAAAAAAAAATACCAGTATTAATTTCTTGAAACCCACATGCATGGTTGCGAAGAACACGGATCAAGAAATTAAAGATCAATCTTATATATATATATATATATATATATGTACGTAGCTGCAAGAATGTTCACCGATAAGGCTAAACAACCTTTTTTATTCTTTCATCATTTTTTTTGTAAATATTTTTATACTCCTAGACATTTTTTAAAAAAAATAAAAAATTTACAAACCCATTTAAAATAATTTTCTTAATAATTAATTAAAAAAATATAATAAAAAAATAAAACATCAATATATCGGTGACTTTTGTAGTGCACCATTTTCCCACTTGGGGAGATCATGTGGAAACTAGCTAATTTGTAGTAGGTTCGACATCATGTCTGCATATGAAGACAAAATATCGTTGGATTAATATATAATATATATATATATATATATATATCAGAAATAATAATATTAAACTCAGTTCTTCTGATTTCTTTTATTTTTCCCTTTCATTGGGTATTAGTTATTATATATTTATAAGCTAGATATTTCGTTAGGGGGACAAGTTTGTCGGCCAGGACGTGTGGGATAAGAAAAGTCATGCATTGCTTTGCAAAAATAATTAGAACCCAAAATTAGCACAGCTTTTCTGCATGAAAAATGCAAATATATAAATATATATATCTATTATATATTTATATAGTATTCTGTCTGGTTGATTTGCTTTGCATTTAAAACAAGTTTGTGACAGAAAGAATAGCATAGGTCGAAGGAATTAGATTGAATATTACACGAATTAGTTTGGTTTAGTGATTATTCTATCGAACCCCATGCAGGGTTAGAAGTAAGATTGAGTTAGTAATTATTACCTGCATGCTTGGAATTATTACCGTAGGAAATAGAGTTTTAATTGTAGAACTTTTACTATAAAATTCTATAATTAAAAATTATTTACCATTTGGTAAATATGTATATATCTATAGTGCTTTTAAAATTAGTTACATTAATTTTTAAAAAATATACACTAATCTGTAGGAGCTTTTCAATAAAAGTAATTTGATACTTTTTAAAAAGTAAAAAAGTGGACTTATTTAAGTCCTTAAAACATTCTTTTTTTATAAATTTACTGCACATATCATTTTTATTTTAAAAGAGCTTTTAGGTGATGTTTAGAAAAGTTTTTCATCTCATCTATTTCTTAAATATCATTCAAATACAAACACTTTCAAATTAATAATTACAACTTTTTCAAACTTATCATTACAATTTTGTTAAACTTTCAAATAAAAAATAAAAAATTATTCAACTTTTTCAAATTCTGAAATAAAAATTATATTAAAAATATATATATTCTAACAATATTTTAATTTTATAATATTTTTTATTCAATTTTTTTCTCTCATTACCCAAAATATAATAAATATTTAACTCAAAATATCTCACTACTATTCACAAATCGTCTTATTACTATTCACAAAATTATCATCTCATCTTATCCTCCAAACATCCCCTAGCATTGGCATTGTTTTCATCAAAATTATTTTCAAAATTTAGCTAAAAGTACATATTTTGCATAAAGTCAAAACCATTCAAACCATAACCCCCCACATTGAATTAGTCAAAATAATAATATAATATTAATTTTTTAATAGTAATATTTTTAATTTTTTTCTTCATGATATCTTGCAACTATACATTAACTATATATTAATTAATCATTTAATTTTTACTTAAATTATTGTTTCTCAACTAATTTTTTTTTTCTCAACCTAATTGCAGCTTGTAACTCTCACAACCGCGTGTACATACACTTTTGACAAAACATTGATTTGGAAGGACATGTCAAGCGAAAAATGAAGTAAATTAATTGGCTAGCTATAAGTACATGTGCAAAAAGAAGTATATGATTAAATTTAGTTTTTCTCATCTCCTTTAAGTTTTTTTTAAAAAATCAATAATTTAATATCATAATTAAGAAAGTTCAAAAAGAGTAGGCTACGTTTATTTCTTGGTAAAATGTTGGAGTAGAAAGAGAACGGACATTAGCCTCGTCACCTTGCATAAAAAGGTACTTTTATCACTAATCTATGGTTTGGGCTAAATTACTAAACTTAAGGTAAAAAATAAAATAAAAACTCGTAGAAAAATTGCTTAAGATTTAACCAAAGGGATTAAATGATAAGACTAGAAAAATTATATATGCAAGCCTGTTTATTGACGCATTAAATATAAAATTGATATAAAAGCAATCTACGTTAGAGCATTGACATTAGTTTCATCAAATTTATCTCTAAAATTTTATTAAAAGTACATATTTTCTATAAATTCACAACCTCTCTAGCCTTAACATCACATTAGATTAACCATCGGATTAGTCGAAGTAATAATATAATATTATTTTCTTAATAAAAATATTTTTAATTAATTTTTTTTATATTTTACAATTACACTAACTATATATTAATTAATAATTTAATTTTATACTTAAATTATTGTTTCCTAACTTAAATGTATTGTGGCTCAAAATTGGAAAATAATAATTTAAATAAATAAAATAATAGTTATAGAGTGTGAATAGTTAGTCTTCAAATTTGGATATGAACTTAAATGTATTGAAGCTCAAAGTTGAAGCTTTTAGTATATGCTGAATCCAATGCAGTGATTTTAAACACAAATTCATCAAATTTTGAAGATGACACTCATTTAATGAATCCAATGCTAATGCTCTTACCTAATATAAAAAGTATTTGTGTTTTTAGAGCATTGTCAATGTTCTCACCAAAGTAAAAGCTAAAATTTGCCTAAAACAACATGATTTACCTTTTGCCTTTGTCATTCACTAAAATGATAACTAAAATAATAATAAAATATTACTTTTTAATAATAATATTTGTTTATAATTTTTTTTTCAAATTTTGTAATTAGATTAACTGTATGTTAATTAGTAATTAAATTTTTAATTAAATTTTTTAACATAATTATCCAACAAACACATTTTACCGATACTGATGCTTTATAATGATAAAATTGAACATTAATTTAATCGCTTTTGTGGTCAAATTAAAAAATATATATGTATATATCTAATAGCAAATATAAGAAAACTTAAAATCCGACCTCAAGTAATCAAAAAATAAAAAGTTGCTTATCGATACTAAATGTAAAACAATGGAGAATAGCAAACTCTTGGGTTTGCACTGAAAATTAGACTACTTTCTTAGATTATTTTTTAATAAAATATGTTTTTGGTTGGTGAACAGTGACTCTCTAAATATGACTTTTACAATAGATTTATTGTAGCTCATAGTTTTATTTGAAGACATTTGGCTAGTCCAATACCAATGCTATTAATGTTTTAAAAAAATTAAACTAACAACAAAATAGTGTTTCGGATTTTATTTTAACGACTAACATGATTTTGCATAAAAGAAACGATATTTGTAGTTTTAGAATGTATAAGTCTCGTGCACTATTTTTAATTTTTTTTTATGTATGCTTCAGATTTATCCAATTTTTTTTCAAAATGAGTATACAAAACTTATACACTCTAAAATTGTATCTCATATTATTCTTTGTATCAATTTATGTTATACACTAACTTGTAATCATAAGTAGTGAAATCTTTATATATATATATATATATATATATATATATATATAATCTCTTTATATGTACTCCGTTTATAGACTCACTTGTAAGTAGCAAAGCAAAGTGGCCAATTGATACCACCTTCTTTGCAAGACAATCTTTCTCTAATTGGATAAAAAACATTCTTAAATCCTTCACACTCAAAATTCCTGAGGATTGAGGAAGAACAACATTCTTTTCAAATTTGTTCTACCATTGTTATGGATAATCTTTGGTTTCTTAGAAACAAAATGGTGCACAACCAGATCATCCCCTCTCCCTCTGTTTTGTTGAGTCGGTACTCACAACCTTCCAACAGCACTCAAGAGCTTGGTCCATAAAGAATAATTAGATTGGAATGAATGAAGAAAGGCACCCAGGCGGTTATCATCTCATCAGGTTTGATGTTGCAGTTAAAAAACATGGTAGCATCCTTATGCTGGAAGGACTCTGGAGAAATCATCTTCGCAAAAACAGATTTCATCAGCAATGTGAACCCAAACCTTGGGGAAGCTACAGCAACTTTGATGGGCACTAAAGAAGCGAAAAGATTGTGTTTAGAAAAAATCATCCTAGAAGGGGACTCAAAACATTACCATACGGGCAATCACAAACTCCTCTCTCGTACTAGATTGGACCATGAGCCCCATCATCAATGACATCAAACATCACCTACATTATTTTAAAGAATGAACGGTTAGAAAAATATATCGATCACGAAATTAATGTGCACACACAATTTAACGTAATAAACAACAAAGACACAAGCTTTTGAAAAATAAAATAAAAAATTCAAAATTTTTAAATAATAAAATAAAAATAATATTAAAAAAATATATTTTAACAAAATTTTATTTAACTTTTAATTTTTACCTCAAATCTCTTCTCATGAAACAAACTTGCGTTGGTTTGTTAAATCCAAGGATTCATAAAATCATTTTTCGCTCCCCGTTTGTCTCTGTTTCTCCCCATCTCAATGATAGTCGGACGAATAGCAATTGCTGAATCCATCATCAACCTTCTCTGTCGCCACCATGTTCGTCCATTTACGACCTCCCCTCCTCAGCCACCGCATCTCTCCAACCCCACCACCAACACCGTTTCCCCAATCAACCCAGATCACCTCCTCCGAGTCTGCACCATTCTCTACCAGCAGCAGCTCTCCCCGGAGCCAAGACTCCACTCCAACCTCCGCTCCTGCCAGTCACAGGTCGACCAAGAAGGCCACCTCACCCATGAGCTCTTCCTCCAAGTCTGTAACAAGTTCCCCTATTCATGGCGCCCCGTTTACCGCTTCTTTCTGTACACCGACGCCAACCCACGTTTCACTCACACCTCGGTTTCCTTCAACAAGCTGATCGACGTGATTGGCAAGTCCAGGAACATCGACCTGTTCTGGGAACTTCTCCAGGAGATGGGACGGCGTCACCTCGTGAACGATAAGACTTTTAGGATTGCCCTCAAGACATTGGCGGCGGCGAGGGAACTGAAGAAGTGCGTGGAGTTTTTCCACTTGATGAATGCATGTGGGTACGAGTACAGTTTGGATACCTTGAATAAGGTGGTTGAACATTTGTGTGGGAACAGGCTTGTTGAGGAGGCTAAGTATGTTGTGTCCAAGTTGAAAGACTCGATAAGACCTAGCGGGGTTACCTACAAGGGTTTGATAAAGGGTTTCTGTGATGTGGGTGATTTGATTGAGGCTTCAAAGGTTTGGAATTTGATGGTGGATGAAGGATTTGAGCCAGATATCGATGCGGTTGAGAAAATGATGGAAAGCCTTTTGAAAATTAATCGGTACGACGAGGCGATGAAGCTATTCCAGACGATGAGGACTACGAGGATTAAAGATTTGGGTCTTTCCGCTTACAGGCTTGTAATTGAGTGGATGTGTAAAAGGGGCAAGACTGCGCAAGCATATGCAGTGTTTGAAGAAATGCGTGAGAGAGGGATTCAAGCCGATAATCTAACGCTGGCATCAATTATTTACGGGCTTCTAGTGAGAGGTAGAGTTAGAGAGGCTTATAGGATTGGGGAAGGGATTGAGAAACCGGATATAAGTGTATACCATGGTTTGATCAAGGGACTTTTGAGGTTGAGAAAGGCGAGTGATGCAACCCAAGTGTTCAGGAAGATGATAGAGAGAGGGTGTGAACCCACAATGCATACCTACATAATGTTATTGCAAGGGCATTTAGGAAAGAGGGGGAGGAAGGGAACAGACCCACTTGTGAATTTCGAAACCATTTTTGTTGGAGGTTTGGTCAAGGCAGAGAAGTCCTTAGAAGCCACCAAGTTTGTGGAGAGGGCTATATGGAAAGGGCTTGAGGTACCCAGATTTGATTACAGTAAGTTCTTGCATTATTATTCTAATGAGGAAGGTGTAGTTATGTTTGAAGAGGTGGCAAAGAAATTGAGAGAGGTAGGGTTGTTTGATTTGGCCGATATATTTCAGAGGTACGGGGAGAAAATGGCCACGAGAGACAGAAGAAGAGATAGAGCAACTGAACCTTGAAAACTTATTTCAATGAAGGAATTTGTCGATTATGGTTTTTGTAGATTAAGGTTAATCAGGAATCTGAGGTTACTTGGTGTCTCTCTTAGTGCCTCCACCCCTCTTCATTGCTTGAAAAACATAATTTGAGTAACTATAACAAAAAGAAGTGTTACTGCAACAAAAAAAAAAAGAGTTGCTACCACAAAAATATTATATAAAAATAAAGATACAAACTGACGTACTTATGTTAAATCTATTTTACAATAAAATTAGTTTTATAATTTGATATATCACATCAAGTCACGCCAGTTTGTGAATTTATATTTGTGTAATTTTTTGATGGCTAAAACATTTCCCATGAGAGAATTTGTCAAAGATTAGATTCAAGTTGAGTGAGATAACTTATCTTATCAAAGAGGGAATAACTTACGAGAGAATGAAAATTTTCAATTCTTTTGCATCGGTAATCTTCTAAGACAGAATTACCCAAGAAAAAAAAAGCAAAGAAAAGAAAAACCACTGCAGATGAAGCAAACAATTACAGCGGTATTTAAGAAAATAAGAACACCTAGAGATAGCTCTTCCTACATCCCTTTGATAGGTTATCTCGAAACATATCAATCAAAAAGGATCTCTTGCATTTCGGGCATTTGGGATCTGCTTCAGACACCATCACATAGATTAAGCAAAGGGTACATCCCATCAAACATAATGATGGTACTTCAAGAATAGAGCTACTATCATCAAGATAGTCGCTTGAGTTCAAGTCCAACGATGTGGTTGTTTCTTGAGATGATAATGGTGAAGTTTTTGATGATTTGCCCCAGAAACTCACTCCCGGTGGTGACAATCTAAGTTCCAAATCCACATCTCTACTAATATCATATCTTCTCATTTCCATAAAGCATCTCTTTTTTGTTTCCTTCCCAATGCATCCACTTCCACTCTTCCAAGAGAAAAGAAATAAACTATCATATCATATAAAAATTCAAAATTAAGAAGAAAAGGAGTAGGAACAAGTAAAGACAAGGCATTGAAACAAAAAGGTCATCAAATGTTACGAATTCATAAAAGATGTATTACCTCATTGTCACAGATGTTCTGAAATCCCACTGGAATATTATTAGGGTCACCTAAGTCATTTTGGGTTGAAGGATACATCGACGGACTGGACTGAGATCAAGGGATTTGTGAAATTCTTGTTGGTGTCGACCCGAGCTTGAGCTGAAAGAATTTGAACCTGGAGCTGAAAGAATGGATAGATAAAAGAAACCATGTTTGTCCATTTAACAATGGGACAGTCAAATTGCTGGAACTGCTTCAGGACGAGTGTCATTTGAAGTCTGAACATCTCTCATTCATTTGGTAAACCCCACATAGATAATGTGTAGAGGGATCTCGGTAACCGTTGCTATTATGAAAACAAACACAAAGACAGCGAATTTCACTCCGAAACGGTGAAATACAGCTCAGACCCGTCTCCCTAAATGATGCTGATTGCTTGACAGCTTGATGATAAAACATCCCCATTATCTTGAGAGCCCAATTGCATGCTAGAAGCAATTTTACTCTGGGATAACTCATACATAAGAGTGTCTTTGAGGAACTCTTCTGAGAGTAATCATTATACTCTCCTCCGCAGCAAATAAAGTGAAGAAATTCCTCTGATTTTGTATTGTAATCAGTCACAGACAAAAAAAAGCAATTGTTATGTACAAATAAATATGAAACTAAGGGGTAGAGCATCCTTGATCTGAAAAAAAGTTCCCTCAGTAAATCTAACTATATTCGACCTTAGAGCTTCAGATGGAAGGATGCATCTGGGATCATAAATCAAGCCTATCACCTATAACTGAGAACATATGGTTTAAAACCATGATCTGTGGTTCAAATCGTCGTCCTCATCCTCGTCCTTGTCATAATGATCATCATCACCATCATTTTGATTAGCAAAATACATGTCATCATTGTCACCATTAATACCAGGTTCATCATCCGTGCCTATATTGGAATTAACATCTGAAGAATGCCGTGAGCTCCAATCAGGCGGGAAGGTCTTCTGCAAGGCTTCTGTAAGCTCCCCACCTGTTCTCTCAATCTTGCATAAGCACTTTGACCAGTGAACTGCAGTCCCCATATCAATAGTCAACCCGGATTCTATCATCTCTCTGCAAACAGACAAAACTCCGGAATAAATGTAAGCTTCAGCAACAGCTGCCCTTGACAGCAGAGATGTCATCAGGCAATGGTACACAGCTTTGTCCGGCTTCAATCCAGCTTGTTTCATCTGCTCAAAGCATCTCAAAGCCTTCTCTGGAAGTGAAGCACGTGCCCACCCATGTATTAACGTAGTGTAGGTTTTCACGTTAGGCTTCACCCCCAAGGCTTCCATTTCTTCAATTGTTTGCATCGCTCTCTGAAGAAGGAACAGACTCTAATTAAAAGATGAAACTGCAACGGAGGCATTTAAATGTAAACAAAATAATTCCACTTCAGGGTTCCACTACTATCTAAAACCACAATCCTGCCAGCTGAAAAATGTCAGCAACAGAACAAGAAAAACAACAATAGATTAAAGTAGTCACCAAAACAAGATCGTTTGCTGAATGGATTCTCGGATGCAAATAGCTGAGATTATTTCATTCTATTTCATAAACTTTCTTTACTGGTAAGTTATATATGCATCCAATGGGTCCACGACTTCGGTCCACCCTAGTCTTACCTAGGGAGGATGTGTCATTTGAGTTGAACTCCTTGGTCATCTAGTTCTCTAACACACAACAGGCCCAAAATCGATCCTCTAGAATCCAATCATCATGTAACATAGCAAGACATACAATGTTTCATCTCAAATAATTGGGTTTGAGGCCAAAGTCTAAAGACTACAAGCACCCAACAGAACTCGTTTCTAAATCAAATGGTTAAAGCATTGTCATTGAAAAATGCTACGAGAAGTAAATTATTTTCCTCTCTAAACCTCTACAAACAATTAGATGACTACCATCAGATCTCCAAGAAAAACAAATGAACTACCAAATAACAAAATAAACTCCTTCTACATGCTCTTTACAAATTAAACTCAAAAAATTTCTCTATTGTAAGGGTATCCATCTCCCAAGTAAATAATCTTATCCACCACAATACAGTAATAATTGATGAGCATACCAGCATGTCTCCAGCCTTGCAACAAGCATTTATGAAGGACGTGTATGTATGGATGTCAGGTTGAACACCTTCCCGTTTCATTTGTTGCATCAGGTCTGCAGCCTCCCAAACATCACCTCTTCGAGCCCATCTACATGCAGAAACAACAGAATAAAACACACAGGCACCAAAAGCAGACGCAACAAAACAAATTAGAAGGGGATATTAAAAAAAAAGGTCAAATAAGTAGAAAATGAAGTTCAATCAATCTAAAAATATAACCCCAAAAATAAAAAACGTCAATGCAAGAGAGATTAAAGTAACAACTTTGAGTATATCTTGTGGCACTTCCAAGATTATAAATAATTCATACCCATCAATTAATATGTTGTACACAAAGGTGTTTTTTGGAATCTTTTGAGCACTCATTTCTTTTGTTACTGCTAAGGCACTCTGCATTCTGCCTGACTTGCAACATGCCTTCAGTAGTGCCTCATATGTATACACGTCAAGTTCCAAACCTTCATTCCTTAATTTAGAAAAATACTCGAATGCTTTTCCAGTATCTCCCACAGATGCATAACCATGCATGATGGTCGTGTATGTATGTTCATTTGGACTAATGCCTTCCAGTGTCATCTCATCTAATATTTTAACAGCCTTCTCCATCTGCAAGAAATACATGACAAATAAAAACTGACTTTAAAGAGAAAAGGACACTTAAGAAAGCTTTTTTATTTATATATATATATATATATATATATATATATATATAAGGACAAAAGGAAGCTAATGGAAAATAAGATTATAAAAAAGAAAATAAAACATTGGAAAGATCAATGCAATCTTCTAAATATTAAAAACAAAAATTGCACAAGATGGTCTGAAATGGAGCAGGTAAAACAAGGCCAAGTACATGTCAAATCATAAGAAACTGACCAGAGATCGTACACAATAACCATTTACTGGTTCCAGAAAATTTTTACTAAATGGGAAAATTAACAATAAATGAGCTTTACAATCCCGGGCACCATATCAAACTGCGCCAATATATAAACTTCATTTTGTAAGATCTCTTTGTAGACCAAGCATTTTTCAAAAAAAAAAAAAAAAAAAAAAGCACTTGTATTATACCTTAAGATCTCACTTACTGAGGAGTCCAATCATGCATGCCAGGGAACTATATATTAGTTGAAATACCATTCAAGCAAAAGAATACTATAGCTTTAGCATAAATGACAGGAGACAATGAAAAGGAATTTTCATCACAACACCATATCATGCATTGTAAAGTACTACATAATTGGGTTATGGGAGCCAGGCAATATAAGCTCCTTTAACAATCCTGGATAGTGAATTTAAGATATTGCCCAACTGGTTACTAGACCTTCGTTTTTCCTCTCTTTTTTTCCTTTTTTTTAATTATGAAACTTACCTGACGCTTCTCAACAAGGCCAAGAATCAGGGCATTGAAAGTATGCACAGTGGGAATGCATCCACTCCACCTCATCATATCAAAAATTTCTAGGGCTTTTCTCATTTCTCCTGCTCTTGCAAAACCATGTATGATGGGCATAAATGTACGTGTAGTAGGCCTGTGCCTCTCTTTCTGCATCTCCTTGACAGTGCGGATAGCACGATCCATGTTACCCATCCCACAGAATGCCCTGATGATGTTATTGTAGAGCACCACATCAGGTCTCAGACCGTCCTTAACCAGATCTTCAAAAATTGCAAATGCATTAGCCCAATCTTTTAACTTCAAGAACCCATTGATCAACATGGAGTAGGTCTTCATATTATGTTTTATGCCAGCTGATTCCATGATTTTGCTAACCTCCAAGGCTTTAGAAACTTTGCCATTCTGGAAGAGTGAGAAACCATTTTTCAAGACACTGTTCGATCTTCAATTGTAATAGAGATCACCTATACCAATATGATGCTAGGAAAATGAAAGGCTATACAGATGACAGTGATAGCCTGTGCATGTAAAAACTCTAAGTGCGCAGAGTTTGGTAACATCTAAAAGATTGCAAAAACTGGGATCTTTGGAGGAGGTATATATATATATATATATGCATATCCATTGTTTGTGTATGTATGAGTAGCACCAACAAACTCCTCTGCATGGAACCACCCTTAAAATGCCGTACCACTCAACTCAACTTAAATTGGAATCTGCTAAGGACACAGAGCAGGGCATCTACCCAATTCAATTCCTCTGCACCTTTTTTATATAGATCTAAAACAAACATATTATATATTAAACTTCATTTTGAATATACAAACAAAGATCTAAAAAGAATATACAAACAAAACAACATTAAGAACTTCATTTTGAATGGTCAGTATCCATATTAAAATCAAGTACAAGGAAATCGTTCAATCCCAGTACATCATGATATATTGAACTATCTGTAAAAACATTGTTCCCCAACTAGCAATAGAAAATGTAAAGTAGAAAGGCAAGGTAGATATATAAAATAATGTAAACAACAGAGAAGCAAAAAGAATAAAACCACAAGCAGTCTTTTTGTAATCCTTTAATGTTCCCCAACCTGCTTTTCTATTACATTTAGTTTCTTAAGAGCCAGAATTTGGTTTCCAACCACACATCCAGGAGTGACCTAAAAAAGAGATTACAAAAACAAAGATAGGCCCAACAAGTCTAATATGAAAACGAAAAAAGAACTTATACCTTTGTGTAAAGATTGATGAGACATCCGTAACTAATAACTGAAGGTGTAAAGCCACATTCCTACATCACAATCAGCCAGTGTTAGCATACAATGATACAAGACAGACAAAAGTTATGACCTACATCTTGATGGTAGACTGTAAAACATCTACAGTACTTTATCCTCCCATTATTGATAAAATTTCTATCACCGGTTAATTTCTCCAAGAACTAGGTTTTGCTTAGTTCTGCATCCACGAAGAGGTTTTTCCTTTTTCCCTTTTAGATGCATGGGTTTTGATAGAAAATAAAAGTCTTACCGAGTCATTTTTGCCTTGCTTTTATTCTGATATCACGTGCTTTAAAAAAAGTAACCCAAAAATCCAATGCACAAGATATGACAAAGGATCAAGCACAAGTATGAATAAATGCATACATATATGTTGCAAAGACCTAGGGAAAGTTCAAGTCACATCTGGACTTATACTCTAAAAGAACTAGTCAAGGTTATAATTGGAGTTTCTTGAAATCATTATAAAGCTTAGTTCTACCTAGTAAAGCACCAATGTGTGACTTAGGCTGCGTTTGGATGTTGAACTGAGCTAAGTTGAATTAAGTTCTCTATAAATAACAATGAGTTGAGATGGTGAATTGAGTATTGTGAGACCCACCTAAGATAAGTTTAGATGTATTTGGATGTTAATATGAGTTTAGATGTATTTATGGAAAGTTAAAAAAGGTTATGGGTCCCATATGTAAAGAGATGTTGAGTTGAAAAAAGTTGTGGGTCCCACGTGTAAAGGGGTTTTGAGTTAAGATGAGTTTAGTGATTTGAGAGTTGAGTGTTTGGTTATTAGAAGAGGTCTAAATATGAACTGAATTCAGCTGAGTTGAGTGCAATCTAACAACCAAACGAGCCTTTAGTGGGCATTACCAATGTATCATCCTAGACAAGAAAAATTCTCATAAACTATACTATTACCTTAAGTCGGTCAAACACAATCAGGCATTTATTTTCATTGCCAATCATTGTGTAACCATCCATCATGGTATGATATATATCAATAGGAGCGTCTATGCCCGATTCTTCCATCTCACAGACCAATGCCTCAGCTCGATCCATATTGCATGTTTGACTGACAAATATAAAAGCAAAGATAAGAATCATCAAAACATTATATTAAAGAAGCCATGCAAAAGTGAATGTGTTTGGTAAACTATTAATGAGCAATTGCTCAAATAACACCTACTCCCCATAATAGAATAGGGTGGAGGGTGAGGTCATGGGTTCAAAACCCACTAAGTGTGTGTGTCTATGCAAATCAATAATAAATCTATAAAAAAACCATAGAAAAATTCGGGCGATGTAGAATATGACAAACTTACAAGTAGAAAGAGCATTTCTATTCAAATTTAATAACTTAGGCATCTTTCACTCGTAGAAAATGACCAAGAAAAATACAAATGAACCTAAAATTGACTTCAGAATACTCACCAGTGAGCGTAAATAATATTTCCATAGATGATTGCATTGAGAGTTGTGTGTTTCTCTTTGGCCTCCTTAAACCAGTGGTCTGCAGCTCTTCCAAAATACCATAAAATAAAGTTAGATCACAGAGATACAAAACTGCCTCTTCAGTCTTCAGACATATCCAGTTTGTGTCCTTAAAACAAAACGACTTAACACCCAGGTGTATTACAGTCCCACCTGGTTAAAGGTAAGAAACAGGGCACAGTATGGCACCAGAAGAGTCTTGCTTCAATCAAGGCGAGTACAACCAGTAAAGTGTGAGCAACACAACAGGCCTATTGCTTCACTTAAATTAAGCAACTAGAGATCTTAGTGCTTTAGTGCAAAATTTTAACGAGTATGGCCATTAAATTCCAGATATTCCACTCATAAAAAATCTAGAAATTCCTGAACTCCAGAGGTATTGATCAGGTGAGAAAAGTGCCATGGAACTGTTAGCAGTACAAATAAATTCTCTCTCATTTGCATATCAAGAAACAAAGGTACAATTCTGCTACTCAACAATAACGCCGTCTGTTATGTTTGGAACAGCACACAGGGAGTGCTAAAATGATTAGCCATAGGCATGTAATGACAATAATGCCACTCAACAATAATGTCATTACATGCTATGGCTAAAAATGGTGGCATCTCCCTTTTTGGGCAGTTCTGAAAGCAACAGATCTGGAAACTTTCATTAACTTTCAATATCATTAAGAAGGACAATTTCAACCAAGATTTTGATGGGACTAGTCGCCACAAGAAGTTAAACTTAAATACCTAAGAATCACTTTTCAGTTCTTTTTTATATATTTATTAATTTATTTTCGCTTAACTTTGAAAGAATCACTACATCATTCTTCTAATATAGAAATGTGTCAAAAGAAAGAACCAAGAGAAAAAAGCAGTGACTACTGCAATCATACAAGTTGGAATTTTTATTACTACACCAACCAAACCGATACTTTCTCGAAATAGGTATCACTGTATTTGCCTTAAAATTTTGGAACTCCTTTATTTTTAAGGCACTAAAGAAAAGTATGTGCTTTACTTACTCGACATTGCCTATTTTTGCAAATCCCCCAACAATAATACTGTAAGTCACCAAACTCATTTCAATTCCCTCATCCTTCATTTTCCTGACACAAGATAACGCTTCTTCCATGTCTCTACCAACTGCATAAGCATGAATAAGGCTGCATGAAATAAAAAACCTTTAATATTGAAAGGAGTGCATGAAAAATACATGAAACTAAACTATGGAGAACAGATTATTTAAGATTCTATTAGACTTACTCAGAAGAACATTTTTGAACACTGCCAATGAGTTAGATGTTATAATCTTAATTGAAAATACACGAGTCACTGAGTCCTGAAGTAAAGAAATTATATCATGCAGTGTGGGTAAAAGTACTTCGTTGTATACGGGTACAATTCTTTAAGTGAGATTTCTGAGTGAACACAATCTAATCTACGAAAACAATATGTACATATTGCATCCTAGAAAAGGTGTCATTGGCTCAAAAGACAAGAAACTCAAACTTGGCCAAACTCACATGGTTGCATTAAGAATATTCAAAGGTTGAATATAGACACATAATCACAAGTTATTACCTGGTGTAGACATGCGCAGTTGGTTCTATTCCTCTCGCTCGCATTCTCTCAAATGTTTCACGTGCGCGATGCATATCCCCTCGCCTTGCGTAATAAGTCACCATCAAGCCATACTCTCTTCTAGAAGGCTGATATGAATAAGAAAAACAAAAGAAGAAACAATCATATTTATGTATACATGAGTGATTCGAAGCTATTATCGTCTTTTGCGAAACGATAAGCAATCATTCCCTGGATTTCCTCTTTCTTTTTGTAAGTACCTATCATGGAACCTCAAGTATCACTACTTATGAAAAACAGATGGAATAAAGAGATTAGCAAGCTTTACTTTCTTAACTCTCTCGAAAGACTGGACAACCGCCTGCCAATTCTCCGGTTCGGTATCAAGAACCTGCCGGAAGCTCCTCCTTGAGCTCTCCCTCTCCTCGTGCCACTTGGATCGATACTCCACTCCGTCATAACCCCCACATACCGTGCCCTCTCCTCCGACCTCTCCTTCAATCTCCTCCCATCGTCCAACTTCACAGTTAGCACCCTCCCATGGAACTCCACGCCATCAAACTCCACGGCCTTCATTGCCGACTTGGCCGCCATAGTTTCAGTACCTCCATATAGCACAAACCCAAAACCCGCATTTCTCTCCGTTTCACCGTGACCCTTTATTAAAATGACGTTCTTTATCGGCCCAAACTGCCGAAAAAACTCGGAAACCTCGTTCTTCTTTATCCAATTGGGTAAATTCCCCACAAATATTTTACCCTCTTCCCGGAATTCAATTCCGCCTGAATCCGAATGCTCACTCTCATTTTCTTTAATTTCATCTTCGGTTTCTACTGGTGGTGGTGGTGGCGGCGGCGTGGGTGGAGGGGGAGGGGGAGGGGGAGAGAGTTTACTAGTGAGCCGGAGCTTGGTGGTGAGGGAGTGGGGAGGAGCAGGTGGGATGGGTATGTGGGTGGGATTAACGAGGTTTTTGAGAGGGTTAGAGGGGATTTTGGGGTTGTTGGAGGAGGAGGAGGGTTGGGCGGGTTTAGGGATTTTGTGCGGGCGGCGGATGTGGGCCGAGAGAGGGGAGGAGGAAGTCACCGGATTATGAGAAGAAGTTGATGGTGGTGGCGGTTTGAGGGAGAAGGAGACAAGTGCGGTGGTGGTGGCGGTAGCAGCGGTGGGGTCGTGTTTGCCGGCGAGAATGGCAGCCGGGAAGTGTGGGGCGGAGAGTGAAAGGCCATCCATTATCGTCAACTGTCGACGACCGTGTGGGTAAAAAATTAAAATTGAGAGACCTTGAAGATTGACGGGTATTTATTACCAATTCTGCAAAAGCCACAACTATCGTACAGTCGTACTATACCAATTCGAGCTATTCATTTATTTTTTTTTTCAGTAGATATGTGATTGGGATTACTGAATAAAATTTTTCTTGCAAGAATAATGTCGAATGAAAACTTCCTATTAGATTTTGGTTTGTGTTCATGGCATAAACGTGGATACAAATCGAATTCAATTTATGAAAAATAAAAATTATAGTAACTTTTATGTATTTTTTATGCATTTTATTAATAGAATTGATTATATTATTTTTTTAATATAAAATAATTATTTTGATCAATCACATCAGTAGAATACACAAAAAATACGTAAAAATAATTATACATGACAGAACTCTAAAATAACATCTTAATCTACTTACACAAACTTCCATTAAAGTATACGTATTCGTTTTGAAAATAATGAATAAATCTAGAATACATATAAAAAGGAACTATAGATAAATTTAGAACATACATAAATTCAGAATTCTTTTTAATTCTAAATTTCATTATCTTTTAAAAAGAATATATTAAATTTACACATTCTCAAATATTACCATCTTATAAAACCCTTCATGAAAATGTAAAAAACTATCCTTGTTGATTTTTTTAAGTGATAATTGGAGAGATATAAATTCAAGAATTAAATGGGTAAAATGCACAAGCAGAAGCAGTAGTACTAGGCATTGAATTATGCAAATGTCAATAAAATGCAAAATTTTCCTCATTTTAGATAAAAATGTCTACATTAGATTAAGCAAATGAAAAATAATTTGACTATGAGCTACAAGAGCAATCACTCACTAGTCATATGATCAAATAAAACATCCCGTCCAAATTGCACTTCAGTCTTTCCCTCGAAAATTTATCTCTTTCCGAGCTTTTATCCCTCTCCCTCCACCAAACCCCCTATCTTGCTGAAATTTGTCTAATCTTCTCTCTTTTTCTCACCATTTTCACTCCAGCCACCAAATCCCTCTTATTACCATTTTCACTCTAATCTTAAAGCAGAAATTTGTGTGATTATCCCTCTCACACATTCTCACTACAATTTGTGTGATTTGCGTGATTATTTTGCAAGCTAAACCGTTTTAGGTTGACTCTCTCTCGGTTTGGTGGTTTGCCGCACACCATAGTATTCTCATCTTCATATTCACAGATCCTACACCAACGGAATTTGTCTACGCAACAACCTTCATTTTCTAATTTTTCCCCTAGAGTCCCTTTCCTACGCAAGATCGTTGGAACCCAAAAACCCTTAGGTAAAATTTTGTGCTCCTTTTGGATACTCACTGTGTGCTGGTTTTGGAAAGTTTCGATTTGGTACTTTGATAGACTAGTGGTTGCCCAATGATTTCTGGTTTGTGGTTTGTGGTTTGTGGTTCATGCGTTGTGGCTAAGTCGTGATTGGTGGTTTTTCATACTCACTGTGTACTTGTGGTTTGTGCTTTAAGGTGTCGTTTGGATTCGAAGATGAGTTGAGATGAATTGTGAATAGTAGTGAGATAGGTTGTGAATAGTAGTGAAATTTATAAGTTGAGATGTTTTCAGAAAATATCTCATCTCATCTCATCTCATTTCACCTAATCATTACAACTTTCCTAACTTCCAATACAAAATAAAATAAACAATTTAACTTTTTCAAATTCCAAAACAAAAATAATATTAAAATATATATTCTAACAATATTTTATTCAACTTTTTAATTTTAATCTCATCTCATTTCATCTCATCTTCGAAAACAAATGAGCCCTTAAAGTTGCTGAATAATAGTGAATAATAGTGAGATGAGTTGGGATGAGTTGAGATAAGTTATGAATACAAATGAAGCCTAAGACTACCCACTTGACAATATTGGTTGTAGTTTAGTACTGGTTTGTCCCCATTATAACTTCATGACTTTGTGGTTTAGACATGGTTTGTGCCCATTACTGTTTAAAACGATTATATATGCAGGTGGGTTCATTTAAAAAAAAAAAAATCATTCTAATTTCTAAGAGTCCTGTGATGGGAAGCATGGTTGATATTATTGTGGAGATAGACATTCTAATTTTTAGTTTCTGTTATAGTTGCATTAACTTACATGTGCTTGATATGGTATGGGTACATGTTGTCAACCCATGTTATTTTTAGGTAAATGTACTCGAAACTAGACAGAGGATAATTTTTTTGGGTGCTTTTGAGTAGTTAGACCCACTTATTTTGTTATTTCGGATTTAGTGTATGGGTTAAGGCGGATCTATTTGATAAAAAGGCTAGCTACACCCATTACTTTTACTTATACATAAGGAAAAAGGTTCGCCACACCTAATGAGTACATTGTTTTCTTAAGGCTCGATTTGGATATATAGTTGACTTGAAATGAGATAAGATGTTTTAAATAGTAATAAAATTTTTTGAGTTAAGATAAGATGAGATACTTTATAAAAAATTGTATGTTTAGATAATGAAATGAGATGAGATAATTTTGACCTTTTGAGATTTGATAAATGGGTAGGTTCCACCAATTATTGAAAATCATTTGATAATGATTGAATAATAATTATGAATATATTAATAAAAAATAATATTTATGACTAATTAAAAAATCTATCATAAATAAATTTAAATTTCAAAATATATTGAGAATTTGTTAGCCAAAATTACTCTATAATTCCAAAAAATAATCTCTATTTTTTAAAAGATATTCTTCTAAAAGGTTTTATTATTCTACCAAATAATTTAAACTCCAAAATATATTAGAAAGTTGTTGGCCAAAATTTATAATTTCTCTTTTTTAAAATATATTTTTATCTATTTATTTTTCTATATATAGGAAATTCATCTAATTATAAATTATAATAATTTTGATTTTTGTAATAAATAAGTATATGAATTATATTATAAATTTGTCTTGCAGATTTGAGGTTCCTCTGCCCTTCGATGAAGTTGGCGAAGGCAGTAGAGGCTTGGCTGAAGAGGAGAAATTGCATATGAGATGGGGGAAAAAAAGAGTGAGAATTGGGCAGTGCTTTTCACTATAACTGCTTTTCACTGTTCATGTTAGAAATGTTTGAACCAATATTAGAGAAATTGACTCTCACTTTTCACATGAAAAAACAAAAGAACAAAATATTTAATAAAAAAAGGGTATTAATATTTTAAAAAATGTAATTACATATATATATATATATATATAGTACATCTAGTATATACGGATACATTTTTATACCAATATAAAGAACAGGTCTCCTGATGGAACAATCTTAATGTATATATTGAAAATGATATATATTTTTTAACATGATTAGTGAGACTTCAGGAGGTGAGAACTTAAAAATAATAATTTATTTATTGTTATTATAAGAATTTTTTTACAAAAATAATAATTATTAATTTCCACAATTATGTCTACATAATATTCAAGAGATTTTCTCCTTAAGTTTCCATGTGAGAATGAAGCACTTCTTATTTCTTAGGAGTGTATTCAATCTAGTTTGGTTTTAGACATTTTATAACAGAATTAATATAAATCGGTTTTCGAAATATGAGAACCAATACGGACTAATTAATCACCGAAACATGAACTTTTTTCAATTTCGGTCCGGTTGAATTTATAGAGGTGATTCAATTTTTGAATTGTCCAACTCCAATCTTTTCTCATTAATGGAAAACTATCAATTTTGAAAACTACCAAACCCAATCTTTACTCCACTTTTTTCTTAAAAATACAAATACTCTAATTCAATGATAAAACAAAAATTTATATGCTATATAAAATTATATATTAAAATTTTATGTTATAAGATTAATAAGTATGAATAATAAGATTAAAATTTTATATCATATTAATAAGCATAAAATATATATATATATATAATATAAAAATTAGGAATATATTTTTTGAAAACTGAATTTTATATTCTCAAAGCACTCCCTATTTTTCCTGCCGCCTATTTAATCAGGCTACCATTTAACTTCCACATTCATTAATGTGTACAATATTGTATTTGTACGAATAAAGATTCCTTGCATGCTTAGATGATTTTAGATTATTTGTGATGATATATGAAAAATAATATTTTATAAATTTTATTTAGATTTAATTTTTGGATAACTTGATATATGTGTTCAAATATATAAGATATGAGTTATATTGAAATATGTTTAATTTTTTATAAAAATTTAAAAAAATATGAATCTTATCATTATTAGCTCAAAATAGATTGAGATAGGTCTCACACCAAAAATGAAAACTTGTATTATCATCTCTTGTGAAACGACGAGCAATCATTCCCAGGACTTCCTGATCTTTTTTTTTTCTTCTTCTTTTTTTTTTTTTTTAGGTTAGTACCCTATCATGGGAACCTAAAGTATCACCTAGTTATGAAAAACAGATGGAAAAACAAGCTTTAGTACTTTCTTAATTCTCTCGAAAGAATGGATAAGGACAACCCCTGCCAATTCTCCGGTTCGGTATCAATAACCTGCCAGCCGGGCGCTCCTCCTTAAGCTCTCCGGCCTCTGCACGTGCCACTTGGATTGATAGTTCGATACTCCAGTACTACTCCGTCATAACCCACTACATATATTGACGGCCGGCCGTCTCCTCCAACCTTTGGCCTTCAATCAGTATTGATCATATTTATGGGATCATTGGAATTAAAAGATATAAATTCAGGAATTAAATGGGTAAAAAGCACAAGTAGTACTTGTGTTATTCAAAATATCAATTACTACCCAGGAACTGGAAATCCAAGAGGGCAAAAGCTATAAAAGCAAACGTTTATTGTTTAACATTTTAAGGTATAAAAATACTTAATAAAGTAAGGGCTCGTTTAGATAGTGAGATGAGATGAGATGATCTTAGATTAATTAAATAAAATATTATTAAAATGTTATTTTTTAATATTATTATTATTTTGAGATTTAAAAAAGTTGAATTGTTCATCATATTTTGTATGAAAATTTGAAAAAATTGTAATGATAAAAAGAGATGAGATGGATTTGAGAGTGTTTCTGTATTCAAATGAGACTTAAAAATTTGTCCCCCCAAAAAAATTAAATTTTCAGAAAATAAAAAAACTAAACTATTAAGTTGCATTTAAGTATTGAGGTATTATGAGATATATATTCTATGAATAATAATAATAAAATGTTAAATAATAATAAAATAGTAAATAACATTAAAATATTCTCAAAATACCTGAGAATAATACCTGATCAATGCACAAACTAAACTAATTAATGTCTGTTGCATTCTGGGGGTTTAGAGCCAGGCCTATGAATACAATAGTCATAAACCAAGTACTTCTTCCTCACACCCAAATATGCTTTTAACTGCATTGGATTTAATTTCCAGTAATTCTTCCTATTCCACCAAGAATTGGAACCAAAGCAAGGATCAGTAGCAATGGTGTTGTTCTGGGCAACGCAGCCATCAATGTTGAACCCCTGATAGTAGGCTCGGAATGGCCCCTGACCCCAATTCGGTGGCTTTCCATCAGGAGATGCCCATGCTGCTGTCCACATGGTTGCCTCTATTTGCATTGCTTGCACCGGGAATTTCACTCCAATATTTTCCTTATTCTCAAACACTCGTATCGGAATACCATCCACCATCCACCTGTAATTATTAATTTAATATTTAATTATAATCTTAAAAAAATAAATAAACATATTATAAATTATAAATGAATTAGAAAATGATTTGAAAATAAAACAAATAAAATTAGAAAAGTAGCACTACATGATGAGCCTATAAAAAATATGTAAATTTACAAATTGATATGATTTTATACGATATATTATATCTATTTTATAATTTAACCTAAGAGTACTGTACTTACACAACTTGACGTTGATTCCAAAGAACATGGTAATCATGAAAGTCTTTAGTCGGATCAAACCAAAGATTGATTCTTTGCTCCCGACTACCTTGGCCGTTTGTGAATATATTTGTGTGCAGCAAATACGGCGGTGTTGAATTTCCCAAAAATTCAAAATCAATCTCGTCATGGTTATCTGTATATGATCTTAGCTGCAAAAAAAAAAAAAAAACCCAAAATAGGATATATAAGCACTAAAATATATTCATTAAAGTAGAAGGTTGATATGTATATATATGTATGTATACGTAGAAGGTTGTGACGATTGATGTGGAATCCCCAGGTGGGAGCATTATCCTCATGCTAAAAAATCCAGAACCATAAGTCTTTAAAGACCTAAAACCAGAACCTGTACCACATGCACAAAAACAAAACCAAATTAATTAAGCAAAGAGAAAAAGAGCCATGCATGCATACATCATATAATTTTCATAGACATGCACGTTATATACATGATATACATGCATATATATATATATATATAGCGGTACCAATAGCTTCGTAGTTATGATATAATTAGAGCATGCACGCACAAACTGATCACGCATGCATGCATCGATCTCTCTATATATATATATAGATATATACCCGCATGCGCGCGCGAATACATCATGTATTGCAGCATATTACGTACGAAACGATACTCGAAGATCAAGATTAACCTGAAACTTGGTCAATGGAAAGCTGAATCTCTTTCCCTTGGTTAAGAGACTGGGTATGATCTTGTCCGTATAAGATAGCGTAGTTTTGCGACCAAGGAACATCAGGCCGTGCAGCAGTTGCCTCATGCCCGGCAGCAGCGAGGAGAAAGACAAGGAGGCAGATCAGCAGAAATAAATCCATGGAAGAAGAAAGACAAGAAGTATAGCTAGCTTTCGATCATGCGCTGTGTTTATATAGTGATCATAGACATAACCTACGTACACGAAACAATTTAAGGTCCTATATATATATATATTGTATATTGATCATGTGTCAAATTCAATATCCTATCTAGCTATGATATTCATAATTAATTATATATATATGTGTGTGTGTTTGATCCCTATCTTAAATCGCAAGATCAGATTAGAATTAACAGCCCTGGCATATTGTCCTAATCTTAATTAATATTTCTAGCTAATATAAATTATTATTAGGATTTTATTTAAGTTGGGTTTTATTTTCTAGTAAAAATAGGGTTTTCATGTACTGGAAGATGATAAATACATGAGATGATCATGATCAGTGCCCACATTATGTCCAGACGTGGGTGCTGAGTGCTGAGTTTTATAGATTTCACACGTATAGCTAGGTCGACGCAGCTTGATGTAACAAGCGTATTGTACATATTGATCAAAATGATACTTTTTCTTAACATGATTACTGAGACTTCAGATTTCAGAATGTGAAAACTTTAAAAATAATAATTTATTTATTATTATAATTATAAGAATTTTTTTACAAAAATAATATTATCTAACTTATTTTTTATTTATCAAATTCTGTTAGAGTTTTGCACGTAAGACTAACCTTGTATATATTTTGGTAATAATTTGAGAGAATCCTTAATTCTTCCTAACGAGCCTGATCGATCACGCATTCCCTGTTTTTTTTTTTTTTCAAATGAATCGAGTTTCCAATTATTGATTTGCGCAATTAATGTCTACATATTATACAAGAGATTTTCCTCTTATATAAGTTTCCATGTGAGAATAACCACTCCCTATTTTTTGTGGTGTTGTATGTTTAGTTCGATCCGGTTTTGGATATGTTTTAGAATTAGCACTCCCTATTAGTGAGCTGAAACATATCGATTTATCATCAAAAAATGAATTTTCAATTTTGTCTGGTTTTGGTCCAGTTCGATTTCGTTTGCACGTGTGATTCAGTTTTTGAATTGTCCAAACTCCAATCTCTACTCAATTACAAAAACACTATCAATTTTGAAAACTGTCAAACTCTAATCTCTACTCCATTTTTTTTTTTTTAAAATACAAATACTCGGTTCTAACCAGTTTTTAAAAATATATACTCTTCATAAAAACTAGGTTCGACTTAACTTTGGTTCTTAAAAATCGAAATAGACTGAACCAGATACAACCTGGAGCGAACCTAGAAGTTCGGTTCAATCGGTTAGACTGATTTTCAGAATTTTTTTTCACATCTATTATTTGTTCCCTTATTAACCAGGCTACTATTTATTTTCGGCAATCAATATGTACATTATATTTGTAGTAATAAAGATTTTTGGAGTGACACGTAATTTGCAAGAGATTTTTCGGTTAAATTTCCACGTGAGAATTTTATATTCTCAAGCACTCCCCATTTAGGCTTAGTTTGGATCTTCAACTCCTATCAAGTCATCTCAACTCATCATTATAATTTTTTCAAATTCCAATACAAAATATAACAAACAATTCAACTTTTTCAAATCCCAAAATAATAATAATATTAAAAAATAATATTTTAACAATATTTTATCATCTCAACTTAACTCAACTCACTTCAACATACAAACACACCCTTAATCAGGCTGCCATTTAGCTTCCACAGTCAATGCGTAGATTGAATTTGTACTAATAAAGATAATTGGAATGACATAATATAAATGCAGGAGATTTTCACTTCAATTTTCTAAGGCCGGGCGTCTTGGACTAATCGGGAAATTCATCTTTTTATTTTTGTTTTCTGAGAATTTGAAGGCTAGGAAGCAACTTAGAAAAAACGAAAAGAGGGCTAATAATAGCTAATTAACTAGTTTCCTCTTGATCATGATGTTGGCGGTGACATTCAAGTAATATTAGGTATAAATTTTAAATAAACAAGTTTGTGTAGGACTTTTGAAAAATTATGGGTCCCACTTAAAAAGATTTTTTTTTACACTCTTTTACAAATGGCCTATACAGAACTTGTCTATTAAGACTTAATACAAATCATTTCTCTTTCATCCCTATGGACACACAAAGGAAATAAGAGGAATATTATAATATGTGGCGAGGCATAGAGAAACATTATAAACATAAGCTTCAATGTTTTGGATAAAGAAAAAGTATATTTGTAAGTCGGCTACGATACACTACATACTGATGTGACATGATTTAATTTATAAAAAAATTTTAAAAATTAAAAATTAAATCTTATCACATAAATGAGATAGATTATTTGTTCTCTAGACTTGTGAATATAATGGCTATTTTGATTAATTCTTGCAACTACAAAGAAAATGTACTTAGTTACATAAAATTGCAAAACACCATGTATATTCCCTAATCATCATCACCTACCACCCATATGATGCAGATGCAATTGCAATTGCAATTCCATTCGCATCTTTAACAATATCTTAGCATCTCGACCAATGCCAACGACAAAATGGACTTAACTAAATTTGAGGCTTGATAGTAGAACTTTTCTTTCCGATAATCTTAAGCAAAATACAAGAGCAACCATGCTTTTTTTTCAAGCAAGTAGCCCGTCGACAACTTCTATTTCCCAGAGCCCAATATAGCAGCACGAATTAAAGGAACTTCAAACAACATACATGTCATCATTTGTAAAGAGAATTAGAACTACGTTCCTCTTCCATATATAGCAAAACACCAATTTAATCTCAAATGCACATCCGCAAAAAGAAGCCCTTTAATAGCAAATCCAAGAACATTCGCAAGCAAGCATAACGAGAATGAGCCTCGGGAACTAACGGTAAATTAAACTGCGGGTGCTATCTTCCAAGTTCGAAAACATCTAAACACCCCATTCATAACCAAAATTAACACCAGTTCACTTTGTCATTGGCATCAAAATATCAAATTTAGCAAAAAAAAAAAAAAAAAAAAAGGAATCCAGTGGTTCAATAGAAGCTAAGATATCGGTTCTAAAAATCACAGACTCAACCACCTCAGTACCTCCTAGGTCCACCAGCACCACCTGCACCACGACCAAACACTTGTGCAGGAATAACAGGCTGTAGTTCAGCCTCAACAAGCCCAGGGATATCAGACATGCCAAGAGCAGCAAGCATGTCAAGTGTCTCCTTATCAACCTTAATTTCATCAGTCTTGATAGCAGATTCATCGGGCACAAAGTCCATACGACGCTCACGCTCTTCTTCTTGCAGCTTCAGTGAGATGCCACGAACTGGGCCCTTCTGAATCCGCTTCATCAGGTGGGTAGAGAAGCCAGCAATCTTGTTACGAAGACGCTTCGAGGGAATGATGGCAACCTCCTCCAAGATCTTCTTGTTTGTGTGGAAGTCCAAGGTCATCTTTGAGTAGTACCTCTCAATCACCTGGCGGGAGGACTTCTTCACAGTCTTGGTACGAACACGACCCATTTTAGAGACTTAACTGTTCCTGCTAGTAGACAGACAACAATTGAAGACAAAATATCTAAATACTTTCTACGATGAGAAACTAGGTGAAAAACAGAGACAAAGGTAATTGACACGCCTCAAACATCCAGGGCTGATTCACAAGGTCAAAATAAACATTCCAAAAACATAGCTAAAAGCCTAAACAACCGATCCTAGCACATATTTTTAATTCGAATTCAAATCCTTAAGATCACCAGTTCTTCATCCATAAATTCCCACTTTATTTTTACATCTAATTTTGAATACCCCATAAGATGCCAATTTAGTGATATGATTCACAGCTTTCTTCCGCAGTTACCATATTTTCTCAAAGGCCGAGTAATTTACCTATCGACAATGCAATACAAAGTTCATCTTGTGCTCGGTGAATGTGAACTGAGCGACGAAAAGAAAAAACTCCCGGATTTGAGATTCATCACCAACAGCCGAATTTTCTAGTTGTTTGGCTTAAAAAATAAACAATTATTGGGCTACCATAAAAAGTGCATAACAATCAGGAAAATAAATAAACACATCACTTTCTCCTCCGTTTAGGCTGCCGAGAAATAGTAAGACAAGACAAGAAAAAACTAAAATCCCCAATACACAGTAAAACACTGTCCCTAGTTTTCTCATTGACAAAACAGTTTGCATTAGCATATAATGGAATTTTCAAATCAGGTTTCCGGTGGGACAAAAATTAAAGAAAAAATCTATTCATCGTCTCCCTTTTCTCATCATCCTCTCATCATAGCATATAAAAATCCTCATAACAAAAACAAAAGCACTCGTATGTTCCAATTTTCAGATTCTCGATTCAATCTTTATCTAAGTTTAACGACAAAAGATAGAGGAACCAAATTCATAGGACCAGGATCAGGGTCTATCTATCAAGGGAAGCAAGCACCCAGAATAATAAGAACAACATCAATGGAGAAAAAACTCACCGAATACAAAAAAGCCGCGGGAAGAGACTCGGATGGGGCGAGAGAGCCTAGAGGACACTGCGCGGCTGCTGAGGGAGATAGCTGGGGGGGCTTAAAGGAAGCGAAGGGTAAGATATAAGCGTTAGGGTTTTCAAAAAGGTCACTAAATTGTTATTCAGTGCGGATGAGACCACGTATTCTCTTATCATAAACAACCAATCAGATTTCGATCAGCTGTTGACAATCACACCCCAATATTTTTCAGCTGATTTTATTTTTTCAGAAATTTTGAACTAAAGAATTATAATAATTTACCTAGCTTAATTAATATATCGAACTCTATTTTTTTATAATATTTAAAGGTTTTTTTATTTATTTATAAGAAATGATATTGTAATCTTAAAATGTACAATCTTTGCATGCTCTCTTTAAAAATAAATAAATAAATATGAGACTTATATAAAAAAATTATATTTTAATAGTAGTCTTTACTTTTTTTTAAACGAAGTACACGAAAACTGCACACGTTAAGATTATATATAGCATTACCAAGTTTTGATCCTCTAAATACAAACATTAAGCAATATGATACGATTTTAAGTTATATAAACATTATTTGTCTTTATACGATTTTAATTTAAGTATGCTGTGATTTTTCCCCCTTTTGTTTTTTCCATGAAGGGTCTAATCTAGTGTTTTAAATTTCGTACCGTACCAGTCGGTACGGCTGAAATTTTTCGTTCCGACCGTCCAGCAGGTACAGGTACTATATCTGTTCCGTACCGGCCAAAATATCGGCCTGAATTTTGGCCTGTACCGGCCGATATTTCGACTTGTGTTTTTTTTTTTTTTTCATTTTTTCAAACTATAAGCTTATTTTTTAACCCCCAATTCAGACTAGACTATTTATAATTTATATATATGTATTTATATATAATTTATTTATATATAGACTATTATTTTATAATATAATTTTTATATATATTTATATATATAATTTATTCATATATCGACTATCTCGAAACGTTATCCCGAAACGCTATCCCGAAATGGTACCGGTATCAAAATATTTCATTCCAGTACCTTGACCGGTACGGCGTCCGGTACGGTATTCAAAACATTGGTCTAACCCATGACTCAGATTTTGATGGGATTGGGCTTGACCTTGGGCTAGGCATGTTATCTTGTTTGTTCACAAAAGGCTAGATAATCCTAAATCCAACCATCGACAACATATTAAAATTACTTAAAGCCCATAACCGTGTGCAACACTCTCCAAACGCATACATATTAAGAAACCCAATGAATATGGGCCGTTGCTTTGTAGCCCAAAACATACGAAAAAATGATTTGTGGCCCAAAACAAGGAACAAATGGTTGGTTTAGGTCCACAAAATCCCATAGATCATATATCACATCAAGTGATATAATCCGACAAGATGATATATCTAATCGACAGATTTAACATTACCCCTATCGGAAAAACTTTTTACAAGCATGGAAACAACATACATTATCTCAAGCAAATTTCTAACTCTTCGGGGAAAAAGACAAAATACATATACAAAACACCAATTAAGGTAGATGAATTTGTCATTTTGATTCAAAAATATGAGATCCATAGATTTTCTAAACTAGTCGAAGCGTTTTGCAAGTACAAAATTGTTGTTGATCTTGTTGTCGTGTTAAAATTTTATGGACTCAACCGCCATTGATGATCCAAGTAGGTTGATATTAAGGGAAATTCAATTGACAAAATCAAAACAAAACTCCAATTTTAGTGCGGTCCTTATCTTAATGTACTCAATGGACATGATGAAAACGAAAGATCGACGTGGAAATGATATTGAGGAGACAAACGAGGGACAAGAAGTGAAGCAAAGCATTTAAAGTTTACAAACATACAAAATTAAGTGTGGGCCTAAAATTCTCATTTTTGATGACTCCAAACTTAGTTGAATTGAATCATTTTTATCACATCTTTTCCACGAGATCAAGCATATCTTAACCCAACTCAAAGTAGGAATAGAGAGCTGAAAATGAGATACCCAACCCAACCCCAAAAACATGATATCCACCTCATTTCATCCCCCTTTTTGTATCTTTCCTTTTTGGATGTAGCTTTCATAACCATTATTCATAGGTCAACTCAAAATGGGTGATGGCATGGCAAGTTGTGGTGTAAAAAAGTATCAAGTGACTTCTGTGGTTGGTTTGATGAGAAGACCACTTGCTCAGGCCCTACTTCAACTTGATAAAAAAAATAAGAATAATAAATGAATAAATAAATTAGCTTCACTTGTCCCATTCTTGCTGAAAAAAGAAACCCTATGAATGCAAGAAAAGAAGACAAAAGCAACATAAAAAAGGAAAAGAAAAAAAAGAAGGGAGGGAAAAATATCACTTGGGATATGAATTAGAGTGCTCTTCATGCCCAATCATATGAGACCATAGAGATTAACAAAAAGAGGTGTTGCCATCAATGTTTTCATCTTCCCAACCTTTTTTTTTTTCTTTTCCAAGAAAGTGAACACATATATGATGTATTCCCATCATTGGGTCTATTTTTTATATTGTCCAAAAGGTATTAGGTAAAATGATAACAAATAGTGTCACTATTCCATTTCTAATGCCATTAGAGCACTGGCTTTCGAAATGTATATTTAAAATTTGAAAAAATATAGATAAAATAATCTATATTAACTTATTTAAAAAGTAAAAGTTTGAACTGTGAATTACAATAATTTTAAGTATATTTTCAAATTTAAATATGTATTGTTCATCTTCAAAAGTAATATTTTATTATAAAAATTATCTCAACTGCTTTACTTTTTAGTTTTCATTTCTTACGATTTTCACTTCTCCTGAACGTTCTTTCACTTTCATTTTTGTGTTTAGTTTTGACGTATGTGAATGAATAAATATTATTATTAATTAATGTGTAATTAGTATAATTATAAAATATGAAAAAAAATAAAAATATTATTATTAAAAAAATTATATTATATTATTATTTTGACTAATCCAATATGTAATTATGACTAAAAAAGTTTTAAATTTAAGAAAAAATATATACCTTTTATTAAATTTGAAAATAACTTTAATAAAATCAATGTGAATGTTCTTAAACCAGCCCAACAAAAACAAAAACAAAAACAAAATTCTGTAACTTTTGAAAGCTCTGTCCATATAATGACAAATTTCTTTTCTATTATTTTGGGTCACCAAACAGTTTCTTACCCGTAACCTAGTCAGCACCTTCTCTAGGATTTTAAGAAAGAAGTAGAAATTCTATTTGTACAATGTCAACAAAAAAAAAAAAAATAACATCTAAAATTTTGTTATCTTTTATGGATTAATGTTACGTAAAGGGTATAAGTATTGCGTAATTATTTTAAAAAATAGTAGAATTACTCGACGCTTACACATTCTACGACTGTAAATATAATTTTTTTTATGTGAAGCGATTTTTCATTTACAGCCATATATAATATCGAATACACACGGATTACATTGAATTACTGTTGTGCCCTTGCATTTTTAAAGAAAGATGCAAGTTGATTAATAAACCATGGGCACAATCATGAAGCATTATAGTTGGCTATTAGTAGTAGTCAACTGCAATAAAGATGATAGATGTGTCTTTTCCTAAGATATCATGATGATCATGATCATGATCATGATGAAAGCCTTCAAATATGGGCAATGTGCATGATCTTTTATATCTTAGCAGAGTGAGTAAACTCACTTGCATGATTCTTGATGCCTAAAGAAAATTCTCAGCTCTTAATATTTATTAATAATATTCATATGCTTTTTTGTTACAAGCTGGTTTTGATTTAGAATCCAAATCACTTCATCTTTTGTCTTTGACAATAAGTATAAGACATATTTCCAATCAAATATGGTTTACATATAAAAAGAAGATAATTTTTTTCCCTAAAGTCGCGTTAAGATTGAAGTGACAAAAAAAAGTACTTAGTCGGTTACTTTGTGCAAGAAAACCTTTGGATTATGTGTTATTCTTATTAATATTATCTCAAAGTCTTTTCATCAAAAGAAAGAATCCATTGATCAAATTGGATTTCTAAGGAATATATTTTTGAATAATGTTAGTATGTCCTGTCATTTTATTCTTTCATTTTGATCGCTGATGTATTTAATTTTTTTTTTTACTTATTTATTAAGGAAGTAACTATTAGTATATTGATATTTTTTAAAATATTTAAATATGTTAAAAAAATATGAAAAAATAAATAAATAAAGACGAGTTTTACCTAAACAGCACGCCGAGCATCACTCATATTTTTTTTTTCCTGAAACTATTATATTCTCCCCAAAGCAAATGGATACATGCATGAAACAAGTAAAAGCTCGGAGCATTATTTTAAGAAAAATATTAGGTCTACAAAGAGAAGAATAAAAAAAATACTTTACAAATTTACATGTTTTGATATTATATTTATTTTATAATAATAATAATAATAATAATAAAAGGTTTTAGAATTTGATGTACAAGTAAAGATGGGTCAAGTTGTAACATTTTCCTTATTTTCGCATTGATCTATGTATTTTATGGGAATTTTTTTTTCTCTTTTTTCATTTTTTCTTTTGATTTAGAATGCAATAAGTGGAACCCCCAATTGGAAATCCACTAGTAAAGAATCCAAACTCGAAATTTACTTTTCCCACCCCTACAACTTGTTTTTGGAACATCATCATCATCCTTGTCCAATTCAATTGAGCAGAATTCAAAAACTGAAAATGGGCATTCTAAAATTGGTCATGCATTAATATCATTTTCTTTTTCCATTTTGGTGTGACACTATCTATACATAATTTGATTACAGGGAAATCAAAAGGAATTTGAAATAAGAGTATATATCGAGGATGTCAAATACCTCAAGATATCAAAGAAAGCACAAACACTGAACAAAAAATCATTTACCCAGAGAAATATGCTGCCAACAAAATTCAAAAATTAGGCCAAGATTCCCTAAATAGATGGAAATTGACGAATCAATAGATAGATTTTTTTATTTCAAAAAAAAAAATAAATCAATCTAAGAATATTGGTGGAATATTTTTCCTTTGTAACTTTACTAATATCCCTTGAGCAAAAAGTGTAATGGGAAATGAGATGTGAAAACAACTACTTAATATACATATACATATATGTATATATATATATATAGTTCGTTTAGATAGTGAGATGAGATAACATGTGATGGTTCTATATGAATTGAATAAAATATTATTAAAATATTATTTTTTAATATTATTATTGTTTTGAAATTTGAAAAAGTTGAATTGTTTATTATATTTTGTGTGAAAATTTAAAAAAAATTATAATTATAAGACGAGATAAAACCATTTCTATATCTAAACAGGATATATATATATATATATATATATGAATTAAGGTCCTACCCATCAAACAAAGTATGAATCAGATGAAAGAAAATTGATGTGAGGCCACAAAAAAAAACAGAAGCTAGGGCCAATCGACTGTTGCAGAAGACAAAAAGGATTCAGTTAATAGGATATGAAAGTAAACATGGAACCAACACAATGGCCCATAATTCTTTGTCTCTATATTTATTTATTTTTGTCGAGAAGGGGTCACTATATATACCTTTGAACTTGAAAAGATGGATTTGTTTTTATGTGCTTTCATCTTTTTTTTCGTTGTTCTCTCTTTTTATATTGAGATCTTTCATGTTTTAATCATTAATCTATGGCATTCATCATGTACGTATTAGAGATATTGCTAATTCTCTTGTACTTTGTTTTCTACTTCCTTCTCTCTCTGTGTATAAAGAGATAAAAGTTTGTACTTTGTAGCATTATTTTGTGGGTTCTTAATGAAATTATGTGAGTTTGTGAATTTACTTTTATAAAATGTGTTGGGATAAACTGATTGTCAAATGTTGGTTTGAAATAAATAATAGCGGAAGCAAACAAAAGAAATAACGATAATCACACACAATACGCCAAAATTTAAGTGGTTCAGCTCAATGTGAGTTTACATCCACTGGCAGGGTCGGTCTTAATGAATTCACTATCAAGAAAGATGGAGTACAAGAAATTAATTACAAAATCATCTTCCCAGAGTGTTAATATACTATTGGGAATATCGCAAAAGGACCACACTCTCCCTATACAAGTTTCAGCAGCCTCAAAAGGTAAAAAGTAATAAATGAATGTTATTTATACTGAAACGGAGTGAATCCTAAATTATGAATATTTGCTCGAGCAGAGTGTTAAGTGTACTCAAGCAAACGTTAGGGTTGTCATCCCGCTCGAGCTGAGTAACGGGTGTCGAGCGAACTCTCTGATTATCATATCGCTGGAACTAAGTGTCGAGCAACTGATGAGCGAACTTTTAGGTTGCTATACCACTCAAACTGAGTGTCGAGCAAGTGTCGAGCGAACTCTCGAGTTGTGTCCAACTTGAGCTTATTGTTGAGCAGCTGATGAGCGAATTCTCTGGATGAGACTTTGCTCGAGTAGCAAAGTCATTGTTCAAGAGAATAATCTGTAGAGACTTTTTTTAACAAGATTCAAGCCACCTTTCAACAAAATGCGTGACTAAAATATTTTTCTTTAATTAAATTGGTGGGATTAAGATTAGAATTAATCATAATCATAATTCAGAATATCCTTGTAAGAGAGAGACAAATAGCATTAAAAGGAAAGGTCATTAGCTAGCTGTGTACGAGCAGCCTTTCGGCTAGCTTTAGCATTCCCTTTCCAGCTATGGTTGGTCACAAATCCTCTTTTTAAGGCATGAGGTATCCCAATTTTTATTAAGCGAAGGAGGGGATCAGGAGAGACTGTGATCAGAGAGAGATCATGATTGCCTATAAACACTGATTACAGATGGAAAGAGGTCTAACTTTTTCTATCCACTATCTAAAAAAGTGAAATAAAAATAAAAATATATATATATATGATTTTATTATTTATTTTTTAAATAAGTTGGGTTAATAATGCTGTCCACAGAATATAGGATACGGAGAGGAAAAAGGTGTTGACACTTGATACATGCGTCCTAGTTATTCAACAGCACTGAAGCGTTTCGATAACATATTAATTATTCATGATTATCTCTAATTCCCAATTGCATTAATAATCCATAAATCCTCCAATCATTTAGCAGTAATACATGAATCGGCATCTTATCATTTTTTATTTTTTTCGAAAATGACATCAAACCCTCTTTTCATGCTGCATGCATATCTCGCTTTTCTCTCATTCTCAATTTGATCCTCGATCCTTCCTCTCCCCTTTATTCATGAAATTTTCAAACACAATTAAATTGCATTATTCAGATGCAAAACAAAAGAAAAAAAAAAAGTTATTTCTTTCACGCCTCAATTGTTTTCGTAGATAATGATATTAAAATTAAAAATTAAATAAAATATTATTAGAATATATATTTTTAATATTATTTTAATTTTAAAATTTAAAAAAAATAAATTATTTATTTTATCTTATGTGAAAATTTAAAAAAATTATAATGATTAGAAGAAATGAGTTAAAAAAATTGTGAAAACAAACGAGACTTAAGATGAAACACAGAATTCACAATTTTAAAACTACTAAACAGGCCAATAGCTCTGCTTAACATTAATGAGCTTGATGAGGCTAAATGCACCATTTTTTTTTTTCTAGCTTGCATTGGAGTGTCAAAGGTCAAAACATACATCCAGCTTAGCAAAGTCGATGGATGGATTAGCAGCTAAGCTAATTCATGTACAAAGGAGCTCAGAACCTAAGCCTAACTCCGACTATACAATTCTTCCACTTGTGCATAAATATGCACCCAAGCTACCATATTCTATTCTTATCTCCATTTTTCCTTTCAGCAGTACCGGCTTTTTTGAGTTCCCATTAACCCAAAACAAGTTCTTCAAGTGCTGAGTAGAAGAAGAAAGAAGAAAAGCAAAAGCAGTTTCTACACTTTGAGACTAAATCCCTGATCAATTTCTTTCGATTCCATACTAATTTCACCATTCTTTTGACCAAGATCATCAAACGTCCCATCTTCTTCCGCGTCAAAGCTAGCGTGAACACTGTAGAACACATACACTAGGACAGCTAGAGCCGAGAAGAATCCAAACCTCACGTAGGATGGCCCACTCAGAGACCCCAGCAAGAATATGTTCAAGAAGATGGAAATGGAAGGTATCCAGGGCATCAAAGGGACACCCCAATGTTCGGGCTTCCTTGCCTGAGGAACCATGCAATGGAAAATCTGCAATATTGCGAGCGCAATAACACCAAAAGCAGTGAGCATGAAAGCCTTAGGCTTTCCCGCCGGCGCAAGATGACTGACGAGGGTGAAGATGATGGAGGTGAGGGTAAAAGTGCACAAGAACGATAAGGTTGGGCGCGGATTGGTTGTCCCCAGGACAACGTAACGTCTGTAGATTACGGCATTTGCCACCATGTAGAAGACGAAGAGCGTGCCGATGGATACGAAGTCGAGGAGAACATCGAGGTCGATGAAAAGGGCAATGGCTGCCGTGAAGATACCTATAAAAAATGGAAATGACCATTATATGTATATATACAAATGTGCGAAAGCATATGCTATAATGCCACAAGTGACTTTATCTCCATCTGACTTCACTCGTCATTCAGCATGCGAGACATTTCCAAATAAAAATTTAAACAAAAATATCTTAGCCATAAAAAAAATTACATAAAAATAAGGACGTAAAATGTTGTGACTTAATATAATTCGGCAGAAATTAATTTTACTATAAAATCACATCAGTTGATGTAATTAATTTTATATAATCTTATGAATCAATTCTCATAATTAAATAACTAATTATATACGGAACTATTGACATTATGAGAATAAATAAATAAATTTTTTTAAGGTTTCGTTTATTTTTACAACTATCTTATGAATCAATTCTCATAATTAAATAACTAATTATATACGGAACTATTGACATTATGAGAATAAATAAATAAATTTTTTTAAGGTTTCGTTTATTTTTACAACTATCTTCATCTAATCGTTACAAATTTTTTAAATTTTTATATAAAATAAAATAAATAATTCAACTTTTTTAAATTTTTAAATAAAAATAATATTAAAAATATATATTCTAACAATATTTTATTTAACTTTTAATTTTTAATTCAACTCTAAATCTATTAAATAGACAATAGAAGTACAACTTCATAATGACATTACATAAAATAAACATATTTTCATATAATAAAATAATTTTACAATCCATCAAATTTATTTAGTTTTATAGTAACAAAAATCATTTACCAATAAAAAAATAGTATAATAGACTGATATATTCACTCTTATTGTACTTTCCTCACGTTGTACTAATGTTTTTTAAGAAAAAAAAAGAACAGTGTCTTCACTGTCTTGAAACTGAAACGGTTCAATTGGGACCCATACCCCAACGAAACAGTTACAACAGCGCACAGAGCGTGAATACAAACATCGAAACAAACGATTAATGTGGTCCATTAAGATTGTCAACAACGTTATCGTTTTAGAGTTGAAAACAAAACAGTGTGTATGTAACGTACCAAGAAAAGCGGAGGCGTTGACGGGCGTGGATGTCCTTGGGTGGACCCTGGCAAACCAGGCGGGGACCACCCTGGACCGTCCGATTACGCACAGGTACCGAGCCTGCCCCAGCATCGCCACCAACAGCGACGTCAGAATGCCGAAACTGGCCCCCACGCCGATCACGTTCGACACCCATCCCCAGCCGTCCGATTTCCCCCTGAACGCCTCCGAAAACGGCGCTTTCTCGTCGATCTGCGTCACCGTAATTGGACATGATCAGTAAAGGAAAAAAGTTCGACTTGGGGTCGAGGACATTTCCGTCATTCTAAACCCCCTCCTCCCAACCAGATTCGATTGGATTACTATTCACTTGACAGTCACAGAATCCAACCAAAAATATAGAGAAATAAAATGCTGGCAGAATAAAAATAAAATAGGTTTTGATATTATCAATTACCATATCGTAGGGGAGGAGCTTCGACATTGAAGCGGCCATGAGGCAGTAGAGAATGGTGACGAGGATGACGGAGCCCGAGACTCCGATAGGGATGTCCTTGACGGGGTCTTGGACTTCTTCGGCCATGGTCGAGACCGCATCGTATCCAATATAACTGATATAAACCGTGGCTGCCCCTTGAAAACGCCCGACACTCCGTAAGGAAAGAAACCGGATGGGTGTTTCTTCGGGTCTTCAGGTTCCGTCAAGTTTCTCCAGTCCCCTAGCCAGAATCCCATCAGTATCACAAACACTATGAACAAAATGTGCAGCGCCGTCAACACCATGTTCAACACTGAGCTCTCCCTCGTACTGAAAGCAAAAGATCATGAATCAATGTGACGTGGGATAGGAAAACTGTGAATGCGAAAAATAAAGTGGGGCTGTGAATGCGTTTGTGGTTTTGGACCTGTAGCAGATGATGAGGGTAATGATCAAAACGACGACGACAGCGACGATATCTATTTCGTTGAACCCGTGAGGGAGTGAAGGGACCGTGAGTCTCCATTTAGCAGTGGGGAGTCCGATAGCTGTGACTAGATAGCTGGTGAAGCTTCTTGCAACGGCGGCATTTGACATTACGTAGTCCATCACGAGGTTCGCGCCGGTCATAAAGGCCGCAAACTCACCTGCACAAATTCTAGTAGAAGAATTAGTACCGGTGGTTGTGATGTGCGTTTAGAAGAAAATTAATCTTCAATAAAAAGGGGGTGGTGATAAACCGACCAAAGGTGACGCGGAGGTAGCTGAAGGCGCCACCGGCGACGGGCATGTCGACGGCGAACTCGGTGTAGCAGAAGGCGGAAAGGAGGGAGCAGAGGCCGGCAATGGCATATGAGAGGATGACGGCGGGACCGGCGCGGTGGGCGCCGCTACCGGTGGTGACGAAAACGCCGGCACCGACCATGCCGCCGACGCCTAAACCAACGAGGTCGAACCATCGGAGCGTCCTCCTCATGTCAGGACCGGAGCGGGCCCGGACCTGGCTGAGCTCAGCGAAGGAGGTGGAAACGGAGCCGGCGAGGCGAGCGAGGCGGGTGGGGGTGTGAGCCAGTGCCCGGAGGTAGGCTGGGAGGCTGGAGAAGGAGGAGCCATGGCTACCCATTGGATGGCTCTCTCTGAGTATCTGGTACACTCAGGTTTGCTCACACTGAGTTTGCTTGGTGGGATGCCGGATTATCGTTAGAGATGGGTAAGGGCGGGTTTTATAAAGGGTGAGGAAGGGGAGTGTAGAAGGAGAGTTAAAAACTCTGGAAGTGCTCTCTGACAATGGACGGTGTGAAAGCGCCAGCCATATCGGGTCAAGCCGAGCCGAATAAGATACCTTTTGGGACTATTTACGGTCTTGGTGGGCCCATTGATGATAAATAAAAGAGCAAGAAAAGTGATATATGCAATTTTTTTTTTTTTTTTTTTTTTTTCTGAGAGACTGATATATACGAATTTAAATGCACAAATTTGCCCAACTTTTTTTTATAAAAATATTGATTTTATTATAAAAAAAAAAGTGTAAAAAATTAATTTTTTATTTACGAGGTTGACAAATTTGCCCAAATTTGCTCAATTATAATTATGTTGTATAAGTATTGCATCAATCATAAATAAAAGAGTAATGTTAGATATTTATATTATACAAGCATGCACTATTTTTTAAAAAATAGTAAGATTTATTATTAAAAAATTAATTTTTTCATATTTGTTTCATATTTATTCACTTTTTCAAAAATAATATACGATACTTAAGCAATCCATGATTATAAATATTATTTCTCTAGATAAAATTATGTGTCAATTGGCTCATAATAAATCAGTTTCCTATTTTTCGTATGGAAAAATTTAATTGTAAACGATTATGTACACTAATACGCACACTCATTCAATATGATTAGTCAGAAAATAGATTTTATTGAAAATAATGTTAGTTTGAATTTAAAATATGAAGGCAACAAAATTAGTACTCAAATTGATACGCAAACTTACTTGTACATAGTAAAACTCTTTTTGTATGAAGTATAAGAGTTAGATCACACAAAATTAAATAAATTTATAAATTAATATGATTTTATATGATACATTATATCTATTTTATAATAAAAATAAATTTACCATCTAAACTATTAAATGTTTCCTAAATTAAATGACTGACATTGATTTCATTGAATGAAAGTGCATGCAATTAATGAGTTCTTTTCTTACAATGTAGTGATAAACCTTGGATAATGTATATTATTTATGTAAAGAAAGGAATTGGATCGCCTTGATGGAAAATACGTGTGCCAATGAAACGTTTCAAGAACATATTGTGTTGTGGCTTCGTAATCCGAAAATATATTGAAGTCGATATGGACGGTTGTCTCTCGACGGTGTTGGTGAGATGTCAATTCCTTATACTTTTATAATTTGGTATATTTTTTTACAACTCTAAGATCTAGCTTTATATTATTTATTGCTTGTGAGCAACGTAGACGTTACCATTGAATGTAGTAGAATTCACATATTATATACTGTATAAGTAGTTTAAATTATTTATTTTAACTGATAATTTTTTGTAAGATAATAAGAGATCTGCTACTCCTATACACCACACATTACATTTTATTTTATTTTATTTTTATTCTTCATAAATTAATTGATTTCTTATATTTATCATCCATACATTACACATTTAATAAGAAAAAAAAATACATATGATATATGATGTGATGATGATGATTAAAAATTTTCAAATAATAATAACCTTGTAAATATGTCTACTAAAGTTTCAACTCAACTTCACGTTAGAAATAAAAGTTCTTCTATATACAGTCGTTAAATACAATTAGTATGCAGTCGTCCATACTATGTCAGATTTAAAATAAATTATTTACTATTTCTCTAAATGCACACGTTCTCTATCATCAGCACTCTCTCTCTCTCATCAACTCTCTCTATCTCTCACTCCTCGAGTCGTTTCTCTCTCCCATCAGCTCTCTCTTATCAGTTCGGTCTTCCTCTCTCATCAGCTCTTTCTCTCATCAGCTCGGTCTCTCTCTCCTTGGCTCTCTCTCATCTCTCTCTCATTAGTTCGGTCACTCTCATCAAGTATCTTTACATCAGCTCTGTTTACACGTCATTTACACTGGATGCTTGCAACAAGCATTTTTTAGATAGAATGTATCTTTGACAAGCTTATTTTAAAATCTTGAAAGAAAAAACTCAAAGTTAATTTGGAAATAAAAAAAATGATAAAATATATTTTATAAGTGGCAGCTCTTGTAGATCATGTACAAGTAGATTAAGGGCAGTTTGAAACTTATAATCAACTCAGTTTAACCTAATTTTAAACTGATTATAATATTCAAACACTCAATTTTTAAATCACTAAACTCAACTCAACTCAAAATATTTTTACACGTGAGATTCACAACTTTTTTTAATTCAATACCTCTTTACACGTTGAACTCACAATATTTTTTAACTTCTCATAAATACGTTAAATTCATATTAATATCTAAACGCATCTAAACTAATTTTAAATGGGTCTCACAAAACTCATTTTACCATTTCAACTCATTACTATTCATAAAAAAAAATTCAATTTATTTCATCTTAGCTCAACATTCAAATGGGACATAAGGCTCTATTTGAGAATATTTCACTATTATTTATTATTTTTTTATTATTTTTTTACGTATTTTCTATTATTTGTTATTACTATTTAATATTTTATCATCACTTTTTTTCTATTTTTTCATTATTATTTAGAGGACATCAATATTCAAACACAACCAATGATGCAAATGATATTGTATTACAAATATTAGAAATTAGAGTAAAGATGCGATTCATGTGAATACCACTTGGGAAGTGGGGGCCACAAGGGAACGAAACCTTAGGATTGAACCTCAAATAGGTGCGTGCGTGCGTTACCTTAGAAAGGAAAGAAATAGACGGTAACGAAGCATTAAGATAACGCGTGTGTCCCATAGTGACACGTGGGAGGAAAAGTGAAGATTACATGGGGATAAGCGCGGACTTTAAGTGCAGCTGAGGTAGGCGGCGTAGGACACGTTGCCCAGAACGACAAGAGGACCGGAGATGGGGAGGGAAAGGGGAAGAGAGAGTGGACTCAGGGAGTTCGCTTGGCGTCAATATCTATGAAGAAATATTACTCGTCATTTTAATCTTTATCTTCTCATTATTTTATATCGTGTTATTAGATAATTAAAAATTATTTATTATATTTTATTTATAAACCTATCATTTAATACCACATCATAAAATAATAGAAGGATAATAAAAATTAAGGCGATGAATAAATTTTTTTATATTTATGTCAAAGAAAAAAAGATATCCATTAACGATATTTGTCTTTATCACTCTTTTTCTAAAATAATTAAAAAAATATATAAATCCTATTCTTTTCTTAAAAAAAGAAAAAAAAAAGCGTGGTGCTTATACAATAACGATATATGATTATATATAATATTATTCAAAAAACATATTCTATGCGTAAACAATCACTTTGTTTCTTGCTCTTTTTATGTATCACTCAATCTAGTTATTTAAATTTTGATTTATTTTTTAAGTAATTAGAATAATACCCGAGATAATTCACACTCCTATTACTTGGAACACAACCCCTTTGTTCAATTATGATATTAAAAAAAATGGTGTATATGGACATTAAAAGGCATTGTACCTCACAACTCAGCAAAGTTATTAGTGACCATATCGAAGAGAAAACGAAAAAGCAGTAAGAACATTACCCCTCTCATCCCTAATTAAGCCACCTGCACCTGTTTGATTCCCTATACTACTTCCATCAACATTCAATTTGTATCGAGATGCTTCTGGTTTACACCAATGCACCACCTTTACATCTTTCTTTTTCAAAGGGATCAAAGGTAAGTTATGAGTAACCTTATTCATCCCTTGAATGATATTAGCCAACCAGAATTTGATAGACCAACAAACAAATTCAAAGGCCTTATTATAGCCTTTCCATTCTCGCTTTACAGCATCTCATCCAAAGTCTCCAAGTCACAATAGAGGAGATAATACCAAACAAAATATATTTTTGAGTGGATTTTGTTATACGCCTAAACCAATGTCAATCATCTCACTCCAAGTCCTATTTTCTCTCCACGACATGCCTAGGAGAGCTGCACAACGTCTCCAAACCTGGGAAACAAACTGACCTAGCATATAAAACATGATTAAGGTCTTCATAATTTCCTTTCCCACAACAATCGCATTTGGAAGCCAAGGCACTACCGACACGATGAATCTGGTCATCCACACTCATCCCATTGTTTAAAGCTTTCCACATAATAAGATAAGGCGCCCACCAACCGATAATAAATTCATCTTTCAGCCACCATTCTTCCCTCTTACCTTGTTCACAAGGTCCTCCAAATAACAATTTTTAAGTCTACCATTAACAATAGGAACCCTCAAGTACTTAAAAGGAAATTTTCCTTCAGTACTGAAGCCCTTACACCTCAACAATTCCCTTTTCCTTGCATTAGGAATGGTGCCAGATAAAAATATGACAGTTTTGTCCTTGCTAATCAATTGCTCTGACCATCCTTCATATTGTTTAAGAGCTTTCAAAAGAGCAATAATTGACATTTTAGCACCATTAGCAAAAATTACAATATCATCGGTGTACATGAGATGAGACACAAGAGGTGTACCTCTAGGTTGGGAGAAGCTACCGATGCGTTGTTCTAAAAATTGGAACTTCAAAATCATTGATAAGACTTCCTACATAATAATAAATAAATAAATAAGGGGAAAGAGGTCACCTTGTCTTAACCATCTTGCCCCTTAGAAGAAACCTTTGGTAGTACTATTCATCATAATATGGTACCAAGGAATAGTAATACAATTTATGATCGTTCCACACACTTGAGACGAGAACCCAAAGGAAGCCAAAACATGAATCAGAAATTCTCAATCCACTCTGTCATATGTCTTATCCATATCAATTTTGATCACTATGTTTCCACCATTAACTTTTTTATTCAGGGAATGCACCATTTCTTGAGTAAGACTTATATTCTCAAAGACACTTCTACCTAGAATAAAATTACCTTGCTCTTGAGATATCATCTTGAGAATGAGAGCCGTCATCCGTGAAACATTCAATTTCGAGCAAACCTTATGTAGCACTGAACAAAGGCTTATAGGTCTAAATTTTTCAAAACTGGTTGGTTGCTCAACTTTGGGAATCAAAACCACGAATGAAGAGGTATAGAACCTTGTGAGAGAGATTCCTTGAAAAAACTCAGGAATAACCTTCACCACATCATCTTCGTCAAACTTCAATCAAGTTTTGTAAAAATATGAACTAAAACCATTCGGTCCAGAACTACTATTAGTTGGAATGTTAAACAAGGTATCTTTAATCTCCTTCTCACTCAGAGTCACAATGATCCTACTATTATCCTCATTCGAGACAATCAGATTGATCAAATTTGATAAGTTCCAGAGCCCACTTTGACGAACCTGACCTAGAAAACTATGGAAATGATCCACAACTCCTTGATGAACTTTGTCAAGAGACCTTAAAAGAATACCATTCTGCAAGTGCATAGATGAAACCAACTTTTGTTTCTTTTTGTTCAACATAGCATGAAAGAAAGCAAAATTTTGATCCTCCTCTTGAATCCATTTTTGCTTAGCACTTTGAGTCAAGCGAGTCTCTTCTCTATTTGTCCAAATAGAAAGTTCCAACTTCAAAATTAGGAGTTCCTCGTCCACCTCTGTATCATAACCAGTTTGAAGCATTTCCTCAAGAGACCTTATATGATCCTCAAGTTCTTGAATATTAGCCTCCATTCTCCCAAAAATATTTTTATTCCATCCCTTTAGCACCACTTTTAGTTTCTTCAACTTGTAGGCTAAGCTGAAGAGACCGGATTATAGACTCTCCTCCTTCCATACCCTTTCCACACAACCCATAAAATTAAGGTGATCAATCCAGATCTGTTAGAACCGAAAGGGTGTAGCTCCATTTCTCAATATATTATGTTCCAGATTTATAATAAATGGTGAATGATCAGAAGTAGTACGATCTAGAACCTGAGTTTCAGCAAAAGGAAAAGCATTCATCAATTTCATATTCAAGACACTTCTATCTAGCTTAGTCGAGTTTCTAGACTGACCACAACATATTCCGACCTTTAGATTTCATTTCCACCGAACTACATTGCTGAATACACATATTAAACTCTTCCATAGCCCTTTGAGGTCTAGGACAACCCCCTATCATTTCACTATCAATAACGTTAAAATCACCACAAACCAGCCAAGTTTCACTGACTGTACAAATATTTTCCAAGTCTTTCCATAGTTCTCTCCTCTCTATTTTACTGCACTTCGTATAAATAAAGGAGACCACCAAACTCATATCATTTTCAACAACCCGCACTTGCACTTGATATTGCAATTGGGAAGGGAAAAATACTAACAATTTGATAGCTAAAGTTGGGCAAGCTGGATAGATATTGATGTCGCACAAAAGAGACTCACAGTGGTAACAGCGCACGGGCGTCCCACATCTCTATCACTCTATGCATGACTCAAATATGAAAGATCTAGATATGGGAAACTTAAGGCTCGTTTGTTTTTAGAGATGAAATAAGATGAGATGAGATGAGATTAAAGTTAAAAAATTGAATAAAATATTGTTAGAATCTATTTTTTAGTATTATTTTTGTTTTGGGATTTGAAAAAATTGAATTATTTATTTTATTTTGTATGGAGATTTAGAAAAGTTGTAATGATGAGATGAGACGAGATGAGATGAGATAGATGTTTTCTGAAAACAAACGAGACCTTAAATGTAGATGTAGTCAATAGAAAAATTATATTTATCATTTCATGATTTAATATTAGATGACAGATTAATAAATGAAATATAATAAATAATTTTTAATTTTTTAATACTACATCATAAAATAATAAAAATACGATGAATAACATTACTCGTGATTAATAAAAGCTGTAATTTACTCTGAAGCATGAGATATACACGCGACCTTAGTAGCGCATAGGGCTACGTGCCCAATCTTTTGGCGGAACTTCCGCTTTGGACTTTAGAGATTGGATGCCAATGAGTATAGTATGATGATGGGGCACTTATAACAATTTAGTGATAAGAAAATGATAGATCATTAATTTTCAAATTTAGGGTAAAATAAAAAACAAAAGAGGTGATAAAAACGAAGCTACATGGACAATGAGTTTGGAAAGTAGGAGAGGGTGACGTTGTAGGTTGAAAGTAGAATGATAAATACATAATATTTTATAAAATTATTTTTATTTTAAAATATATGTTATAAAATATATTGTGTAAATATTATTATTAAAATAAATAACATTTTTTTTTTTTAAGAGGAAATAGAGTTTAGAGTGAAAGGAGCATCACATTGTCATCACCATCATCACCTTGGTCAATTTGTTTTTGATTGGCGTTTAAGCCAAAGGCCCATTCATTGGCTACTTACATCTGATCTGGTGACTTCTTTACCTTTCTCAGTGTTGTATCCTGAATGGAAATGGATAAAGTTGTCTGCAAAACTCTGTGAAGTTGCTGTCAAACCCTTTATCCATTAGGCCTGTAGCTAGCAAGGCTATCATTTTCCATGGCTAGTATGGGCAAAATCTTATCATTCTGTCACCAATTAGAAAACTCCACCTGTCAATGAAAAGATCCCCACAAATTCAAAAAGACAAAAAAAAAAAAAAAAAAAAGGGTTCCACAGAATCATAAATGGGTTCCTTTTAGGGCTTCCCTATTTTGCTGGAAAATTGTAAACTTCCAATGCCACCGTTGACCGTTGCATATTAGCATGCAATATGCTATCAAATAAACGGGAAATGCTACGTGCCTGTAGCTGTAGCCGTAGCTGTTGGGTATTCAAATTTCAAAGGTTGGAACAGGTTAATGGCAGCAACCCCAACTCTCAACCTTAGGTGGTGGGTATCATGTTGGGAGCTTTTCGTTTACAAAAAGTAGTGTTCTTTTTTTATAATTAATGGGTCTATTGATTCTCACCAGACTTTTTGCAAGTGGAAGATCAATCGATCCTCCTACTCTTATATCGAGAAAGATATATAGAAACCCCTCAAAGTGGTAGAACGACTACTTCTAACATATATTACTTTCAAATCATAGGTATTTAGATTTGTTTGGCAATGTATATCACTCAAAAATATACTTCTTGATGTGAAAGTTTGCTAATATTGAGTATACGTGCAAGACAATGTAACATTAATTTCTTAGTCTTGCATGTGTATATAGCTGAATACTCCTTGAAGTAGGCAATGCAACTCAATCGATGCATATCATCTCTTTGCCACCCAATATGAGAGAGAGAAGTGTCATTCTCTTTTGAGTTCTGTTACGTACAATCACTTTTATATACTTTTTGTTCACTTCACTGATGTAATTGACCAAAATAATTATTTTATATTAAAAAAAATACAGTCAATCACTTTAGTAAAATGTACAAATGAGCATGTAAAAGTAACTGCACATAGAATTTTTATTCTCTTTTTTCTTTTTCTGTTTTGAGAGAGAGAGGTCGTTTTCAATTTGCCACGGCCTACCATTTCATATGTAAACATGGTCTCCATCACTTTGACGGGTACCTCCATACACAATAAAATCTGACCCAAAACATTCTAAGATTTTTCTTTTCCCATTTTTTCACGATTCTTTTGACCATTCTTCCTCTTATCTATTATTCTATCTTCCAATCCACAAAGTAGGGGTGGACTGTCTGACCGAATGCACGAGAACTGTGATGTTTTGGTCTCACACATTATCTTTTAAAGCATGATTCCTAACCCATTAGACCCTTAGGGCCAATTTATTTATATGCCTCTCCCTGGTTGTAAGGTGGTCAAGTCAAACCATAGAAAGCAATGGGATTTTCTGGCAGCTTATCTTATAATAATGTGAATCATTGTTCGTGTATCTCAAAGATAATGGAAGGTGAAGAAGCCTTTTAAGCTTAGGTAAGCAAAATATTGCTAGATTAGCTTAGACTTCAAAACTTAGAGTCGGTTTTGATTGCAACTCATCTAATTAATATTCACAAATTTTAACTTACAAATCTCACTACTATTCATAAATCATGTCAACTCATCTCATCTTATCTCTTAATCCGAACGTGGCCTTAATGTTTTTGTCCCTCAAGTACCATCTAATCTAAAAGCATGGTACTTTATTTATTTGTATATTTTGTCCTTGATTTCTAGCTTAAAGAAACTATTCTTTTAGGTCATATTGAGAGTAATGGAAGGATGCATGCTTGTTTAGGGATTTGTGGTCACCATGTGCTTAGGTAATTACTTAAAGGGAGATCACATTTGCCAAGGAAATAAAATAGTAATATGATTGGATGGTTTCAGGCATTTATTTATTGTTTCAAGAAGAGATCCAAATTATTTGTAGATATAAATAAATAAACAGGATCAATGATATGAAAGCCTAGTTGAAGATAGTCCCACTTTTTTTTTTTTTTTTTGAGTCAGGTAGAGGGGTCGAACCCAAGACCTCTATTTTTTTGAGTTAAGTGTTATGCCTTCAGGCCATATACTTTCGACAAGATCATCCACTTTTTTGAGTTGAGGTAAACATCCATTTCTTTTTTTAGATCCGAGTTGAGGTCACCTAGGCCAATTTAGCCTAGGGCCTTTAAACTCACAACTATGTTATGCAAGTCATGATAATTGGGCCGGCCAGCCCAAAATGATGGTTTCCTTTAATAAAAAGGTGTTGCCAGTATTACTTCCACCACAATTTGAATCTCCATATGGCCTATATATGAAGTAATGGGCTCCGATGATTTTCTTTTTCTGTTCTTTCTTGCTTATTATTTGATGCAAATGTGGCCCAAGATCTCCTTCAATCGGCTCAGGGATTTGGATCCGCTAGAGTTATTGACTGAGCCTAGAGTTGGCGAGGGATATGCCCTATAAAGTGGACTCGCAGCACTTATAAATATCCCAATAAATTTTTTAAATAGTATTAAATGATCAATAAATACTATATAACTCATTTTATATGTCTATCTCTCTCATCGTCAATCCTATAATTGGTTCAATAACTTTAAGGTTGCGTTTGAGTAGTAAAGTATTCTAAGGTATTGTATGAATAGTAATAAAAAAGTAATAATAGAATATTAAATAGTAATGAAAAGTAAGTGAAAAGTAATAATAAAATAATAAACAGTAGTAAAGTATTATCAGGGAACATACCTTAGTACCCAAACTAAGCCTAAGACATCTCAATTCAAAACGACTTAATGCAGTGAAAAATGGGCTAAAATATTTGATTGTATGGAGATTTGCTCCATGGACATTTCATACTTATATTTTGTATATGAAGATGGAACTTGCCAATAATGATGCTACACCTGATAATATAAATTAATATATTTTTTTTATTTTTTAATTCTCTATGAATGATCAACTCCAACTCTTAATATATTAGCATGATCTACGTACAAACGAGTGAAATGTGACTTAAGTTGTATAATTTGCACATGATGCATGCGAGGATATGGTGTTCGTGGCCATACCTATATGATACTTTAAAATAAGATTTAAACGCACCAATGCAAAACATGTTTACAATCCTTGGAAAACCTTTTATTTTAATGGCATACCACTTGTTAACATTTAATTTTATCTCATTTTTAATTAAATAATTCAAGCGATAAATTTTATTTTCTAAAATCAAAAAATTGCCAAAACAACAATTCATCAACTTCAAGTACTGTTTATTATCCAACATTTAGAGTAATTTAAATATAGCATAAAATAAGTAGCTAACACGCAAAATGGAAAATGTAAAATCTTCTCGTTAATTGATAAAAGATATTTACAGTCATAGAATGTGTAAGTACAATATATTTATTTTGAAAAAAATGAGTATATATGATGAAACTTATGTAAAAAAATTAATTTTTTAAAAATAGACTTTACTCATTTTTAAAAAAAAATATTACATTTGATAATTAATTTATCCTAATAATACCATACATGAATGAGTCTTCCAATGTGAACATTATTCCTTAAAATAAGGGGATAATTAACCTACCTTTTTTATTTTTATTTATTTATTTATTTATTTTTAATTCAAGAGACAGATTTTTTAAAAAAGTCTTTGCCTTTCCGGGATACCCATGAGGTGTTTTGATACGCACACAGACTCATATTCAAAGTACTTAAAATGACGTGGCAATTTAGTCTTATCCAAAACTTTTACTAGGAGGGTTCCAAGTGGTACACACGTGTCAATAAAAAAAGAAAGCCACGTAGATAAAATAAGACATAGCTGGAGAGTATCTCCGAGCTTCGTGTTTTTGTCCATTTTAGCACCTTCTAGAGGAAAACGATTGGGTGAACTGTGTTTGAGATTTCTCAAGTGACAGCTGTGTCACTGAAGCTGTACGAACACGTCAACGGCCGACAGGCGGTTGCCGACATCAGGAAGCTTTCAAACCTCATTATATCCAGTCAACACCAGCAGAATTCATCTCGCCTGAATAATGTGATTTTTACTTACTCTGTGCTTTTTAGTTGCCGGTTACCCGTAAAAGGAATAAAATTTGGTACGAGGTTAGGCATAGTTTTTTTTTTTTTCTTTTTTTCTAGGCATAGTTTTTTTTTTTTTTTAAACAACTTGTTCATTGATAAAACTGTGTTAAGACACAGATAGATTATATGTTAAGAGTCTCCTCCAACTCAATTACACACTCAGTCACTCTTAAAGCATTTCTCCCCAACAAATGAGTAATCTTCTCTCTGTTTACATGCTTAAAGTAACTAGATTTGAATCTATTGAATAAGACTTTGATATTAGTGATTATCATTCCAACATAATTGGTTTGTAGATGCCTCATTTGTATTGCCTGAACAACTAGCTGGGAGTCTCATTTTATCACTATATTTGTCATACCAAGTTCAATTCTAAAATTAACTGATTCAAGAGTAACCCTTACTTCTGCAAGTAAAGATCTGGAATAGACGTCATCTTCTTCCTCATTGTAGCCAAAAAAATCCCTTGATCATCTCTTACAACAACTCATATACCTATTTTACATAATATTGATTCAATTGCAACATCTCAATTAATCTTGCAATAACCCTTTGGTGGACATTCTCAAATTCCTCTGTCAGTATTTTCAAAATTGTCATAGCCTTGTCTTCTGATATTTACAGCAGTTGCTAAGTCCATTTTCAATTGGTTTACTCTGTATATCACTTGTTGTGGTTCAACAAAAATGTTTTTAAAAACCAGTTGATTCCCAATTAGGCATAGTTACTTGAGAGCATATGAGATGTTTGGTTAAAATTTAAATAAAATATTATTATAATATTATATTTTTAATATTAATTTTATTTTAAGGTTTAAAAAAATTAAATTATTGATTATATTTTACGTGGAAGTATAGTAAAATTGTAATAATTATATGAGAATAGATAATTTAATTTTGTGTAATTAAACCAGGCCATCCTCCAAACATTAGATTTATCTCACCTTAAAATGCATGCACATTCATCATTTTTTTTATAATTTATTTGTAATTAGTGCGGTTAATTAGTCTTAATCATTCAAATAAGATGTAAATTTAAAATATATATATATTTTTTGTTTAAATAATACATTGAAGGTAAAAGTAGTTATTAATAATAATTATGTTTTTATCATTATTTTAATATAAATCCCAAAAATATTTTAGTCATTGTGTTTTTAAAAGATTGACAAATCAAGTAATCAAAGTATCTTGATCTTTTGTATAAAGGAAAATGGATAATTAAAAACTATTTTGTAAATTTTTTTATAACTCTATATTAAATGAATGATAGTTTTATAAAATTGAAATTTATTTTTATTTCTTTTAAATAATATCCTTGCATTAGTTGATTGTAAAAGAATCGTAGGCATCAAATGAATGGTAGATAGGTTAAAAATATTTTTTAATCATTTAATACCACATTGTACTATATCATGAGAGAGTGAAATGATATAAATAAAATACAATTAGAACATAATATCTAGCTTTTTAATTATTTAATACTATATCATAAGAGTGTGAAATGATGATAAATAAAATATAATTAAAAGTTAAAACATAATATCTAGTTTTTCAATCATTTAATATTATATTATAGGATTTTTAAATGATGATGAATAAAATAATGATGCTTGAGTAATGTTGCGTATAATCAAAACGTCCGTAAGCGCGGCACAGTCCATTTTGGAAAAAGACCATGTGAGTTTTAAATAGTTTAAGATTTTTTTATAGACTGCTCGGAATTTAGATATATTAAAACTGTATAAATAATTATATAAATATTCAAATTGAAAATACAACGCATCGCGGCGGCCAAAGCCATGCAGCTTCAAACTTAAGCATCATTTGCTTGTAATATTGTCCGGAATATTGTCAATGTCTTGAAATTTTTGCAAATCCTATTTTGATTTGCACGCTGTTATTAAGGGTTTGAGTCTTTTTATAAAGGCCAAAAAAAAAAAAAAAAAAAAATCACTAACCCGTTATAATACCCAAAAAATTGTCCAAAGAAAGGAACAAATATATAAGAAATTATGAAAAAAAAAAATAGAATTTGCTATACATCAGTCACTTTTCATCTACACACTTGACAGTTTTTTTTTTATAATAACTTTAGACCGGTCGGTCTAATAATCCTCAACTAACAGCCCTCCAATCGAGTAGACTCTTCATTCTAATTTTGATGTACCTGCACCTCGCGTGAAAACTTGCACCACGAAACCATCATTTCCCCTCTTCTCCTATCTTATCCTCACGCATGAAAGCCGCCGTCACCGTCGTCGACCCTATGTCAAAACCCATGGAACTTGTTGAAATAATATCCCCATCTCCCATTCTCTCGCATGAAACCCACCCCTATCATTCCACATATCTTGAATTGCCACAACCATTGTCTATAATACCCATCATTGGAAGACTAAAAGGACAATCCTTTTCTTTCTTTGTTCTCTTCCTGAGTCGGACCTTAGGGTGACTCGTGAGGGACAACTCATTAAGATTACTGGGGTCCAACCATTTCTCTCTTCCTTTATCTTTATTATTTCCTTTTAATGGGTTCGTTACAATTTTTCGTGTGACACCTTTTTAGTTCTGGTTTGTGTTTGATTGCTAAGAAAATAAGGCAGAAGAAAGTTTAATATGAAATTGACAGTGTTTAGGTAACTTTTGGTTTCGCTTCATAAAAAAGAAAAGTAAAAACCATCAGTGTGGAAACTCCTATTCAAAATAGAGAGGAAAATAATGCATTTCCTTCTAACCAGTCATGGGTATTCTTAAAAAGTTGAATTATTCTTATTGGGCTCTCTCTCTCAATTGAAACTATTACTGGAGTTCTTCTCAGGTGCTTCTTTGCCTTATTTCATTTGTCTAATTTTTCTTTCTTCTTTTTCCATTTAAATTCTTTGAGTTGGAAGAGTAAATTCAGTGTAATGAGTTTATTGTAGTTTCTCTGAAATTGTTGATATAACGCACATTTATTGTTGGTTGTTTATGCCTTAACAATGCATGGACCGCTTTTAAGCATAATTTTATTTTTTCATAGGGCGTAGAGTGTGGATAGTTAATAGCAGCTGATGCGAAAATTAATTCTTTTGTTTAATCATTTCCATAATGTTGACACAGTAGGATCCAGTTTTCTTTTTAAATAAATATTATATCTTTAATTTTTTGTAATATGAACTAATATAAATAAGAAAATAAATCTTTTCTCACATGCTAATAGTGACTTTCTTGGATTTAGAACTCAGCTTATTTAATTATTAGAATTTTTTTAAATTCATAAATAAAATACAATAAATAATTTAATTTTTTTAAAATTTTAAAATAAAATAATAATTTTTTTAACTTAATTCTCAACCTACTATTCAAAACTTCAGCAATTCTGTGGAATCCCAAGTAGTGACCGACGAGACCCACGGGCCATTGGCAGCTAGCTTTTATTTGAACAATTAGAGATTAATTTGTACACATATTTTTTTTAAGTCTCCAAGTAATTATAGGATTTGTTTTATTTACATGATTGCGAATCTTTTTTTTCACCCGAAATTCCCTATTTTTTTGCGGTCTCTTTATCTTGAGATTTGTTTTGGGAGATGAGATAGAATTTTATGTTTTATTTGAAAGTTTAAAATATTATATTTTAATATTATTATTATTTTAAAATTTAAAAAAATTGAATTGAAATTTGAAAAAATATGTTACTCTCTTTTTTGGAGTTTGTCGCTAATTTCTTGAGATCAGATTGCCTTCGAATCACAATTTGTTATCGAGTCAGTTTGTTTTTTTTTTTTTTTTTTTTTTTTTGAAATAAATAAATTTTGTTTCTTCTTAAGGCTATTAATATTTTTAGGAGTTTCCTTCTATTTCTTTCAGTTTTCGTATTTTTAAATTAATATCTGATACGTGCAGAATTCAAAAATTTTTTTTTGTATAAGTTTTTATTAAGTACAATTATCATTTCTCCTTTTAAATATAATGGCAATTTTCAACGATCTTGTGATCTTTGACGCCATTTGCCCGACTCTATATTACTTATAATTGTGAATCTCGTGAATATAGTTAAATTCTTAATAATACTGTAGAGCCTATAATTCATATATTTTTCATTAAATATGGAAAAAATATTTTAACTGAATGCAATCTTAAAACATATGGCTAGTTTGGATAGTAGAGTATTTATTTATTATTTTTTATTACTTTTTTGATTAATATTCACATAATATCTGAAATCTTGTTACGATTTTGCATTGACCAAGTATGAGATTAGTTGGTGGTTTATAAGGCCTTAAGCACAATTTTCTTATAAGTCGGTTTTCAAATATGAATTCTATTTAATGAATTCATAACAAATCAACTCACTGTTCAAACGCTCAATTTAAATTTTGGGAGACTTTTAATGGTGAGGGAAGAGAGTGGATTTAGCAAAGTCAAAAGTCAAGCTTCGAGAATGACTTTTTGGAATCGTAACCAATCTTTGGTGACGAAAAATCCAATTATATACTGCAAATTAGAAGGTTACATTCTTTGAAAATCTCTATTTTTAGAACTAACCATATCATAATTTTAGAATTATTATTTTTAAAATAGATTTATTTATTTTTAAAAAATGGAACTTATATAAAACTTATATCATCATTAGTGCAACTAAATTAGTTTTAGAATTTAGAATTTTCTTTCCACGTATTTAAGGCTAAAACACACAACCAAACAAAACATAACATTTATATATATTATCATGATTGGAATTAGATCCTGTGGGTTACTTTGGAGAGCCATCGGTTGCTCAAAGACAAAGATTTCATTGTTTTTAGGTCGGTCTTGAAAAGCTTTAGCTCATTATCATGATGGTGGCTTTGAGAGTTCAAACTTATTAAAAAAAATAAAAATAAAAAAACTTCTTGATGAATAGATTCATAACACATGCTTAAATTTTAGTAGGGATTGTAAAAGTAGCGACTTATATAGTTCCACACGGCTTTCATGATATCATGGTGCATGCATCATCCTCATCCTAAAACAGGTCCTTTTTTTTATTATTATTTAACTGAAAATTATTTTATTTATAAGTCTGCGTGAATAACACATTTATTAAAATATTTACATAATATAATTTGATTTGAAATATATATTTAAAATTTTAAATTTTATAAATTAAATATTATCATTTAATTGATATGTATGATATGTTATATATATCGACTGGAGAATATAATAACTTTTTGATCACGTATTAGTATTTTATTCTTAGACCAATTGATGTAAAGTTAGGCCAGTTAAACATGTTTTTTTTTTCTTATTTAATTTCTAAGTAATGCTAGTTTATTTATTTATATTTTGAAAAAAAAAGAAAAAAGAAATCAAATATAGAATGCTACCTCCTACTGCCAAAACACTATTATATAAAGGTATTAAATTAGGATTGAGTAACTCCAGAAGGGAAAAAAAAATAGGGGGGTAAAAAAGGGAGAAGCGAGCAAATTGTCGTCTAGTGAAGTTGGCGGGTACTGCAGTTTCAATGACAAAAGGAAGGAAATAAAAAATAAAACAAAAACAAAATCAAAAGTAAAACACACCCAATAAAAGCAAAAACGTGTTGATTTGGGGAACTCTGAGTTGGCCCCAACACCCATTACCCAACAGAAAATTTTACCCCCAATTTCCCGTACCATAACAACCTACACTTCCTCTCTTTCAGACTCTCTCTATCTCTCTCTACCTGTTTGTATATATATATATATAGCTGTGTGTATATATAAATAGCAGAGTTCCAAATCTCCCACCAAACCCCATTTGCGAAATCTCCAAGAAAGTGAGTTTTTCTCGTATATCAACGCTGTTTATTTGAGTCGACATCCAAACAAACGAAAGCGGACGATGATGATCCCGCAGAACGAGCCCTGGGCGACTCGGACTCAGCCGCCCACGACTCACTGGACTCCGTTGGAGGACAAGCTCTTCGAGCGGGCTATTGTGCTCGTGCCCGAGGACCTGCCCGACCGCTGGCAGAAGATCGCTGACCAAGTTCCCGGGAAGTCCGTCCGGGATGTTATGGAGCACTATGATGCTCTCGTCCACGACGTGTTGGCGATCGAGTCGGGCCGGGTCGAGCCCCCCAATTACTCTGATGACTCGGATGTCGCCGCCGGCTGGGACACGTCGAGTCAGATCTCTTTCGGGTCCAAGCCCAAGAACTCTGACGCTGAAAGAAAAAAAGGGACTCCTTGGACCGAAGAAGAGCACCGGTAATCCCAAATATTCTCTCTTTCTTTCACTCTCTTCTTTGTGGAACTTTTTCTGTTCCCCAATTTGCTTGACCCTCTATTTGGTGGCTGAGAGAATGGAGTAAAATGAAAGAAAAGATAAATTTTTTATTTTCAATTTACGGATTGGAATTCAACTAAACTGTTAAACAGAGCTGGACTTAGAAAGATTTTGTTTTCCATAAAAATTTTCCCGTTTTGGATGGCTGACAAGGTGTTCACTTTTTTTGTTCCCTTTTCACTCTGAGCTATTTCCTTTTCTTTTTCTTTTTTCTAGAACGATTTATTTTCATCCCAAGTTTACTTGCCGAGAAAATGGAGGGAAAATAGGAAGTCAAAGATTTTGAGTCTTTTTGTTCCAGTTGAATTCGATCACTTGGATTTTTATAACTGAAAACCAAATAGTATACGATTCAAGATTTGGAGTTTCTTTTCCAGCCAACCCCTTTCTAAATCTTCCGGGCAAAATAATGTTGTTTGGTCTTTGAAATTTAATAAGAAAGTTTCCGCCATATTCTTGTGTGGAAGTGTTCGTTTATTCTTCATCTTGTTTTGGCTTTGTTTTTGTCTTCAAAGACGTATGTCAATATTTTGTCGGAAATTTCCTTTGTTTTTGGGCGAACCAGAGAAGGCTTTTGGAGTTTTTAGGTCTTGTTTCTCGGCGTTAAATTCAAGAGTGGATATATGCAAATGGCTATTTGGCCTTTTGTCTAATTCCAGAAAATGCTTTTGACAGTTTAAAAGTGTTTTAGATGTACGGATTAGGTGTTTGGGATTTGCCTAAATGAATCGAGTTTGTTCCACCGGTATATGATCACTACCATTGATCCCAAAACTTGGTTTCGTGAGTGTAATGCTTTCAGATTCAAATGTAATATTGCAATGCCAGTAGTGACCTGAAAGAGCTAGATTGTATTGTTCTCTATTAGAATGTATTTATTGTTCTGGCGGCTGATTTTCCTTTTGGTATCATAACAGGTTATTCTTGGTCGGGCTTCGTAGATTTGGCAAGGGTGATTGGAGGAGCATTTCAAGGAATGTAGTTGTGACAAGAACGCCTACTCAGGTGGCTAGCCATGCTCAGAAGTACTTCCTTCGCCAGAGCTCAGTGAAGAAAGAAAGGAAGAGGTCAAGCATCCACGATATCACCACAGTGGATAATAGCACGGCGGCTTTGCCTGTCGATCAGAACTGGATTCCTGCACCAGGTAGTGTCGCTCAACAGCCACCTGCTTTGCCACAGTTGAACATGCACGGGCAAGTGCCGGACCAAGGGGGCTCATCATATGGGTATCAGAACTTTGGCTTTCAAATGTAAATATGCATAGCATAGCCGCTACATGCTCTGTATATAAAGCAAGAGTCTTAATTTAGCAAAGCCGATTTGTAAAGTTTTATGCATGGTTTTTGTTAGTTGGTAGATGATTAGGAGCATTGCAAAGTGAATGTAGTAGCATAGGTAGTAATCAGAAGTCGTTAAGCGAATCAGAGAAATGAATTTATTAGCAAAGTGAAACTTTTTAGAACAAACTCCATGATATTTGAGATGTTCATCTGATCTTTAGTTTGATTGGGGATGATACTTATGGTGATGTGATTTACTGATTTTAGTATATTATTTGTGTCAGATAGTATTGCGTTGAGTACTTAAAATTTTTAGGGTTTTATGCCTTGGATAAAGACTTCATGGTGTTTGGATGTTTTGCTTGGTGTAGAATGTTAACTCGTGATTTTTTCTTCTTCTTCATTTAAAGGTTCATCATCTATGAAGTTTTATGACACTATTTATATATTACGGATATAATTCAAATTTAAAGTTAAATCATTTAGGTTGGGTTTAAATGTAGAGCTAAGTTGAAATGAGTTGAATTTTTTATGAATAGTAATGAGTTAAAATTGTGGAATTAGTTTTGTGAGACCTATCTAAAATGAGTTTAAATGTATTTGAATATTAAGATGAGTTTAAATGTATTTATGATAAGTTAAAAAAGGTTGTGGGTCTCACGTGTAAAAAGATGTTGAGTTCAAAAAGATTGTGAGTCTTATATATAAATAGGTGTTGAGTTGAGTGATGTTTAGTGATTTGAGAATTGTGTGTTTGGATGTTGGGCTATACTTAAATTTGAACTCAACTCATATGAGCTCATATGCTTTCATGTTCCGAACGTAGCTATAGATTATGCGTGCCACAACATAAATTGCTACTCATCATCTCTTTTACCATCCTCCTCTTATTATTCTATGACGTTGTATTAAATGAGTTGAGACTATTTATTATGTTTTATTTATGACTTGATTATTTAATGTCACATTAAGAGATGTTGAGAGGAGGATGATAAATAAATTTTTCCGTTATGCTAAATTGAACGAATGTGAACACCAATTTGAAGGCTCAGAAATTTCGATTTTAAACTTATTTCATTGAGTGAGTCCCATATCAATCTACCCAAGTTTTTGGCATAATAATAGTACAAACTACAAAGCCATTTCGAACATCTTTGTATATCCTAAAGTTTGTCATTTGTACTGTCAAAAGCTATTATAGAGGAGTACCAGACATAGGTCCCTGGAAATCTGATAGGCCTATTCTCCCACGTCAGAGACTACTTCCAAATTCCAGAAAACTTGCTAAATTGTTACAGTTAGGTATGTGTCATTGTGGAATGGTTGACTCTGATGGCGCGCCAAATTTAGGAGTTGCAAAAGGTTCCACGTTGTCGTTGGTCCTGTTGTCCATTTCCCAGATTGACTTCTAAAGCTGGCTAATAATATCTAGTTGGTAATGTTAATAGCGACTTTTGGCCAACAGACACACGTGCGCGTGTGTACTCTTGAGCACTAATCAATAACTTGTCCCTCTCTCCTCTATCTGTGTAGGACTCTCTCATTTTATGGCATCTCACTGCTTTCCATTAAATTACTGAATTTAAATTCATCTCTCTGAGCTTGTTGGCATGATTATCTCGAGTTTGTTTCAGCCCAAGTTCAGAAAAATGTTAGCATTCCAAGCTAGCTTGAGTGGAGTTGCAACAAATGCTTTGATGGCTGCCGTTAGAAAACAAGAAAGTTGCATGGTATTCTCGTGGCTTGTTTGTGCCTCTTCTTTATCTTTAGCTCCAACTGAGAACACATGCAAATAATCATGTTTTGGAGCTCCCGTCGTTATCGTTGTTAGACTCCCAAACTGCTTAAAAATAAAAGAGACATTTCAGAAACATTTGCTTTCTAGATTCTATGGCAGAGGCATCCACTTGTGTCTGCAATATTTGAGTTAACAGCCTTGAATTCATCGTTGAAAGTAATTTATTCACTACATAAAAATTAAATAAATTAATAAAACAAAATGACGATCCTTCAATAACTAACGGGGTCAGCAATCTTAGGCCTTGGCTTTGATTGCCTGAATGGTGGCAACATCAGTCTCGAAAGACTTTGCCAAGATCCCATCATCAATGCCGGTTGTGAATTTTATCAAATCCATAATTTTTTTTTTTTTTTTTTTTTTTTACTCAAAAGAGTAGAAAGGGACGGCCAGTGTAGCTCTCCCCTCTGCGTGTGACCATAAGGGCCCTCACTTACTACAGTATGTTCGTTTTGAGCCATAGCTACTAACTTCGTGTGGAGCAACCTATCACCACAACCCCACTAAGGTGCCAACATGCAAAAACCCCCAAGACTTTTGTTCACAAGTTTTACTGAGACAAATCGTTTTAAACCTGTGACCTCTAGCAAGAGAGGGAAGAACAATCCCCTAACCTTTGTCAAGCGGGTTACCACGTTGGTGGTCATAACTTTCTATTTGTTACCTCTTTTCAACGGTATTTCTTCATGAGTCGTTTTCTTCTCCATGTGCTTAGTTTCAATATCTAACGAAATAAGAGTATAACCTGCATGTTTTAGATATTTTCGGTTTTAGGCATTCTGCAGGAAGTGGTTACTTGTGGTTACACAGAAGCCATCATCATCATCTGCATTGCACATGATCATGCCAAGTGAGGACATAAATTAACTATGCTTGACGCTCAAGCACCAGGTCATGATACTCTCCTCACTTTGAACTTCATGGATGCAGAAAATGTTTATAACTTGGAAAATTGAGTGAACGAACCTTATTCGTTTCTTGATAACATATGGGGAGTCTAAATCTGTACCATCTTAGAATTCTTAAATGTAATGATTTACAATCAGGAACTAGCAAAAGACCTATCTATGTTCATAAGAGCTATTAAGTTGTGATATCACAAATGCAAAAACAGAAGGAACCGCAGATCAAAATCACTTCCAGGGGCACAAAAAGAACCTCTTAAACAGATTAAGAACTGCACACAAACAGTAGTTTTCGTTATGTTAATTAGGATTTAACAGACAAGATATCCACAACCGTACTTTGTACAGATTTGGCTAAGAGTTTAAAGTTGGTACATTTTATTCTTCATCATTGTATATATAAAGCAAGAAGTTTTCAGCTAGTGCAGTTGAAAATTTCAATCCTTATGGGTCCCCTCAGATTTCTGAAAAAGAAAACAATGATAAGTAAATGAAATTCAACAGTCAAAAGGGTGACCAGAAGAAACACAAGAATGGCATAAATGCAAGAACCAATTCAAATGGAATGCAAACCATTGAAATTCCAAAGTCATCCTATGATAAGCTTTCTTGATAAATTCAAATCATGACATCCTACACCAGAACCAACTTCCACTCAAAGATCGTTGGATTAGGGAATGAAATGAAATATTTTCAAATCACATCTAACATTAATTGACCTTTTCGGCTTAAATGTATGTGCGAGAAACAGGAATGCTGCAAGTCACTAACTACTAAAACCAGTTCTTACACCATTATTTGTTTTTTGATAAGTAGTTATCACACCATTATTTGAAGGAAAAGGCTTTGTAGCCCTGCATTGACACACAGATCAAACCACAATCTACAGCTACAGCACACAGATATACCATTGTAGAAGTGCAGCATCTATTATCTAAACAAAGAAGGCTGCATATCTGGCCTAAATTATTTACTGGGATAGGTGGTGGAACAGGGTGGCAGAACCTTGACTGAAGGGGAAGGCGCAAGTTGAAGTTTTCCGGAGCTAATGAAAGTTAGCGATGCTTGGTTCCCTCAGTTATTTATTAAATTGACCACTAAAAACCACATCAGTTTGGATTGGCTGTAAAATTTATGGTTGCCACAATGGCCAAAAGAAAAACAAAAGTTTAAACTTTTATTTGCACAAAATAAAAGGACCCACAATAAATTGGGCAGATATCGTCAAAAGCTTAGAAAGGACACGTGCTTAACAAAATGGACTATCTAAGTACTAAAGATGAAACAGACAGCAGCCTTAACCTTGCTACTGTCACGCAGGACTTAGATCTTCCTCCTACAGGCTTATTAACTGTTCCATTGTTTGTCTGTAACTTTGTGCTTGAAAGATGCTTAATTTGACAAACCACCTAATAAGATTCTTGTGACCCGATTTTCCAATCTCAACCTGGCTAAGAACGACATACTTTTGGCATTGGCCATTGGAACACTTACTCCTTTACAATGTAAAGTTCCTTTTTACAACAGATGACCAATTATTCATATACAGATTTATACTGTAACAATTCCATACAAAAAAGGAATATAGATGTGCATACGTGTAACAAGGAGCCTGGAACCACAGTGCTTGAGTTGGTTAATAGGCAAAAGTAAGGAAAGAAATGAAAACTTCCAAACATGAAACTTTGATGGAATAATTACAACCCAGGAGAACAAGAAAGCTTCATCTCCTGAACATAAAACAACAAAAATGATCTTTTAAGATCCTAGTAACCAATAACCATGCCCTCCAGAAAGAAAATTCCATTAAGAATACAAGGTAGTCAGCCTGTTCAGTTCATTTCAGGATTTAACATGCACTTACCAATAATAAAAGATTTAACATGTACTCAAATGCAGATTTAAAACCAGGAATCTGAACAAAAGACGAGAAACGAGTTCATTTCATTGGACATTTGCGCTTCTTCCCAAACTCTTGTCTGTTTTTCTTCTCCTTTCTAATGTAAGTAGAATAATAAAATTTCATCCGCTGCATGAGTCATATAACCATAAAACCACGACCCCGAAAACTATTGAAAACAGAACAGAAAGCAAAGACATTTGAAGGAACAAGAACACAAACAAAAAATGCTGTTGAGGCATGCCCTAAGTTCCTCGATTATAAAAAATTGTTAAACACTCCTCGTTACGTTGGAATCCTTATGAGGACAAGCTATAATATCTAACCTACTAAAGCAAATCTAACAACTTATACTTCAAAGCATGTTCTTATATCAGTTATCAATAATATCTTACCCAAATCAAACAACATACAACAGCAAAAAAGTAACATAACCCTCAATACTTTGTTGCAAGAATTATGCCAAGGGTCCATACCTTTTCAGTATTCTCTTTTGCTTTCTCGGCCTTTTCTTTCTCAGCCTTTCGCTTCAACTTCTCCAACTTTTCCCTCTCCATTTTCTTCACACAAAGAAACAAGTTTGTCAAGTAAAGCTCAAGGATTAAGCAAGACGAAGCTAGACAAGTAAGAAAGTGACCACAAATTAAAAAGAAATTGATTGAAACTGTTGGGTTGCTGGAATGGAGAGTAAAATGAAAATATAGCACAATAATGCAAAACGCTGAACCAATAAAATTTCGTATTGTTGATGCAGGAGAAATCGCACAACAGGCCAGAAGGAGAGAAAGTCATTCCCGGCCCACTAGTTGACTTAGGCTTTGATCAGTGTTATTTGGAGCTCCCGACAGGATTCCGGTGCAGCTATACGGCGCCGATGCATACGTCTATGGCGATGCATGAAAAATATGTACAGAGAAAATAAGAGAAAGGGACACAGATTTATGTGGTTCGACATGTTGCCTACATTCACGGGTGTTTAGGAAGGAAATATCCACTATAATATACTTGTTTACAGTATCTCATGGCGTTTCCTTTCTCACTTCATAAAGAAAGCTGGAGCTCTTCTTCAAGAGGTTGAAAAAGAAGATGAAGAGGCCCCTTGGGCATCTGGCTCTTTGCTTTTATCTGACCCTCTATTGCGCGTGCCTGCATGACAGGAGGTGACTGATCCTTTAGCGGAAGTGAGGTCTGACCCTTGGCGTGTGTGCCTGAGCATACCTTCTTTTTTCCACTTTGACACCCTACTCTTACCCTCCTGACCCTTCTCTTCTGCTCTCCTACTCCCGTCTAGCCTTCAGGTATTTTATCCTCCACACGTATGGTTTTCCAGAGTGACGAGAGGGAAGGGGGGAAAACAAAAAAAAAAGATGAAACATTCTACTTTGGCGAAACGTGTTAGTTTCTAAAAAAAGGAAGCATCCAATATTCCAATTTCTTTTCTTCTTCAAACAGAGGTTTGCATAACGTTTGGTTGCTGAAGAATCTGAGCAGGAAATCTTTTCTTACAAATCCATCATTAAAAAGATACCTCTCAAATCAACTGGAGCCAAACATAGCAATACCAAGCTCAATAGATCAAAACTTGTTCTCCTTTATATTTTCCGGGATCATGCTCGTTCACTTCTTCTCAGCTCCCAAAATGAAGGGAAGCCTCATTTTCCTACGTTTTCTTATGTTCCCTCAGGAATCACACGGAGTGAAATAGAAAAAAACCAAACCAATACAAAATAGAAGACCTGGATGTAAACGTTTTCGGCAGCACGCTCCTCCTCGCTCAGAATCCGGCCCTTGCCTTCACCGAAGTAGCGAGTAGCACCTCGAGAGGACTCCATGGAACGAGTCACAGTCAATGAGAATCGGATTCGGTTCAGCGCGGATCTCATGGCCATTTTAACGATTGCTCTTCGGTTTTAAACTTTTAACTCCTTTCGAAAGGGAAAGTAGGAGTCTAGGGGCCTCTTGAAGTTTCTTGAAGAAATCAAGCCATCACTGAATCGATTCTATAGAATTGTTGATTACTTATAATAATCATAATCAAGATTTTGTCAAGTGAGATTAATCTTAACACCATCTCTCTCATTTATAAATTAATATTTTTTTTTATCTTTATCACGAAGTAAATGAGTTGTGGTATACATAAATTCTATACTTTACACACCATTTAAAAAATATATAATTTTATTCTTTTATTCTTATATTTCATATTTTATGTTTCATAAAACATGATGATAAAAGAATAAATTTATATATTTTTAAGTAATGTAAAAGAATATGAGACTTATGTACAGAATTTTTTCAAAGTAAATAATATGAGTCCTCATTTATTTTATAATATGACTTCGATCTATTTCATAATAAAATTAGTTTTATAATTTAACTATTATATCAAACAATGTCAAGCTATAATTTTGTAGATATATTTTTATAAAATATTTTCGTAATTAAAACATTTAGTAAAAGAAAACTAGAACCAAGTTGATTTGTTGCAAAAGAAAATAAATAATAACAAAATCTCGTTTAGATAGTGAGATAAAATTAGATATTTTTAGATAAAAATTAAAAGTTAAATAAAATATTATTTTTTAATATTATTATTATTTTAAAATTTAAAAAAATTGAATTGTTTATTATTTTTTATATAGTAATTTAGTAAAATTATAATAATAAGATGGAATGAGATAAAATTATTTCTATATACAAATAAGACTAAAAAAAAGCAAGCAATTAACTGAACCTCCAAGCTCACGTTCCTTGGCATATAAAACAGTTTACTACCAACAAGTCGATTTGTTGCAGTTTAATTTGCGTATAGAAATAGCAAATGTTGGAAGCTACAACTTCAATGGGCTGTAGGGTACGAGGCTCATGCACCACGACGTTAATGGGATGATAAATTTTACATGAAAGTCTTACTTCACACATATTCATTTAATCAATACGTGATTTATCATTTTTGTTCTTCTATCTTAATGCTTAAATATTGTGTGTTTAAGTAAAATGATAAAAATAACAAATCACATTTTAGATTTTTTTTTTTTTTATAAAACATACTGCATTCATTAATGATGGACATTACAACTTTGACCTAAAACATACATAACAAGTCAACTATAACATTAATAGCTCTCCAGTACACAATTATGACTGACATGGTCTTGCTCATGCTGCAAACCTCTACAAACTATCATCTGAGAGACAGCACAACTCTGTCTAAGACAGAATTTACAAACTCCATACTCTGTCTAAGACGGAGTAGAGGTGTCTAAGACGGAGTAGAAGACACACTCTATATACAAAAGTCTAATAGACACGCTCTATAGACAAAAGTCCAAGAGATTATGTTTTTTGTTTTTATTTTTCTAAAACAAAAGACTTAAAAGAAAATAAAGATATATGAGAAAAAATGAATTACATATTGGAAATATATAGAACCGCATTTTCAACATTTGAGGAAAAAAAGACACAAAAAGTGATTATGATGGCGAGTGAAAGCCATGCACCACCCTGTGAGTACGATGGTCTGTCAGATCTGAAATAACCGGTGACCTTAGAACCAGAAAAGCAACGCGTGGCAACAGAAGAGCATCCTTAGCGGTGGCGCGTAGATTTCACGTGCCCACTTTGGACCACTCGTGTTGCTCACACGCAGCGCCATTACGACAAAATTCTTCACAACCAAGGTAGGGTGCGTGGTGATCGCCGAATGTCGGAGATCACTAAATCGGCCTTCTGCCATACTTAGCCCTAAAAAACAACAAAAAAAAAATATAAGAAAATAAGAAAATTAGAAAAGAGATGAAGAGGGAATGAAGGAGGGAAGAGCCGAAACTTCTCTCTCTCTGCAAGTTTTGATTTGGTGGTGATTTTTAAAGAGAACGAGAAGTCTCTCTCTTTAATGGGATATCGTGAAATAGATTTTAGAATTTGTTGTTTCGTAAGTGGTTGTTGCCACACATATTATCCGAACCTATTATTTTTCTTGATTCACACCATAAGCTGGAAAATCGATTTTATCATGGCAGATATCCCAACTTCATATATGCCTCTATTTTTTTTTTAATATTATTGGGAGGAGCTACTATTTATAGCAGCCACTTTTACACATATTATGTGGCAAAATCTACACCAAACATTTCTTAAATTTAAAATTAGAGATAGATGAGAGAGAGTTGATGAGAGAGAGAGAGCATAGATGAGAGAGAGAGAGTGGAGATGAGAGAGAGATCGAGATGAGAGAGAGGACGATGAGGGAGAGACGATGAGAGAGAGGTTGAGATGAGAGAGAGAGAGTCAAGGAGAGAGTGAGAGAGTCGGTGAGAGAGAGAACTGAGATGAGAGAGAGACGATGAGGGATCAGAGAGAGACGCTAATGAGAGAGAGAGACGGGAGAGAGAGAGATGCTGATGAGAGAGAAAGAAGCCATCTGTGTTTGAAGGGAAAAAAAAAAGTGGATGAGAGGCATCCACGTAGTGTGTGCATTGTCCACTACAGTGGATACTCTCTAGCACTACTTTTTTTTTTTTTTTAAATAATACCTACCTCTATTTAGACGCAGGTACAGTTACATAACGTGGATATCAAGTTAATATTCGTTATAGCCAGATTCCACATTGAAAAAAAAGTTTACCATATAGATGAAACGTCGTTATAATTTTCAAAATAACGTTATTTTGAAAATATAGTATTTAAGTTTGTACTCAAATCTGCATTTAAGTTTGTACCCCAAAAATATAGCATGTAGTTTCAATGTGTAAGTTTCATCTGTAGGTGACGTTTTACAGTTTTCTCATGAAGATCGACTACTAAGAAGTGTTGTTATGGTGATTGGTGCACATGAGTAAAATGATCGGAAATAAAAAAGGGCTTGTTTAGATAGTGAGATGAGATGAGATGATATGATTTTATATGAGTTTAATAAAATATTATTAGAATATTATTTTTTAATATTATTATTATTTTAAGATTTGAAAAAATTAAATTATTTATTATATTTTGTATAGAAATTTGAAAAAATTATAATTATGGGATAATATAAGATGAGATAAATTGAGAATATTTTTGTATCTAAGCAAGACCTATTAACATATTATTGACTTAGAAAAAACAAGAAAAATAGGAAGTGATGTCGTAGACAAAATCCAATAGATTTGTTTTCAATGAGAACGAGAATAAAAGTTAATTGATTAGATCTTGATTTTTTATAGGGTTATTTGAAAGTTTCCAAGGGCATGAAATGAAATGAAATTTTGAAAATAATAAATTTATAACTAGTCAACAATTATTTTATAATCTTATTTAAAATAAAATAAAATAATATAAAATTAAAATTATTTTTTAATAAATGGCACAATTACATTGATTTATTTAAAATAAACTATAGAATAATTATAAAAAAAAATGTATGGGCATAAATTTTGCTATCTCTAATTAATGATTAATCTAAGGAAAATGTTAAATGTACTTAAGAAAAACTTACTTCTCTACGTGTTAGTTATTGATATGTTGAAAATTATAAAATTTAAAATTTAAAATGTAAAATAAAAAATAAAACTAATAAAATGAGTCTTTTAACTAAAGTTATATGTAAAAGTGTAAGTACATATAGCACTACTCAAGCTCGTTTATTTTTACAATTCTTCTCAATTCATCTAGAGTTAATATTATAACCGGTCCATCTATTTTTCTCCAAACAATAGCCCTCCAATGGGTGATTTCCACGTAGGCTCCTCACTTTATCTATCATGTGCCCCCATTGCATGAGATCGCACACGTTGACACTCTCCAATCTTTCTCACAAAACCCAGATGACAAACCCCTCCCTCTCCGCCATTTTGTCTTATCCCCCTTTCTACCACTATCGATGACGACCCCCTTTCTGGCACTGTCTCCTCTCTCTTTGTTGATTCTCGCATGGAAACTCCCATCTCTAGAAACTTCCTCATTGAAATTTCTGCAAAAGGCCATATATGTGTGAAAAGTCTTCAATTCAGGATTTTTTCAGAGAGAAAATTACCCATATGCAGTTTGATGGTCGAAGAGAGAGACATAAGAGTTGAGAAAGATAGAGAGGAAAGTCATGGAAATGACCATTATCGGATAATTATCAACTTTGATTCAAAAGATAAAAGTCTAAAATCGGAATTATTTTTCCCAACTCTGTATGTAATGAAGATGACGCCATGAAATATGCAACACTTCATTCTTTCTCGTGATTCACTTGGCTAACATCTTTTTTCCTTTTTCTTTTACAGAATCATATCTCTTCGTAGATCTTCTTTAGTTGTGAGCATTTTCAAGGGTGTTCTAGAAATGCAAGTAGCTAGCTAGGTAGGTCCCTTGTCAATGTCATGAATTATGAGTCGACCTTCTGCTATCTGCAATTCTCAGTTACATGACCTTCTAATTGTTACTATTTTTCACCACATATATATTTGAGACAGTTCCACATGAAAGCCAAAGATAGAGGCGGATGAGATTTTGACAAGGCTTGAAATTGGGTGGGATTCGACAAGCCAGAGATATATCCGAAATATATCTGCAAAACATAAATTGAACACAAACAAATAACGTCTCAGATGATACATCCCATGAAAACAAGAAGAAATCAAAGTCTGCTTCGAAGTGGGGACTTCTAAACTTGAAATTCTCAACTGTCTCTCTGTAATCTTCAATGAAACAAACCCAATCTTCTCAATTAGCCATGCCAATAAGAACCAATTCCACTTATAATTCCTTCTAAGGAACCTTGTCCAAAAGCTCTTCAGATGTGTTATCTGATAAAAAAAATTAACCTAGCAAACGACGACGAGAGGGCGACGGAGGCAGAAGAAGAGGTGATTCAAAACTTTTCGAACGTGAGGGGTCTAGGGCTCAGTGGTCATGGATATCAATAATCCGGTGTGATGCACCTCTTTTGGCTTAATATGGAATATATGATGCATCAAAATGTCATTGGTGTCTGTTATTGGCTTAATACTAGCCCGACCGCTCTAAATCGGTTCTCATTTATCTACTCTCATCTCATCTAATAATTATAAGTTTCTTAAACTTCCACACAAAATAAAATAAATAATTCAAAATTTTAAATTATAAAATAAAAATAATATTAAAAATATATATTCTAATAACATTTTATTTAATTTTTAATTTTTTTTCAACTTATCTAATTTTATCTTAAAAAACAAATGAGGTAATCTAATGTAGTACTTAGAGCATTAGCATTAGATTATGCAAATGCAAAATTTACATAATTTGGCATGATTTTGCATTTGGTTATTTCACTTAAAACTTATTCTCACATTGGATTATCTATATATTAGTTAAAATAATAATAAAATATTATAAATTTAATAATATTTTTTTTCAATAATAAAATGCTAATGCTTGTGGGAGGAAATGGAGAGAATAATAAAATAATATATATATTTTTTCAATAATAACATTTTTTTTTCAATAATAAAATATCTCAAAATAATAAAAAAATAATATTGTAAAGGCACATGGGTGAAATTGAGGGAATTTGTTGGCAGGAGAAATAAACCAAGGCAAGAAATCAGAGGGAAGAGATTATGTTAGGACAAAAGAAATAGTTTTTTAATAGATTTAGTCTATCTACAGTAAATGTCAAATATGAGTTGGTTTATTGTAACTGAATGTCATCTTGATTTACATTTGGATAATTCAATGTAGGCTATTTTCATCTTCTATTAACTAAATTATCAATTTTATTCACATTTACATAATTCAATGTCAATGCTAATAGAGTAAAGAAAGGAAAGTTATTGCGGCGAGCATTTGAAATGCCTTGGAGTATTGACGTGAAATAAATAAAAGAGATGCTGTCTATATAAATCCAGCGGAACCGGATTTTTGTAAGAAAAGTTATTTATAATTATGAATTTTATAATTATCACGTAATTATTTAAAAAAAATAATAAAATAAGAGATTTATATAAAAAAAAATTATTTTTCTAATAATAAAAATTATTTTTTTTAAATATTCTGTAAATCAATCTACTGCCGCAGCACAATCACGTGATGGTTTTTTTTTTTTTTTTTTTTTTTTTTTTTTTTTTTTTTTTTTTTAATTTTAAAGCGGCTGATGTGTATATTTTTAATTCTTTTTTTTTTTTTTTTAAGCGACGTTGCTTTGTATATAAAATTACTCTTCTTTATAAACGGAAGGAAATCGTTTAGCCCGGAAGACTGACCCACCCCCGAATTCTCGACACAAACCGAAGCAAGGAAAGTCGCGATCTCTTGCTGTAGAACACAAGGCGCATCCGCAGTTAGACAAGATGTATCATCCTACGAGAGGTGGTGTTCGCGGCGGTCGTGACCGTAAGCTTCTCTCTCTGTTCCTTCGTGTGTGTATCCAATTAGGGTTGTTGTGGCGCTTAAATTTAGCAACATATTCTATTCACGCTCAAACTGTTGCGATTTGATATGACGGGTTCATGACTCATCCCTCACCGAGATTCAATGGATATATGGGGTTTCTGGAAATATATTTCGTCTTGTTTTTCCTCGAAAGTTGAAAATTATGCACTTCGGAATGTTATTGCAGGTTTCTGTGATGCTTTAGTGATTTTGAACAAACCCTAGCTGTCTTGTTTGAATTGGAAGCGAATAGTGTATGAAAGCTTTGATTTTGGCTTAAGTAAACATAAAAGAAAGTTTCCCGTTTTCCTTTGGTTGATTCGGTGCCTTGCTAAGCAATTGGTGCATCTGCTTTTCCTGGGGAAAGTGAATAGATATTGTTACAAACACTCAGTCATATGGGTTTCTTGTTTTCTAATGGAGATTGTCGTCATATATAGTTTTGGGGGGACGTCACCTTGAAGTTTCGCAAATTACTTGACAGACTTAAGATAATATATGAATATTAATCTACATGGTTGTTAAACTTGGTTTCGTTGCAACTTTTATATATTCAGAACTTCTCATTTGGATCTCCTGTTAATTTTTGGTGCTCTGCTTGTGATGCACAGAGTTTAGTTGGGAAGACGTGAAGGTTGACAAACATAGAGAGAATTATCTTGGTCACAGTATCAAGGCTCCTGTAGGAAGATGGCAGAAAGGTAACACTGATATAACGTTTACCTTATATTGTCTCAGCATCCAGTTACATTATTGTGAGCATTAAACCACTCTGTTTACTTTTTTTAACATTTGAAATTAGACTTCTGAAGCCATTGGTTGTATACGACAGGAGTTTTGGAGGAATACTACGGAATTCTTTAAATTTCATCTGTATTAGGCTAATGGGTTGAAAACAAATTGGTTCTCTATCTGGACAGCTGCTAGCAAATTTGTTTTACTGCTGTAACTTTGTAGAGGCTTTCTTTCTTGAATTGAGAAATATATATTTTTGTTGTCTTTCATGCACTACCAGACAAATGTGAGTCCTTAATGACAAAGTTATCTAATTTGCTCCTTTTATTGATGCAACAGGGAAAGATCTACACTGGTATAACAGGGACAAAAAAGCTTGGGATTCAGAAATGGAAGCTGCAAGAGAAGAAATAAAAAGAATTAAGGAACAGGAGGAGCAGGCCATGAGGGAGGCCCTAGGCTTAGCTCCTAAGCGTGCTAGCCGAGCTCAAGGTAATCGGCTTGATAAGCATGAGTTTTCTGAACTTGTGAAGCGAGGCTCTACAGCAGAGGACTTGGGTGCAGGCCATGCTGAAGCTGCTCAGGTTCAAGGTCTTGGTTTCTCAAGGTATGCTTGAAAACAAAAGAAAAGTGGATTGGGTTCTGCTGTTATGCTGTGATTCGAATTTGGTTTTTTAATGCTTCGTCATGACATTTCCGACTTCTAGAACTCTTTTTTTGTTTTTCTGTGAAAGTTCTTTAAATGTTTTGACATGGTAAAAATTAGAGAATGACACCATCTTTTTTTGCGATCAATGCGTGAGGGCTTAGTAATGGTGGTGTTGGGTAGAAGGTTTAAAAACAATGGTGGCTGACTTCAACTAGTTGGCCACATGCCATATGGTTGAAAAACAAGGCAAGCTTGTTTGTTTTCACCTTTGTGTGCATAGTTAACATCACCTTTCGGAGGAAACTAGTCGCGTCCTTCGGGCCAAGTTAAGTGATAAGTTGACTGCAGCTATTAATTTGAGTATGTTGGTATTCGGATCAACTTTGTCAATTCTCAAATCTATTCCATGAATGAAGGAGCCATCTACTAAGATCACAAAGGACAGGATGATGGCTTTTGGCGTCACTGTATGCATTTAACAGGCAGCATAAGCTTACAATATCATCATTTAGTCTTCATTGATTTTGGTCAGTTCAAATCTGAATTATAAAGAGTCCGAGTCTGGCCTTGTGGGATTTTATGTCAAACTTTTTGGTATTAGAGTTGCTCATTGCAATAATGGAACAGGTCAACATCATATTGTGTGACACCATACCCTGTAACTCTAATTTGGTAGCTTTTTACTGCTTTTTGCTCCTTTCATTTATTTTATGTAGGTCAATTGAGTGCACAAGTGTGAATCTGAGCACTGAAATTTATACCAACTGATCCACTGCCTTCTGTTTCATTTCATTTCTTTGTTTGTTTCTTTTTCTTCCTTCTTCTTTTTCTTCTCTTCTCCTCCTCTTTTTAAGTTCTCCCTTTACGTGAATTCTTTTTATTTACTGCAGAGCACCCCGTCCTTGGGAAGAAATAAGTTCTCTTCAACCCACAGTGGAGGATGTTTCACCTCAAGCAGGAAAAGTGGCTCTGCCCGATCAGTCACCAAGTAACAACATTCAAGAGAAGGAATCCGATGATGAAAGTAGTCGAAAGAAAAGAAGGCGCGAAGAGAAGAAACAAGATAAGCGTGAAAGGCGTGAGAAGCGGCATTCCCGTGATTCAGATGACAAGAGGAAACGCAGGAAAGACAAGGGAAAAAGGAGGCACGACTCTGATTCTGACTAATTCTTCTATAGAAATCTGAAGTCGTGTTTCATTCTTCTATCTTCATGACACATCTTTTTTAATCACTTTGGAATTAATTGAACTTTATAAATTTTAAATGGGGATTTTATTTATGTATTTGCACTGTCGAGACAGAACTCTATAAATCTCAGAAAGATCGAGGGTCATACAGAAATCATCTCACCTCATCTCATTTAATTTCAACTAATAATCTCATTACTATTTATAAATCATCTCAACTCATTTCATCTCATCTTATCTCACTATCAAACGGCCACTCAGCATCCTTTAACACTTTTAACCTGGGGAATCTCCATAATCAGGAAATGAGCAAATTGTAAAGGTGTACAAGCAAATTAATAGCATAAATTCATTTGGATCTTTAGTTGGTGCCTCAGTGTCTAGGGTATCTAATCTGTGACAGTTGAGTTACCAATTTTGATATGTCCTCTCTCTCTCTCTCTCTCTCACAAACAAACATATTCTTGAAGAGTTTTGTTATATACAAATAAATTTACGTATTAATTTACATACTAATGTTATTACTTTCATATTTTAAATTTAAATTTAAATTAGTATTATTTTTAATAAAATTTATATTTTGATCAATTATATTAAATGGATGCGCGTATTAATGCACAAAATCGAATTAAATTTTTTCATTCTTTCTTGAATTCTTCTACAAATGATCATGCAATAGTCGTGGAAACTGCATATTGAAAAGTAGGTAATTATTATTGTCATTATTTGCTTGTCTAGTGGCTTCCACAAGGCGACAAGTGGAACTAGATGATGGGTATAGGTTTCGTCCTCTTTGTATCAAACACAACAAAAATTAGGGGTTACCATCCATGAAAATTTTCATGAGAGCGAGTTAAACTTAACCAGTAATTAACTCTCAATTGATGAGGATTTGTAATCCATCAATGCGCATTTATCTCCCTCCCTCTCGCCGGAAAAAGCACCAAAAAGACCGAGAAAGAGGACAAAGAAAAAGAGAAAGCAAAAGGACAGCAAGTGGAAGTGGGACTTTGGTTATTCCACCGATATATTAATCAGCCACTCAACTCGACTCGAGGGCATTTTATTAGGGGGTGCCCGCACCATTTTCTTTTATTTCTTTTAATTTGCAGAGGAGGCGTCGTGTGCAGCTATAGAAACACAAAAGTAGAAAAGAGAGAGAGAGAGCCTCTTTATGCTTTCTCGCTCTTCCTTCTATGACCCATTATTATTTCAGGTCAATCTCTGTTTGTCCATTCACATAACGTGTAACAAGTTCCGAAACTTGCTCTCAAAAAGTCCCATTAAGATCCAACTCTTTATAATTGCATACATCTGGAAAGACGTCTTTTTTTTATTGTTTGACGTTTCAGCTAGTAAGAAAAAATGGTGTCGGCGAACCGTGAGATGGTGGTTTACTGCTTCGACACGCTCGTCGCTCACTACAACAGCGAGGATGCTCCTCCCCCCGCCTTCGATGACGGTCACCAGTATCTCTCTCTCTCTCTCTCTCTCTCTATATATATATATATATTGTATTATATGCATGTACATGTAGACGGGGCTGATGTACGTGTTTCGATGTATTGGTTGTGATCATATGGCTCCTTGGGCTTCATCGATTGTGGTGTTCTTAATTTTCGGAGTTTTTTCTTCGAGCTCAATTTTTCAGTCGATTATATTTTGGTCCCAAAGTTGGTACCGATTTAGTTAATATGATTATTAATTCATTATTTAATTCCTTCAGGCTTTCATTTAGCAAGAGTGTGATTTGGGGCTACATTTATGTCTGGCGTTAATTTTGTTGTTCCCTCATTCCTGTGCTGCTTATTACTTTAGTTATTGATTCGATTGAGGGGTTTTTTTCTTTTCAATAAAAAATAAATAAAAAATAAAAAATGCAAATGGCATAGATGATGACCCAAGATTCTGAATTTTCTTTTTGCCAGTTTTAGATTTCTTTGAAGATTTATGGCGATGGATAAACGGACGCTGTCTATACTTACTGGAGAATTGCTTTGAGGGTAATTATGATAAGTGCTTAAACCCGTGTAAGATAAATCTATACGTAATGTGGGTTGGTCAAACAGGGTAAAGATAAATCTATATCTAATGTGGTTTGGTCAAGCCGGGTATATAGCTGATGGTTGAGCACTTATCGTAATTACCCTGAAAACACGAAAATGATTTTAGTATTAAGTGCATGAGCTTTTTTTGGTTATTTTAATTTCATACTGATATGTTTAAGCATATGTATAGGCTTATACAAAATTGTCTTTATAGATTATAGACATGACTTATATTATCAAATAAGTTTTATTGAAGTCCTGCTAGTTAGAGCTATGTCATCATGCATTTCCCTGGTAAAATTGGTTTGATAGTGCTAAGATATGTTCTAATTTTTGTTCATCTGCCCTTTGCACACAACACTTCTTTATTTTCATCATATACTTTTCTGACACAAATACTACTCTGGTCCTAGCCCATTGTTCGTTACTTGGAAGAAAGTGGTGAATGGAGGGGAGCCACGTTTACGTGGATGTATTGGAACTCTAGAGGCTCGATGGTTGATTAATGGCTTCAAGGACTATGCACTAAACAGGTTTTGAAAGTCATGTACTTTGCATCTGAAATATTCACGTATTCTACCTTTTGATACATATACTTCAGACTTATGGACCTGAATATTTACCGTCCTTTTTATTTCTCCCAAATATTTGGATTAAGCTTGGACCGCAATTCTGATAGTGATTAACAATATGCGTGCGTGCACTCACACACACACACACCCACCCCAGCACCCCAGCTTGGCACACTTGATTCATATATAGTGTGTCCTTTTGATATTTAGTAACTGACAGTTGCAGAAGAAATTTTTATTTTTTATTTTCCTTTTATAAGTAAGCAGTTGCAGAAATAACAAGTGACCACAAAATCTCTTGTAATTGCCTAAGTAGTTAAAAATCATTGGGTTGTGAAGCTACCTACAGCTGTGGCTTGGGAATTATTCTGCTAGAAGACTTTAATGTTGGGTTGTATCAATAGATGGCCACCACTGAAGATATTGCTCCTTTTGTTCCCATTATTGAGATTTTTCCAGATGACCAGCGCTAGATGAGGTTCTATTCTCTGGGTATAGAACTGCTAGATTTCACTACGAAGAGGTGTAAGGGATCCATGCATTTCTTTGAATCACTGCCATACTTATCCGGCCTGGAGAACAAGCATATTGTTTTTGCCCATTTTAATTCTTGTTTTGCTTCTTTTTTTTTTAGTAATATTTTTATCTGTAATTTATTGTAGTGCTCTGAGGGACCGCAGGTTTTCCCCTATACAGGCTAAAGAATTACCATCTTTGGAGTGTACGGTTTCCATTCTGACTGATTATGAAACTGCTAACCACTATCTTGATTGGGAGGTATGTACCTGTTCACTTGTTTTTTACTTTGGTGGCACTTTAGGTTATGATATATAGACATATTTGATTTGCCTCTGGTTGAGAATGATGTTAACAGTGAAATTGATTGAAGTTGTTAAACTTGTAACTTCATGAACAAGTTGATATTAGATATTCTTGTGGGATATTGTTTTCTCCCGTAGCTACTTTCAAATGTATCTCCAATATTTTGATGGATGGAGTTTTCTGATTGGTTGATGGCCATTAATCGTCTGTGGTGATTGATTATTCAACTCTTGACATGGTGTGCTTGGGTTGGTTTTCAAGTGTTTTAGTTGGTAATTCTCATGCCATGCTGGTGCTTGATCAGACGCTGATCTGATAATATGTAGGCTTAGCATGGTATGGATTCACAATGAAAACTTTTGTTTTACTTAAGTTCTTATTTTTTTTTTTTTGCCAATCTTTACTTAAGTTCTTGTGTTATATGTATATTGTTGCTGTCTTTCTTCCACTTTCTTAACTCAGTAAGTTCTTAGTGTAGGTTGGAAAGCATGGTATAATTATTGAGTTTACTGACCCAGCCAATAATACACGACGAAGTGCCACATATTTGCCTGAGGTGGCTGCTCATGAAGGTGACAATTCTTACTTCAGTACATGCCAGTCAATAGGGTGCACTTTTTACTTAGTTATTTTTCCATTGGTGTATAGTTGGAAATTCTTTGACTCAGAATTGTACTGATTGCACTATAATCTTCTTTAAATATATTACTTCTTTGTTTCAAATTTGATTTTGAGTAGATGAACCATAATCCGTCCTGCACTGTTTAACATTTAGTTCTTTCACCTAGTTTATTTTTGTTAACTGTACAGGTAGTGTTATTACCACTTTTCATTTGGAGGACATATAATCAAGATCTTCTATGAAACCCATGTTTACTCATCCCAAGGATTAAGTTCAACCTCACGTGTCAATTTTTTTTTGTTTGCTGGGTCATGAATTGTCAAGTTTGCTGTAAATGTTCTTTCGCGGTTCTCGCTCTCATGCTTTAGTACTTCCAAATTAAATTGATAAGTAGTAATTAGAGTAAAAGAAACCAGTATGTGCCTCTTTCTGTCACATATTCAGACGGAAAGCAAGGTGACTAGATGAATAGTATTTTTTAAAACCGTATATTTGTTTCTTTGGAAAGTGGAGTTCCATTATTGGCTAGGTTTATATATCAAAGAAGTTATTTTGTGGGCCGTTGTTATAGATTTTAATTGTCTCAACTTTCATGATTTCCTTGTATCTGTTTCTAGCTCCTAACTAGGTGTAAACTCTTATATACTTCCTGTGTACTTAAGCTATGCCCATTTCAATATCAATACAATATTTTCTTACTTATAAAAAAAAAATATCAAAGAAGAATATACCTATTAAAAAAATATATCAAAGAAGAATAGGATTTTTATTCAAAGGTTGCCTTGAAGTGCATTGAGGCTTTTTTATATTCTGTTTTTAGTTACTTTTTAAATTCCCCCAAAACTAGAATTAAGTTTACAGAAGTGTGGTTTTATTCACATAATTGAGTTTTCATTTTGTGTACTTTGGTTTAGGTTGGACAAAAATTGAGGCAATAGACTCACTGATGCGAAAAGCAGGCTACAATGGCAGTATTACTGAGTCACTCCGGAAGCGCATACAACTGACTCGTTACCAGAGCACACTGTTTACAATGCAATACAGTGAATATGTTGCCTATGTCAAGGCAACCAGAGGTGCAGCTCCGTCTATTCTTGGGGCTAAGCCCGAGAATCATTGATTCTTCCAAATAGCTTTTGCTTATTAGAGCACAAAGCTAGTTTCGTCTTAGACAAAAGAATATTTAAAACAGAACAAAACTGGGTTGGAATTTATTTGTTTGTGTTCCATCCCAGACACCAAGTAATTGCTGTGACCTGTCAATATGATTCTTCAAACTCATTTGATTTTGGAGAAAGAAACCAAAAAGAACGGGTTTCCTTCATTTCAGTACCCAACATCTATGTTCAGCAGCTTCTCTGGGAAAGCTGTGCTAGCAAGAATTTCACAGTTTGTAACTTGAAAAATCACCCCTGGGTGTTCTATCTGATAGACTGATTATATTCATCTTCAGCACCGTCTTCAAACTATCACTGTTGTCCGATTAAGCTGAGAATTATGGGGTGCCACAAAAGTACCATTTTGTTGTGGGTTGGCTTTAGTTAGGGAAAGTTCTAGCTGGAGCCTGGTGCCTGGTGCCTGGTGCCTGGTGCCTGGGCTTGAAGCTTTTACTTCAGTCTGAGCATTTTGAGTCAAATCTATATACCAAAAAACAAACCCAATTCTTGACCTTATAGGACCAAGCTATTTATCACTGATTAATGCATGTACTTGGCAAATAGCATGAGCTCCAATTCTTTGCCAGGCTGATTTTTTCTGAAGCAAATTAGGGTTGGTTTACTTTCCATATGTTTTAGGCTGCTTTAAGATGTTGAGATTATTTCAGATGATTTGAGTTTATCTGTGAATATTAATGTTTTGTAGATTCTATTATGATGTGTTTGAATATAAGTATGTTAAGATATATGTTTAAATGTACGAAATAGATTGAGATATATCTAACTTTTTATAAAAAGTTAAAAAAGTAACGAGTTTCATCATTAATTTTTTTAAAATGAATTGAGGCGAACTTGACATTCAAATATAGCTATACTTGCTATTACCTGCTGTAGAGATCTCGGTTCTTTGTCCCTGAAAGAACCTTGGAAAATCTTTGGGCTTTCGTGTTTTTCCAGAGCATTTTTGCAATTTTATCACGTCCTTTTGGCTTCGTATGGTTACAAATTATCTTATTTCATCTTATCTAATCATTATAATTTTTTTAAATTTTTACACGAAATATAATAAACAATTTAATTTTTTTTTTAAAATTTTAAAATAAAAAATTATATTAAAAGAATTATATTTTAACAATAATTTATTTAACTTTTAACTTCATTTCATTTTACCAGAGTAATCAAACAATATAAAAACTCATGATTTGAAGAACTGAAGTATAGGAGATCAGAGGAATTGTTGGAAAATATATTTGCTTCGATAAATCGATAAAAAAAATTCATCATCATCTTTTATAATTAATAGATAACTGTTTCTTTTCTAACCTATTAACAATAAATTAATTTTTTTAAACAGATCAGAATATCTTAAATTATTAGTCCTAATCAATTTTTTGGGAACGCATATTTTTAAAATTAATGTTAAATTCAGTCTTAGATATATTTCAAGCTGCCGTACATTTTTTTAAAAAAAAATGAGATTACCATTAATAAAATAATATTTTTAAATAGATTCTATATATATATATATATATATATATATATTTTAAAGAGAATATGCGCGACGACATTTACTATAAGACTTGTAAATATGATTTCTGATTTCCCAATCACCCACCGAAAATGATACATTCATTTTATTGCTGTTCAAACTTCAAATAGGTGGGTGGGAAGCAAAATATAGCGTAATAGATAATCTTCTGTAGATCAATTCCACTAATTTAAAGCCAGATCGAAAATCCTCCGTCTACAGAATACAAACGACCTCGACCACGTCGCGTCAGTTACCACCATTTCCTAGAAGTCTTACACGCGAAGTGATTCTTCCGCCATTTCCAACTTCTTCAGGTCCTCTCTCTCTTGTCCAGATTGAGATCTATTTACCTCTTTCTTTGTTCTTCAAAGGTGAATTCATTTTTGTTTTTCACTTGCCCACTAAGAAGTGAATCCAATCGAAGGGAATTCATTCTTGCATCCGTTTCTCAATTAATTTATTTTTCTTGATCAGATGAAAATTTTCTTTCTGTTAACAAGGCTGTCGAAACTCAGTCAAGTCAAAATGGTTTCTGGGTCTTGATTGCTGTCTCCCTTATCGTATGTTTGCATGTTGAGAAAATTAAAAACCCATCTCACCCAAGTCAAAATGGCAGTGCCGGGCTCATTTGAATAGACTTTTTGATAGTCTAGAATTCGAATCGTCAATTTATTAAATTTGATGACATTTCCTAGGAATAGAAACCAGACGAAGCCTTGGATTAGTTCTTTAAAATTAGCAATCGATTGCTTTACTTTCGCTCATTGGGTGTTTTTCTTTGCATGAATCGCGTAGCAATTCTTGAGTGTAGGCTAAATAAAATATCGGCTTTTGATGGATCTTGGTGTTCGTGTTTGGTTGAGTTGCAATTTTGGTTATCTTATTGATCTGGTTAGGTCACTTCCTTCTAGATAGGCGTCTCTTTCTAATACAATTCTACTACTTGCTAAAAAATGATCTGATCAGGTACTTTTGGGATCAGGGACCAGAATCTCTGTCGGTCTTAACAAGTTCGAAGCGACGATTCTGAAATGAGTCAGAGAGGCTTAATATATAGCTTTGTTGCGAAAGGAACCGTTGTTTTAGCAGAGCACACATCGTACTCGGGGAATTTTAGCACTATTGCGGTTCAGTGCTTACAGAAGCTGCCTTCGAATAGCAGCAAGTACACATACTCATGCGATGGGCACACATTTAACTTCCTTATCGAGAATGGGTTTGGTATTGATCTTTTAATTGTTTTAGCTAATTTGATTTAAGTTCTGGTTGCAACGTGTGTAGTTGAATTCGTTTCTTTGGGCATGCAGTTTTTCTTGTTGTTGCGGATGAGTCGGTTGGGAGGAGTGTGCCTTTTGTGTTTCTTGAACGGGTGAAAGATGATTTTAAGCAGCGCTATGGTGCAAGTATAAAAGATGAGGGTCCACATCCACTTGCTGATGATGAGGATGAGGATGATGATCTATTTGAAGACAGATTTAGCATTGCATACAATCTTGACAGGGAATTTGGGTGCGAATGTGCTTGATCTCATTTAGGTTTTCGTTATCATCTTGTGGTATTAAACTGTTACGTCATGTTTCTTTTTATCAGGCCAAGACTTAAGGAGCACATGGAATACTGTATGAACCACCCAGAAGAAATGACTAAGCTTGGCAAATTGAAGGCTCAAATATCTGAGGTGAAGGGGATTATGATGGACAATATCGAGAAGGTGAACATTTACTTTCTTTTTGCATGTTATAACAATTAAAAACTATTAATAGGTAGTGTAGATGTGGCATATAAAATTTTACCATCCAGTCGTTATTCACAGCGTATGACTTGTACATCTCTATACTGCTGTTACCTTTTTTTCTTCTTTTTTGATAAGTAAACAAGTATTATTAATTCAAGAACGGGCAACAACTGCCAATTACAAAAGTCATTATGCCCTATCTACGTAGGCGCATTAGAAACTAAGAAATCATGAAGGTCCATGCCATTAAAGTCCACAACAATAGCCCAAGTACAAAGAGTCCTAAAAAAGAAAACTTTTAGCTCCGCCATAGATCTATCTTTGTCTTCAAATGTCCTCTCATTGCGCTCCTGCCACAAGCACCACATAATATAGATAAGGATCATCTTCCAAACCGTTTTGATTTGTTGCACACTTCGAATAGATGTCCAGCACGCCAATATTTCCACCACGGTTTCTGGCATAACCCACGCCAGGTCCATTCTTTTAAACACCTCATTCAAGAGAGTCCTGGCTACCTCACAATGTAAAAGTAAATGATTCACCGACTCACCCCCTCTTTTACACATGCAACACTAGTCTGTAATGATTATGCTTCTCTTTCTTATCAAAGAAAAAAATTATCCTCCTCTTTCTCAGATTATCTGTAGTGAGAATCTTGCCTAAGGAAGCTGTCCAAACAAAGAAAGAAGCTTTGGGAGGAACCTTGTGCCGCCAAAGCCTTATCCAAGGAAACTGTATCTCAGGAACTTGTGTGAGGACCTTATAAAAGGAACGAACAGTGCACACCTCTCTCCCTATAGGACTCCACCACAAACCATCTTCATGTTGGATATTTGGACGCAAGAATACATGAGACTATAAAAATCTACAAAACTCCCCATATCCCAATCTTATGCCGCCGGGTTGAAATTGATATTCCAGTGAATACTCTCTCCTGAGATTCCCATAACCTCCGCCACTGTGGCATCTTTGGCACTTACAATCAAGAAAAGTATAGGAAACAGATCTTGGAGAGCACTGTTGCCACACCAAGCATCCTTCCAAAATTTGATCCTGGAGCCTTTACCTAGCTGAAACCTAGTATGATGATGGAAGACCTCCCACCTTCTTCTTATATGCTTCCATAGCCCCATTCCATAGGCGCTTCTAACTTCTCTAGTACACCATCCCTCCCATAAACCACCATATTTGTTCTTGATCACAGTTTTCCACAAGGCTTCTGGTTCCTTGATATATCGTCACAGTCATTTGCCAAGTAACGTGCGATTAAACAACTTCAAATTTCTAATACCCAAACCGCCACCAGAGATAGGACGGCACACCATCTCCCACTTGACTAAATGGAATTTAAACTCTTCTCCTAAGCCACCCCACAGGAAATCTCTCTGTAGCTTCTCAAGTCGACCTGCCACACTTGCCGGTATAGAGAATAAGGATAAGAAATAAGTGGGTAGATTATAAGGTGTACTTTTGATCAATGAAATCCGGCCCCGTTTTGACAAGTACATTCTCTTCCACCCTGCCAGTCTCCTCTCTATTTTTTCAATCACTATACCCCAAATTGAGCACACCTTTGAAGCTATACCCAACGGTAGTCCCAGGAATGTCATAGGAAGAGATGTTATCTTGCAAACCAGTGTGCCAGCCAACTCTCGTATATTCTGAACTTCTCCAATCGACACCAACTCGGATTTATCATAGTTCACTTTTAAGCCGCCTACTCCTTCAAAACAAAGAAGCAATGCCTTCACAGCCCGCAACTGGTCTTGATCGGCCTTGCACATAATAAGCGTATCATCTACAAATAGCAAATGAGAAATAGTAGTAATACCCCTACTCGAAGATCCAATTTGGAAACCACTAACAAACCCATTAGCCAACAAAGCCGAAATCATCCTGCTTAGTGCCTCCATAACAATAACAAAAAGTAAAGGAGATAACGGATCATCTTGTCTCAAACCACAAGAACTCGGGAAGAAACCGTCTAGGCTGCCATTGATCAACACAGAGAACCTTGCCGTGGATATACACTAGTTGATCCAAGACCTCCACCTTTTTCCAAAACTATACCTACCTAGTAGATATAGAAGGAAATCCCAATTAACATGATCATACGCCTTTTCCATATTTAACTTACACATAATCCCTGAGTTGCCAGCCTTTAGACTACTGTCCAAACATTTATTGGCAATCAGAACCGCATCGATGATCTATCTACCCTTTACAAAAGCATTTTGAGACTTAGAACAATCTTCCCCAAAACCTCACTTAACCGATTAGCAAACACTTTTGAAATAATCTTGTATACTCCATTCACTAAGTTAATAGGCCGAAAATCTATGATCTCAATAGCTCCAACCTTTTTAGGTATTAATGCAAGAAAAGTGGTGTTAAGACTTTTCTCAAAAGGGGAGGCTACTTATTGAGGAGCAAGGACATAAAACTTTGTTGGTCGCAGAGTTGGAGAGCATAATCTTACAAGAAGAAATGTCATGGCGCCAAAAGTCAAGAGCACTATGGTTAAAGGAATGGAATTGGAGCACGAAGTTCTTCCATAGAATTGTAAACTCTCATAGAAGAAATAATAATATTGAGGTGCGGAAAATTGAAGGGGTGGAGTGTAGAGAAGAAGTGGTTATTCAAGATCATGTGGTTGATTTCTTTGAGAAGCTCCTTACTGAGCATGTGGGGTGGAGGCATACTCTTGATGGATTGGTTTTTGACACTATTGAGCCGGGGGATGTAGCTAGGATGGAGAGGGCTTTTGAGGAGGAAGAGGTGTTTGATGTAGTAAGGAAAATGGTAAAAGATAAGGCTCCCGGACCTGATGGTTTCTTTATGCGTTTCTTCCAAGAATGTTGGAAGGTGATAAAAGAAGATCTATTGAAGGTGTTTCAGGAGTTGTTCTTTCTAAATCCTGTATTTCCATCCACTTGGTATTTTTGTTCTCCTCTATATTTCCAAAAGACTGTTTATTCCACTCCTTTGAGTCTCTTTAAGGCTTTCAGTTTGTTCGCAAAAATGAAACTGGGTATACCATTGAACTGATACGAAATCCACCATTGTTTGACCATTTCCAGAAAACCTTCTGATTTCAACCGCATGCTCTCGAACTTAAAGTACCGTCTACCACTATGAATGCCTCCACAATCAAGAAAAATAGGCTAATGATCCGAAGCTAAGCGTATCAACCGCTTTTGCCATACGTTAGGAAAATGGCTTTCCCACTCAAGTGAAATTAAGAAACGAACCAAGCGAGACTAGGTCTGATTATTTGACCATGTGGCAAGGCCCCCTGCAAGTGGAAGGTCTATCTAGTTCAAGTCAAATATACATTCTGAGAACTCCCAACTTGTTGGCCTCAATCTTCTACTTCCGAAGCTTTCACTTTGGAATCTAACAACATTGAAATCACCCCTAATACACCAAGGAAGCTCCTGCCAACTATGTATCCCTGCTAGCTCATCCCACAATAATTTCTATTGGCATCTAAATTTGGCTCGTAAACACATGCAAAAGCCCACAAGAAACCATTGGACACATATTTAAAAGAGCACGCTATCCTATATCTCCCTATATAGTCTTCCACTTTCTCCACCACCCGCCTATCCCACATCACCACAACTCTTCCCGATGCCCCTGAAGAGGCCATGTATACCCAATCTACATAATTACCACTCCATAAACTCCGCACAATCTTCCTATTGATTATCTTCAGCTTCGTCTCCTGTAAGCATACAATGTCCGCTTTCCACTCACGAAGCAAGTGCCGAATCCGAAGACACTTCTCTACCTCGTTAAGACCACAGACATTCCAAGACACAACCTTTGGTTTCATTGGGGAACAACCGGCCCCTTCCCTTTTATCCTATTCCTATTGGAGCTACCCTCCGAATTCATCGACCACATCAATCTTTTAAGCTCCCGACTTTTCTTCGAATCCCCCTTCCTTTTTTGATGATGTCTGGCTTCTATGGCAGTTAACAAGACTATGAACTGCTCTTCATACCCCTCACACTCAATCCCCCACAAAATGTTGGATCTCTTTCACTTTATGTATTACCCAATTTGAAGCTTGGTCTGGAAAACTGTAGTTTAATGGGATAGGATTCCCCATCCTGTTATTCTGGAAGTTCTGAAACTCTTCACCCACTAAAATCTCATCCAAACCCATCTGATCGCAAGCCTCAGGGAGGAATAATTCGTCCTCCACAGAATGTATAAGGTCTCCCAAATCCTCATCCTCCTCAGCCAACACAAAATCCTCAAAAGGTTTGACAGTCAGTTCCGCTGGAGTCAAAACCACGCCTCCACCATTCGTCAATGAGTTCTGAGCCTCCTTCGATGGAGAAAAACAAGATCCAAACTCCACCAACGCCTTTTGCGTACAGAACGTAGGCGGTACATCATCTGCGACCTCCTCTACTTCCGTTGGCGATGTCTGTGCAACTGTCGCCTGAAACTTCTCCATCGGCAGGCTATCCGGCACGAAGCCGAGACTGTGCAGCTCAGCTGAAAACCCTGGGCTAGGGGCTGGGTATTACGACCTTGGGCTAAAATTCCCAGGGCCCAGGCCCACTACATTGGACCTTGGGCTGAGATGGCCCAGCCCCATCAGAAGGAGCCGAACCCATCTGCGACTTGGGCCGAGAAGGCCCACCAACCTTACGCCAAACAGCCCGCCCCTTTCCACTTTTAACTTTCTGCTGGGCCTCATTTTGGTCTTTACTAAGCTCGTCACCCGTAACCTTCCTTTTTCCTTTTAAGCCTCCTGTTTCATCACTTTCCTTAACAGACTAACAAAAGTCATGATCCCAACCATACCCCTCTGCAGAAACTGTAGTTGACCCTGCATCTCCAGCAACATCCTTCAGACCTCCCACGCCTCCTGATAGGCTGCAGAACTCCTGCCATGGGAGTGGCTCCAACATACAGCTTCGATGGATCTTTTCGAACGCCAATGCTCCTGCCCCCTGTCAGAGCCTCTCGCACCGCCATCACGTTCCCTCACAATGTTCGGCATCGTCAGAGAGAGAACCTTCTTATATGACCAGGAATGGTGCCTCACCGCCTCCTTACCATTACTCGGCTAACCTCCACTAGGCAAACCACCCACGTTAGGAACCTCCTTACCTTGTTCTAACAGCACCTTCCGCATCTTCCTCCAACCCCATCCATTCTCTCTTTCTGGAATGCATAAGACATTCCTCCTCCCCCTAGTTATACTCAGAAACTTCAAGATATCTCCCTCTGCGATTTGAGCAGCGTTGAGCAATAAAACTACAATATCCTTCTCCAGTTGCCGAATACACCTCCTTCTTCCCCCCTCTTAGGCTCTCCTCTAACACCTTTCCATGCCACTACGTTGAAGATGGTCCCAGCATCACCGCATGTTCTGTCTTCCAGCTTCTCTCGGTGACTCGCATCAGTCCTCCACCAGCCTTTGACAAAGTAAAATACTTGGATTCAATCACCACCTCTATAGGACAACCCATCTTAACCACCGCAAAGACTTAGGCTTCGTTTGGAACATGAAGTACTCTCAATTCATCTCAACTCATTATTATAACTTTTTCAAATTCTAACACAAAATATAATAAACAATTTAACTTTTTCAAATTCCAAAACAATAATAATATTAAAAAATAATATTCTAACAATATTTTATTATCTCAACTCAACTCAACTCAACTCACTTCAACATCCAAACTCACCCTTAAAATCCAGTTAACGTAGCAACATTAACGAGAAGAAACGTTACAGGAAGCAACGAGAAGAAGAAAAAAATGTGCATGTGTACGGAGATAGGGTACAGTTCTTGCTTTTGTCAGGATTCTTGGAACTACAGATTACTTACCATTCTGTTACCTTATTTCTGTAGACCTTTTAACATGATCCTAGTCCTTCGTGAAAGATACTGTTGCTTTTGTTTTGAATTGCTTGTATATACAGATGAAGGATGGGTCAGAGGACAAACTGTCAGAAACATGTAGACCTGTCTTATAGTTAAGTAAAATCTTGTGAAAATAAGTGAGAAATATTTTTTGCTACCTTTTTCTTTGAGAATGTTTCAGATTACTGAAATAGTCATTATCATCATGAAGCGATAGCTCTTATTGAATGGGCACTTCTCCATGCCATGTGCTGTTTGTATGACATTTTCCAAATCTTTGTGTTGATTATTATTAGTTAAAATAGAAGCGTGGTGTAGGTTCCCAGAATCTAAATGGTCAATGTTTATTACTAAATCAGGTTTTGATGTGTCTAAATTGTATTTTACAAATTTTAGTTATGTTTTAGATGAGATGATGTCAAATTCCTGAAAGGTCAATGACTGTGACCTGTCGTAGTTATTTAGTTAAAGCATGCTGTCATTGCATGTTCTAGGATATGTCCCTGTGACCGTGCTGCATTTTCTTCCCCACTGCCAAACTCTTGTCCCATCCAACCTCCTATGAAAATATTTATAATAACAGTGGACCGTGTGAGCATCTTTATTTTGCAAATGTCATCATTGGAAAGTGGAGTAGTTCATTTGGTCGTAGTTGGAAGTGCCCCCTTCTCCCTTCCATGAGGATTAAAATATAGCATTCATTCCTTTAAGTAAAAGCTTCTGTTTTTTTCCTTCTTGTCCTTAAATGGTGTGTGTTTTATATATACTACATATTAGCTCTCTAGCTGGACTGTGGTGGAGTGAAAGCTCTCTATCAACTTAATAGGAAGAAGTGACTGGCAACTGCCCTTTGAGGTTCGTGGTTTGTTCACTTGGCAGGAGGGTACAACTACTGAACCATTTCTTAGTAAATAGATTTGGAAGTCTGTGCATAAAGTGGCAGTTTGTTGTGGAGAAAGTGTAAGGTGGTCTTGAAAGGATTGAGTTTTTGTAAAGTGGACTAAATCCTTCCGAGTATAGAGCATGGAAGTGTTAAGAGAGGCAAAAAGTGGCTTTTCCTTTTGGTTAGAGATAATTTTCTTTGGTGAAAAGGTGTTTTAGTGTGTCTTTAAAGGTACAATTTCTTGATTGATGGAATACTTTTCTGATGGATCTTCAATTGTGGATTTAGTTGGGGTGGGGAGGCTATGCAGTGAGTTATTTACCTGTCTTTTTTTTTTTTCCCTTGAATGGTAAAAAATGGGTATATGATATACTCTATGATATACTCAAATGACTGGAGTGGAGCTTTTTGGTGTATTTGATTACAACCCTCCCAGTAAGGGGTGTCGGAGTATTACTGGCATGGACTGTCTGGGTACTTTTGAACCTTAGGAATGCCCCCTTCTTCTTGGACAAGCAATAGGAACAGAATTTGATGGTGGGCCACTTGTGATGGTAGAAAAGATCTTTCCTTGCTGGAGGGTAGAAATGAGAATAATAAAGGCTGTTTAAAATGTAGGGCGCTAATTGAAAACATAATTTACAGCTTCTTCTATATCAGCTGCTGTGTTGAGAGAAGCATGAGCTGAATAGGCGAAAAACTCTTTTGCTTTATTGTGTGAACTTTACTTATTGTAGCTAACTATGTCATCATCAGAGGACATCCTTAATAATTTGACTCTCGTTCACCTTCTTTGTTGATTTATTAGTTAGAATGGGGAAAGGAATGATAGGGTCAAGCTGAGTAGCGTTGAATGGTTTGGAGGCTAGGATAGTATATTGCTCTGGTTTAGGCGTATCCTCAGAACTGCCTTGGCTAAATTGCCAAGCGCTGCTGCCATTTAATGAGCAAATAACTTTTTTACTTGCTGCAATGCAGGTTTTGGACCGTGGGGAGAGGATTGAGTTGTTGGTGGATAAAACAGAAAATTTACAGTTCCAGGTACATGATATTTATAATTCAGTTTTACCAGCCCATCAAGGATTTCGATTTGTTTCTGATTCATTTGCTTATTGGGGTTTTGGTTCTGAATCCAGGCTGACAGCTTCCAGAGGCAAGGCAGGCAACTTAGAAGAAAGATGTGGCTGCAGAATCTTCGAATGAAGCTGATGGTAGGAGGAGCAATCCTTGTGGTGATTGTCATAGTGTGGCTAATGGCCTGTAGAGGTTTCAAATGTTGATGGATAAAAAGCAAAATGGAATCATCTGAGTAGCATCTTGGCTGTTCTTTTCCTGTTATAGTGTGTACAAATTGTTATCATTCCTGTATATGGAGACCGGTGTTGGAAACTAAAACCTTACTGCCTGTTCTACCCTGTAATTAACCTCTGTAATGCCTGATGGTTTCCTAATATAGAGATGATATCTATCGAGTACATACCCATTAAATTTACTCCTTTGGATACCATCTAACATGCTTTGATTAAGCTTCTCTTTTTCCGATTTCACGATGTTTTGAACTTGTAAATCTGAGGCATATGTATATGGGTCCAGTATTTGTTATTCATGAAGGGAAAATGACATTGGGTTTTGTGATTTGCACGTTGAGGGAAGGGATAAAATAAGGGAAATGCTTCTCCCACTGAAGGTGGTCACCGAGGGTGGCTACCGATTGCATTTTTTTTTAATTTTTATTTATTTCTTACTTAATTGTTAAGTAATTATTTTAAAATGAATTTATATTTTTTAAAAAATATTTAATGAATTTAAAAAGAATGAGGTTCCATTTTGTCTCTTTATTTAACTACAGCCAGGTTACGTCAAACCCATAAAATAGCCCCTACACATATTTGTTGCGGCTCAACGGCTAGTTTGGTTTTGATTCCTTACATGTTGGATCTAAAATTTGTGAAAATAATACCGTTATAAGTAGAAATTTCCTTGTCAATGCCAATGTATAGTTTGGTATCAGCAATTGACTGCTTACTAAATACAGCAGTCTTAACAAAATCTTGGTATAAGTGAAATATAAACAAATCTATTAAGTTTTTGAAACTTTATTGGAGCTGAGATTTTAATTTCGAATTTAATTCTTTTTAATTAATAAATACTTCCGACATCAATAATTAAAAAAATTTAATTATTATTATTTTTTTTTTAAAATTTCTGGCAACTAACATTACTCCCATGGAAGATATATTTAGAGAAAAAAGAGAGAAAAATCTGCATTTAGAATATCCGAAAGAGAAGGATATTGGAAAATGTTGACTTCTTTTATGAGTTGGAAAGTACTTCTCAGGAAAAAGACATTGCTGACTGGATATAAAAATTATTTTATTATTATAATTTATTTTAAAATTTTATATAAAATAAAATAATTTAATTTTTTTTAATTTATAAAATAATAATAAATAAAATTTTAAAAATATTTTTTTAAACTCATCTAAAACCGTCTCATATCATACAATCCCATCCGAACTATAAACATATCGTACCATCCCATCCAAACTATACGAACGAGTCTAAAAAGCTGGCCCCACAGGAGCGTGTCAGAGTTACAAACCGTGCCAAGCTCTGTATTTTTTGCAGCCTGCAGCTGCTACATCTCTATTTTATCCTTTCCAATTTCCATACATATTTCCTTCCTTCCTGTTGGAATCGTGGATTCCTCCCTTCCTTCTCAAGCAAAGCTACATATATAATACAGCAGCTTCCTCCACCTACCTCCCTTCCCGTTCGTACGCCTCGTCGGCGTTCGCTTCTCCGTTCACCGGTCGTTTTCAATTCGTTTCATGCTTCATCCTAAATCGGAAATCCATTTCCTAACTAACCAACCCCCATTGTGCTTCGTTCTGTCCCTTTTCTTTTCTTTTATTTTCTTTCTTCCATTAAACGCTTCCATTTGGTGCTTGCTTACGTACCCATTTCTCCGTCTTCTCTTATCTCTGACCATGGGCAATTGCTTTAATAAGTCGAGGAAATCGACCGCCGAGATCGTCCCCCAGGACGTACCTCGAGCCAGAGGTCCCGCCTCCCCTACCGTCAGATTGTATGGATCGTCTAATAGCTTGTTCACCGCCTACATCCGCTTTGCTCTGCTCCACAAGGCCGTCTCGCTCCGCTTCGTGCCCTCCGAGACCCCGAATTTCGGGTACGAGGGGCCCGTCATCCAGGTCGGATCCGAGACCGTTTCGGGCTCCAGGGAGACGCTGCTCCATTACATTGAAGCCCGGTTCCCCCACCCGCCGTTGGTAATTCCTAGTGGCGACGAGGAGGCGACGCCGCCGATAGTGAGGGTTGTGGGGCTGCATCATAGGAGCATTACATGGCACGTGGATAGGCTGGTGAGGTGGGCAGCAGATCTAGAGGCACGTAGAGGGAAGGGGAGCGTCGATCCGGGCATGGGTAGCCCACGCATGGAGGTGAGGAAGTTCGCAAAGAACTACTCGGAGCTGCTGGAGGTGATGCTGGAGCATGCTCAGATGGAGGAGAAGGTCCTTTTCCCCATCTTGGATATGGCTGACCGAGGTAAATGCTCGTCGTTTCCCTGTATTTCGTGCTAATCTACTATACTAATGAGTTCAAAAGATAACTTTTTTCGTAAGTTATGTGTTGAATAATGTTGACAGACGTGAGAGCCCATTGCAGAGATAAACAGGAGCATGCAAAGTTAAGATTAATTTAGTTAATCGGAATCTGCCTTGACTCCAAAAGTTTGGGTTAATTAAGTTCTGATCCAATGGTAGTATAATCAGTCCCTTTGTCTAAACGTTGTTACTCGATAATTGGGCCTGCATGACGAGGTCGAGTTTTAGATGGATAAAGTGCTGTCACTCATTTGGGTCCCTCATTGCGTTATTATTGCTTAAATCATACTTGATCGATGAGTGGTGTTCTAGTGGCACTTCTCTTTTCAGATATGAATTTATGGGAGTCTAATGATGTAGAATTGATGCTTCTCCTCTTTACACAAGTAGTGGAGTTGAGGTTGGAGTGTGGACCCTTCCATGTGCTTGTTCTACCTGCTTTGGCATCTTCCTAGTTGGAGCTATCCCACCAACAGAACAGAAAATCACTAATAAAAAAGTATGTCTTTTGCCACTCCGATGTACAAAAAATAGAAAAATACTGTCAAATAAATTAAAATACATTATTAATACTACGTTCCTCATCTCCACAATGGTCACCAGTTCGAGTCCCCTTAGGGCCACTAGAGGTTAACCTGGTCGTTAACTTCAGGGCCCCATGGGATTAGTCGAGATGCACACAAGCTGGCCCGGACACCCACGTGGGGGGGAAAAAAATACTATGTTCCTCATCTATGTGCTTGCTTGTCATTCTACGGAATTGGGATTTAGTTATATAATATTTCGTTTCTTGAGATAGGGGAAAAAAGTACCAGGAAAAAAGGCGTGGGTGTGTGAGTTGGGGGTGAAATGTTGCTTATTGTTGAAGGAAAGCACTTAACTGAAGATGTTGTAAATGACCATGATGGTGCAGGATTATGTAAAGCTGCTCACGGGGAACATGCAAGGGACTTACCCATTATGAATGGTATTAAAGAAGATATCAAATCTATTGGAGTGATGGATTCTGGAAGCCCTGCCTACCAAGAGGCTCTCTTCAACCTTTCTACTCGCCTCAGATCATTGCTGGTGAGGACTGATCTAAAATAGTGGCATTGGCATATAAGAAACACCAGGCAATGTTTGCACAAGTGACAGAATTTGAATATCATTACGAGACCTTATTTGCCACCGAGGTGGCCTCCTTGATTTTCTTTTACTCTTCTACCAGTCTTGAAGTGCAAGTTAAGATTCACTACCACAAACACTTTCGTGCTTCTAAGTGTGGTGCTAATATGTACTGTACTTATACTGTGTCACAGGAGCATTGTAAACAACACTTTTTAGAGGAGGACATGCATTTACTACCCTTGATGGAGGCAGTGGAGCTGAGCAAAGAGCAGCAGAGGAGAATACTGAAGCAGGGTTTGGATGTGATGCAAGCAACTCACTCACATTTATTTAACTTTCTTCTGGAAGGCCTCCGCCCTCACGAAGCTATGCAGTACTTGGACTTAATCGCCAGCTGCAAAGAAAACAGTCTCCATGCATTGCTAAGGTTGACAGTGGATTAAGGTTTAAGTTTTGGCTCCAATGATTCATATACAGGGATGAGCTACAGGATATGCCATGTTAATAGAAAGAAGAAATAATGGGTGTTTCTCCTCTTTTCTTTTATAGTTAGAACAATGGTAAAGTTTTGTGATGTTGCCTTTGCTTTCATAGCCTATGGGCGTGCCATGGTGAGCCTAGTATTGTAGCCAAGTAAAACAGAACAGTGGGAAAGATTAGAAGGATTTAGGGTGGTTGGAATGCTGATCTTGACGGGGAGGGATGTCAACCTTGCATTCATATTACATTACCTGTTCAGTGTGCCCTCAAATGTATCGTGAACATTAATTTGTACAGAAGTGTATTTGAATTAGAGAGACTAGAGAACATTTTGAAATTGATGTGGATAAAAGAAAGAGATGATTGTTGTGTATACCCAAGTTTCATATGCATTTTCTCCTCCAGCTCTGTTGTGTCAGGTAAATAGAACTTTTTGCCTCCCTAATTCTCAAGGCTTTTCTCCCAAGTTAAATCTACCCATATGAGAGACTTGGAAGATGTTCACACGATTATTGGCTTTTGGGTATGGTTCAAGAATGGGAAAAACTATCAGAGCACTCCTTGCTCGGTTTCTCCCTGATGATAATATATTCCCAATTTATGCCTAAATGTGGTAGGTTGAGTGAGACCATCCGACGTGTTCTTATGGACTTGTATTAATGCTTGAGTTATAAGGAAAATGGCCTCCTGACCATTGGATTCACCATCATTAGTAAATGAACTCATCCATGAATGGATTAGAGCCATGGTGATCCAAGTAATTAAAGTACCACCATTTCCAATTCCCAAATGTGAATTTGTGGAAGCCAACTTTTCCTAGAAAATATCTTCAATTCGTTAGGGCTAATTTGGTTATACAAAATCAAACTATCTCATCTCATCTTATGATATCATTACAATTTTTCTAAACTCTCATATAAAAAATAATAAATAATTCAACTTTTTCAAATCTCAAAACAAAAATTATATTAAAAAATTATATTATAACAATATTTTATTCAATTTTCAACAAAACATCTTATTCATCTAAATTGCGTAATCTCTATTTATATTTTATACTGTGATATAGACTTCAGATGACAATGAATAATGAATATGATATAATTCATGCGCATGACCATATCACTTACATAATAAAATTTAATTTGTAATATTCAAATTTTAAATTTTATTTTTTAAAATCAAATGATTTCTTGTAAATACTTTATTAAGTGTATTATCTACACCAGTTTATAAATAAATTTTTTATTCCAAAATATCTCTCATAGACCAAATATTAATCTATTCTTTTAAGGTATAAATATATTTCTTAGATTATTTACCTCAACATACACCTGCACAATCGGACGTCTGATAATGTTTATGTTCGTTTTGTAATATATAAGTGGGAGTGAAACTTTATTTATTAGTACACAATCCGGGCAGCCGGGCAGGATCCGAGCGCAACCCCCGCAGCGAAAACCTAAACGTTTGCTGCCCTTTTTCTGGCGGGAAACCGAAAATGCTCTCTTTGTGAGCGGGTGGGTGGCGACTGATCCGAGAGAGAGAATGGGATCGGATGCTACTCTGCCCAAATGGGCGTCGAAGCCTTGCATAATGGGCATCGATGAAGCTGGACGAGGCCCTGTTTTAGGTCTTCTCTTTTGTTTTTTTTTTTTTTTTGTTTTTTTTACTTTTTTTTTTCCTTAGTTTTTTAATCGAAATTTCTGGTTTCTGTAAACTTTGTTCTTGTTTTTCATTATACATACATATATTTGTTTCAGGACCTATGGTGTACGGCTGCTTGTACTGTGCTCGCTCCTATCAGAAAACTCTTTCCGCCTTGAACTTTGCAGGTTCAGCTTCAAATAGCTTTTCTCTATTCATTTGTAACTTTTGTGGAATAATGCTAACTCTTAATTGATGGAACTTTGTATGTTTGATGGGTTTTTTTTTATATGTCCTCATTTTATTAAGCTAATAACTAAAACAACAAATAAAATCAAACGGTTACTAGCCTCCATATAAAGCATTGTTTTTATCATTTATTTAAGGAAGTGCCGTGAAGTCGAAGTAGGCCTATGACATTCTTAATAAAGTTGTATTATTTAATACATAAGTGGACCAAAAACCATTAATTCTCTTGATATTTGCTAGCATAGAAATTTCATATAAGTTTTTTGTGCCTCTTTAGGAGAGTGTCTGGTAATTTCTTTAGATATATCTCTGTTTTCAAAGTGAATCAAGCATATTAGTCTTTTGAGAGGACAAAGATATCTCATTTAACATTGAACGTCATTTCAACCTTGAAGTTTAAGAATAAACACTCGACTATATATAAAAAATATGGCTTAGCTGATTTCATATTCTTTTTCTGCTTTTCTTCTTTCCTTTTTCCCCTCCTTAAATTTCTTAAACACCAAACTGTCTATTTATAGTCATAATGGCAAACTAAACAAAGCCAGTAAGCCAAGCTGTCGTACAATACTTACAAAAAGAAAATTTGAATTTTTTATTTTTAATACTCAGAGAAAACTAATATATTGCTATAGAAAGCAACATAATTACCTGGAAATATGACTATTTGGTCTGAAAGGGCCTTGTTATCGGCTGCTCATGGTGCTATCTTAAAGGGGAGGAGTAGCTCCTTGGACTTCTGACTTTTACCTTTGTAGTTCAAAGGATGATATAGTTCACACTGTCTGCTATGAGCTGCTTTCTTGTACAATATGGTCTCAGAAATCACATGACCGACTCAATGACGAGGTGTTCTGTTCTCTGCAGATTCAAAGACACTAAAAGAAGAGAAGAGGGAGGAGTTGTTTGAGAATTTAAAGGCTGATGACTCAATTGGTTGGGATGTGGATGTCATAGATCCAAAGGAGCTCTCGGCCAAAATGTTAAAGAGGTCAGTAAAAAATTTAAGAATCTGCATCTGCTATTTTTGTAGTTTGCTGTTTCTACTGATTTCCTCTTGTTATCAACAGAAATAAGATAAATCTTAATGAAATATCACATGACTCTGCAATTGGCCTCATCAATCGGGTTCTAAACATGGGAGTTCTCCTAACTGAGGTAAAAGTCTTTGCAAATTATTTGAGATTCATTGTTAGCATTAGGCTGGATGCTGTATACATTATACATAACTTTTCAAAGGAGGTTGCCATTTTCAAAAGAAATATCTACTATTCCATATTATTCAGGTTTACCTGGATACAGTGGGTGATCCTGAGAAGTACAGAACAAAATTGTCTCAAAGGTTTCCTGCTATCAAATTTGTGGTTGCGAAGAAGGCTGATAGTCTTTATCCAGTTGTGAGTGGAGCAAGCATAGTTGCAAAGGTTATTAACTCCCCCTTCTCCAAATTGCCTCCATTTTTTAAGAACTTTTTACGCGCCATATCTAAGTTTATCTTTCATTTGACCATGCATGCAGGTCACAAGAGACAGAGCCTTGCGGGAATGGGTGCTTGATGAAACAGCAGATAACACTCACAGGAACTTTGGTTCTGGATACCCTGGAGGTGAAAACTTCTTTCTTCTCTTTTTCCTATGCTGTAAGTTTGTAAATATTATATGGTTATTCTATTTACGAGGTGTCTGGTTATGTTTTATTTTTATAGATCCTGAAACCAAGGCCTGGTTGGAACATCACAAACACTTGATTTTTGGATTCCCATCGCTGGTTCGTTTTAGTTGGGGTACATGCACTCCCTACTTGAAGGACATGGCGGAAGTCTTATGGTCGGTCCTCATTTCACGTTCTCTTGGCAATTCCTATTTCAGTTTTTAGTGTCATATTGATTTCTTATCAGGGGAAAAAAAAAAAAGAAGTGTCAGTTCATATTGAAAACATGCCTGGCTTATATATACTCTATTTTTCAATGTCCATATACATTCCACTACATGGTTGCCTATAATCTTGAGCATACATGAAATATTGATACTATAATAGCCCGTCGAATAATGATATGATTGTAACTACCTCCCAGAAAATGTGTTATAAAAGATTTAATCAATAGATTTAGTACCTCAAGCATCCCATATGGATAGTGAATGAGGATAGCAATACATTAAAATAGTACCTCTATATTTTTCTCTGGCTAAGCTCTGAACTAAATTTCAGACATATGCCTTCATTGAGTTGAGCCAAACTAGGTGTATTTTGGAATTTTGTCACGCATGGAATCTCAAATATCACTTGATGCCAAAAAAAAAAAAAAAAAAAAAATAGGGGAATACAGTTTTAGGCAGCAACTTTATCATATGTTGGTAACTAATAACATTGCCTTGGGAGTATTGGAATTTTTTATATGATACCTTCAATTGAATGAGGAATTTAGTTAATTCATTTCATAATATCTTCAACTTCACTCTTGTACCTGGGCTATTCCTTTTGCATTTTGTTAATAGAATCTTCAATTACTTATCAAAAGAAAAATATCTCCAACTTTTGTTTTATTTGATTTTTATACTCGAATTCGAAGACTGGTTAGAAGTAAATACGCACCTTATGCTGTTTGAAGTGGTGCTTTGATGTACTGATAAAAATAAAAAAAAAAAAAAAAAAAAAAAAAAAAAAAAAAAAAAAAAAGAGGTGCTTTGATGTTATCTGATTTATTCCCCAATATAAGATTTTCATTCTAATTTGGAGGAGGCAGAGTAGTTCAGACTGGGGTTTTTCCTCTTGTTTTACTTTAGGTGCTCTTACAGAAAATTCCTTATTGAGAGCCTATGCACCCCTGGGATTAGTCGGGACTTTGTTCCTAGACACCCGGTGCCAATAAAAAAAAGAAGAGACACAGTAGTAAAAAACTCATTGAAAAAAAAGGTAAGGTGGGTCATAACACTATAGGATATATTAGTGTGGTAGCATGACTATATGGCATCAATTTATGTTCAGAGCAGATGCTTGGGGTAGTCTTTCTTGGTAAAGGTCAATTTTATTTTCTTTTTCAGTTGTGGATTTGTGTGTGACTTCGAGGGGCTCCTTCTGAACTAGCCATTGGATTTTTTTTTTCTTTCTCAGCTCTTTATGACAAAATCAAATTGAGTGGAAAACTTGAACCACTTTCCATTGAAGAGGGATGTACCTCTGTAACATGACACATCCATATATTTGCTGTGAACATCTTAGTTATGTGCTGATGTGATGTGTGTGTGCGCGTTATCAGCATCCATTCCTATTTGCCCTTTCCCCCCTCATAATCCTTTATGTCAATTTTATTTATATCAGCTCTTTGATCTTCTTGTAGGGAATCTGATAAAATGGACGAAGAAGGCTCTGGAAGTAGTCATGGCAAGCGGCAATTGAAATTAAGCAATGTTGGTTTCACCCCATCCAAGAGGAAGAGTGAAGAAATTGAATCGAGTGGAAAGGGACGCTGCAAGTTTTTCCAGGCTCGCAAACTTGAGCAAGTCGTTCATTTCTGACTTGTCCCAGTTTTCTACAAGTTCAAGTAACTATCTTATATTATTCCTCCATATGGAATTTCACTTTAGCATGTATAATGATTGTAGATGTGGGATTCCAGCCTTGGTAGATGTACACTAATGAAGTGGGGTTCACGTTGAAGAATTTGATTGAAAGATTATGGAAAATGATATATTGAGGTTGCCTATCTTATAAATTATTCATGCATCACCATAACTGATGCAGTTAGAAAAAAAGTGTTTCAGATTGTTTTTGAGCCATGGATTATATCAGATGCATACACACTTTCACGCATAATTCTTTATAGGTCCTCGGAGAAGGCTCAGTTTTAGTTTTAATGGCTTAATTACAAGAGCCTGCCATTCACCGAAAGAGTGCTTCCTATGATAATGTGAGCATATGACGAGTTGAAATTTTAAAACATAAATAGAGCAGCAGGACTACTTGGTTCTGCTCATATTCATTCTCGGTTTCAATTCTTCTATTGAAAAAAATGTTATATCTTTTAATCGTCGTCCTTTCATCATTTCCAAAATCATCCTGCCTTTTTTTTTTTTTTTTCGGATTTTTTTCTTACTGGATTTATACGTTTAAGATTATCTTGAAAGATCTTCATTTTCCACCCACCGACAAATTAATCTAAGCTACGCAAATGCAAAATAATGTATGAATGTATCAAGCTTCTTGTTTGCATTTAAAACACACCTCAATTCATTTCAATTCATCTCATCTCATTATTACAACTTTCTTAAATTCTCACACAAAATATAATAAATAATTCAACTTTTATTTTACTATTTACAAATCATCCTAACTCATCTCTGAATTCATAAGGGTTGTCCCACAACAGACAACCTTTATGAACGGTAAAAAGCAACATATTTGTTTCCCGATGTTAGTAATATAAACCTGCAAGGAGAGCGGCCAAGGTGTTTGCAACCAAGATTGAAAGTCCTAGGGAGTTCCGGTTGCGGTTGCCAGACCCACGATGATGGTTGTGGTGTCGGTTATTGGCAGCACCGGCCGCATATACTGGGATGGTAGCTGTACCTCCTTGCGTATTAGGTGATTTCGTACCACCATTATTTCCATTCTCACCATTGCCATTGGATCCAACACCACTAGTAGCTCCATGACCATGGGCACCTTCAATCTTCCTGTTATGTTTTATACCACTCCCACCACTTTCAGCAACAGAACCGCTGCCGTACCTGCTAGCAAACTTTGCTCCCAAGTGAGTTTCCTGCAGAGGAACTGCAAATGCGACATTAGGAATCAAGACATGGTTTTTGTTATGTCGAGTTTTTTAATCCAAGTGTTAGCAATCTGCGAGGATTAAGTTAGTTGATGCTAAATGCTGATGCTGGATTATTAAGTAATCCAATCTTAGGTTAGATGTCTCTGCCAAATTCGTCAAGCCAGGACAAGATCAACGCGGTCCATTCTCAAAGTATTAATCTAATATTGAACCGAGTCTCTCCTACTAATCTTCACTGATGCTAAAAAGAACGCAAGTGATAGCAAACCAATGGCAGAAACAGCGTATGATGCAGAAGAGATCTAATCAGGTTTCGGTGGGTGCTCCCTCTTCAAGTATAGAGTACAGACAGCAGTAGGAATAAGGTTCTCTTCATTTTGTGCATGATATCCTCTGCTCTTTATATATGATGAATGTATGGGAACCTTGAAACATCTTAATCAACAGATTCATATCCTCTGCTCTTTATATATGATGAATGCATGGGAACCTTAAAACATCTTAATCAACTAATTCTAAGCTTCTTACTGCCACCGAATGGTTCGACGTAAAATATATGAATCCCTGTTGTAGTACCATAGGAATTTTCTACAGCTGTATAATAATCCCTTTTCAATGTGGAGACAGGAATTTTTTGCCACTTGAGAGATTCAAAGTTTCATTTATGTTATGTCCTAATTAAGAAGAAATCTAGTTTTGATACCCTTGAGTCTTTTTGCCAAAAGGCTAGTCTCTTGTAAAGTGGAAGGTCTCAGGTTAACCTTGTCATGTGCTATTGTTTCATGAACTAAAGGAGCTAATAATCTTAATTACATTTAACTATTTCAGTATGTGATTCTCTTAAATCAATCACATCTAAACTAGCAGCATGAATTCTACTTTGATCGTGTAGTTTCTTCTTCTGAGTGTCATGTCCTTGCAATCTCCGATTTGATCCATTGTTGACTGCACTTTGAACATGGGATTGTAGCAAAAGAATTATAACTTCTGTTATTGGTAAGTATGGATCATATAAGTCTCAAAAGTTCAGTGCCTGAGAAGCAAGGATGTTAGGAATTACTGGTTGAAAAGCCCGTCTAAAGAGAACTCGAACTAAAAACAACTTAAAAATATAATACAGGGGGGCATACTGCCTTCTGAAGAGAAGATGAAGGTGCAAAAATACAAAGTTATGAGAAAAATTTGAGAAACAGATAACAAAGATAAAGGGTTAGTACAGTACCTGAAGAAAGCAAGACCTTCCAAAGAGGGGATGAAGTTGAACAAATACATAGGTAAGAGAAGAATATGAGAAACAACCCTTTTTCTATACTACCCATCTGCCTTCCTCCTAGCAATACATACATAGAGCTTCTGAACTGTATCCTCGAAATCCTCTCTGTTTGTATGTGCATCCATATAATAAAGTAGTTCTATTGAACTATCTTTTATAGAGGAGGTATATATGAGTAAAGTAGAGAAGATGAGAGAGACTTTATCTTTTAACTCGGAGGTGATGATATCATTCGACAGAAAAGATAGTGACAATAGTATATGCCCCAATAATGATCATAGAAAAGAAAAAGGACCACTTTGGACAATGGTTTGCCTCTTATTGTGGCTGAAAATCGAACCCACTTTCCTTTCTGGTCCACAAAAGAGCATTAATCTTGTTTATGAAACTGGTGTCACCATACTGTATGTAGTCTCTGAATCACAGTCCTCCTCCATGACCGGTTTCACGAGGATAAATATATAATTCTCTCATCATTTGTTTACATAAATATTATTAGGAGTCATGATACTTCTGATTAACGGATTACAGAAGTATTCAATTTCATTTCTTGAGAGAACAGATTTTCCAAGAGGATCGAGCAGTACACTACAATTTCCGGATCATGACATGCATCCTTGCTATGTATGTACCTTACCAAGCGACATGACATGTGACACATGAAGTACGATCGGGACAAAGAATCGTTTTTTGTTTTTGTTTTTTTGTTTTAAATGGAAAGACAGATAGAAATATTGAAAAAGGAACTCATTCATGATGTTTTGAGTATAGATGGAATAAAAAGGAATGTTATACACCCCACACCTTGTAGCTTTTTCATACCTGTTTAAGGAGGACGATGCCCAAAGGAAGCAGCCCGATTCGGATGAGGAATCTATTCTGTCAGCCCAAAAAGTTAAGTTGATACAATGTGCCAAAGCCTGATCAAAATATATAGAGAAATGATCTGTATAAGTGTTTTATTGCAAAGATCAGATTCGTTGTTCTGACCATCTTTTAGCTAATTATATTGTTATTTGATAAAGTACAAGTATGGAAAGTACTTGCGTGCGTGCTTAACCATCATAAATATGCTTTGAACAGAAGGATTGAGATGAATTTAGACAGCATATATCTACATGCAGAATCTCCGCCAAACTTGGTAGAAACGAAGAAGATCAGCATCACAAGAAGTCAGAGATATTAGGCAAATTAAGGGTAGGTTTGGATACAGAAGTGAGAAGTAACGGGTTATTTACAAATTATTTCATTTCATCTAATTTTAATTAATAATCTCATTATTATTTATAAATCATCTTAACTCATCTCAAATAATCTCATCTCATTATTCAAACAAACTTTATAGATCGCAGCAACAGTTACAAAACTATAATAGGAGCGCTCGCGCGCGCGTACGTAGGTTGCCATAGAGTCATGATTTGTAATCGGTTACGTACACGTACCCACGTTGCAACATGCAAAAGTTGGCTATCTTGAATGTTCTTTCTATTGATAATATAGTACTTCAAATTATAATATTATTTTGCAGATTTATTTTTATATAATTTTTTTTATAAATAAAATATTCCTCTTTTAAAATACATCGTATGAGAGTCAAGGGAAATGAAATGGGACATGTACAATTGATGAGTGTTAGGATTTTAGATATATATACGTACATGCAATGATGTTGATTTGAAACGAGATTAATTATGTAAATGGTTGAACATGCATCATGATCAATGTGTTAATATATTTTTAGATCGTGTGGAATTAGGATGTTGATCTTTCATTTGCATCATGCATGGCCAGTAATTAATATTATATATAATGTATTATTTGGTGTCACTACAAAAAATCTGGCGGCCATTTGCGGTGAGGTATTGTGAAGCAAAGGGCATACTTTTCCCCGCAAAACATTTTCCCTAATAGAAATTCTTTTGTGGAAAATTTGTTGAAAATAAAACGTTTGAGTTGATCAATTGCGGTGACCTTTGGATTTCGTCGCAGATAATATATTTTGCCGTGAAGATATTTCGTCGGAATTAATAGATTCCATGCGAGGTATAAACATTTTTCAATCTTTTTGGTGGCTTATGACTTGATGCTGCGATACACATGTCGCTGCAAAAAGAAATAACCCGTGATTTCCGTTCTTGTGTAGGCGGACTTATTTGTGGCGGCCCAAAATCGCAGCAAAATATCTTTTTTTATGGTGAATTTCTCAGTCGCCAGAACAAGAATGCGGCTACAGAAAATTGTGGTCTCTTGCGTCCAAAAATTTCTCGCCCTATTTTTGGCCGTAAAAAAGGCTTTTTCTTGTAGCATGTTTTTGTTTCTCGGTTTTGTTAATCAGAAGCAAATAGTTTTGGTTTTGTTAATCAGAAGCAAATCATTTGTGGAGTAATGGTGAATCACGTGTTCGTTCTTTTGTTTTTTTTCTTCTTAAAAATATATGTTTTACATAAAAATATTAATGACTTTCACAGCAATATATTAGAGTACTAACAACATCGGATAATATTTTCAGGATAACTTTTAAGGTTTTGTTTGGGTAAATAATTGAAAATAAGTAATTTTTGTTGACAAATTGTATAATCCCAATGGAAGGTCTAAATCATATCGCCTATACTCCAAAAAGATTAGTTACTGATATAATTGGAGCTCCATTAGAATCTTATAAAGAGCAAGAACTTCTACTTCCTAAACAATGTGAGATCTCATACACCACTTACTCTTATCCTTATCATATGAGGTGTCACAATCTCCCACTTTCAATTCTCGACTTCCTCGTTGGGCTAATCCATCATAGGTGGCATGGCTCAAGTCCCACATTTCTAGTTGTGATATTCTCTGATACTATTTGTAACGCCCAAATCATATGACCTAAACTTCAAAATGACTAGTTAATAATATAATTAGAGTCCCATTAAAACCTTATAAAGAATAGAAACTTCTATTTTCTAAGTAATGTGAAATTCTATACATCACTTACCATTATCCTTATTATATGAAATGTCATATAAATTGTTCTGTAGAAAATATTTGAAATAAAATGGTCATTATTAACCATTTTTTCTTGGTAAATCTACTTAAAAGCTCAAGGAATTAACTATCATTCAAAACTTACGACTGGTAGAGATGTAACTAATTGAACTGCAAAGACCACTAAATTAAGGATATTAATTTACTTGCAGCCTCCTCGTGCTCCTCTCACCTTATAGAAAGATTAGGTACATTCTTATTTAATTAATTTGCTTAAAAAAATAAAATGAAATTGTTAAGTTTTTTGGGAGCTATAGTCAATGTAAACTAAAGAAATGATACTAGCCCATTTTGGAGGGCTTGGCCGCTATAAATTGACTGGACCCAAAAAATAAATAAAAAAATAAAAAAAGTAGGTGGGATTCAATTGACTCGTGAGAGAACTATCATTCTTGTGGGGTGACTGTGAAACTCGTGTGAGAACTATCATTATTGCAAACTGAGAAAATTGTGCAACACATTGGTTTATATATCTTGTCATCCACCAACCATCCAATGTTCCTTTCACATGGCCACTAAAAAGATACAAGATGACAAAATAGAGTAACTTGATATTTGATTTTTAAGAGAAATTTAAATTTAAATTCTTGTAAATTATATCCTATTATTAAATGATGTGCTGTACATACCGACTTATAAATATAATCTGTTATCTTTTCTTTCCATTACTTTGTACTAAAAGTGAGAAAGAAAATTAGCAGTAGTATGTGAGCTTGACTTTCATCAATATGCTTCCATTGAATAATTCACGTAAATGCAACAAGAGGAATATTATGCATCAGTTGTTATTTATTTTCACACTCTACACCTGTAACATTTTCATAGGATGTAAAATGTGGGATAGTGAATAGTGACTAATAAAAAAAATTTTCATGCAACAAATATGGAAATCCCATGAAACCCATGCAAGTTGGAATTTCATTGCATGCATTGATTATCTACTTCGAGTATTGTCCGTTTGCTTATTTCCTATGATGATACCAAAGCATGGATTCATATTTTTGTCAGGTAATACTAGCCATAAAAAAAATATGGCAAGATTTGTAAGGAAAATGATTCTAGCGTTTGTTTTTGTTTTTTGTTATATATATATATATATATATATATATATATATTTCAGTGCCACATCATTTCTTATGTAATAAGATTGCCATGGAATTGAAAGGTATTGATGTTAAGATTTTTTTTTTTTTTTTAATTTAAAATGACAATAGGAACATCGTTGTCAATATCCATTATATTTTAAGTATATTTCACCACTTTCATCAACAAAAATAAAATGCAATTAAAAGTATCTTTTCAATGTAATCAATCACTTTCATGAATATAACCAAAATTACTGAAAATGCAATTCAAAACTATTTCTCAAAATTATTAAAGACAATTATACGCGATATTTTTATACAAAGCAAGCCGGAAAATTGAAAATAAAATGGGTCAACCTAAAAGAGTTGTGTTATTTGAGTTGGATAGTGATAGAGTTACTATTCTATTACTACTCATTTATTATTTATAGTTTATTTAAAGTTTTTATTTTTTTTATCATTTTTTTAAAATATTTTTTAACATCTTTAACTATTAAAAAAATTTTAAAAATATATAATTTTATTAATAGTTACTTTTTTAATTATTAAATAAAATATAAAATTAATAAAAAAATTAAATATAAAATAAATAATAAATAAATAAGTTATGATTTTTCATTTGAGTTTAGGTATGAAAACCTCGAAATAATCGAAAAGATATGTATTGGGTCAAACGCAGAAACTCAATCAAAATACTTGGGGTCCAGTCGGCGTACGCCATTCCTCGTGAAACTCTGCATTTACACCAAAAGTACGACAGTGGCTCTTTGTTAGGTTGGGATGTCCTTGATCCAGGATTCCACCATTTCATTGAAAACCTCCTCTCTAAAAACGCTCCATAAATGAAGCTCCATTGATGGTGGCTCCGAGCCTCCGGCGGATCTCTCCTAACTCGTTATTTTAATATATACACACACACACACACACGAAACAAGAACAAGAATTCAACTTCAAGCACGGCGATGGGTCCCACCTTCCCCAAAATTCCAACCCCAAAAAGTTCAACCATGACAATTTGAAGAGGAGAGAGAGAGAGAGAGAGAGAGAGAGAGAGAGAGCTATTCTTCCTTTTGTCCTCCCGCTCTCTCTATTTACTTGTCATATAAGGCGATATACCCTTCCACCACTCTCTCACATTGCTCTCAGATTCATATTCATATTCAATCTGATTTCGCTCAATTTGCTTTTGCGAAAATGGCGGTTGAGGCTGAGAAATGGGTGCATATGGTGACGGCGCAGACCCCGACGAACATAGCGGTGATTAAGTACTGGGGAAAGAGGGACGAGACCCTAATCCTTCCCGTTAATGATAGCATCAGCGTCACGCTTGATCCCGATCACCTCTGCACCATCACCACCGTCGCCGTCAGCCCCTCCTTTGACCGCGACCGCATGTGGCTCAATGGCAAGGTAAGTCTAGTAGAAAGAAAGTTTTTTATCTGCCTTTTTTGGCTCTTTCTCAATTCCCTCGGAACTAAGATGTGTTTGGCTGCTGAGAAAGCGGGGTGAAAGAATAATAGAAAATTTTGTTTCTTTAGTCAAACTGCTTTGTTTGATACCATAATGGACCGTTTGTTCAAAGAGTAAGTGTCGGGGAGGCAAAGAGATTGGAATTTGGAACGCTTAAATTATTCGGTGTCTATTAATAATGATTTTTGAATCGGTGAATATTGGAGTTGACTGGATTCGGCTTCATATAATTGATTAGCTTCAAGAACCGAAAATTCAGATTTGGCTTCACGCAAACGTATAGATGTTTCTGGGTGGCCGTTATGAAGGACCTAATTAAAGAAACGAAGAGAGAGACACATCTATAATTATAGTGATTGATGATGTATGGGGAAAAAATAAATCGTAATTTTGATCATTAACCTGATTGAAGCATGGAAATGCATTACTATTTCAGATTTACAAAACAAGACCTTTACCTCTAGCGGAAATGAAACATCGAATTAGTCCTTCTCGTCATTCTTTTTATCCTAAATACCGTGATCCTTTGACTTTTGAAGTTAATTCCTGGTGTCTTTTGTTTCTGTTGGTTAGTGTAGGAGATTTCCCTTTCCAGCGGCAGGTTCCAAAGTTGTCTGAGGGAAATTCGCAGTCGTGCTAGTGATGTCGAGGATAAGGAAAACGGTATCAAAATTGCAAAGAAGGATTGGGAAAAACTGCACTTACATATTGCTTCTTACAACAATTTCCCTACTGCTGCTGGGTTAGCCTCCTCAGCGGCTGGGCTTGCTTGTCTTGGTATGATCTAGTTGCCCCAATTTTCTTTTCATATTGTGTTGTTTTCTTAAAATGCGTTAGTGGTTCAGGCCTTTACTTTTGAGCATTAATCTGTCTCATCCCTGCAATATGAATGATCATTGAATCGGTTTTCCTCTCTACAGCAACTAATGACATCAAAAGATTTTTTCTTTCCTCTCTTGATATAGATGTGGTTTCGGCCTATTGACAGTACATGTCTACTTCTTTAGTAGAGCCTCATTAAAATCTCGACTCTGCATGTTTTTATCAATCAGTCTATTAATTGCATGATTTTTAAGAAATCCAAACTATTCTACCATGACTTTTAAATATTAAAATTCAGTTCAAAGTTTCTTTTATCATATTGTAGACAGCCAAGTTATACATTTTGTATCATCAAATTCTGGTGATTCTCTCACGGTTACTTTTCAAATGGGTTAACATGTGTTTGGTGCAAAGAGTTTTGATAGGGATCAGCCAGTGTAGCGGTGCACACCCTACGTGGCTGCTGTGTGTGTGTGTGTGTTTTTTTTTTGTTCTTCCTTAAAACCAGTCCTTGCAGCCCCTCCCCCTCCCCCCTTCCCATTTCTCTCTTCTCATGCGTGTCCCCGTTACAACCCAGATCCGCCACAGCCACCGACCACCACCACCACCTAGCCCTTCCTCCTCCCCCAGCCCGAGGCCCATAGCTCCTCCCTCTTCCCTCGCACGCATGCCCTCTCTCTCTACACAGTTTCCCCATTTTGCGGCTCACATTCCGCCACCTACAGCCGTGCGTCGCCACCCACGAGCATGCCGACCTCCACCCCTCAGCCATACCCTCCTTCCCCAGCCCACACCGACCTTCCCCTCTCCCTCACATGCCCTTTCCCTCATGGGTCCTCTCTCCCTCATGGCCAAATCTACACCACCGGACCACCATGCCGCCACCTCAACAATCGACGGCACCACCAGCTCCACCATAGCCTCCCTATGACCACCTCTTTCAAATCCTGTAGAGGATGGGCGACGCGGGGGAGATGGGGGAGATAATGGGCGATGCGGGGGTGGGGGTGGGTGGAGAGGATGGGCAAGGGGGGGGGGGGGGAGGATGGGCGACGGGTGACACGGGAGGAGAGTGGAAGTAAAAATAATTTGAAATGGGTGAAATGAGAGGGAACGTGCGGAATGTGGGTTTTGTTGTAGGGAGTTTTTGGTCATTTCACTTAAAGCCACGTAGGGTGTGTTTTGGCTGATGTCAAACAATGGCTGATGCCAATACTTTTTCTTGGTGCAAAATAACTCAATAGAACTGGTCCTCTGATACTGAACTTAAGTTGGTGTTTTCCATACACATGTTTGAACTTGGACTTGTATATCTTAGTATACAAAGAATCCAAAAAAAAATAGTATATCTTTTGCTATTTTATTATTTTACAACCAACCTCAATCTTTTTTAGCTTGATTATAATGGAACTTGAAAAGTGGGCAGATTATGGAAAATTACCTCATAATAGCTATTCCTAATCTAATTCCTACATACATCTGCCAATGGAATGACAAGCATACTGTGGGTGTTCTTGTTTGTTATTATTAAATATATGGAATATATGGCCACCTATAGTGCATATATCCAATTAAAGATTGAAGTACGTATTTGTACTATGAAGTTAGGATATTCTGCATCTGCTTGGAGAAATCTATCCTTGGGTACTTCAGCTTTAAATTAGCTGGTTTAAAAATCATATATTAGAGAACATATTGCCAACCCTAAGTGCATGCAATTATTCTTTTTATTTGCAGTTTTTTCCCTTGCGAAGTTAATGAATGTGAAAGAAGATCAAAGCAAGCTCTCTGCTATTGCAAGGTATCTCTTTCATTGCTAATACATGTCCAATCTTAAGGATTTTAGTTGCTGAGACTGAATGTCTAGTACCTCTATAAGGAGGGACCCTAGAATAATTGTTAAAATTGGCAATGATGTTTGTTTGTTTCTTTTTAACTAATACAGGCAAGGCTCGGGCAGTGCTTGTCGCAGCTTATATGGTGGGTTTGTCAAGTGGATCATGGGAAAAGTATGTTCATTTTCTCATGTTTATTTAGGTGCTCTCTGTTAAGAAAGCAATTTTTTTTAGCATTTAGTTTTGATCCTTTATATATTAATTTGTTAAGGATGAGGATGGAAGGGACAGCCTTGCAGTTCAACTTGCAGATGAGAAACACTGGGATGATCTTGTTATTATTGTTGCTGTGGTACGTTTCTCCACTTTATTCTTCACTGTGAATGAGGTTTGTGGTGAATTTGAGCAGTAGACAAATTTATGTTCCGATGTATAAGTTCGACTTCTTTAAGAATTGCCCTTTTTTTTTTTTTTGGGGGGGGGGGGGGGGGGGTGTGATGGAGAGCCATGCACACAAGAGGTATACAAAGTATGATGAAAGATATTTTTATCGTCTAATGTGCGCTTGCTGAATGATCATTATGACGTTCATCTGAATATATATGCTAGACTGTAGTATCATCATAATCGTCATTGGTTATTAGTGTGGTGTGATGTGTATGCTAAGCTGCCTGATGAGTATCTGATGTTTAATTGCTCATACTATTCCTGGTTGTTTTGTTGATTCAATCTCAATTTATTTATTTTTATTTTAGGTAAGTTCAAGGCAGAAGGAAACGAGTAGCACAACTGGAATGCGTGAAACTGTTGAAACAAGTTTGCTTTTAAAACATAGAGCAAAGGTATTTTCATTCATCTTATCTTCCAAATAGTGGCCACTGCCTACGGTGATATAAAATTGGTGGGTTTTGTATGGTTTTGGAAAATAAGATAGGGTTAGTTGTCGTGTCTTCTATGAGATCAATTTTAGGATCAACTCATATTTTCCTTTATAAACTAACGAGAAGTGCTAGATCTACATGAATCTTTGAAAAACAAGTTTATAAACTGATGTGGTTTCATATGATACATCATATCTACTTTATAACAAAAAGTGTTTCACATCTCTTCCTGCTCTGCCTCTTTCCCTCTCTTCTTTTCTTCAAGGGCATGTCTTTTAAGTTCCATTATTATTCGACTCTCTCATATGGTTGAAATTGGATTGTACTTTTGTGTATGATGTTCTCGTCTTTTCGGACTGTAACAGGAAATAGTACCAAAACGCATACTAAAAATGGAAGAAGCCATAAAAAATCGTGACTTCACATCTTTTGCACAATTGACCTGTGCTGATAGCAACCAGTTTCACGCTGTTTGCCTGGACACATCTCCCCCAATATTCTACATGAATGATACATCCCATAGGCAAGTTCTGCCTTAGATTTTTGGTTATATTGCCTTGATTATGTCTTTATTTTTTCATTGAGCAGCAGCATTAGCTAATGAAATAATTATTTTTCAGGATAATCAGTATTGTCGAAAAATGGAATCGATCTGAAGGAACGCCTCAGGTTTGATTTTATTTCTCCTATTTCTTTCCTGGAAACCTTTGTGATTGTATTTAGAAACAGATTGGACCTAGGTTCCCAGGTTGAATATTGCTTTGTGAACGATTTTTTTTAGTATTTGATGGAAAATAATTTCTGGCACACAAGAAAAAAAGAAGCAAAAATGGAAAAGGGTTATAGATGAAGAAAGTTTCTTTATAATTCGGCATTATGGCTTGCAAGGGTTCTATACCTTATGTAATGATAAAAGAGGATTTGTTCTGGCCTCTAATACACATGATTGACAAAGTTGAAGCTTCTAGATTAGACATTAGAAGTGCAGTTTCCAAGAAGTTTTCAAAATTTTAGTCATTGAAACAATATCTTTTAAGACCTTTCTAAAATTTAAAATTTCATGTATTGGGAAAAATCTAAACTATGAATTATTTTTTATAGGGTAAGTTTTTCCTGCAATTTCTCTTAAAAGCACAAAGCCTTGGAATATTGTGATCCCTTTTTTTCATTTTTCGAAAGCAGTCATAAAACCCTCTCAACTTCACAGTGTAGAATTTGGCTTTGGCTTCATGATTGCTAAACTGCTTCCCAGCCTTGATTGCATTATACTGTTCATCATTTTATCCAACAATCGGTCAGTGATTAGATTGGTTTTTTTAATTTGCGTCTGTTGAAACCGATAATACATAAACCATAGACTGCCTTGCCTCTTGGAACTTTGTTATTTTGCCTAGATTGAATATGACTGTGAAAAACCCGACAGGTGGCATATACTTTTGATGCTGGCCCGAATGCAGTGATGATTGCTCGTGATAGAAAGGCTGCTACCCTTTTACTTCAGAGGCTGCTCTTCTACTTCCCTCCAAATTCAGATACAGATCTGAACAAGTAATGTCTTTGGATTTTACACCTACGATATAGCATTGCATTAGGATTGATGCGATATGAATTCATTCTCCTAGTGAAAATTTCATAAATTTTTATTCATCATAAAAAAATTCAGACATTTTTATTTTTGTATGGCAGCCAACCCCTTGGCAACTTTTCTGATGGTACTTTTTTTTTTCTCCTTGTTTCTTTTGCTTATCTTTCAGTTACATTCTTGGTGATAAGTCCATTTTACAAGATGCTGGGCTTGAGGGGATAAAGGATGTGGAAGGTTTGCCGCCACCTCCAGAAATTAAGGATGGCATTCCATCCCAGAAAAACAAGGGGGATGTTAGTTATTTTATCTGCACGAGACCTGGGAGAGGTCCAGTTTTGCTTTCTAATAAAAATCAGGCTCTTCTCAACCCCGAAAACGGGCTTCCCAAGTAAGTTCGGAGTATGCTATTTTCCTATGCTTAATCCTTTCATTGTCTCAAAGGGCTGGAGAGTATCTTCATCAATCTGATGTCTTTTAGAGGGTGACTGCGGTCACTTTAAAATGACTGAATATGTCACTTGTAATTTATTTTTCTCGTTCTGGATAATTTTCTAAGGTTTATGTTAGTCCTTTTGACATGGTTACAAATAAGTTGTGTATTGCCTTCTGAGATTTCAGCTGTAACTTAGGAGGCTTGTCACTGTTGGATCAGTCCCCTCAGTAATTGTTTGAATAAAGAGTTATATCCTTTTTGCTTTCGGTTCGCTCATGGGAAAATAAAAGGTAAAAAAAAAAAAAAAAAAAAGGAAGTTACAGTTTGTCACTCTAATTTCCTTTTCTTTAAGCACATATCCAAAACTATAGTTTTTGCCTTTGGAATATTAGCTGATAACCTTTGGACTGTATGTGTATCTGGATACACTATATTTTCTCTCTCTCAAAGGTGAAAAGTCATCCAAGTGAATCCTGCAAGAGGCTGCCAAGAAAATCTTCTGGCTGGGATTTCCTAAGGGGACATTCATATAATATTGTCTGAGTCACATTGGAAGAACTGAACTGTTCTGACTGGGATTGAATCGATTTATTTCTTGTTTTTAATTAAGCCCTACCTTACCCCACTGTACGGAGGTTCACATTTTTTGTTCTTTTGATTTTTTAGTCACTTGCCTATATAATCCTTTGCTTTGATTCTTACCAAAAAGCGCCCCAAGTTTATAAGGACTCGATTGGACAATTAAAGAATAGAATATCTGTTAACAGTAATGAAATGATTTGATTAAAGAAGTTTTATTGAGTTTTGAGAAATGAGAGAAAAAATTGAATAAAGTTAAAAAATTGTTTGGATATAATTTTTTAATATATTTTTTAAAAAATTGTATTATTTTTTGTATTTTGTTTGGAAAAAAATGCTATTTGTACTTAAGAAAAATTTATAAAAAATTTATTTCTCCACATATCAGTTATTGATATGCTGAAAATTTGAATTTAAAAACAAAATTGACAAAATGAGTCTTATAAGTATATGTAGCATTACACTTTGTTTGAGAGTTTTGAAAAGTTGTAATGATTAGATGAAAAAGTTGAAGTATTGAAATTAAAAAATATTTCGTGTTTGAATGATGTTTGGGAATGAAATATCTGATAATATCTAATAATACTTGTGTTCCCAAACTAGCTATAAGTTTCGACATTTGGCATTTGTCATTTGTCATATTGGTGTCTTTCAAAAATCAACAAACAAAAATAAAATAAAACCACCCTCCCTTCCTGCACGTGCTGTGTGGAGCAGTGGAAGGGCCGTGGAGGAGGGGGATGCCCATCCTCCGTTGCAAGCTTCCGACAAGGTAGAGAGGGACCCTCTCTTTCTCATTGATCAAATTTCTTTTTAATAGGTAAACAAGAATTTTATTAATGAGAGCCATGCTTGGGGCACTCTTGTGTGTGTGTGTGTGTGTGTGTGTGTGTGTGTGTGTGTGTGTGTGTGTGTGTGTGTGTGTGTGTGTGTATATATATATAAACCTAAGGATAATTTTTTCAGATCAAAATCCAACGACTCTGAATTTTTTTCTGAATTACGTTAAGATCTTTTACTTGATATGTGGAAAAATATAGATATTAGAGAGGTTTGATATGAAGAGCCACATGGTGTCATAAGACATAAAATGGAAAATAAATTAAAAGCAAGAGGGGTCGGAAAAAGAAGAAGAAGAAAAAAAAAAGAAAAAGAGTTGTTGAGGCTACTTCTGACCCAACAGAAGCGCCTCAATAATAGCTTCGCTCACTCCTATAGCAACTGGAAATAGGTGTCCAGCACCAGGTAACTCATGGTATTGAATCCATGGAAGTTTTTTAGCAATATAGCGTTGCAGAGTGACTGGCACAAGAGCATCTTCATCGCCGTGCCATAGATGAATTGAGCCTTCATTATTTGGAAAAGGGTTTTCGAGATCCACAGGACTGAACTCCCAACTCCCAAATCCAATCATCATGTCACGATGGATGGACTCAAATTCTCCTTGTTGCTTGACCTGTGCCTGCAAGAATAAAGAAAAAAAAAAATCCAACATAAATTAAGAACACATGAAGAAAGTGATTTATCTTGTGTCCTGGTCAACATTCACAATAATAATTATGTCTCAAAACTTTTTGACGAAGAAATTTCTTTTCACAAGACTGATGATTGCATTTCCTAACCACATCCTAATGGTAGATGCTTTTTTTTATATACCGAAACATCTTTACAGAAGAATCTAGTGTTTCAAACATGTCTGTTGAGTCATACGGTTAGAAAAATGAATACCAGGGGAGTCTTCCAGTTTTACCATAATGTAATATATTTGAATACCATACCAACCCAAAAGCTTAGATCTATGTTTGTTCATACGGTTAGAAAAATGAATACCAGGGGAGTCTTCCAGTTTTACCATAATGTAATATATTTGAATACCATACCAACCCAAAAGCTTAGATCTATGTTTGTGCACCTTATTATATTAAATTACATCTCAATTTTTTTTACTCACATTTCTATATACAAATCTCTCCTTACGAGTTTATCGCTACATCGCGATACTCCCCATGGAACGGAAGTCTTTACACATCACCAAGAGCTCAACATTAGCTCACAATTGTGAATCTGTATGGTAGACTTCCCCTGGGGTTCTTGAATACAAACATTTTGGGATATCACCTCAACTCAAAACTTAAACCTATGGGTTTGGACCCAATTATGTCCTATTAACTGCTCAAATTTATGATAACTATGTAGTATAAGATTTAACCCTTTATGTATACTACAAGGAGTATGCAAGGGATATGTTAATACGGTAGCTGGCCAACTTGGTTCTTCTTATACTGCTCACAGGCAGTTAATTATTGTTCATCCCCATGTACTTATTGAGGCCAATAACTTAGTTTTGAAAAATTAGTAGTATAAAAAAAAAAAAAATACCTTGTGCGGATTCTCCCTCCCAGCAAACTTGGAAAGTATTTCTAGATCTTGGCGAGAAAATATATCAAGTTTGCCGGATGCGACACTGGATGCAGGGAACCACTGCTGAGTGTTCCACCAGTAGGTTAGCCATGGTATGTAGTGAGCAACTCGAAGGGTCCACTGGTCCTGAGGTGGTTGTTTGTTGTAAGCCTCTGTAGACAAGTTGGAAGGAAAGCCTTGCCACCAGTAGTTCACAACCGGAGCCAACAATGTTGCTCCTGCTAGCCTATCACCAAAACAATACAGGATGACTAACTTGGAGTGAGATGATGCAGAAAGGACTCAGCAATCTATACATATTATATACATCAGGAAACAATGTTTTTTAAAGTTTTAAGGAAGAAACAATACTTGATCATACTAGCTTCACAAAATTCCAGCTTCTCAACAGATCAAGGGTATGATTTCTTCTCAAGAGGCTTTTGCTCTCTCTTTCATATTCATATTCATTCTCAATTTCTTTATTTTACATACATGCTATCCATGAACAAAATATCATATGTTTGGCTTTAATTTTGTTTGGATTAGTCATTTTGCTGGTTACCTATGAGGAATGTACTTGAGGCAGCCCCAAACCGCCTGGCCGCCCATAGACTGCCCAATTACATAAAATTTGGATCCAAATCCCAACTGATCGGCTAGCTCTGCTATATCTAAAGCCAAACTTTTCACTGATCTTTTTGGATCTGGATCACTTTCTCCATAGCCTGGTCTGTCAAAAGACACAATGTAGAGTCCCAGTCCTTCTATAAATTCCTGAAAATTATTTCCACCATGAGGTCGGATTAGTAAACTCATATTGACAACTAAATTCTATGTAGAAATGATGAGATTTAGAAGTTCAATCTTAAAGGATTTCAGTACCGGAGGGAGGTTTGCTGTAATCACTGTATCATGTCTAGTAGAGCCGAAGCCATGAATAAAGATAATCTTATATTTGGCAACTTCTTTTGACACTCCATGCTCCTTGTAGGCCAGATGCCTTCCATCCCTGAGCTTTATTCTAGGTGCTGTTACCAGAGGGCCGCCTGGGGAGCCACAAATGCTGGGAGGCGGAGGGTAGGTGGCTTGATATGCCCATGCCAGCAGCCCAATCAACAAAACCACTGTAATTCTTTTCAACATCCTGAATTTATGAAAAAAGAAAATGATATTTCTGAATGCAGTAGAGTTACTTGAGAGGAAAACTGGCTTTCTTAAAGGATGCTCGACAGTTTAGAAGAAAAATTACGGGGTTTTCAGTTACCTTTTCATTTGGGATGAATGAAAAGCAGAACACAGTGAAAAATTAACATCGTAAGTAAGAGCATATATCAGATACCTTTAGAATTGGCTGCTATCTACGAGCATTAACACGGAGAGGAACCTACCGCATATCAAGAAATTGAAAATTTTTCATCTCTTTGCATACGTATCTGTGAATTTTAAAAGAATTTGGATCAAATTTCACTGAATCCTCTCTCTCTCTCTCTCTCTCCCCCCATACATGAGACAACTCATACATAAAAAGGGCAAATTTGACTTCATCAATTCACGCCATTCATGTTCTTTTATTATTGAACTAGTCATTACAAGAGAGTGAGAATGATAGAAAAAGATTCATCACAAATAAGACCAAGGGGAAGCTATATGCTCTATTTTACTTGAAAATTGTATGAAGTACTTACTGCTGAAAGAGTATTTCAAATGCAAAGAGAAACAATGCTGACTTAACTCATGTTCCATTGATACAAAAAAGGAAGATTAACTTCCTATATTCAATTAGCAATTATGCAACACAATATAAGAGTATCATGGAGCAGAAAGTGGAGACTGAATATTCATCTTCCGAACCCGGCCCAAACTTGTACCAGTCTTACGCTAAAGCAAACAATGCATGGAAACAAGTTTCAATCAGATGAGATTAAAACCCTATGTTAACATACACATCGAGCAGTCTCAGAATTGGAAACACAGCTTAGAGAAGGAAAAAACAAAATCCGGGTTATGTCACCGTAATTCTTGAACATAAAGGAAATGAAGTGATTCCTTTGTTGGTCTAACTAACGCCGTACCATACCTAACAAAAGTTGCTGTCACCGGTGCTATTAGAGAGAGAGAGAGAGAGAGAGAGAGAGAGAGATAGATTGGAATGAGCCGTTGAGCTGAAGCAGCTTTGTGTTCGCTCCCAGAGATTACATGAACGTGCAAGAATACGATGAACAAAAAGTAGGAACACACTACACAGGGCACCCCACCATAGCAGTTCTAGTCACTCGATCGAAGTCTTTGTAAAAAATTTTGTGTTGTTAATTAAAAAATAAAATAAAAAGTATATTAAATCAATATCTATTTTATTATATATTAAAATTTACCAAATTTAAGTAAATTTACCATTTTGGTTCACCTATTTCATAGTTAAACTTTTATTTTGAACCCAAGATTTAGATCTATAAAAACGGTTTTATTTTATCTAATTTTATTATTATAAATTTTTTTAAATTTTCTTACAAAATATAATAAACGATTCAATTTTTTTAAGTCTCAAAATAAAGATAATATTAAAAAAATTCTTTATTTTAAAATTGGAAAAAATTGAATTGTTTTTTATGTTTTGTTTAAAAGTATGTAAAAGTTGTAATAAATAGATAAAAAAATTGAAAAGTTTTTATGCTTAAATTATATTTGAATGTTGAGATGAAATGGTCTGTTAAACCAGACGAGCCTAAAGCTTAATACAACTGAAACACAGAGTCACAATTAATATAAACTTTCCCTAATTGGATTGAAAAAGTGTTTTATTTTATCTTATTGAGTCATTTTTATAATTTTTTTTAAATTTTTACATAAAATATAATAAACAACTAAATTTTTTTAAATTTTAAAATAATAATAATATTAAAAATAATACTTTATTTAATTTTTATCCCAATCCATTCTATCTAATTTCATCACATCTATCTAAACGTAAACCTCAGCGTCAGTGCCTTTCATTACTCGTATTGATCAGTGCCTTGCAGTTTTAAACTTCTTATCTTTCGAAAGTCTATATGTTAGGTTACGGGCACATTAAATTTGGTCTTCAAACATGTTAAAAGTGGGACAATCTACGTCACCGACTTGTACAATTGTACCACTTATGCTATTAGTCAATAAAAGAATTAGGTGTGGTGGTTGGGCTGATGCGATCACTTCCTTCTAGATTCTGCGTACCCTTTTATCAAAGATTGGTGGCACTTTGGTCTCACAGCATGGTAAGGTTATCAAGAAAGAAACCTTTTCCAACATAGTTTAACAAAGTCTCAACTCAAAACTGACGTATTATGTATCAATATGGGATGTTTTAGTACCTAAACATAAGAATATCCGAGAGAATATCTCATTAGTGGGACCGTTTGGATAATAAGATGAGATGAGTTAAGATGATTTGTAAATAATAATGTAATTATTAATTGAAATTAGAAGACATGAGATAAAATGCATCTCACTTCTGTATCCAAACGGATCCCATGTGTCATGTAACAACAAGCATAAGTTTAGACCTAAATTATTTAAATATGGACTGCATATTGGCCCTGTTACCTTACCTGGTACTGACCGCTGAAATATTCAAGTAATTGCATATTCAAGAGCCTGGGGGATTGCACAAAGTGCATGCACCCTTTCCCAAGAAGACCATCTTCATTTTGTACGATGGAGAACTCTTTTGCTCCCCAACAGAATCTTGTCTCAGGCCCTGATCACAGGAACTGGTGCAATCTTTCTCCAGGATCTCTAATCAAATCTGCACAAAGGAAACTAGGGAACTGTTGAATGGCAATCAAGCCTAACTCTTAGCAAGGGCTGGGAAAGTATAGTTTTAACTTATAACTGATCCATTCTGATGTAATCATAATTCAAGAGTAATTTCTCATTTAAGAAAAGAATAAATGTGGAACTGCAAATAATCAAACTGTAGACGTAGGATTGAAATTTCCACCGAATTACACATTTGAATTAATCGTACAGTTGGTACATTGGCTCATTTCAATTCCTTGTGAAGAATCAACCCATTTCTATCTAATTGCTCCATAGAACAGAGCAATCACATTGGGGTCTGCTAAGAATATTGCTTGCGAAAAATATTCTTCTCCTTTACTCAGTTGACCTTGGCATTCTTGGATGAGATTTCTTTCCGAAACCATAAGTTAACGAGGAAAGAGTCCATAATAATCTGCAACATAAATTTAAAAGTTAGTAATAAGAAGATGAGCAAAATGATAATGAATGAAAACATGACTAACCTGATTTATATGTGCTGCAACACAAGGAAGAACCAGCAAACCAGATTCACCAAATGCACCCCCAAGCTGCTCCACAACTGCCACCATCACAGGCAGGGTTTTCTACAACAACATGGCACATATCAAGCCTCACCAGTCATTTAAAAACAAAAAATCTATTGCAGGATTTTTCTTATACCTCCTTTTTTGCCCAGCATGTTCTGCTCAGACAAAGTAATGTTTCTTAAACGAAAAACCCAAGGTATGCTTGCATTCCACGTATTTATTGCAGAAATAATTATCTGCTCAAACCAATAATCACCTGGCTTGCAACAAGTAGAAAAGCACTGGCATTTTCTTTCTTCAAAAAAATTGATTTGCTCCCACCAGATGCGGCTGAGAGGCTCCATATGGTGAGTGCATTAAATGCCAAAAAGATGACATGGAGAAGTCTGCAGTAATATAAAATATTGCATTTGTTAGTTGATGCTACTACATTAAAGCCCAAAACATTTGAAATACCTAAAAATTGAGAATAGCGAGTCAAGTACAATACACTTGTTTTTACTTCCTTCCTCTAAATGTAGCATGGCTATTATTAACCAGGAAGATTGTAACAGAACTAATATCAAGTCTAAGGACGCACGCATACACTGATACACGCACACACACAAATGTAAGTATATATAATCAAGCAGTCCAAAGGCAAAACCTTTGGTTTCTGCATCAAGCTGACTGATATCGACAAGAACTCTCAATGGTAACATTGGAAACTTAGCAAGAAATTATCAAAATAAAATGAATTTGGCCTATATTTTTAAAATTATCCAAAGAGTGCCAAGAGAGATTGATCTAGACTGAATCCTACAGGGGCAAACTCTAGCCTGATATATTGCATGTAAGGAGAGGTAAGAATATGCATAGTCTATAAGATGACAGTGGCATCAAATGTTGCCCCAAGAATCCAAAAATCAAGAAAGTCAGCTACATAGGCCAAGAGCCAACCATTTGGCCTTTGATTCGAACGTATGATAGACATTCACTGTTCAAGGCAAGTAGGATAACTTGACTAATTGCTGATATCCTTTTTAAACAAAAGCGACATAAATTAAACTAAAAAACTACAAGTAAAACAAGAGTGAAGAACATACGCCCCCAATCCAATAGCTACAAGAAAAATGGAAGGCTTAACCATTAACAGCAGTGACCTCGACCTGCTGACTTGCATCCATGGTACCTGAATAACCATTAATGTTTAAAACATAATCACTACTAAGCCCAAAAGGCAAGATGTTCCAATTGTATAAATTTCTCTACATAGAAACATTTTTGAAAATTGGATAAATTTCTCAACATATCTTAATTTTTTTATGCAAGAAAGTTATGCACAATTTTCCACAATTTGGAAGTATGAAGTTCACATTATGGATTAGGAAAAGAGTCATGCATATTTCTTATGAGCCATCGATCATAATAACGGTCTTAATACTATGTGAATCTAAGAGACAAGATATGGGCAAGAACCTGACAATACTCGGTACAACTAAAGTTAAAACATATCCTTTTTTTAATATACTATACCATGAAAATTTTATCTAATTTTACAACACGTCTATCAGAAAAGTGCATATGGGGGTGCAACTACACTAAAGGGGAAATAATACCAGAAAACTCCCCAAAAAGCAAAAACAAGAATCATCATAATTTTCAAATATCAAAGGACTGAACATATATCAAACTGACTTTTAAAATCAAACTTTGGTGTTTCAAATTTCATGTAGAGATCTTCGTGAGACCACAATACAATATTACAATTATGATTCTGTAAGGACCATAAAACATGTGCAAGACAAAAGCTTATAAAACCCAGCATTTCCCAAAATGGCTGGATATCCAAGCAAAAACTCCCACTGTCAACCCAACATCTTAGATCTGAACTACCATAGAATTTGTAACCTTGAAAGCAGCAAATTAAAGTGTTAGAAGTCATGATATCCACTTCAAATGAAAAATTTACAAAAACAAGCAAGGTATGCCACTTACTAGACTGAGAAAGAGTGCACTGAGCTTTGAAAAAAGCTTGCGGTTTTGATCAACAAAGTCTGCCAAGCCTGCAATGTGCATTTAATGAGTACTACGACAATTAGAAAGATATTTTAAAATCATTTGCATCACATCACATTTGTGAGCTACACTAAAAACATGTCGAGATGAAACAGTATTCTTTCCATGGGTGTATTGGGTTGAAGAAATAAAAAAACAGAGGGAAACAGGGTTACTTAATGAGGGACCAAAGGCACAAATATCTAGAATAACTGTTCATCGCTTTCCTCCCTATGTCCCACTCCCTGTAAAATCACTAATCGTGATTGAGAGAGTTCCTTACCTATATAAATGTATAAAATGCATACATACATGTGTGTGTGTGTGTGTGTGTGTACACCACTCCCAGCCCCTCCCATTTTGGGGAGGAAAACGATATGTGGCGTGGGTAGACCACATCCTCTCTCCCCCTTTTTACAGTTTTCCCCTTTTCCCCTTTTCAAAACATTGGAAAACCACCGTCCACTTCAACCTCCAAGGCAATTACCATATGTACAAAAGACTCTGCACATGTTCTATTTCATCTAGCAAAAGGGGGTCAAAAAAATTCAGAATCAGAATGCATAAGACAAACACTAACCTTTAAAGGATTCCCGAAGGACCTGTTAAATAAAAAAGAAGAAATTTAATAGTGGAACAAATTAAATTACAACAAAGTGAAAGACCAGTGTAATAGCACTTCTAAAAAAAACAATCAGATTCACATGTAAAAAGGAAAGAGTTTTATAGAACGTATCGCACAATTTTATATGCTACTAACTACAGGACTTAAAAAAAAAAGAGGCTAATAAATACATAAAGGAAACAGGGTTGAAAGTTGAAACTACAGCGTTCGCATGCTTAGTGTCCTGTTACACTTCTAGAGGGGAAAAAATAACCAACACTTGATTTGCATTTTCCCACAATTGAAACCCTTTATCTGATATTTGTGTCTTATAATATAGAGAGCGGAGAGGGGAGGGGGGGCTTATAGCATTGGCTTTGAATTTTGAATTGCCAATACTGCAGGAATTTCCTTTTATAACAGTACAAGGAAATTGATAATTACCTTCCCTAAGATTAAGGGAACTAATAGCGTGAGAACAAGGCTCCTAAACAGTTGCTTGGTCGGAACAGATACACCAACTCCATCAGCAATGAATTTTGAGATAGAAAATGGGACCTAGAAGAAGATACCATTAACACAAATATGATAACATAAAAACAAAATATCAAGAAACAAAACAAAGAAATCACCTTATAGTTTCGGCATTCAAGTGATTGCCATGTTACATTAACAAACTATATGCACACATGACTTACAAGGACTACAATTATCTATCTTTAAAAATTCCAATCTCTCTTAATTACATAACAATGTGTGTGTATATATAATGATGTATATGTATATATCAACAATTGGCAAGGACTTGATATTTTCTGGAATAGCCTGCATGCAAAGTAAAAACAAAGAAAAATAATTTGCACTAGGCAAAACAAAAAACACGCCTCCTATGGACGGGGAGGTACATACAAAACCCTCAGAGAGGAAATTTGAGTCTAAGGAGAGGTTCATAGGCATCTTCTGATATATTAAATAGGAAAAATAACAGAAGAAAAAGTAAGAGAGAAGAAAGGGTATCATTGGTCTGAAATAACACTAAAAACCACCCCAATAAATTCCGAGATTAATGAGAAGTAAATTGTGTTTGAGACACGGGAAGGAAATAACAAATACACAAACAAGGTGTATAAAGCAGAAAGTTAGAAACAGCTAAAAAGAGAAAAAAGATCTGACGACACCTAAAATTGAAGGCAACTGCTTTCAAAGTATGGCTACATTGAACAATTATCTGATAAAACAGAGGCATGAAAGAGGCTAGAGAGGGTGATGATAAATACTGGATGGGTCCTTAAACTTCTTTTATGGTGCCATGGGTTTGAGTGCCTATGTGAAAAAGTAAAAAACGTTATGTAAAAATAAATTTATATAGTACCAAAAAAACCTCCAGAACTGCAATAAACTCCATTAGAGCCCCAAATTATACTTCAAAGATACTAATGTTTGGCAAAACTAACATCTGTGTTAGGTGCATAATGATCAAAGAACTGCAGTAAATTCTCCAAGAACTTTGAAATTGTATGTAAATGCAAAAACAAATAGAAAGGATGCTAGAAATATGGGTCCTGTAACTTACAATTAAAATGCCTAACAAATTAGATATCAATGTCATTGCAAGAGCAAGGGCAGAATTCCCTCCAGCAAGCTGCATTTGAGGAAAGCAACATTTTGTTAAACCCCAACCTAAATAAGTAAAAGTAACACTAGCAAAGTGATAAAGGCTGTGCAATTAGCATACTTGAGTAAGTGCCACTCCACTTGATAATGTAGTTGGCATACAGCTAAATATAGCCAGTCCTGTAGAACAAGAGAAATTGTTGCATAGTATGCAAATTAAGTGGAGACAATTATAAATGAGTGCTTCATAACTTGGCAAACTGCACATTAAGTTGGAAAACAAAAGAATTTTTAAAACCCAGTAAGCAAAACTAAGAGCAATAAGTTCAAAGATGAAGAATATGAATCTGCTTCACACTTTAAGGTGCATTAATATAAAAGATGTTGGGTGTGATATGCATACATAGATTCATGCACAGATACAGTTATACATACAATTATATTCATGCACGTCTACAAGTATACAAATGTCTGCATGAACAACAGATTGTGTATGTGAATTTTCATAAATTCTGCGTGTACTTTGTATGAATGCTACATGAAAAATATTTATGATTGTAAACCTGTAATAAATTCTTGAGGCTGCAGTTGCATTTGCAGTATTGCTCTTGAAAAGTAAGGAGTAATCATTAGAATGGATACCTGCAAAGATAAGAGGAGCAACAATTCATAACATATTTTTTTTATAGGTAAACGATAGTATAAATAAGAATAGGCATAGCCCAAGTACACAAGAAGTTATACTAGAGTTAAGGCCTATCTAAGTTGCTGTAAAAGATACAAGAAAATCATGTACATTTAGGCCATTAAAATCTACAGCTATAGCCCAAAGCAGTAAGGTACGGAAAAATAAAACTCGAAGCTCCTCTAAGGCCCGCTCCTTATCTTCGAATGTCCGCTCATTACACTCTCGCCATATACACCACATAATGCAGCTAGGAACCATCTTCCATACAGCTTTGATTTGTGGAGCTCCATCCAGTATTACCCAACTAGACAATAATTCCACCAAAGTAGCAGGCATCGCCCATTTTAACCCTATGCGACTGAACACTTCGCTCCACACGGCACTAGCTATCTCACAATGTAACAGAAGATGATCCACTGTCTCCCCAGTTTTCTTGCACATACAGCACCAATCAGGAATAATTACCCTACGCATTCGTAAATTGTCGGTAGTCAAAATCTTACCCAGGGCCGCTGTCCAAATGAAGAAGAGTGTCTTGGGGGTGCCTTATTCCTCCACAATTTTCTCCAAGGGAAATGGGTATTCGGAAGTACGGTAAAGGACTTATAGAAGGAACGCACCGAGAAGATACCCTTCCCTGCTGGTGTCCACCACAGCTTATCACCACACCTTCCATTCGGCTTCATAGTATACACTAATCTGAAAAAAACCTCAAAACTGTCTAGCTCCCAGTCTTGGGCTGCTCTATTAAAGAGTATATTCCAATGGATTTGGTCCCCTGAACGAACCATGAGGTTCGCCACCGAAACTTCTTGGTCACGTGCCACTCGAAAAACCATAGGGAATGAGTCCATGAGTGCCTCTTCCCCAAACCAAATGCCCCTCCAAAATTTTATACGAGTACCCTCCCCCACCCTAAATTTAGTATATCGAGAAAACACCCCCCACCCTCGTCTTATGTGTTTCCAAATCCCCACACCATGAGACCCATTCCCTTCACTAGAACACCAACCCCCCATACCCTGCCATATTTGCAATCAACCATAAGTTTCCAGAGAGCTTCCGGTTCCATAATGTACCTTCAAAGCCATTTCCCAAGAAGTGCCTGGTTAAATGTTCTCAAATTCTTTATGCCAGCCTTGATAAAACACCAACAAAATTGATACCGATAAAGGAAGTGACAGTAAAGCCAGACAAGAAAAGATGGCCCACGAAGAGCCAGGTAATGTGTCACCTCCACGAGTATTATAGAAAGTTTAAAAAAACCACCCTCCAACATAAAATCTTCTTCATTATTCCTTAGTTTATGAAATTACCACGACTAGATTCCCATGCATGATGTAGAATGAAGGGTAAGGATAATTATGACTGCGATCCTATACTATGAAGCAGTAGCAACTGTAGCATAAAGGTAGTGGAAACATAGAATTCTACCAATGACTTCAACCCACAACACAACCAAAAAGAGCCATCATGATAATTGAGGAAACAAAAGATGCAAGCCAAAATTAAATTAAAAGCAACACTGGAGGATGAACCTCAAAATGCATGATGGCACAAACAAATTCAAGGTCATACTAGCCCAAAAATTCCAACAGGCCATGCTTCTGCAGCTGCACCAATGTCTCCACTACGGAGCGTCAAGCCTATGAAACCATACAAGAACAAGTAAATAAAAAAATGGATTGTTAGATGGCCATCATAGATTAACATATTACTCAATAAAAAACTATGAAAATGCACAACTCATACCTGAGATAATAAAAATCCCAAAGGTGCTAAATTTTGAGAGAGAATATCTATCTGCAAGACAACCAAGACTAGGATTTGCAAGTCCTAATGCTACTCCACTGACAAGAGCTGCATATAATTAATACAAACGAACAGATTTCTCAATAAATGAGACAATACTGATATAACAGAAGCCTCAAACGCATTACAAGTTTTATAGGGAAAAACAAAAAAAGAGTTCTTAGATAACACAGACAGTATATACGCACATTACCTAAGGGAAGAAAGTTATTCGTCACAAAATCCAATAATGGTTTTACCCAACCTAGCCCACTCGATGAACCTGAAACGGGGTCAACTTTGTCTCCATTTCCATCTCTCTGATACACAATTGATATTTGTTTAAAAGTAAAGACCATAAAATCAATGTGAGATATCAGTTACTGCCAAAAAAGTATAGGAAAAGGTAATAGATATTTCCAGATATTAGGATCTACACTCTTTCCTTTTCTAGGCAAGAGGGACCGGGATTCGAACCCCGGATCTTCCATTCAACTTTGCTAGCCTTATACTTCATTTCCATTATAGGGAGAAGTACATACATAGATAAATGCACTCAAACATACAGTCGTTATATGCACATACTTACACACAGACGTACACACACATATCTTACTGCGCTTGAGTCAGGTACAAGCTATTAGAAATTGCGATTTCTTTCCCTTTCCTACATTTTCAAGGTGCCCAAAGAGAGAACAAGCAAGTGATTAAAACTGGGGGAATTACAGAAGTCCGAACCTGATCGGGCCGCTCCAGGGCACTGACGGGTCTGCAAATCGAGCGGTTGCGTTTAAAAGCGATGGAGGGGCAGCAGAACAAAGCGTGATTCGACGGGAAACGCGGGGTCCCGCGGGGGAGCGAGAGCGTTCTGGTGGATGGAGGAATGAGAAATAGGGTTTGGAGTGTTCCCGCCATAAGATCGGTCACAGAGCGTACTCTACTTTCACAGTCAGGCAGTGGTGAGAGCGATTTTGAAATTTTATCAGGAATTTCAAACACAGATTTAACTGCTTTCGTGGTCGCATTGGAAACGTGTGTTTGACCGTTGGTCTTTATTTTTCAAGATTATTGTTCAGAACTTTAAATTAAGGAAAATGCTAAATATAAAATTGAAAGTATAGAAGTACTCTTAAATTAAATTGTGAAAAAATTCACAAAAATTATAGACGATTAATAAGGTATGATTTACTCAATTTTTACCATATCTTTATCATTTTAAAGGTGATAAATACCCATCTCCTAAAAATTTCAGCCAATATTCGACACGAGACAATAAATCTAGAGTCTATTTTGGTGGTTTTTAAATGAAGCGTGTATCTTGTTCAGGGAAAAAAAAAATCTAGAGTCTATTTATGCGACCCACGTGCGCATAATTTCCAGTTTCATGTCCGAATATTCATAATTTCCAGTAGTCTATTTTTTTAATTTATTATTATTATTATTATTATTATTATTATTATTTTATATCTTAAATATTTTTAAAAAATTCACAACATCATTAAAAAATACTTTCTTAATCACTAAATAAAAATAAATAAAAATTTTGTCTGATTTTTGTAAAAGGTATATTTATAAAAAAAAAGTATAATTTAGTTAAATTTTGCATATTGAAAATAAATGACATGATACAAGCTTAAAAGTTATATTTTTGCCATATCTCAACGCTTATTGTTCCCCTCCAAAGCTTTTAAAAAATCTCAATTTATCGTTACAGCAAGTAAAACTTGACCTTATCTGTTTTTGCAGATGATGAATTGAGATAAAAAATAAAAATTGAATAAAATATTTTTAGAATATTTTTTTTTAATATTATTTTTATTTTGAAATTTAAAAAAATTAAATTATTTATTTTATTTTATGTGAAAATTTGAAAAAATTATAATGATTAGATGAAATAAGATGAGATGTATCGTAAAAACAAACGAGACTTTAAGTTCATTTAGTTACCAATGAGATGAGATGAAAGTTAAAAGTTACATAAAATATTATTAGAATATAATTTTTTAATATAATTTTTGTTTTGAGATTTGTTTATTGTATTTTGTGTAGGAATTTGAAAAAGTTATAATGATCAGATAAAATGAAATAATGGTTTGTGTAACAAAGCCATTATTGCTGAACAGTGAACAACATTCAAGAAGAGAAATCATGCTTCAAAGACTACTGAGTGCTTATAACATCAAACTGCAATTCTGCATACACTAAGAAAAATAGCATCACAGAAACTAACACCACTATCTGGGACTCACAAAGACAATACCAGTCTGGCAAATATCGAAATATTCCCCCACTGGGGTGATCAAGAGGCGAGGCACATTGCATTGCTCAGTAAAGATCGCCTTCCTTGTGGGTGTGTATCACGCAGTCTTGAGTCGGGTACGACACACAGGTCAGCACATACCCCTTCTCCATTTGCTTGTCATCCAGAAATGATCCATCTGATTGGTCCACTGATCCCGAAATCAACATCCCGGCACAAGTAGAGCAGGCCCCGGCCCTGCATGAGTAAGGCAAGTCCAGTCCAGCATCTTCAGCCGAGTCAAGGATGTAACAATCATCGGGAGCTTCAAACTCATTCTCTTCACCGTCTGGTCCAATCAGTTTCACCTTGTACACAGCCATTGCAGATACTTTGAAGGGAGAAGAAGACTTCAAGCCAAACATTTTGGAGACGCTCTTTACATTACCCAAGGAAGATGGAGTCTTAATTAAGGCACGTGATCTGACCAGGGGTGCACTTTTGAGCAAGCAAGATGTAGGGACTCTCACCGTCGACATATTCACAGTTGACATATGTCTACTCTTGAACCTATGCAATGCATAAAATTTTTTAGCAAGATACAAGTAACTCTAAATTCGACAATACTCGGTGTTTTCAAGCCCAAATGGAAAGGCTCTTCCATCTTCATAAAATTTGAAAAGAAACCACCATTAAAACATAAGGATACAGATTTTGGACTGTATGTGGTTTTCATTATTTTCTTAAGCCTACATCGTTTACATTTATTCAAACCTAAGATCTACAGACTAACTGCTCCTTCCCAATTAATCCAGGCCCCAAGGTCAACTTTGGAAAGCAACTTTTTGCATACAAAAGGTAGAAAAACTTGATCCCAACTAAGAAATTAGAAACACGTGCAGCAAGATCTTATCTAGAAATTGCTTCTGCAGTTTGATAGAGATCGTCATGTCCATGCAACTTGTCACAATAATTATCTGTAAACAAAAGCACTTCCTATGACAGCTAGTCGCATTCCAATACTTTATGCTTTAGTATGGAAAGATATACACAAGAAGAAATGGTGCAAATGCAATTCAAAGAAGCAACAACAACCACTTTATGTCGCGAATATAGGGAATTTTCAATGACAACTTTAATTTTGAAAACGCCAGTTTCATCTTGAATCAATTTCATACCATCCCAATGAGTAATGAAAGCAGCATGAAGTCAGAAATACAGGGAGGATTCAGCACGAATACTGTTACTAACACCTTCCAAACACTACTTAAATTGTACTCATTTAACAGAACCGGATGTTTGCACGTTAAGTATGAACTACCTATATAGCATTTAAGAGAGAGATTTCATTTACGATATGAAAGGCAAAAGAAATATGATTATCATCAGCACTTTTCTATTTCTTCTTCTTCTCTCACGGAAAACCGTTCATCGAAGCTAGGGACAACCGTGACCAGTAGATCATATAGAAGAAGTAAAAAACACAAAAAACAAAAGCAGAAGGAGGTGTTCTCATAAAGTAACAATCAATTCCTTGATAGCACAATTCAGATCAAGTCTTGAATGAATTATTCAGTAATAACTCAAAAGTAAAAAAACAGTGCACAACCTCACGCGAGCACAAGCAAAACACAGACAGACTGAAGAGATATCGAAAAAATTCCAAAGCCATCATCACTACTAAGTACTAAATGTCCACCTACATAGATGAAGGCTGAAATAATTACAGTGAGAGAATCGCAGCTTAATAACCGATCAAAAGAAAGAAGGAAAAAAAAAACAAATCAAAATTCAGCAAATTAAAGAATAATCCATTTGTTTGATCAAACTTTGAATCCACATCACACTAATAAGAACAAAAACCAGATGCATGACAAATACATCGAAATACAAAGATGCAAGAATCGAAAGAAAAAGACTAAAAGACGAAGAAAGATCAGCGATATATCTTACAGGGGTAAAGGAGTATTAAGATCAGAATCCTAGTAGTGTTTTTGACAGCGGAGAGTCCAAAGGAGCTGCGACCCAGCATACCCTAAAGCGGTTTTTGGTTTATATATGGACAGTGAAGAGAGGTGGCTGCTTGCAACTCGAAAGTGACCTTTTGCATTTTGGGCCTCGTGCGGGACCCAACATTGGATGTCCAGGCTCAAGACTTTGATTATCGAATTTTGGATTGTAATACGTAGCGTTGAATTTCGTACTGGATGTTGTACTGATTAAGGTATTGGAACGAAATATTTTGATATTAATACCGTTTCGAAATAGCATTTTAGGATAACATTTCGGAATAGTCGATATATGAATAAATTATATATATAAATATATATAAAAATTATATTTCAAAATAATAGTCTATATATAAATAAATTATATATAAATACATATATATAAATTATAAATAGTCTAGTCTGAATTGTGAATTAAAAAATAAGCTTGTAGTTTGAAAAAATGAAAAAAAAAAAACACAGGCCGAAATATCGGCCGGTACAGGCCGAAATTTAGGCCGGTACCGGCCGGTATTTTGGCCGGTAAAGAACAGATATAGTACCTGTACTGGCCGGACGGCTGAAACGAAAAATTTCAACTGTACCGACCGGTACGGTACGAAATTTAAAACACTGATCTGTAGAGTTGAAAATAGATAGAAATGTAAATTTAATTTTATAATATTTAATAAATAGTATAATTTTCTTTTATGTGTTTTTATTTATTTATTTTTTTCTCGAGTTTGTAGGTGAAGTGTACCATTCACATTATTTAAATAGTAAAATTTGATTTATTAAATTCAAATTTTAAAATTTTACTTTCAAATCAAATAAAGTTACAGAAACATTTTATTAAATGTTCTATTCACATCAAATTATAAATATAATTTTTTAACAAAATATAAATATATTTTTTAACACTTTATTAAAATATAAATATATTTTTTTGTAACAAAATATGGATTTATTAAAAAAATAAATAGACTTGTAATTTAGAAAGATAGATAAAATTTCATCAAATTTTTAAATATATATTATTAATTTTTTAAATTGAAATTAATGATTTCAAAAAGAGGTAGACAGTGTATAATTCTTATAACAATGTTAGCACAAAGAAAATGACTTTTAATTAATTAGGAGAAAAACTTTATTATTATTTTATATTTGAATCCAAATAAAACCCCGAATACAGCTATCCTCGAAATTCCATTCCCCAGTCCCTGCACCCAAACACCCTCCGTTTCTTTTTCCTCAAAAACCCTAGCTTTATTGGTCACACTATATATGATTCTCTTTCGCTGTCCGTTCTACGTCTATCTCCGCAAGTAGCTTCTGCGATTCGGTCCTCTCAGATCCCTCGAGAGTTGAAATCAACTCCTAGATATTATGGTACGAAGCCAAACCTGGAATCATCCCTGTCCTGATTCTATTTCTTTCTTGTATAATCGTGTTCAGAAACTAATTCCCACTCTCTCTGTTTTCTATCGCAATGTAGGCGCCAAAGAAGGAGAAGGCTCCTCCTCCATCATCGAAGCCTGCCAAGTCTGGTGGAGGCAAGCAGAAGAAGAAGGTAAAACTAGGGTTAGGGCTCTATTTGCGTTTAGCTTCTCTGTGTTGCTGGGTTTGGATTTATTGTAGTTTATTGGCAATTATGTAGTTTCTAGGGTCCATTGGCATGAATTTCAGTGTTTACAACGGAAATAATCAATTTTCCACAATAACCTTTTTTTAAGTAATGTTAGTGTTTAACTTATAAAAAAAAAAAAGTAATGTTAGTGTTTATTAATAAGGTATTAATTAAGAGGGCGTGTGTGTGTGTCGTTTTAGCTTTTTGCTGCCTTTGTTTGATATAACTAAGCATTCTTCATTTTAAGGACTACCGAGACATTGGATGCTTGAATTTTTTAACGATCCGCAATTGAGGTTCTATAAATGAGATTTAGAATTCCTCATTGATGTTATGTTAGGTTCCGCGGATCCTAGGCTTGATTTGGTTGAGGTTTCTGTGTAGCCTCAGAGTTTTTTTAATGGTTATTGTAGAAATGGAGCAAGGGTAAACAAAAGGAGAAGGTGAACAATATGGTTCTGTTCGATCAGGCAACTTACGACAAGCTGCTTTCTGAAGCTCCCAAGTACAAGCTTATAACACCATCAATCTTGTCTGATCGTTTGAGGGTAATGTTTGAGATTTTGTCTTTCTAGTGTGTTTATGTGTTTTTGCTTGGTATTTGACACGTTGCAATTATGTCCTGTGTATCATGCTCTGGTGTTGGTATCTTGCTCTTAATTTTGTAATTAGCTTTTATTTATTAGTAATTTTGTAATTATCTGCATCTGAAATGTACTAAGAATTCCTACTTTTCCTCATTAAGTAGTTTTTTTTTCCTTTTATAAGGGGGGTGGGGGGTTCGAACCCAGGTTCTCTCCACCGGGCTATATGCCATCAGGTTATCAGGCTCTTGTTTGCCCTAGCTTCGCAAGAAGGCCTATAAAGAGGCCTCGACGACCTTGGTTCAGATTTTGCTAAAATTCATCACCATGCAAATGCACCTGAAAAATCCTGCTGGCTGTCCAAAGTTAGTTAAGAAGTTGGATATGGGTCGTCTTTATTGTTGTATTAGTTCTAATAATAGTTCATTGGGATTACACTTTTCCACGAGTTAATCATACCTGCCATTTTATCCCATGCAATCTGATTATTTCTGGTATTTTCTCGTGAGTCACTGTTTTGTTTTTATTGATAGAAACAATGCAAGAGAATTAAATAGTTACAAGACGTATCCATATCCCTTTTGAGTTCTTGTCAGAAGAAAAGATTTTTTTTTCCTTGGGTTCTTGGAGAAGAATATGTAAATGGAATAGAATGCTTCTAAGACCTCCTTGTGAATAGGCCATAGATCAAGATAATAAGCATAATAATATATTGTAGTGGAAACTCATCTATGGTTAATGTTATCCAATACACGAGACTCTGTACCCCTCGTGACAATTTAAAACGGTTTATTGTAGTCGTTATGCCTTTTGAGTTTTATTTTCTAAACAAGTTGCTTTGCTTGGAATTAGTCAAGGTATAAATTTACTTTATAAATGATGATGGTTGGTTATTGATTATTTAATTTTCTTGTGTGCTTGTAATTTTCAGATTAGTGGATCTCTAGCACGCAGAGCAATTAAGGATTTGATGGCAAGGGGTTCAATTAGGATGATCTCTGCTCACTCCAGTCAGCAGATCTATACGAGGGCCACTAATACTTAATTGCCTGGATTTTTCGCTCTATGGAGAGCTAGTTTTGGTCCCTTTGCTGCCCACCAGTTGCAAGTTTTATTGGAGAGAAGAAGCTTTTATTGTCATTTTTAGTTGAATATTAACATTTTCCGTGTCTTGTTGAATCATGTTCTTGAACCCGACGTTGAATGTTGTTTTGTTGCGGCGATAAAAGAACCTACGTTATTAATTCAGGGAATGGGTGGTTCCGAATCAATACCTTCACTCTCTTGACCATCCAATGATCCTAAACGATCCCAGCAAAAGAACATCCTTTCTTTTCTCCTGTACGGAAAAGAGCTTGCCTAGATGACACAACTGCTATATGATTATATCTATGAGCAGCTTGAGAAAAGCAATAATCCTTGCAATTCCACAATTCCACGTCTTGCTTTCTTTTAGTTTTATGTTTAATGGAAGTGTTTCAGGAAATCGCTGCCATCAGGATCAATTTGATTGAATGCGCCTAAAAATTATGTATGTCGTGGGAACCTTAACCTGAGTTTGAAACTCGAGAAGATTTTTATTAGGTTTTTTTTTTTTTTTTTTTTTAATTTTAAGTGATCATTCTACTTAGAAAAGTGTTATAATTATAAAAAAATTTGAAAATCAATTTTTAAGTCACATCAATTTAAGAATTTTTTTGTGTCTAAAGTGATTTTTTCGAAATCGAATGAAAAGTTTCATGCCGATTGCTTGTTTAGAAAAAGTTTTCATTTTAAAATTCTCATCACATTACAAAGATCTCATCTTATCTTACCTCATCTTATCTCATCTCATCTCATTTTTAAATATCATTCAAATATAAATACTTTTAAACTAATTATTACAATTTTTTAAAACTAATAATTACAAATTTTACAAACTTTCAACAAAAAATAAAAAGTATTTCAATTTTTTCAAATTCTCAAACAAAAATTATATTAAAAAATTATATTCTAACAATATTTTAACTTTATAATATTTTTTATTCAACTTTTTTTCTCACTTCTCAAAATTCCATAAAACATTAACTCAAACTATCTCACTCTCATTGACAAACTATTTCAATACATTTTACAAAATTCTTATCTTATTTCCTTAATTTTAAATAAGAGTTTTTTGAACTTTCTAGTTACAATAAATGGACGCATAAAAAATTCCCGCCAAAATATACCCTTCAGTTTGGAACAGCTCTAGGGTTCCCGCCTTTCAAAGGTTCGTATAAATAAAATTCTGGTTCGCATTCCCATTGTTCGGGGTGAATCTCTTAAAGTTAAAAGGTATGTTGCTGATTTATTTTTAGTTTTTCTGTTTAGTGGATTTGTCTTTCTTAAGAAACAAATAGGTTGTGCGTTATTCTGGTGAATTATTCTTTCGGTACTTAACTGGGATCGGAATCGACCCCTCATCCTCTCACTATGTGCAGCAGACCCGTTTGATGATTAGCCTGTTAAGCATGAGTGACTAACCAGTTTCATTTATCTTGAGATCTGGGTTTGTATCCACTATTTAGACCTGATCTTTTCCCCCAACCATGTCGCTAACCTGTTCTTCTAGTTAATTGCTCAGTCCGACGATTCCTTTTGGAACTTTGAAGTATGATTACTACCAATTCAAACCTACAGATGTGATGCCCATTTACTGTGGTGGTCACTTTTCAGGATATGGATACATCAAACCCTGCAGTTCTCGTCAACGCAGAGTTGTTGCGCATGTATGTAGGAAGGAAGGTTCGGACAGTGGTTCAAGTTATTCAATCTGATGGTGAAATCACGACAGGAAAATCTACAGACGAACGTCAATTGATTATAAAAGGACTGCCGGATGTCTCTCCTATGAGTCATGTTGAGGTGATCGGTATTGCTGAGAGTGAACAGTCCATTCGTGCTGAAATATGGACCAACTTTGGCCACACATTTGGTATGAATTTCCCACCGATTAAAACTAGGGTGCTCATTCCATCAATCACGTACTCATAGTTGTATAGCGTCCACTGAGATTTAAACTGGATTAGCAAAATCTGTTGCGTTTAAGCTCCATTGAGTTCCAAAATTTTAAAATTTTAACGGTTTTTTCATACCCGTTTGGTATTCTCAAATATGTACTAAATTGCTATTTGTTTGAAACCGGAATTACATTTCTAAATGTTGGAACCTCTTTTGCAGACACCCAATCGTACAATCAGCTATGCCAACTTGCAAACGGGGAGTTCATAGGTTTATTTATGTAGCTGAGGCATCCTTCAGCGAAAACAGATGGGAGTGTTTAGCGTTTCAAGATTGACAAAAAGACTACCAAGATATATGCTTATGGGTGTTCATGCTCTCAAGAACATAGGTTCAGGTCTTATATCCTACTAATCTAGTGGAACTGTTGTACCAGTCTTTATTTACTATATTTCAGCAACCTCTCGTCCTACCATGAAAAGTGTTTGATTCTAGAACAAAATCATCTGATTGAAAATTGAAGAAAATACTTGGAAATGATATGGAACGTCTCTCTGAACTGATCCGGCTAGAAAAAGTCATCCCCTTTATTCCTTTTGTCGGAATTGGATGCCCTGGTAAGAACACGGTGGCTAAATTTTTGCTCAATGTATCTATGGCCGATAAAACCTACCAAATCTTAAGTACTGCAAATTGAAGCAATTATGGAACCAAAGCAGTTGCAATTGTAGTAATTTCCGATTATCTCCGCTTAAAAGTTCATGGGAGAAAGGGCCTGAGTTGAAAAGTTCACGGTGGATGCCAATGGAAGTAGAAGTGTTGTGACTGCAAGTAGCTTCATATGGACACCGTTTCTACAAACAATTTTGGGAAGGTCTTCCATATGATGAGTATTTATCTATGATTGATTCAACTTTTAATGGCACCCGTAATCATTGAATCACCATATAAAGATATCAGCAATTTATATATATATATATATATATATATATATATATATATGCGGTCAGCATGGAACATAATGGCTCATGCTTTTGGATTGGAGAGGCCTTTAACATGTGCACATTTAGCAGCAAAACTATGTACATCAACAAATGCTAAAGAACCAACTACCTTAAAACATGATTAAACATTTCATTTTGTCGATTTGTAAAGTTTGTTTTCATTTTGTCAGTCCTCAAAAAATTTATACAGTAGAGTTTCATTGTCATAAGAAATGAACTAATAAATTATCATTAAACATGACATATGAGGTGTTAGCCTCATTTCTTCTTTCTCTTAGATGAAGCTTTCTTATGTTTCACGGGGATTCATTTCCAGTGAAAAGGTCATTGTACTTTTCCAGCACCCTCTCTTTTTCTTCAAGTAAGCCCAACATCTCATATGCATCCGCCACTCTCTGCACTATTGACTTCTCTGGAGGTTTCCGATCAAAAGCTTCCAAGTCCTTGAAGAGCTTTCTCATGAAAGCATGAAATCAATACATTAGTCTCAAGTGTTCTGCCTTCTTTTTTCTGATGAGGAACCTTAGGTGCAAACAATAAACATGATATGTCTTTTACCCGGTTAAACATCGGACCCATGTAACACCGCCCCCAAATCACATGGATTGGTAATTCTTAGTATTTTACTTAATAGAAGAAACTTAAAAACTACTCGAAAATCAACTTAATAAGTTCTCTAAGTACACATAATAGCTTTCATCTAGGCTTATGGTGGTTGGTTGTTTTTTAAATGGCAGTGAAATTGAGAGTAGATGCAGCAACATGTGCAACAATTATGACTCTTATAGGTATAGGAGTTGAGAGGAAAAAGGGAGGGGGAAGGAATTCAAGAAAAATGGAATCCAAATCATTTGATAAACGTCGAATTTATACAAGTAAAATGATAACTTATTAATTATCAAAAAAGAAAAATGATAACTTATCATCTCTTCTCACATCTAAGAAAGTAAAAAACTGAAAGCAGACAAGAAGCTTACCTTTACAAGACTCTTCAGCATGTTGTTTCGATAGTATATAGATATCATTTGTCTGCACAACTGCCAAGGAACTGAATGTAGATCCATCCCAATTTTCCGCTCCCAAATCTTGTGTGCTTCTTCTGCTCTGTGGTCCATATCTAAAGCCCGTATGAGTTGCCCGTATGTTCCCATTGTAGTTCCCTGCCCCTTGCTTAGCATCCATTTAATTACCTAGCAGAGATTAACAAAGGATTATGACTTATAGCTACAAATACTCATTGCCAATAAATAATAGAACAGAAAACAGCTTGCTGAAAGGGAGAACCCTAAATGACACTCTTAATATGACTCAGTATAAAGACATATCAGAATAATACAACTAAATGAATAAATAAAATATTTGCTAATTAGTCATAAGACTAAATTTAAGACATAATCACAAGGAGAGGGTGTCAAAAAAGTAAATTCTTAATGGGACGAAGACTTCTTTCCACCTCAGTCCTGTAGTTGTCTTGACATTTATTTAATTAAATTCCTCTCTTCTTCATGTTCTTTGTATTATATCTCTTTTCCTTATCTTCAATAAAAATGCATATTTTCATCTTTCGGTTTCATCAGCATCTAACAGATCATGTTCTCACACACAAAACACACATACACAAAAGAGACAGAAAACTGCTCATACCTGAACAACTCTATGCCACTGCTGTTCCTTTTCAAGAGCAAGCAATGCCCTCTTGATTGATACAATAGGAAAGTTTTGCTCCCATGCAACCCATGCATCTAACGCACCATAAACAGCTTCCTTACTATCCTTGATATCAAGAAGCTGCAACATCATGGTTATTAATCATGTACGTAGACCTTGTAACGGATATTTAGGAAGACCACTTGCCTTAATCTTTTGATTAATATTTGTGCCAGTACAAACTGCCACAAATAATTCGGGACAGAGGGAGAATCTAACATACCATAATAGCAAAGAGGAGAAAGTACTGGTAAGCATCCATTGAGGAATTTATACTAAACATCATCTTATAAACTAGCATGTAAAAATTTTATAATTGCACAAAGTTGAAGGACAGTGTAGTTCCACAACAATTTAGTGATAGATTGGAGAAAATAGAAGGTATAAGTAAAAAGAAGATCCAACATCAGATTTTCTGTTATGCCCAAATAACACTGAAATGTAATAGTTGGGAGATAAAAGCCACTCAGCAAACAGCAGAACATACAAATGAAAAGCCTAAACAATATTCCAATGCCTTTGTATACAACATAGAGACTCTAAATGAATTGCACTAGCGTAATGGTTAAGGGAGTTCTTGCTAGGATCATAGTAGCAATTCCTTACAATCCGTCCCTTCAATTGATCATAAGTGTGACACAAACGAAAATGTATAAAGGAACTGCTTGTCTCTAATGTGCTTTACAAGACGTTTCACATAACTTTATCCTACTGATAAAAGCTGGTTGAGACTCAAAAGATACAGCCATTAACTTTACATAAAGAAAAGAACTTCACCAGGATTAGACTTACTGTATTCACAAGAAAATTGACTTTATCCTTCCTTGAAACATTCTCCCCAATTCGACGCTCTTGCACGCCCCCGGCATTCTTCTCCGGACGCATAGGTTGGCCGTTGCATTCATCCTAGAAATTGCAATTCAACTGAACCAATCAATTATCAAACCCATTACTTCTTCACAAAAGAAAACAGAGAAAATACCCATCGAATTATTGGAAAGGTACCCAAAATAATCACAACAATTTATTGAAATTTTTTAGATACCTGAAATGATGTCTCAGTAGTTGCTGTAGGGCCTGGGAGAGATTTCTGAGATGGAAACGACATGTTGCTGTAATTGGAACTGTTAAAATATCGGACCCGTACCTCTCCAAGCTGAGTTAACCGGCGAACCTATACGGTGCATGCAATAGAATAACTCATCGGGTGTAGCAAAAACAGCACAGAGAGAGAGAGAGAGAGAGAGAGAGAGAGAGAGAGGTGGAAAAACTCACCAGAAAAGACATTGTAGGTGATCTAAACATGGTAGTGAAGATTCAGAAACCCCAAAAAGAATTATTACTCACTCACGCTGAAAAAGCGACCAGCCCCGAGAGAAAGAGCCGTGGTGTTAGAAAATTGGGACTGGGATGTTAAACCCCCGCCTTGAACTCTATGAAGTCATCAACACCAGCGACTGAAGTAGAAGTAAAGGGCTGGCGATTGGAAGGGTTTTACACTTCGCATCTATTGGAAGAGAGCCTCTTCGGGCCGGACCCGGTGTAAAACTACCATTGACACCCTCCAATGAAACACGGTCACGTTAGTTGTTTAATGTTGCTAATGTGAACGCAACTACAGCAAAGCAAATGAAAAACATACGGAAATCTCTGACGCTCTTCGGTCAAAGCTTTCTCCCCCATCAATCTCAAGCTCTCTCTCTCCTCAAAATCAAATCCAAAGCAATACAGAGCAGAGGACACATCAAAATTGAGGTCTCGGTATCTGATCTCCATTACATTAGAAACTCTGTTTGCATATTTAAAATCATAAAAAAATTATAATATTGAATTATGCATTTTTGAGTCAATTATGATTTATTTTTTTCTTTCAGATTTCTTTTTGTTGGTGTTGATAGAGAGAGCAAAGATGAAGAAATGTTTTCGGAGAGGGTTTGTTTGTGTCACACGTCTACAATAGAGATAGGAAGGACCAAATTCATAGTAGGCTTGGGTTGAGTAATTAGAGGCTATTAGTTGGGTTCAGCCTATAGCCCAAAGCCATCATCTCTTTTATTTACATGAATTTTGTTGAGTTGGGTCATAGCCCATTTATTGTTAGTTATACTTGTAATTGTGGCTTTATGTTTATCATTAGAGTAAGTGGCCTCTGGCCCAAGAGTCAAACACAAAAGTCGTATATGTAGTAGAATGAGGGACTTGTAATGGTGTCCAGAATCTAAATACAATTGTTTTTTATTTTGCTCCCAACCTCTCTTCTATTGGAGAGGCTAAGTCAACTTTGAATCGGACCATTTTCTTTATATTTTCTCACATTTTTTAGTTATCCAAACACTATCCATCAGGTGTGTTACAGTTTCTATTGATATCGAGAGAAAGGGGGAGGAGAGAGAAAAAAATATTAAAATAAGATTTAGGGAGTTAACAATGTATCTTTAAATTTGTAGAAACATTATTCACAATTATGTAAATTTTTAGATATACATAATACAATGCAGTCCAATTTAAGGTCATATTATACAAATATGTAGATGCATATACAGATACATAATCTAATGCTCTTAGAGTATTCCTACTTGATTCCTTATAATTTTCTCCGAATTTTAGTTAGAAATTACACTTCTTCTAATTTTCTCTTAAATTTTACTTATCTTTAAAAAACCTCGTACATCTCATTCCCTATCATTTCTCTATTCTATTCAAATATTTTTTTCTATTTCTACTATTTTATTTTTACATCTTTAACTACTCTCTATAAAATATATATATATATATAAAAAGTGATTAAGAGGATGAACAGTAACTTTCCAAATATAGGGAGATACCGTTCACATCTAAAATGGAAAACCTGATGGAGAATGTATTTAGACAAAACTCCAAATATAAACCCTATTGGAGTCATGCATAGGTGGTGATTCTTGTACAAGTCTCGTGTACTTGACTTTGCATATTTTTAATAAAATTCTTATTTACCGATAATAATTAAAAAAAAAAAAACTTTCGAGCCAATCTCTAATTACGCCCATGATCACTTCCAGCATGCTGTTCCTCCGCAGGATGCTTCATTTGTTGAAACTGTGTTCATGAGCTTTTCAAGCTCGTTGTTGGCACCACGCAACATGAGTCCAACCCCTTTCACAGCCTGGCCCCCCAAAGCCAAGGAGAAAAGCTTGATCTGCTGCCATTTTCTTGAAGGTGAATGAATACTTAGAAGAATTGCTAAAATCGCATGCAGTTGTTGATCAAGAAAGATGTGTTTGCTGTGAATTGTAGGAGCTAGCGTTGCCTAATGTTCATACGAGCCTGCATGCATGCCGTGTGTAACATGGAAGCACATGATGATTTCAATTACATGACATGTTATGATAGGATGAGAATCAGTCATCATCTATTAGTTTTTAGGAAAAATCATTTTCTAGGTAATTAGTACTTAATTGAAAAAATTACAAAGTCCATGGATAAAGAAAACATGTGGATTGACTTACAATCTGGATCCTTGCACATGACATAAGCCATTGCCTCTTACTCTACACTTATACCATGAAAACATCATCAAAACCCTAATATTGTTCTTCATCAGAATCTGGTTCGACGTCTAAAATTTCAGGGAAGGGATCTTCCCCATCCATATTAAATTCATCTCCGGCAATTTCCTCCGAAATTGTTCTAGTAGAAGAATTCATACCGGTGGTTGCAAATCCATCGCCTTTAGCCACCAAGTTATCATTGCTAGATGCAGATACATTGCCTACATGATCTGATGCACCACTGCCTGAACCAAATCTCCCAGGTATTATCCCTGAGCCCAAGAACCCTCAATTGATGCAGGAGCAGTGGCATCTTTGGAAGACACAGGTTCCTCAACTCGTGCTACATTTTCTTCAAATCGGCCTGCCTCGACCATAATTTCATCATTGTTGCCTTTCATCCCATCTACACCAGATGCTGCTAGCTTCTGCCCCCTTTTCTCTGGAATTGTTGCACCAGAGGAATTATCCACGTAAAGGTTTTCTTCACCACTAACCCCTACAGCTTCTGAAGGATCTTCATCATACCTCATACTCTTACATGGGACGCTGTCCAAAGCATCAGTTTCTTTGCCATTCTCCAGCCAGCTGTCATACAGGTCATCATCATCCGAATTGGGAATATTGTCTTTTATCCCCTGTATGCCACTTGCAAATGGTCCACTGTGCTTCAGGCTACCGGAATACATATTTTCAGACAATTTATGGTTAACTCCTTCGAAGGAGTTACAAGTGGCAGGGCAAGAACCCATAAGTGGAAGGGCTCGGGGGTGTATAAGCACCTCCAAGGCTAAAAGTGCGTGGGCACAGAATTCTGCGAGTTTTGTTCCAGTTTCTTGCTTGCCTACAAACCATTTTTATGGATTATAGCAAATGGTTAGTAAATAAAATTAAACATATTTTAACACTAACAAAGTCTAAGAGCAGCCAATGCACTTCAAATGCACACCATTGTCAAGCAAAACTACATTACTCTTTACGGATCTCATCAAATAAAGCTTTTGCTCAGAACCTCAGCAATTAAGAGAACTAGATCTTTGAGGATTATTCTCAACTGCTTGAAGCTTTTGTGTATGAAAGAGAAAGCAGTTGAGCTCGTCACTGCATCTCCTTTTAACCATCCTCTCAATTGGATACAAAAGCAAATTTATATACTTCCAATACCTTCCCCACTGCATAAAGCTAAATATACACACTTCTATAGGGGGCTGTGTCCACCTTGTGACCTGTTTAATCATATTTCTAGAGTACAAGAAGCAACCAACACAGCTCTACAAAACTTAACGAGCAAGGGCATGCTTGGTAAACTGACGACTAGTAGGAAAATGATAGAGTTGAATGATGATAATAGAGTACAGAGTACATAATAGAGTAAGTACTCCTACTCATTTGGCATGCTTCTGATATCTTCTGGGATTCCCTTAGTTTTGTTGGCACAGGTGCTTGAGATTCCAAGTAGATGGAAAAAGATTCCCTTCTGAGAAAGAATGATCCTTCCACTAGTCTAGATATTATATTGTTTAAATTGTGAGAGTGCCCATAATGTGTTAATTACTTTCTGTGACCTCACTCTCTCTAGACTCTTTTCTGTTATCCACTCATTTACTGGATGACATTTTCCAACCCTTCCGTACAGTTTATATGCACTACTAAAAGACAGGATCCTTCATTGCTGAATATTGTAATCCTGAAGAGCATGGTTGAGCTAATTGTCATATCAACATATTTCTCTGAATCAGTTTGTAGAGCGAGTATTATCATTAGCCATAGATATCATGATGATGATGATTAAAAAGATGATAAATTTGCTCACTTTTGAAGATAATTACCTCTCCGGAAAAGTTCAAGACCCTGGGCTAAATATGGGGGGCGGACATGAACTGAGGAAAGAAGAGATGCCAAAAGTGCACGTAATGCTGCAAGCTGAAAATCTACCCAAATAGAAGTAGGTTCATTGGGCTGGAAACTATGTTTCTCCTCACTGGCCCATTTCCCTTCTAGAGAACTTGTTGCTGTGTTTATCAAAAGAAGATCGACATTTGATCGCCAAGATTCAGATCTCAAAGCACCACCCTGTAAAAAATTAGAACACTTAGTACTCATTAGTATTCATTCAAGGTTAGAATCAAGGTTTAGGAGCCAAGGTGCTCAAGTAAGGATTTAAATACTTTCTTCATACTCAGAACACAAATGACCACAAATCACATATTTCTTATGCGAATCATAACTTAGGTGACGTTTCAGTAGACATTCTAGCCAAAAAAGTAAAAGGTGGACCAGCAAATAATTAATAGCAATTACCTTTTAGGAGGAACAACAATTTTATTATGAAGATAGGTAACCTGTATGTACAGGCTATATTCTTATTTTTTTAAAAGTGATAATGATTCATAGCACTTTTTTAAAAAATAATAATGATTCATAGCACAAAAAAAGTACACAGGAAGATGTACAGGCAATATATAGGCCATTTTCCTAACAAGAACTACAATCCAAGTTGAACCTCAAAATAGGTAAGAACGGAACCATTTTGTTTTCAAATCCAAGAACAGATTTAATCTGCTATCTCTTCCATTAAGCATTAAGTCCTATTGAGGTCTAAAATACAAGTTTCTAGATGCCACATAATATCAGAAAAAGTACAATTAACTACATCGATGTAATTTCCAAAAGGTGCCTATCAAATTGCATGCACATATACTACTACTCTAAGATTTTCTACTGACTAAAACCATTTTACAAAATGAAATAAGACACTAACCTCTTTTTTTTTTTTTTTGGGGGGGGGGGGGGGGGTGGGGGGGATGGCTTCCACTAGAGCTTCATACACGAGATGTGCAGTTATGAGAATTAGTATGCTATGGGAATCAATGGGATTTCATGGAAGAATTACGACTATCAATATCTTAATATTAATGCACAGTAAATACCCTGCTACAGCATCCTTCACAATGCACATACCACAGTGAAAAGTGCTTCTAATGCCTCAAGTGCTGCCACCCTCACAGAAATTGGAGATATTGAATGGTTCTTTGGGGCTTCAACTTGCAAACCACCACGATCATGCTGCTCCTCAAGATATCCAGTAGTAGTTACATGTTTCCTTTTCCTATGGCTTGGCTGCAGCAGTGCTTCCGAAGAGGCCTTTGAGTTAACACTAGAAGTTGTGCAACCACTCACTTGATGCAAATCAACAAAAGCATTGTTGATTACTTCCTGTGCAAGATATATGGCAACTCCTGATCATGATATGGCTGAGTATTAGTACAAACATGAAATGAGACTTCCATGGAAACAACAATGACAACTTTAGACCAAAAAAAAAAAAACCAGAGAGAGCTCCATGCTCAAAAACAAGATGAAAAAATAGTAAAAGATCCAAGCCAAATATTAGATGCAATGGACATATAAAGGAGTCCAACCTTGTTTACTTCTGATCTATTAGATGCAATGGACATAAAAAGAGTCCAACAAATTTATTTTGCGACCAAAAGTAAACAAGGATACTAGGATGATGCTAATCACTCAAAGACAAAAGGCTAAAACATACACACACACACACACTTCCAGGTGAACTGCATGGTGGAAGAGAAATAGGCATCTTTTGAGAGAGGTTCCTATTGATAGCACTAAGTCCATTTTTTAAAATCATTGTTCTCTTTGATGTTGATCAATAGAAATTTTTTTTTTATAGGTAATAATATAATTTATTCCAAGTAAATAGTCATAGCCCAAGTAAACAGGATGTATACAAGTGAGTACACCTAAATACAAGCTATAGCAAAATAGAACTAAGGCAAAAAATTACAAATATTCCCATCCCTTACAAGGTTCTTCACCCAAAAACTTATAGTGCTAAAGAAAAAATCCCTGAATTCCCCCATAGTTCGTTTGCAATCTTCGAAACACCTCCCATTTCTCTCTAACCATAAGCACCAAAACAAACACAAGGGTGTCATCCACACTGCTGCACTGCCTCCACATCCCACTGAACCTTGCCAGCTAGCCAAAAAGTCCACCACACACAAATGCATCACCCAAGCAATGCCTACACATGCAAAAATCTCGTTCCACAGCTTCGTCACCACCTCACAATGAAGGAAAAGATGGTTAGCCATCTATTTTACACAAAACACCAGTCAATTACAAATAATCCTCTTTTCCTCAAATTATCCATGGTTAATATTTTCTCAAGAGACACCAGCCAACAAAAAAATGCAACTTTACTAGGCACCTTTGCTCTCCATATACATTTCCAGGGGTATACTTTATCACCATGACTATTTAACATCTTGTAGAAAGATCTCACTGAGAATCTGGAATTATAATCATGCACCCACAGCAGCTTATCCTCCCTATTCTGATTGGTCTTCGTATCATATAATTTTACAAAGAAATCAGCAGCTTCACACACTTCCCAGTCCTGTAATTCTCTGGTAAATTCCACATTCCAATGCAACATATTATTAGATAACAGACAAGAGTCAGCCACTGCAGCCCCGAGTAATGCTACTCATCATCCCAACTTCTATCATCCTCCTATCATCCTATGATGTGTCATTAGATGATTGGAGATTATTTATTATATTTCACTTATAAACCTATTATCTAATGCCACATCATGGGATGATGGAAGTTAGGATGATGAATAGATTTTTTCTTGAAATTAATGTTTTTGTTAAAATCCCCCCATCCCAACCAAATGAACATCCACAAACCCACCCATACACCCCTTTTACTTCATTAGTACATCAATTCCCCCACATCCTCCCATATTTAACATCCATAATCTGCCTCCATAATGCATTACTCTCGTTGTTGTACCTCCAAAGCCACTTCCCAAGAAGAGCTTTATTGAAAAGCTTTAAATTCTGCACGCCCAATCCTCGACATGACACCGGGATACAAACCTTATTCCAACCCACCAAGTGATATTTTCTTTCCTCCCCATTACCGTCCCATAAGAAATTTCGAAAAATCCTCTCAATTCTTGTAGCTACCCCCGCAAGTAAAGGAAAGAGGGAGAGGAAATATGTGGGTAAGTTAGACAATGTACTTTTAATCAATGTGACTCTGCCCCTTTTGACAAATAAAACTTTTTCCAACCTACTAATCTCCTCTCAATCTTCTCAATCACTCCATCCCAAATAGACATTGATTTGTGAGGGGCCACCAGAGGTAACCCAAGATATTTCATAGGGAACAAAGTTACCTTACATCCCAAAATATTTGCCAGATCCAAAATATTGGCTAGATTGTACCCACTGGAACAATTTCAGACTTAGTTAAATTAATTCTAAGCCCGAAGACTGCTTCAAAACATAACAATAAGGCTCTTAAAGCTTAAAGATGATCTAGGTTGGTGTCACTGAAAATTAAAGTATCATCTGCAAGGAGTAAATGTGAAACAGTAATGCTGCCCCGTGAGACATCACCCACCATGAATCCCGACACAAAACCCCCTTCCACAGCCGCTTCAATCATATTTTGGCCAGATCCAAAATATTTATAACTGTACCCACTGGAACAATTTCAGACTTAGTTAAATTAATTCTAAGCCCGGAGACAGCTTCAAAACATAACAATAAGGCTCTTAAAGCTCAAAGATGATCCAGGTTGGTATCACTGAAAATTAAAGTATCATCTGCGAAGAGTAAATGTGAAACAGTAATGCTACCCCATGAGACATCACCCACCATGAATCCCGACACAAAACCCCCTTCTACAACCGCTTCAATCATACGACTCAAGGCATCCATAACTAAGACAAATAGGAAAGGAGATAAAAGGTCTCCTTGCCTCAAACCACGGGAGCTATTAAAAAAACCAACTGGAGAGCCATTCACCAAAATAGAAAATCTAGCCGTCGAAATGCAATGTCTTATCCATGAGCACCACTTCTCCCCAAACCCAAATCTCTCAAGCAAGTAGAGTAGAAAATCCGAATTGACATGGTCAAAAGCCTTTTCCATATCCAATTTGACTAAAATTCTAGATTGCCCCATCCTTTTTCTACTTTCCAAACACTCATGAGCAATTAAAATTAAATCAAGAATTTGTCTTCCCCTCACAAATGCATTTTGAGACTTTGTTATAATCTTATCCATAACCACACTTAGGCGGTTAGCTAACACCTTTGATATGATCTTATACCACCCCATTTACCAAGCTAACAAGGCGAAAATCCCTCATTTCTACAGCACCCGCCTTTTTAGGAATGAGAGTAGTGAAAGTTGAATTAAAACTCTTCTCAAATTTCAGGAAGGAATGAAATTCTTCAAAAAATTTCATAATATCATCCTTCACAATATCCCAACATGCTTTGGAAAAACGCCATGGAAAAACCATCCCGAGAGGGAGCCTTATACTTAGGCATGCCTCTAACAACATCGAGAACTTCATCTTCCTCAAAGGATCTCTCTAACCAATCTGCAATAAGATGATCAATGGTTTCAAAGGCCAGACCATCTAACTTAGGTCTCCATGAAAATTATTCCCGAAAAAGCTTTCATAAAAATTCACAATATGATCTTCAATCTCCTCCTTGTCATAAATCACATTATCACCTACATGAAGAACTTCAAGGGCATTATTTCTTCGATGAGAATTTGCTATTTTATGGAAGAATTTCGTGCATTTGTCTCCGTCCTTTAACCATAGGATTCTGGATTTTTGCCTCCATGAAATTTCCTCCATAAGCGTTAATTTTTCAATTTCTGTTAGCACCCCTTTCTTCATCTCCTTTCCCGCAAAAGAAATTGAACCCGTCAACTCCTTTTCCTCCAAACTATGAACTGTTCCATAAGAAATTTTCTATTGTTTTCAACATTGCCAAAAGTCTCCGCATTCCATCTCTTCAAGTCTTTTTTTAACTCCTTAAATTTTCCAACCAAAATAAAACTGGGTGTACCAGTAAAATGATAAGAGGCCCACCACCTTCTTACTCTTTCAACAAAACCTTCATCCTCCAACCACATCTTTTCAAATTTAAAGTGTCTTTTCCCACTAATAATGCCCCCACAATCCATCAAAATAGGATAATGGTCAGAAACTATTATCTGCAACCTTTTTTGACTTAACTCCGGAAATAATGCTTCCCAAGAGACCAAAACCAAGAATCTGTCCAAACGGGACCATGCTCTCTCCCATTTGACCACGTGAAATCCCCTCCAGTCATAGGTAAATCAATCAGTTGCAACTCAGAAATGAGTTTTGAAAATCCAGACATAGCTTTAGTAATTGCTGAGTCCCCTACTCGATCACAAGGAAAGCGAGTAATATTAAAATCCCCTCCAAAACACCATGGAAGATCCCATCAACTGCAAAGACCCGCCATTTCTTCCCACAATATACTCCTACAATCCTACTAGAATCTGAATTTGGCCCAAAAACACCAGCAAAAGCCCTTTCGACGCCATCATCCACATTCTTAAAGTGACAAGCCACCAAGAATTCTTCCACGTAATGATCTACTACTTCTACAGCCCTCCAATCCCACATAACAATAATGCCTCCCGAAGCTCCATCAGAGACTAACTCAACCCAACCCACATAATTGCAACTCCATAAACTATGAACCACCGATTGGTTAATGACCTTCAATTTAGATTCTTGAAAACAAATAATTTCAGCCTTTCACTGCCTAATCATATTTTTCACTCGGAGACACTTTTTATACTCGTTCAGCCCCAAACATTACAAGAAATGATCTTAGGCTTCGTGAGAAACCATTGACAGCCCTCTCTTTGCCTTTTTCTCTAAAGGCACTCCCATCCCTAGATTAATAATTAATCGTGCATTCCAATCTTTTTAGCTCCCTCTCCTTTTTAGCAACAGATCTGGCCAGAGTAGGATGTCAAGCCTCAATAGCAATAAGTAGAGCTCTAAACTGCTCTTCAAATTCCTCACAAGAAATGCCAACACAATTTCTAATTTCTTCCACCTTCCTCAACACCCAATCAGAATAATTGCTAGGCCATTCAATGCCTGGGTTAATAGAGCATGAAAAACTCTAGGCCATTAACAGGATCAAGGTCTTCATCAGATTCAAAAAATTCTCCAGATTCACAAGATTCAGAACCTTCACCTCCACCAATCACCAATTGCAAGTCAGAAAACTAAGTACATGGAACCTGTGAGATTGACTGCTCAGTCTCATTTGCCCCCTCACATCCTTCATCTTCAACTTCCCCTGTTGTGAGATCTATGGAGGGCATCACAACCCCCACGCCAGGCGCAAAACTCGACTTCAAAGAATCCCCTGAAGAGCCTCCAACCTCCATCGCATCTTCCTGAACAACAGGTTCACCTATCAACTCCGTCGAATGAGTCACCTCAGCCTCCAAACCTGTCAGAAATTTGATGGGAGGATCCCCTAAACTTGTCGACTTCTTCTGTGAAGTCAGTATCTGTGTCGAGGCATTCCTCACCTTAGACTAATCTCTAAAAAATTTCGTCTTGTTCAAGGTCTCTTTTGTCGTGGGTACTGTAGCAAAACTTGTCACCGGGAAACCTCCAGGAGAGACGCCCGCAGCCGATGACCCACTATGTGAAGACGGACTAGGTGGCAGAGCCAGCATGGGCTTGGGCTAGCGTAACTCTCTTCTCGGGCTAGTAGAACGTTGAAACCTAACACCAAACTGCTTCTTTCGACTAATGGGCTTCTTGTATGGGCCCTTCACAAACCCCATCCCTACGAAGCCATTAGAAGCCTTGGGTCCATACAACCTCCCCATTTCCTCAACTAACTCATCTGGTTTTCTAGTTGAAACCAGGCCAATTATTAAGCCCAATCCCTCATCAATCATCTTCAACATCGAATCCAGCATGTCCTTCCAACCAAGAAGTTTTGCCCGCACATGCCAAAATGACCCTTCGACTTCACCAAATTTCTGCAACATCGCGAGATGCCAACCGTCACCTTCATCGCCAGAAAGATGTCTCTGATTCCCTTCCTTCGATCCAAAATTCTTATTCCTCTCCCTCGACAATATCACATCTTTCTTGATAATTCCTTTTCCATGATTGTTATTGGGGCTAGGATTATCATTAATAGCTTCCATCAATGCAGACAAATAAGGAGCTGTTTGTGAGGAAGAAGCTCCTCTTTGAGGATTAGCCATACTCACCTCTTTTCCTTTAGAGTCCCTCTTAGCAGCACCCTTGTTAAGTACACCTCTGTTTCCAAGAGCAGAAACAAAGGAATTTGAACCAACAATCTCCATCGTTTTCCTAGCGAACCTTTCCCATCCACTTCCATTCCTCCCTTCAGGGATAACAATAATTCTTTTTCCCTTACTTGTGCCCAACTCCATCAATTTCACGAACCTGCCAAATGAATTTTGACATACTTGGACCAAAAAGACTCTATGTCCATCCCTTTTTGTCTGATACGGAGCCCTATTACTCGAGAACTTCAGAGTTCCCTCAACCACCTTAGCCAACCAGACCACCACCTCCCTACTGAGGTAAAGGGCCTTCGTAAACTTATTACAATTCTCGCCAATACAGAAAAGATTCCTCTCTATTCTTCTGATCACAAAAAGCTTGGCTTCAATCCAAAAACTACGCTCCATCGACATCATCCTCCAAGTACATTCTTGATTGTGATGCCGAGAGGATGATTGAGTATACGGCCAGTGCACTTCAGTTATTCCTCTTTGTTTATATGTTTATTGTTCAATAAAAAAATATCTTACCAATCCAAAAAGAGTATTCTTCAAACTTAGCTATGTAACTTTTGCTCTATGCATTAACTATGATTATATTTCCATATTCTAATACATAAATAACTAGGAAATATATGCATAACAGATTTCCCTTATGGTAAAATAGATCGTCTATGACAAACAGAAACAATGCTGAAGCCATGATATAGGCCTCACCCACCTATAAGCCATAACAAATAAACATTATCCACAGCAACACAAATAGATACACAAAAGCAGGAAAAGAGCCAAAAAAAATCTCACCCCTGACAACAACAGTGAGCCCGGGAAATTTCTCATTGGCTTCCTGTTACTATTTCCCTGTTTACATTTTTGCTTTGATATATTATCTTATCAACAACAGGACCAACTAAACTAGCACGCACAGGCGATGCTCTTTTATATGTCCCGTATACTTGTGCTTTTGCCTTTTCTTATGGTCAATAAAATTTTGTTTACTGCTAAAAATAAAAAAAAAGGACACCAAACTACCAAAACAGATAAATACGACATCGAAGTTAACTTTTTTTTAACATCCAAATTATTGTTAATAAACACAGCCACATTATAGAAGTGACAAGGTTATTGAGAAGCCGATATTTTTGTCATACCATGCCTAGATCTTTGAGCCACCATCAATTTGATGAATCAACAGAAACATTCCATGCTTAAGCTAGCCTAAAATACTCTTTTTATATGGAAGCCAATTCTATTCAAAGTGTCAAGGGGCACAACCCAAGCATATAGGGTGTATACAAGAGAGAGCACCCAACTAGGAAGAATAGGGAAAACAAAAAGATAAAACCTCAATATAATTTAGAAAGCCAGGACCATTCAAAGAAAACCTTCAGATGTAAAGAGTTCTTAGCATAATGGATCTAAGCCCATCCACTGTCTTTTGCAATTTTCAAAGTTCCAGGTATTATGTTTATTCCACAAACACCACATTAGACACAAAATACTTATCTATCTTTCCTCAAATTTACAGTAAATCATCTGATAGTGCTGAATAAGCAGAATAGTTACAAGCTTGCTGGTGTTGATTAGCTGAGATCTAAAATTAGCTACCATGAAAATTTTCTTGTTTTTAACAATTTGAAGGCGTCAATGCAAGTTTCGGGTAAGAAAGGTATTCAGCTCGAACTAGTAATTTGTGGACAAAGGAAGGCGTGCTATTTGCAAGCTAGTCAAAGTATCTATGAAGTATTGATACCAGCTCACATGAATGTTGGGTTTGCTTTGCTTCTAGCTTCCCCAAGGTATGCCATTGAATGTTATGTTACCTTTTCTGGAGCCTCAAGGCTCTAAGTTAGGTCATTAAATGTTATTTTAATTTTTTTTTCTTTTACTTCAAATCATATAGGATTATTTTTGAGTTCAGGTAAATTTTAACATGCATCCCTGCCGTTACAAGGCTGGAAGTAACGGCATTCTCAGTAAAGATAACAGAATTCAAGCTTGCTTGTGTGTACATGCTTGTTATAAGTAGATGTAGATGTAGATGTGAGGGTGCAAGAAGTTAAAGTGTTTCAAATAATCTATATCTCCAATATACTTAGGGTATTACATTCCGACTCATTAAAACTTAACACCACCTGAACAGTTTTATAGTTCAGAATAACTTTGGAAATCTAAAGCAGAGATTTGCAGCTGTGTACATAACAGCTTCTCAGAAAATACATTGTCTTTCCATTGTGCAGTTCTGCAACAAGAGCACTCATTAAGAATGAAGAAAGATAAGGGACTTATTTCGCTTTTTCTAGGATAATTAAAGGTCATATAACAGATGAAATTTCTAAACTCAATGATCAAGAAGAATATTTTCAAAGCACTGGCACTTCTCTGGTGACATGAAAACAGTGAAGCTTGGTGCTATAAACAGAGAGAGAGAGAGAGAGAGAGTATTCAACAATATACATACCAACACCCATGGAGATCAGCAATATCCTTGTTATTGAGTAGACCTTTATGCGTAATTCCGGCAATGCACATCTTTTAAAATATGATGTAATCAGACGCACAATTGAAGCAGCATGTGGTAATAGCTGACTGCAAATGAAAATAATTATATAGGCAGAAAGTGAGCATCTACATAAAGAATGTTGAGACGTTAGTCGAACCTTTTTAAACTATGATTAGAACTTTTTCTAGCAACAATCAAGCTTCAGCGGTAAAGCTGAGAAAGATTGTCCTCAACACGCTTTATACATGGATAGTAGCTCATGATACTGTGCTTTTATTCTAGTTTTTCAGAGTTTTTGAATTGCTGTTTCTCTTGTCTACTTCCTATGTGCTAGGATTGCATCCCAAGCATTCCTCTATACATGTATAAAAAACTCCGGTTTACCTGCGTGTACCCTTTATGACAGCACTGAGCAGCTCCAAACTATAGGAGTGCAAAACTGGAAGTTCTGAACAAATGAGCTCTTGCTGCATGGAAGTCATGAAGGGCAATAAGGCATGTGGCAATGATCCATCCACCATCAGCACTCTCTTGACAAGGACTAATAACGATTGAATGGGGACATTCACCTGCTAGCCAAAATATACTATATAAAAAAATCCAGCATCTGCAGTTTTAAGATCATCTAATGAAACAGGTCGATACCCTTAAATATTAAAGAAGTATGCCGACTAGATGCATTCCAATTTTTCATGAAAGCATCTTAAAAGAGCTAATCATAACCTGCACAGGGTACGGACTTGTGAGCATTGTACAACAGCAGAGCATCAGTGTAGAGACACTGGAGATTAATAATCTCTCAGACCTCCTTGTGGGATTGTCTGAGACTTCTCCTGGCGACGTATGACCCCCTAAGGGGGGTGGGGGATCTTTTCCTGGTGGAACCAATAATCTCCCAGCTTCATTACGTGTAGTTTCTGCAACATCTGCAACTTATCACTTACAATCCTTACAACTAGAAACAGCACAACCAAGATTGCATTCAAACTTACCTTCTTCTAGACCTTGGAAGGTATCATTCAGATGGGCATTAATCAATAATAAGATCTTCTGCATCATTAAGGACCAGCTATCTTCATCTCCTCTCGATTTTGGCAATAATGCTAGGCAATGAGCAAGCTTCTGATTGTTGAACACCAAATAGATTCAGAACCAAGGTTGCATACAACCAATAGTTTTCTTGTTAAGTCATGTGGAAGATACAGATCATACAAAGCAAAAACAACCATGTTACCTTCAGCATATCAGCACTGCATTTTCCTGACAAAAGTTTTGAAGCAATTGCAGCTTCCATCTGCAAAAGTATTTAGTACTCACCATGAATGAATCAACAAGTCAAATCTAAGGATTTTGTAAAGGGCTAGAAGTCCAGTAAAAAGGAAAATTGTTAGGCTTTTAACACAAACGACAATGAAAGCTCATAAAATAAGGTTTATCTCCACCATGTCACTAAATTTATGACATTGCTTTCGGATCAAGAGGCCATCAAGGAACATGCTGTCAATTTTTATGAGAAGTTGTTCAAGGAAGAATATTTGTGGAGACCAAAGCTAGACGGATTGTCTTTTGATGCAATCGATCCAGAAAGTGCAGCATGGATGGAGAGAGTTTTTGAAGAAAATGAAGTGCTAGATGTCGTCAAAGGGATGGCTAAAGACAAGGTTCCAAGTCCGGACGGGTTTTCTATGGCTTTTTTCCAAGCATGTTGGAACAAGTGAAGGAAGACATTATGAAGGTATGTCTGGAATTTCATGCTTTTATGAAATTCGAGAAAAGTATCAATGCTACTTTTATAGCTTTGATTCCTAAAAAGGTGGGGCAGTAACTATGCGGGATTTCAGGCCAATTAGTTTGGTTAATGGGGTCTACAAGATTATATCTAAGGTGCTGGCCAATCGAATGAGTGCAATAATGGGAAGAATTATCTTTAAGTCACAAAATGCTTTTGTGAAAGGAAGACAAATACTAGATTGAGTTTTAACGGCTAAAGAATGTTTGGATCACAGAATTAAAATGGGCGAATCTGGAGTTTTGGTTAAATTGGATATGGAAAAGGCTTTTGATCATGTTTGTTGGGAGTTTTTATTGTATCTACTTGGTCGTTATGGTTTCGGTGAGAGGTGGTGTAAGTGGATAGAGCATTGTATCTCTACACCAAGGAGATCCGATATCTCCTTTCCTCTTTATTTTTGTCATGGATGCATTGAGTAGAATGATTGAAGCGGCGGTGGGAGGTAGCTTTTCGTCCGGTTTTGAAATGGACGGTGATTCTCGGAGTAGTGTGATTGTTTCTCATCTTCTTTTCGCCGATGACACATTAATTTTCAGTGAAGCCAATCAAGAACAACTTCGGTCTTTAAGAGCTCTTTTGCCATGTTTTGAAGCTGTGTCAGGGTTGAGAATTAACTTAACCAAGTCTGAAATAGTTCCAGTGGGCTCAATGTCAAATATTTCTGATCTGGCCACTATTTTGGGGTGTAAAATATCATCGCTGCCAATGTCATATCTTGGTCTTCCCCTGGGTGCCTCGCATAAATCTGTTTCGATTTGGGGAGTGATTGAGAAGATTGAGAGGAGATTAGCCAATTGGAAAAAATTATATTTTTCTAAAGGGGGTAGAATCACTTTAATCAATAGTACGCTGTGCAATCTTCCAACATATTTCCTTTCTCTCTTTCCTTTACCGGCTGGGGTTTCTATGAAAATTGAAAAGATATATAGGAATTTCTTGTGGGGAGGTAAAGGGGAGGAAAAGAAATATCACTTGATGAATTGGGATAAGGTCTGTCAACCGATTTCAAATGGTGGTTTGGGCGTGCGTAACTTGAGGCTTTTTAATAAAGCTCTTTGTGGGAAATGATTATGATATCATTTAGAAAGAGATGCTTTATGGAAAAATGTGATAGATGTTAAATAAGGGGGTATGTGGGGTAGTTGGTGTTCAAATGAAGTAAAAGGTGCTTATGGGATGGGATTATGGAAGTCTATTCGTATGGGTTGGGGGGAGTTTGTTAAACATGTCAAATTTAAGGTGGGGGATGGATCAAGAATTCACTTTTGGCATGATTATTGATGTGGAGAGTTAACTCTCAAGAATGAATTCCCTTCCCTTTTTCAGATTGCAAGGCAGCAAGATGCAACTGTGGCTGATTCTCTCTCTCTTTTGAATAATAGCACTCAATGGACTGTTGACTTCGTGAGAAATGTAAATGATTGGGAAGTCACTGTAATTTCATATTTTCTCATCAGATTATATGAGTTGAAGATTGTCCAAGGAAGTGTAGACAGTTTGCTGTGGATTCATGAGAGAAATTTCAGATTCTCAGTTCACTCCTATTATGATGCTTTAACCTGCCAAGGTGTAAGTGATTACCCTGGAAAAGTATTCGGAAAGTTAAAGTGCCGAATAAGGTAGCTTTCTTTTTTTGATAAGTAAATAAGGCAGGGGTGAAAACCGAAGGTATCGGTGCGGTTTTGGTCCAAAACCGAAACCGCACCGATCCCTTAAAATGATGAAAATCTCGACCGAAACCGGCCAGTGAAGGGGGAGAAAACCGTCGATATCAGTCTCGGCGTAACAACTACGATTGGTTCGTCGGCGTCTTCGATTGCGACTAAGGTGACCCTGACGCTGCGTGCGAACTGCGAAGCCTCAGAGAGAGAGAGAGAGAGAGAGAGAGAGAGAGAGAAACGATGGGGGCGGCGTGGGAAATGAAGAAGACGAAGGAGAAACGAGGAAGAAGAAAGAAAGCTGGGATTTTAAACCCTAGAGAGAAACGGTTCCCGGCGCCGTTTCGCTCTTTATATTTTTTTTCAAACACCGAGTCCTAAAACGACGCCGTTTCACTTACTTAAGTGAAACGGCGTCGTTTCATATATGTATAATTTTTAAAAAAAAAACATTATATCAGTTCAGTCGGTTCAGCGGTCCGGCCCAAGATCAAACCTGTACCGAACCACTGGACATCAGTTTCTGAAAAATTCAACCGCTTGCCGACCGGTTCTACGCCGGTTTCGGCCGGTTCCGAGCTCTAGCGGTCGGTCTGGGTCGGTTCCGGTCGGTTCTCCGGTTTCTTGTACAGCCCTAAAATAAGGTAGCTTTCTTCTGTTGGCTTGTGTCTCATGATAAAATTCTGACTACAGAAAATCTAAGAAAGAGTGGTCTTTGTATTGTTGATTGGTGTTCTATGTGCAAGAAAGATGGCGAATCAATTAATCACTTGTTTCTCCATTGTGAGGCAGCTAAAAGTTTGTGGAAAGTCATTTTTGGAAGGATGGGTATTTCTTGGGTGATGCCAAAGCATGTGGTGAATTTACTAGCTTGCTGGAAGTATGCTGGGCGGTGTCTATGGCTAGAAAGGAATGGGAGAAGTTTTGAAAACAAAGGACTATCAATGGAAGAAATTAGCGAATTTTTCCTTAAAACACTATGTCTATGGGCTAAGGCTTTTGTAATGAATAGTGATGAAGTGTTGGAGTTTTTCTAGTTTTTTCTTTCTTTTTAGTCGCTGTACGTAGGTATTTCCTCTTGTATACTTCCTGTGTACTTGAGCTATGCCTATTTATGGTAATAAAACTCTTATTAATTATCAAAAAAAAATGACATCATATAGGACATATGTCCAGGCAACCATTATTGAATTGCCAGTTATCTACAGTCCGAAGTATACGATTCTAATATGAGGTGCTACTGCTTTAATTATGTTTTAGATTGTACAACACCGAATCTGAAACGGAAACTATAACAGATATGAACCTTGCTTTTCTTTCATTTAAAAGATAAAGGAGTTGCAAAGTACTTTTAGAATATGGTGTCAGTAATTCAATCTATATCAGACTATGCAAATTACATTATCTAGGTTCCACTAAAAAGGGCAAATTAAAAAACTTGGTATTATTGGGATGCAGCCTTTACAATATTTTTTTATGTAATTGAAGATTTTATTTAGAAAAAGAAAAAAAGACTTACACTGTCATAATGACTTGCACTCTCATAATGACGATGTATGGAAGATGGAAAGTAAGTTATAGCAGTGCATATTAATTGAACTGCTCCTTCCTGCATGCACCGGTATGGAGATGATAAATGAAACTTGAACACAGAAAACTAGGTCACATGACATGTTATGATGGGAACATCAACGACAGACAAAGATCATATCTTCATGCAACCTGGTAAACTAAGTTTGAAGAAATAATTTATTCACATATGCAGAAAGTAAGGATCTTGAAGTAGAAAAGGCATCTCTGATCCCAACTAATTTTAAAAAGAGGCTTTTGCTGTAAAGTTTACCATGGCGCATACATATATGGGGAGTGTGGGCCCATATATGTGAGAGAGAGAGAGAGAGACTATACATAAGCTCAAACACAAATTTTTTATATGATATAGAACCTCACCAAGACAAGGTCCTTCGAACCCATCCCTGGATATTAAATCCAGATAAACAACCCAACCCCCAGAACCATGTATCAAGTAACTTACAGAAGCTCTCAATGCAGAATCAAACCTAGAATGTCTGAGAGCCTACAACTCAACCCAAGCTCACCCTTTAACCACTAAGCTGGACCCTAACTGGTTTCAAACACAAGATAGCATCAACCTTTATGTTATCTGTCTATATAGATGGTAGCGACATCCAATGGACTCATAAATATCTGGCAATATTACTGATATGCATTTGATACTCAGAAAACACCAGGACAAAAAGGCTTCAAGCACACAATACCCCTCCTAGCCAATTATTTAATGATTCTACAAATCTAATTTCACTTCCAGTGTTGAATGTAACAAGAATCATGACATGATGAGATAAAAAGATAGTGTTAAATGACAATGAAAGAGCTTGATTCAATTGTCAGAGGAAATTGTTTCATTGACAAATTTAAAAGAAAAGGAAAAGTGTGAATGCATGGATTTTACCAGGCAAAGCCTGAGGCCTGAAGCAATTTTTAAACGAATGCTACTTACCCATATAGCCTCTGAACTATCATAATTTAGCAGCTTCAAAACTGGTTGAATGAGTTTCACAACATGGGAAGTCCCATCCTTCTTTTGACTTGGAAATCCACCCAATCTAACCCCAGGGAAAAACAAGTTATGAAACTCACAATATCACTAACAGCTACAGGCTATAAGCATAGCAGACTCTCATCAAGAACAAAGTTACAGTTTGGAACAAACAATTTCTTGGAATATAATTATATAAACCAATATAGGGGCCATCAGCCATGCATCAGTTATATGCCAGCATTCTCTGAAAATTATTACGCAATAGAAGTTAGACAACCGATAACCCAGCAGGGAGCCCCATAAGCCATTACCTTCCATTTGAAATCTAAGAAGGGCGAGTAATATTTCCAAATTAAACACATTCAAATTGACCCATCAATATGACCACGCACTCACATTCTCATTAGAAAACCTGTTAAGGGTGTTCCCATAATTCTAACATCCTATTCAGAAGACTTACAAACCTCATTAAGAGTTTTGAAAAACTCAAGCTCCAAAAAATTGTAAATTAGATGCACTCCCACAGGGACAGCTTAGCAAGATTGAATTCAAAATCAATACTATATGAATTTCATTCATGTTTGGCTTGTTTGAAGTTTCATCGCTTATGCGTAAAACAATTGTTTATTTGTTAGCATGTTGAAAGGGGCATCTTGGAAGACATCGTAGAGGTGAAATTTGGAATCTTGAGTGGTATGAACTACCGATGTTAAAGCAGTAGTTTCTATTCCAGCAATTTTCTCTATGATTGGACCTCAGTTACTAGCTGCCTTCATTGCGGGAGATTTTGATTATCTTGAAGTTAGATGCTAGTATTTTTTCTGCTTGGGTGTTTCTCTTTTATACTTCCTATGTTCTAAGGTTGCACCATCATATAAAAAACTCCTTATAGCTCTTAATTAGGTATATTCTCTTGTATACTTCCCGTGTACTTGGGCTATGCCTATTTTAGTATCAATAAAATTTCTTGGGCTTATAAAAAAAACTCTTAAAGATTCAGTGTCCACCATCATGTAAAAAACTCCTTACAAGGATTTGACCGTATGGGGTTGAGTCAGTAGATCATCTTCTGTTGCATTGTGAGATTGCACGGGCTTTATGGTATGAGGTACTTAGTAGGGTAAAGTTGGCGTGGGTCATGCCGGAGAAAGTGGTGGCAGTGCTGGCTAGTTGGCCAAACATTGGTGGTATACATCAGATTAAAAGGGTTTGGAAGATGATTCTAATGTGTATCATGCGGTGTCTATGGCAGGAACGTAATGCGCGGACGTTTAAAGACAAGGAGAGATCGCTAGAGGAATTGTTAGCATCTTTTTATAGCACTCTTTGTATTTGGGCTATAGCACTCTTTGGCGCCCTCTTAGTAGGGTTCTCTCTTGTACATACTGGGCTAGGCCTATTCTTTGAGTAATATATCTTTCTTACTTAACAAAAAAAAAAAGATCTGAACGTATACACAATCCACCAATTCCATGCAACTCCAAAGTACGTTGTACGACAGTCACAGCTCAAGACATAAAATATTTTTTTTGATAAGTAGCTCAAGACATAAAATATATTTGTATTATGATTCTATGCTGGGAAAAAAAGGGAGATCTAACCTTGTGAACATATCTGACAGCGAGGCACAAGAAGCCACCTTCACAAAATGAGAATCTGCTGGTGACTGTTTAAAACAAAAGATATGGTAACATATTACTATAGGAATTTTAGAAATTTTATGAATTTTTAACTTTAAGCATTGTTGTTAACTCTAGTTAGGTATTTCTCATGTATACTCTCTGTATACTTGGGCTTTGTCTACTCTTATGAATAAAATACCTTGATTACCGATTAAAAAAAAATTTAAGCATTGAAATACAAACAAAATTTCAGCAATTTAAAAGACAAACTACAATCTTCAATTGCAAATTTCTCATAATTTTTTTTTTTTTTATGATGGGGGAACCATCCCATGGCAGAGCCCTTAGGACCCACACATGGAACCTAAACCCCCAAGGAAACTAGCACAACTACTCACCGCCATGGCCTCCCACTTAAATCGCAGTTTGATCCCAAGGGGAATCGAACCTGTGACATATGGCATGCACACAAGTTCGCCATTACCACATGGGCTACCCACGGGTAGGTTTTCTCATAATTTATTACTCTATAAAAGACTAGAGATTTATTTAGCATTTTTTTTATTGTTTTCTAAACCACATATTTCAGATTACCAATCTCAACAGGTGGGTAGAAGCTCATTTCCATACCATATATGTCATATGAAAAAAGAAAGTGTATGCATACAAAATAGAAGCAAAATGGTAACACAATTTTCCTAAAACTTTGTTTAAGAAGAAACATTTTGTTAGTTTTTTTTTTTTTTTTTTTTTTTAGATTTGGTAGATTTGACAGGTGATGAGTCGAAGGTCAGGTTTGGTATGAACAGTGGTGCGGGGAATCAACTCTTGGAGATAACTTTCTTGGCTTTGTTTAGTATATAGAGTTATAGAATGCTTAGATAGCAGAACATTCGCATATTTCCGATAACACGCTGGAATATTACATTTATAAGATCAACGCATGATTGAGAGGTGAAGTTAATCTCTTCATTCTTTAGTTGTATGTATTAGGTTGGGTTGAGAGGAGGTGGTGTGGAAAAAATCTGTTGGATCCCTTCCAAACAACAGACATTCAAGAACAAATCTTTTTACCATGTGTTCAACCCTCAAGTTCGCTCTTTGTTTCCTTGAAAGTGTGTTTGAAGAAATAGAGCTCCTTTGAAGGCATCATTTTTGTTTGAAAGGTAGCTTTAGGGAAGATTTTGATGTTTGGATAATTTGAGAAAGAGGCAGGTCATAGGACAGATTGGTGTTGTACATGTAAGCAGAGCAAGGAAAGCATTGATCATCTTTTGCTTCAATATGAAGTGGCCAGGGAGTACTGATATCCATCTTCCATTTTTTGTGATGTGTCGAAGGCTTTGTGGGATGAGGTTTTCGCTAGGCTTGGCATTGCTTGGGTGATGCCCAAGAGGGTGGTGATTCTTTTGGCATGTTGGAGAGGGATTCAAGGAAATTGTCAAATAGCTGATGTTTGGAAGATGGTACCTCTTTGTCTCATGTGGTGTATTTGGAACTAGAGGAATGGGTGCTGTTTCGATAATAAAGAACACTCGGTGGATGGGATTAGAGCCTTCTTTTTTCATACTTTGCTGCTTTGGGCTTCGGTTATTGTAATGGATGGGATTAGCCTTAATATTTTTGTTATGTTTTTCAGCTTTAGCTTGTAATTAGGTGTTTTTCTCTTGTATACTTCCTGTTTACTTGAGCTATGCCTAATTACGTGGTTTTAATTAATTTCTACTTATCAAAAAAAAAAAATTTTGGGGATCAAGTGGATCTGGTGAAGCCCATTTGGAAGTCATAGCAAATTAGAAGTTTGAAGGATGGTACCTTTAAGTTTAATGTGGTGTATTTGATAGGAACATAATGCTCAAACCTTTGAAAAGTACAAGAGATTGACTGTTTTTTTTTTTGATAAGTACAAGAGATTCATAATAGAGTTAAAAGCCATTATGTTCAAATCCCTTTATGTTTGGATGGTTGCAACTCTAGCTACTCTAGTTTCTAGAATTCATTGCAATTTGTTCCTTTTTCTCTTCTATTAGTAGTGTTTGTCCTCTTGTAATTCCTATGCACTCGGGTTGCATCACTCTACACTCTTGATAAAATTGTTTCACTAAACAAAAATAAGAGCAGAAACTTTGGATGGCCATAAGACACTAATAGGACAATTATGGTGCACGATAAAACCAAGCTCATATACCTGAATAAATGGTAGAAGCTTGTGGAACCAACCATCATATGATGCCAAGAAACGATCAGAACTGCATTCTTGACAAGTCACACCCAGTAAGCAGATTCCTGCCCAGCATTTATCTGGCTAGAAAGGAATCATACAATCCGATGAGTACTTATCTGATGATGATTTATAGCCTTTTGGTAAAATGAAAAAAGATACAGAATTCATCTTTCATTTTCATTTCACATGGTATGGACTATTCCTATGGTAACTTAAAGAAAATAATTATCATCCAAAACATAGTTTTTGCATTGCTCCATTCAACGACATTGGTCCCATGGCTTCCATTCAACTCTAAATCTAGCCCTATCAGCATTGATAAAAGGTTGAGAATCCACCATTAGTAGAAGCCTAATATATTCATCAAGTGCACTGCAAATAATTTGACAAAATTCATTAATGCAATTTATATCCATCTATTCTTTCTTTCACCCAGGAAGTTCTTAGAATCTCTCACATATATTTTCCTTTCTTTTACATTAACATACACATTCCATTTTTCATATATAATCTCCTCTACTTCAAGCAAATATGGCAGACATGGAAAATGTTAGAATGTCATTTGAGAATATACGCTTTTGAGGAATAGCTACAACCCATCCACCCTAAACATGGTAAAGAGATCATTCCGGGTGCAGTTGGATGCCCCCATTGCAATCGAAGCCCTCCTACGCATTTCACACGCCAGAAGTAGGACATCAAAGAAAATTGGAGCCCGCACTGATGTCACAGTGTCAGATAATTCCAGCCAAAAAACCAATGGATGACACCACTGAGACCTTCGGTTTCTCTTATAACCAAATTGAAAGGTTAATACAAACGCAAGTTACTTTTTAAATCGTCCCCAACTTGCTTGAAATCAAAACGAACATTATCCAACCAATTTTTCTAAGCCTTGTACAAATACAGCACTTACACCAATTGAGCATTTAGGGGGGAAAAAACATAAACCCATTTCAATTAATCATAAAAACAAAAACTTAATTAATAACTATAAATATAAGCACTTTTCAAAAAATAAGTAAAATATATGTAAAATTTAAATAGAAGTTTATTGATGAACACCATAGCGTGAGAGACGAGCAAATCCAAGCGCTCAACCCATGAATCGACGGCGGATTTCCAGTTCTCGATTTGCCTTTGATTCGTAGATTCACCGAAGGAGGACTCGGAGAGGAGGCCGTGCGTCTTTATCATCGAAACGACGGTGGAGAGCCCGGCAGGGTTCCGAAACGGGTGTGTCTCGTCGGGCAAATCCTCTTTGATAAGCGTTCGAAGGAGGCGGGGCTTCAAGGAGACATCGTACATGTTCTTGACGTGATTGAAGGCCGCCATCGGAATCGAATTGAAGCTCGAGCTCTGCGATGCCAAGAGAGGGTACGTGTGAAGGGTTTAAGCCTTAATGGGGCTTTCCGTTAAACCCTAGATTTGGTAGCCGTTGTTAAGTTTGCGACCTATTGTAAAAATTAGTGGAAAAACGATGTCGTATTGTAAATTTGGATGCGAGTGCATGGCTAGAGCACTGGCCAGTGGCATTCGATAGCCAAATGACACTGCATCAGATGAAATGAGCTGTATTGGATTAGTGGAAATTTTAAATATGAGCTACAGTGTTTCCAATGCTTTCTTCATATTTGGAGATGCAATGTTCATCCTCAAAAGTAATACTATATTCTGAAATATCATATCCAACTGCTCTATAACATTTCCCCCGTTTATCATTTTCAAAAGTGATATTTATTCCAAAATATCATACCCACATTTTTCACAATAATTTAAGTAAAAATTAAATTATTAATTAACATATGATTAGTGTAGTTGTAAAATATGAAAAAAAAATTAAAAAAATTATTATTATTTTGATTAATCCAATGTGAGATTATAGTTTGAATGGTTTTGGATTTATGAAATATATATATTTTTAGCTAGATTTTAGAGATGAATTTGATAAAACTAATGACAATGCTCTTTGTTGATGTCGTGTTTCGTAAGACTGGGCAACTCTATGCAGACAGCGCTTGGATCGTCACCTCCATAGTGGAGAAAATGGGGGACCTCGGGGTCCGTTGTACCTCTGATGCCTAAGTTAGCTTTAATGTTAGAGATAAAGAGAAAATAATGATGAAGATGGGTGTAAAAGTTAACCTATTTGTTGCAGGTAGTGTTTATTTATACTTGCTGACGTGGTCTCCACTGTAGTGGCGTGTTACTTTGTAGGAGATTGTTCATGTCACCTACTCGCCAAGCTATCAAGCACTTTAGGCTTGTTGTGTGTAGTCCGAACTTTAGGTTGCATTGAATGCGGCGAGCCTTCTCCCCTAAGTTTCATTAATGCTTGGTGTGAACAACCTTGGATATTCCTGGATTGCATTGAATGCGACTTTCTTTCTTCCTTAAGCCTCCCTGTTTGTCACTTATGGGTAGTGATATTTCCAGTCAGCGAGCTCATCTATTTACTGATTAGTGGTTTCTAGATTGTCTTCCTTGTCATATGTTCATATCTACTCATTCCCTTAATCTGGGCCTTCAATATACCTGTCCCATTTCCCATGACTAGGTTTAGCCCTAGGCCTGGACTTGGACCTGGATCCAACCCAAGGAATAACTCCCTTCATAGTACCCCATGAATTTTTAGCACCATTTTGGGGCTAAAAATTATAAAGAAAATTTATGTGTTCCTTTGAATTTTAATCGGGGGGCTCTTATGGAGGGTAGAAATATCTACATGTGCATATTCATCTGTCCCCCTTCTCCAAGCCCTCGGGATGTAAAAACTAAAACGTTCCTGGTCACATTGCCTTCCTATGCATTTAAAGATAAAATATGCCAATTCTCATTTCCTTTAGCTCTGTTTCTTCCGTTCTTGTTTCCTTTACCTCCGCTCTTTCTTTTATTTGCTCATTCCTAGCGGGAGATGAGCGAGCGTGAAGCTCAAACCTGGTGGGAGAGGTACTCGATTGTGTATGAGGCAAGGGCGAAGCTCGAACTTGGCGGGCGATGAGGCGAGCATAAAGCTCGAACCGTTGGGAGTGCTCTCTAGGGAAAGCCTATTGGGGAAGCCTGCTGAGACAGTCCACAAGGCTAGTCCAAGTCTTGCCAGAACACCGTTGGTGACTAGTCCGAACTGAGTTTTGTTAAGTCCAAGTTGTGAGGAGTCTACGCACATGGTGCTTTACCAAGTTGCATTTCTCTTTTGTTTTGTCGCTTTTCCTTTTGTTTCTTTTGTGATCAGTCAAGTGACTGAGGTTGTACCCTGCAAAGGCTGGGCTGTATGATTAATAAAATAATTTTGTGTACCTGGCTATATGATTTATGCTTTCTCCTTGCGTTTTCATTTCCTTTGTGGTTAGTCAAGGAACTCGGCTTGTACCTAGCAAAGGTCGGCAAGTCCAACCTCTTGGTCATCTGTTGTCATGCGTTCTTTGTTAAAGTGAGAGAGGAACGATTTAAGACTCTCATCATCCCTCTGCTTTACTGTTAGGAGATAGGCAACAGGTATCCTCTTCTTTCGGCTGGCCATGAACTGAGTTAAGAAGAGACGGGCCAACTCGTTGAAGCTGACACTATTTTTAGGTCATAAAAACCTGAACCAAGCTCGTGTCGCCCCTTCAATGAAAGAGGAAATGCCATGCAGGCGACCTCACTCGGGAAACTGTGCAAGGTCATATGGGTTTTAAAAGTTTCTAAATGTTCCAAAAGGTCTTTTGACCCATCGTATGCTTTCATCTAAGGGATTTTGAAACTCGGAGGTAAAGATACCGCCTTAATCTCAGCGATGTATGGTAGTTTTGAGCTGGTGAGGAGTTGATCTGCCGTAGAGGGTTGGCCTATCTGCTTAGCCACCTCTATTTGGATCTGTAAGTTGACCCTACGTCGCTCTTCATCTTCAGCTGTCGTGTCGTGATGGCTCTGTCAATCTGCTTCTGGTTCTCCATCACCCCTTTGCAAGACAACGTTTTCTTGTCGAAGGGTCTTCATCTCCTCCATGAGTTTTCGTATTACTTCAGTCTGTTCATTGAGACTTCCTTCCATTGCTTTGGACTGTGTTGTTTCACGCTACAAAGTCTGAGAGCATGTTGTTGTCGGCATACGAAGGACATGCTAATTATGGGACAATAGAGATCTCACAGACGGCACCACTGTTGATGTCGTGTTTCGCAGGCCTGGACAACTATACGCAAACAATGCTTGGATCGTTTACCTGTACAGTGGAGAAAGGGGGGGACCTCGAGGTCCGTTGTACCTCTGATGCCTAAGTTAGTTTTTATGTAGGAGATGAAGAGAAAATAATAAAAAAAAAAATAGATGTAAAAGTTAACCTGTTTGTTGCAAGTGGTGTTTATTTAGACTTGCCGACCTGGTCTCCACAATAGTGGAGTGTTACTACTCTATAGGAGATTGTTCATGCCGCCTACTCGTCGAGCTATAAAGCACTTTAGGCTTGCCGTGTGTAGTCCGAACTTTAGGTTGCATTGAATGCGGCGAGCCTTCTTCCCTAAGTTTTATTAATGCTCGGTGTGAACTGCCCTGGATATTCATGGGTTGCATTGAATGCGACATTCCTTCTTCCTTAAGTCTCCCTATCTGTCACTTTTGGGTAGTGACATTTCCAGTCGACGAGCTCATCTATTTATTGGTTAGTGGTTTCTAGACTGTCTTCTTTGTCGTATGTTCCTATATACTCATTCCCTTGATCTAGACCTTCAATATACCTGAGGCCCAGCCCGTTTCCCATGTTTGGGTTTGGGCCTAGGCCTAAGCTTGGACCTGGACCTAGATCCAACCTAGGAAATAACTCCCATCACACTCTTATCACCCACCAATATTATTTATTGGACACTCTATGGGTTTATAAAAGATGACGACTTGACTTTTGAGTGAATTACATGCTCTTTTTAAAATAATAATAATAATAATTTCTTATATATATATAATGTCGCGTGTCCTCGAAATCTAAATAAATACATCAATCACTTAATTAACTAGTTCAAGAAAAATTAATAAAAATATTCCTTCCAATGTGGGAAGTCCGATCATATTAATAAGACATTGGTTATGACATGATATTATAGATTGATTTCTCTTTCAAACCTTAATACTTTACTTCCTATAAAAATAAATAAATACTTTGCTACATCACAAGCATTCCTATCACCACACCCTCGTGTTAAATAATGTGCAAAATTAAAAACGAAAAATCATGTAGATGTTGGCACACATGTTTTGCGAACTTGATCTCATTAATTATATCTATCAATTTCTCAATATTGTGTTTCCATTTGTTATATTGGCATGTGATTCTTGAATCCCCACACTTACAACGTCTATATGACTAGCGATTGTTGATTCTACTCAAACTTTAAGATCCTGTTTAAATAGTGAAAATGTTTTATCTCGTCTGATCTTATCCCATCTCATTATTATAATTTTTTTAAATTTCCACACAAATTTGATTTATGTAGAAATTAAGTGAATGTCCACACCGAATTTGTTTAAAGTTACAACTTTTCTAACTTTAAACCGAATTTGAGTAATTTAAGTGAAAGAGATAAATGTTCTCACTTAAAATCTTTTAAGAACTTGAGAGGATTTTGATCCGTCAAGTCTCAATGCGAAGTTCGACATATAATCTAACCTTTGACACTACCAAGGTTTAGCATTGCCTTTATCATTCATTAGAAGAAATTCCCACTAACATAAAAGCTCGGTTAGGTAAGTAAAACTTTTGACCTAAAAAGAGGGAAAGATATAGTAATGAAATGCATGGTGGGTCTTCAGTTGGCTTTGGCTCCATGATCGTTACTTTAAAATCTTTACTGACATTGAAAGAAGCAAAAACAAATCATGTCATGGCCTAAAGTCCCCGTAACTCTCGGCCTCAAAGCTTCTTTGCTATGATTAATGTCCGTATTTTAACCACCAAACCAACCACTCTCGCTCTCTTTCAAATCAACTCAACACAATAGAGTTGAGGTTCGATTATTAGAATTTAGAGTAGACAACATGGAGATAAAAAGCACTTCATTTTGAGGTCATGGAAGAAAAAGAAAAAGAACACTGCATTTGGATAGTGAAACTATTTCTTCTCATCATTATAATTTTTTTAAATTTTTATACAAAATATAATAAACAATTCAATATTTTCAAAATTTAAAAGAAAAATAATATTATAATGATATTTTATTTAATTTTTAATTTTCATCTCAATTCATCTTATCTCAACTTATTATTCAAATAAATACATTTTCCCCATACTCAAGAGTACAGGCCAAGAGTTTTTGAACCTTCGTGTAACCCCTCACACACTTTCGTCTGGGGCTCGGCCCCCTCCCATCGGATTTAAAGCTTGGATTTTTCTTTCTATTTTTTTTCCTGACTTCTTTTTACTAATATTAGTAGAAAGAGAAATGATATTTATAATTTTAAAGTGTGTAAATTAAGATTATATTGATGAAATCTTGTACCCTTTTAAGATGATAGAGTCCACTTTAAAAAAAAAAAAAAAAAAAAAAAAATTGCCCAAGACTTTGTTCCCGTATCTCACATTACCAGGGAAGAACATAGAGATACCGGTTACTAGATACAAAGGCAATGAGTAAAAAGATCATGACACATGGGCCCACCCCAGCGCAAGTCATGCCTTGATCGAGCACTTCTAGTCAGCATATTGCCCTTCCAACTTAAAATGCTTCTTCACTTAGAAACTTCGTCGCAAGCCTCTCCTTGGCTTTAATGGCTAAACCAAAGTTTCATCTCCTCCCCTGTTTTTCTTCCTCAACATCTTGCTATGCTTCTTTCATGGTGAATGTTCATCGCAGCTTGACCTAGAGGATGAGCCGTGGCTCAATGAAGAAGATGACGACGAAGTGGTCATGGTGCAAAGCCACCATGATTCTAGAAATAGATGTGACTTCTCTATTGGTAAATGGGTTTATGATCAATCCTATCCTCTCTACGACACAAACTGTCCATATCTTAGTGCTGCTGTGACTTGCCAAAAGAATGGACGCCCGGATTCTGACTACGAGAAGTGGAAGTGGAAGCCCCAAGGTTGCTCTATTCCAAGGTACATGTAAAAAAAAGAAAATGTATTAGCTAGTTCTCATGGTTTAAAACATAGAGATGACTATATGATGTAAACGAATGTAGTAAAGGTTTGTGATATATGCAAATGCCAAAAAGTAAAACACATACAATATCTTGCATTCTGTCTATATTGTTGACATCTCAATTTTGCATTTTCTTTCTAGGTTACATCATGAAAAGGAAAGCAATCTAATTTGCTATTACCCAAAAAAGATTATTCACTGCCGAAACTCTATGGAATCACTTGTATAAAAAGTTATCAAAATTCATAGAACCCTTTAGTGCGTTAAGTTCAAAATTCAGGGCATGCATCACATTTTTCTCAATCAAGAGTTAGCTAAGATGTTTTACCTCGAGCCAAATAGAAGAATGGAAAGAATATAAATATCTAGACAATGTCTGAGTGTTGCTAAAATATATAGCACATATATACCAATGCTTTGCCTCTATGGTACAGGTTTGATGCATTGGATTTTCTTGGAAGGATGAGAAAGAAAAGAATAATGCTGGTAGGAGATTCTATAATGAGGAATCAATGGGAATCCCTTGTCTGCTTAGTGCAAGGGGTTATTCCAACTGCTCGGAAAAGGGTGATCTACAATGGTCCTACCATGGCCTTCCATGCTATGGTAATTATGTTAATTAACCTCTTGAGTTAGTACATCTAAGCCTAATACAGCATTGTTGTAGAAGGTTCAACTTAATTAGTTATTCAATTTTACCTCAAATTAGCATAAGTATAAAGTAGTATAAATCTTCACATACAGGATTTTGAGATATCAATCGAGTTTTCTTGGGCTCCACTTCTAGTGGAATTGAGAAAAGGGCCAGAAAACAAGAGGATCTTGCATTTGGATTTGATTGAAGAGAATGCAAAGTATTGGAGAGGCGTTGATATTCTTGTTTTTGATTCAGCTCACTGGTGGACTCATTCCGATAAATGGAGTTCGTAAGACAAGTTTTGCAATATTCTTCCCTTTTCTCACTTCATGATTTCATCAAATTCTTTGTCCATGTGTTGCATTGATGTGTGTTGGTGAGGCTGTAAGAGGAAATAAGAAAGCTCAATTCATGATTCTAAATTAGATTTATAAATAATTTTAGGTGGGACTATTTCATGGAGAGAAATAATCTATTTAAAAACATGAATCCAATGGTTGCATACGAGAAAGGACTCACAACATGGGCTAAATGGGTCGATCTAAATCTAGACCCTCACAAAACCCAAGTCATTTTCCGGAGCATGTCACCTAGACATAACAGGTACAATGAAAATTCTACTCCAAATATACTTGACTTTCTTTCTTTATCTTGAAAGTCATTTTGAGCAGAGGTGTCCTTTTTATTGGCAGAGAAAATGGATGGAAATGCTATAATCAAAAGCAGCCTCTAGCTTTCTTTAGCCACCAGCATGTTCCTGAACAGTTGCTGGTGTTACAAGGGGTGTTGAGAAGGATGAGATTTCCAGTATATCTGCAAGATGTTACCACTATGTCGGCTCTTCGGAGAGACGGGCATCCTTCTGTGTACAGAAGGGCAATGACCCAAGAAGAGAAGCAGCGTCCAAGGGACTTTTCCTCAGGCTCTGACTGCAGCCATTGGTGCCTCCCTGGGGTGCCTGATATCTGGAATGAGATGTTGAATGCCTTGCTCAAACAAAGAACGTAGTAAGAAAAGTTAGGTAAAGTCGTTAGAATCACTGATCTGCATAACTTGGGTTTGTTTTGTAATCTCTGAGACTGTGATGGTTACTCATGGCATTGTGTCTCATAATCTTTTATGACAGTGTTTTAATCCGTGTGATGGAGGAACTTCCTCCAACCCAGTTTGAAGAAAACTCTAATAATGCTCTATTTGTCTGAAAAAAGACACTAATTTCCAAAATTGAACAATGCGTTATTTTAGAAATACTAAAAGTTAGTTTTTAAGAATGTAGCAAACTTGTATGCAGTAATATATAAAACTAAACAAAGAAAATAAAGATGTTTTAAATAAAACTTTTTCAAGGTTTATTCTTTCAAATAAAAAAGGCTTGAAGGAGGATATTTTGGAGCATAGGATACCAGCTACCTAAGTTTTCCAGAAAAGGGGGAAGTATGTATTAATAGTAGGCCATTTTGCAATCATATTCTTTGGCATTCACTTTTTGCAATGGTTGCTGTATACATCTCTTAGATGCCGGGTACCTAACACGGTGCACGCGAGAATGATGGTTAATTATGAATTGGAACGTGCACGTGCTCCAAATTGTCTTTGAAAGCCATGGCAGGAGAAATGGTTTTCTTCATAGCTTTTTAGAGGCCACGACCAAGTCTGAAATGATGATGTCTGCTCTCTGGTGGTAATTGGTGGTGCTTTTTCCTTTATTTTTCCACTGGGAGAAAATTCCCTGCCAATGGTTCTGAAGACCATCCAAGTTACCCCCAAAACACTCTTAAAGCCTAAGATCTTAGCAATATTACTATAATCCATTATTACTATTGAATTTAGAACCCTACTCTTATGTTGCTGAAAGCTCTGCTGGAATTCTTCTGTGAAAAGTATCAAATGAAAACAGATTTTGAAAGCATCATACTTTTATAACGACATGGCTATCTTTTTCCCTTGTCCCATGGTGGATGCAAAATCTTGTTCCCCAAATTCAGCCTCCTGAACAGATGCTTTCTACAATATTTTTGTGATAGAATTGTCATGTACCCTGCATCCAGGAGAAAAATCAAGCTAGAAACTAGTTGAAAGAGCCTGCACTAATGGAACTTTATTATAAATCAACGATAAATCTCGTCATTACATGTATGCATAAATTGCTACAATCTAACTTAGCTCGTAAACCATGCAGTGCCACACTTTTATTAAATTTTTATCAAAAATTAGTTGGCACAACTGCATTCTACCCTCTAGCTTAATCAGTGGGGAACAAATTTCTTCTTCAATTTGGCGATCTCCCTAGCACTCAATCCAAAAGCCTTCTCCAAAAGCTCTTCTTTGATTCCAGACCCGAAAATTGAAGCTGGGATTCTCTGCAAGCCCGGGTTTTGGCTGTTGAAACTCCCCAAAATACTCGCTGGGGTATCTCCAACATTCATCTGGAAGTGTAGCAGACCTCTAGGGAACACCATGACCTCTCCTTTCTCAACCACTTTTGCAAAAATCCTGTTACTTGTATCAACAAATCCCGAATAAATCCTCCCCTCCAGCACAAACGCAGTCTCGGTTGCTCTAGGATGGAAATGTGGCACGTTGATGCCACCAACATCAAAGTCTGCTCTCACAAATGACATGCCAAGCGTGTTTAAACCTGGAAAGACATTTGAATTCACTGGCATGGCTGAAAAGCCAGTTTGGCTGTAGTTTCCAGGAAATTTTATGCCCGAGAATGTGAAATCTTCCACCGTAACGGCTGATGAGTTCTTGCATGAGTGGTTACTGTTTGCAGATGCTTTGGGGGCTACGCAGAAGTCCAGAACTGGATCTGGGTCTGTAGCAAAGACTACATGGCTGTGGAGGAGAATAACAACTAATAAAACTGCCCTTTTCTGCATCATCATCCTCTACTCTCTGTTATTGGATCCAAAGACTTCGATTTGTTGGAATTACAATAGCTCTATATCACAAACTAAATACAGGGAACATACACAAACAAGTGGTAATGCAACTGTAAGAGCAAGATAAAACTTGTGGAAACAGCTGCATCAAGCAGGGAAAATTTAAAGCTATAGCTAGCTGAAGAAATAAAAGTTATTCTTTCTGTATTTATAGAAGTGACTTTCCATGGTGCACTTTGCTTGAGGATAAAGAGAGGTTAGGTTCAAAAGATAGCATCTATCAACACTGGTTTGCTTAATGCTTTTGCCTTTTTGCTGTTTCTAGCTAGTGGGGGAATTGGTTGTCAACTGTGCTCGTGGCTTAGATTATTGCACAAGGCGTATATTCAAAGACAGAAAGCTAACAAATCCCACACCCCTAAACACTTTTCATCATTTTTCAATCTCTATATTGTAAACTTGACCAAAACCCAAGAAACTCCAACTGCTACGAAGGGAAAACGTTGACACTGTTAATTAAATGTTCATAAGGATATATAAAGGCATCACACGAGTTTGTATGCAGCTTGTGTACATGGTTTGATCTCGACTTTTGCGTTATTTTAAGAGCACTCGTAAACATACATGATCCCAAATCAATAATAGAGATTTTTTTTTTCTTGGGTCTTGTACAAGTAACATTGGTCATTCTTAAAAGCTTCTTTTTTTATTTTTTGGATTGGGTTCACACAAGGATGAAATTATATTTTGGTTATTAGGAAGTGGGATCAATGATTATTAGAAATTGTTTCAAAGGGAGTCCATTCATCCAACTTAGAATGATTGCAAATGACCCCAAAAACCAACCAAAGCCAGATGAAGGATTTGGTACGCTTTATCCGCTGTCAGATCACCGATCAGGTACAAAAAATAAAACCAGTATTAAGCGGAGAAATAGAACAAGAATTCTCCTAGGGCATTAGAGATCAACTGGATGGCACTTCCAAAAGTTTTCCCTTCCAACGAGGTTCTTATTTTAAATTGAAAATGAAAAATAAAAAGAAAACATCTCGATTCATCTCATCTCATCATTATAATTTTTTTAACTTTTTTCCACACAAAATACAATAAAAATTCAACTTTTTCAAATCTCAATTCAATTTTTTTAAAATCTCAAAACAATAATAATATTAAAAAAATAATATTCTAACAATATTTTATTTAATTTTTATCTAAAACTATTTCATCTCATCTCACTATTCAAACGGGGCTTAAATATGGCAGTGCTAGGATTCCTAATGAAAACCAGTATTAGCGAATTCCTAGCTCACTGTAATTGAGCATGTATGCCAGCAGAACATGTGTAATGAAACCAAATGTCCAAAAGTAGCTGGTTTTCATATTGCATTTTATTATTTATATCAGTCATTTCCCAGGTAACGAGAAGGGAGACACTGGCATCCGTTAAAAAAGCCTTACGGAATGCGAGTAAAGAACCATCGCGTCTGACTTTTTTGGGGAATTTTACAGCTCAAGGATATGATTTGATACAAGAAGAGTTACACTGGGTTTACAGACACGAAAGTGGTATTTCCGGTTATTAGTAACTATCTATATCAGTTTCTGGCCTTCGGAGATAATAGCGTAGACAATTCACCAAGACCTGTACATTCAAATTATTCGTTACGTGAGCGTGAAATGTATCTGATAATGATTGTACGCTAAAATTGTCTTGAAAATGACTTAATCATTAAGAAGATCTACATAGGAAACTTGCCTGAGACAAGGAGGTGTTTAACGCTGCCCCTCTGTAGCTGACATGAAACTTATCTTTGGCTACCAGTCCCTGTTGAATGAGAGATGAGCACTTGATCATAACATAATGTGTATGAGAGAGAGAGAGAGAGAGCATACTTCTGTATCAATTTCAGCTGATTCCACATCAATGTTAATATCAGCAATAACTTTGATGATTTCTACCAGTAATCCAGGTCTATCTGCTGTCTCTATATAAAGTAAACTGTAAATTGCAAAGCAAAATGCATACTTGAGATGAGAGATCGTCACCCTCATTCTTTGCAAATACCTTCAAACTTCACTCAGATTATGATCTCCCAACAGGGCGGGTCGTGCAAAGGTAGGACCAGTAGAGAAAACATAAAATAACCAATAAATTGTAACGGTAAAAGACAACAAAATTAAAAGTAGCAAACCTCCTCTTGGGTCCATCTTCCTTCACTTGTACATGAGTTGCAATATCAACATCAAGCTGCACAAGAAAGTCACAAAGGTTACAAAAAGAACACGAATGGAACTTGGTTGACAAACTAGATCCTGGCCATGTAAACCCCCTAGATCCAAAATCTATTATATATGCATAATTGATCACTGTTGGCCAAATAAATGAGACAAGCAAAGCAGTACTTGGCTACTTCACTATTGTTGACATGTTCCAAACGCTAAATTTGACATGTTGTGGCTGACAGCTATTAGCACAGATACTTTTCGGGCTGCTATGCTATTGCCATAATGGAATCAACAAATGCCGAGACTTGGTATATGCAATCCAAATAAATGCAAGGTCAAATAAGAGTCTGCATTTTTTGTTCAATCTCTGAAAAGTATGTCCCAATGCAAAGAGAAGGGAAAAATAAATTATGCCAGAAAATTAACTTAAAATAATTCGAAGGATCTTCAGCACACCTTCTTCTCTGGTGCTTTTATTCCAAAAGCCTCACCCATAGCAAGTTGGGCACTAGATTCCTACAAGAAATTCAGAGGAAACATGAGATTTGCACATGACAAAATCTTTTTGTAAGAACTGTAAGATAAATGAGAAAGAACTTTCTCCAACTTTCATCCATGGAAACTTCAAAAGAACGAAATAAAACCTAAATAGAGTATTTCAGCATACTCACTGGATGATACTTCAAAAGATTGTTAATGATGGTCAGTCGAATTCTCTCCAACATATCAGGATCTTCGACTTTTCGTCCTGTGTCTCTAGCATAACCAAATTCAATCTGTAAATGCTAAAAACTAGATGTAAACAAGTAACAGTACATAATTAGACCAGTGGGCTGATGTAAATTTTTTCAGAATTCTGATATCTAGTGTTGGATACATTAACCGTTTAGACAACTATTTAAAGCATCTTATCAACTTCTGCTAACTAATAGAAAAAGACTCGGAAGGGAACATTATTTGGCTACGTTTGGATGTTGAGATGAGTTGAGTTATGAATAATAGTATTTTGTGGGTTCCCTTGAGATGGGTTTAACTTTTTTAGGTTGAGATGGTTTAACTTTTTAGATTGAAATGTATGAAATAAATTGAGATAAGTTTAACTTTTTATGGAGTTAAAAAAATAGTGGTCCCATCAATGATTTGTTTGAGATGAGTTTAACTTTTTATGGAGTTAAAAAAATAGTGGTCCCATCAATGATTTGTTTGAGATGAGTTGAGTTTGGTTCAACAACCAAACACAACCTAAAAAGACAGTGCAACTAGTTTCAACACTCTTGGCTTCAATATTGGGGGTTTGCTTCAATGCTTGTATCTTCAAAATGAGCAGACTAGATATATTGCACTAGGACCAGCCTTGTGAGGTGTCTGGCAATAATTTTATCACGGAAAGACAGCAGTGTCATCTTGCTGTCTGCAGCCAATGGTTCATACAAAATATGCACTACTACTGCCCCAAAATTTTGCACATACATTTTGGGGTCCTTTAGCCATGGTCTAAAGTCGTGTGAAAAGCAAGTACGTTCGTATAATTGTTCAGGGCAGGGTATGCCTATTCTTATTAATACAATCGTTTACTTATAAAAAAAAAAAAATGTTCAGGGCAGGGTAAAGGGAGCAAGTTTCCAGTGGTTTTGAGATAAAATACATGTTTTTTTCCTTGCTTAGTAACTGAAACTCTGTCCTGCTAGACTAAAAGTTAAATGTTGCTCAATAACTACAAAGAACCCGCATCAATCTCAGAACAGAGCTTTAAGAATTTGTCTCTAAAGGTAGAAAATGTAAAGGAAAAAGTACACTAAAGAATATTATGTTGTGGATGAAAAATTAGCACCAGACAACTATACAAAACTTCATTTTTTTCCTTCAGAATCATGCATGGGATTAACTCTACCAAAGCACCATTGGCGAGATGCCAACAGAATTACTTACAATCGTGTGATGAAAAATTTTGTTTGTTTGACTGACCCCTCAGTCGCAACAGTTCCCTTTGACACATCCAGTCCCAAATCTTTCAATGCTTTCATCTGCCCTATCATAGTAAACAAGGGCAGGTCGTTAACTATAACCATTTAAAGAACATACTGGTATTTAAAAAAAAATAGAGGGCATTTGCTCGGCTCCGACCTACCATGGGCCTTTTTACCTAAAGAATCAACACCGTTGTAATTATTTTCTCATAACTAAATAGAAGGAAAGAAAATTCCAAACAATCCATTGGTGGTTTTGAACTGAGCAAAACAGCGCAGTCAATGATTAGGTTGGTATGTTTTTCACCAATAATCCCTACCCGTACCTATTTTCTAGTAATCCCTTAAAGTTGTGGAATTCCAGGATCAAATGTGGCCCCTACTTGAGAATCAGCCAGTAACTTTCACAGAAATTCAACAAGGAAAACTTGTTTCATGAAGAGAGTGCCTCACGAGAATACAGAAATTCAAGATGTATTAATCCTATGCAAATGTTTATTCAGAGAGGTGAATGCCACATGTTGCCAGCAGCCACTTTACCGTGTCAATGAGAGCTCCCAAGCGATCTCCAAAGCTGAGCTGTACAATTGTTGCATCAGAATCTGAATCTTGATCTATTAGAACTATTGGCATAGGGACATAATCAGCATCTCGATCAAACTTCTGCATTTACAGTTATCACCTCGATCAGTAAATATATTTTTTTAAGAGAAAACTTAGCTGTACTGGAGGGATATATGATGTCATTCTCACAATTTATGTGTTAAACCAATTTCCAACTCCCCAAAATTGTAAACAAAAGAAAAAATGCATAAATAATTTTTTTATAAGTAATAAGAAAAAAAATGCATAAATATCAGATATTAAATTCATAGATTGTAAATAATTTGGGCCACTTGGACCGGACAAGCATGTTTCAAGTGAACTGTGGTCCGAATTAAATGCTTAAAAGTAAACAGTCATTGGTAAGAATCATGTCATGCCAGTACTTGTGATTTAGACGAAAAGAAAAAGAATTCCATGCAAAAACATCCAAAATTGAATATGTCCACTTACAAATCCCTCTCAGTTATGGATGGAAAAGCACTTGTCAAAAAAGGTTAAAGAGACAAAAGCACTAATCATATAATACTGCTCAAAGTGAAATTGTTCAACCACCCTAAAAATAAAATAAAAAACTGGCAATCAAGCATCTCATCTAGACTATCTAGTCATGCAATTGCTCAAGAAATCTTTGAGAACCAAAGCTAAGTCACAGGTTTGTGATTTTCAAATTCAATCACAAACCAGTCTTCGAAGGACCAAAAATCAGCATGATTTTCCATTCATTTCAAGAGTGCTACTGTTAGTACAGCAATACTCAACATCTTTAACATATTTTATACTCATTTTTTCTTAATAATGAATGAAACAAATAAACTCAATTTTTCTTAATAATGAGTGAGACAAATAACATAAAGGTAGAAACAATCATTTTACTGACCGATGAGGTTGAATCAACTGCATTCAAACCATCGGTAGATGCATGCAAAATATTCCTGCATAACAATACGAGCAACATTAGACAACAAAAGATTCAGGGTTATCCTTTCACAAGATCACACAAAGAGAATCGAAATTGGACCTCATAACAATAACATACCATACACAATACTAAAGCAAGTGATTAACAAATTAACAACGACTGATGCAGTCACAAACCGCAAAGTTGGACTACAAAGACAAGATCAGTGAACAAGATAAAGCAAAGGCACAAACATCAAATGACCTAAAGAAACTTTCTTCATCATTATCCCTCCAGAACATTAATGCGATTGTAACAGTACGAGTGGAGAGAATCATCAAGAACCTAATGTTCTGTTGGAAAAGTAAACGAAGAAAATATACTTCAGCCATCTCTTTAGCCTCGGCCAAGCACCACCTTCTGAGATCACCTTTATTGTCGACAACTAAATATGAGCGTGAAAACAAGACAAACTCAAATAGAATAAAGCTTATTCACACAAGAAGTTGTCAACAACCATTGGCTGTTAACAAATAGGTCTAAAAAATACCCAAAAATCACCCTCTTTTTTAGTGATTTTTCAGTAACTGTATTAAGATCGGTTGAGAATGGAGATGGTCTTAAATTCCTTGGGGGCCAAAATCTAAGATTTAAGATACAATGCTTTTGATTGCAGTAGAGAACATAGGCAACAAAACTGAATGAAAAATGAAAGTTCTGATCTTCAAATGGTTCAATCGATTAAGACAGGCTAAAACATCTAGTTACCACACCTGACTTAAGGCTTTCATTTTCTCGAGATGTTTAAAGAGGACACGAGACTCGAAACCCCGGTGTTCTTTTCTTCCCCTTATTATTTTTCTCCACCACACGGACAATCGATTAAGCAATTTCTCAGAAGCCAAACACAGCACCAGTACATACAGAGTTATTTTATAATTAATTTATCAAAAAAGAGCTTCCAGATCCATGGAGTTTTTTACAAGGAACCGAATCCTATCGAAATGTAAGGTAACTACTTTGAAAAAAAGTGAAATTCACAAATATAGTACACCCATCACCGTGTAGCTGCTTAGAAAATACAGAAATCCACGAATAAGATAAATTCAAAGGAAAATAAGCCAATAGTTTTCTCCTGAAGTAATTCAAGTGCAGGTTCAGTCTTACTGGGGCAAGACACTGATATAGTGATAATTACAACAAAAAATACTTCCGATTTCTACTTTTTTATGCATATAAAAGCTGTCTTTTTTACTTTCGAATTGCGCATGAATATTTTCTAGGCAACCGAACAGCGCGTAAAGGAAAAGATCGGAGTCTGCATCTTACTTCTTTCTCAAGAAAGCGAGTGCAGGTTCTGAGCACTTGTAGCGAACCGGTAAAACTGTGAGTGGCTCGCACGGAGAGAGCTGTGGAACGATACCGGGACCAGAAACCCTAGATCGACAGAGGGCAAAGGACGAGGAGAAGAAGGCGGTGTTTGCGAGGGCCATGGGAGTGCTGGATTGACAGTGTTGGATTGCTAAGCAAATTTTGACTTTTGACAGGGTGCGTGCGTACATATAAAGTGCGATATTTCACTGTTTGGAGCGGTCGTTCGCTTGTTGCGTCACTCGGTGGGACGGCGAGAGCTGGTTGGAGGCCACGTCAGGTCGCATGCGTAAAAGGTACAAAATTTTGTTCTTTTGGAACCAAGGTTCTCAAAAAATTAAAAAAATAAATAATAATAAAAAAAGCAACAAGTGGGGGCGAATAGCTGTATTTTGTCGTAGGTGCGGTTTAAACTTAATTGATAGGATTGTCGTAGGATTTGAATAAAATATTATTATAATATTATATTTTAATAATATTATTATTATTTTAATATTTAAAAAATTTAAAAAATTATTTATTAAATTTTATATATAAATTTAAAAAAATTATAATAATAAAATAAAATGAGATTAAATATTTTTATTATCTAATGGGAGAATAGAGTTTTAGGATGATTCATTTTTATTTTTTTAATACTAATATTAGGCACAAATCTTAAATGTATAAATTTTTTTATAAAAGTGTGTACCACATAAAAAAAAAAAAAAGTTTTTTGCACTTTTTTTATAAAGAGTTTACATAAGATTTATGTATTCAGAGATTGTATATATCATTCATTTTTTTTAAAATAATTATTTATATACTTTGCAATACTTTGTAAAAAAGTAGATTTTATTATAAAAAAATATAAAAAAAATCTAATTTTTTTTAATGGATCTACTTTTTGACAAACGAGCTAAACTTAATTATTTAAAACTTATATATGGTATTACTATTTTTTTTCTAAATTAAGCTCTAACTTTCTTAAAAAAGAATTAGAAACCATATAATATTATTACGAAATGCCAATTATGTATAGATTAAATTTATAGAAATTAAAGTGAGATGCAAGCAAATTTTATACTCCAAGTGACTTTCCCGTCACGTATATTTTGTGGTAGGACGATATTTCACAAATGTTAAGAAAATATAACAATTATTTAATTAAGATTTTAAATTTTTTTGTACAAATTATAAGATCTAGAGTTTAGACAAATATTCTAGATAATTTAATTTTGTAAACACTAACTCGTGTTGAATTCTATATTGAATAAATCCCAGTCAACTTTATCTATATAAGTAATTATATTGAAGAAGATTAATGCCCTGAAATTCTTGAAATATTACTACAATTGCAGCTCACACTATAGGTTATAAAACTCCCATTAATTATAGCTTGATACCAATAGCTCTTCTCCCCCTGATTATGAAATGAGTTTTTCTATTTGCAAGTCAGCTTGTAAAACACGTCAGCGTCATTATTTATAAAGTAATGATATATACCATATTTTCATTCTATTTTAATCATACTAAGTAGTATGTAGCACATTCATTATTATTAAATGATAAAAAAATATGTAATAAATGATCATTTAATAGTAATAAATGTATCACATCTTACCTAGTGAGATGTTAGTATGGTGTATAGATTTTTTATTTATTTATATTATAATATTTCATTTGTAATATTTAAATTTAAAAATTTGTCTTTAAAATCAAATCACTCCACATAAACGTTTATGACCTTTCCATATGAATTAAACATATGTTTTTCTTGACGAGTAAATGATTTCCATTCAAATTAGGTAGTTAGAGTTTTTAATACTTGTTCACATACCTTTTGTTTTTTTTTCTTTGTTTATTCCTCATATCTTTCTTTTATCATCTTCTTATTACATAAATTGAATGTGAAGGAAAAAAAATACGGAGGAGTAGAATTGTGAAGATAACAAGCCATAGGTTCAATGAATAAAAATACAAAACGGAAATAAAAAAAATGAATTTACGAAAATAAAAAAGGAATTTAGATAAGCCAATGATTCTCATGTTCTACTTTGAGTAAATTAATAATTCTTTTTGTGTGAAAAAATAATTGAATGGTTAATATTTTGTAAAAAAAAAAAAAAGGGAGTTTTGTGGGTGGGTGGGTCTATAAAAATATTCTATCTGGCAATTTTTTTAAGGCTTATATTGATTATACAGTTCAGATAATATGATATGAGATATTTTATTAAAAATTGAATAAAATATTGTTATAATATAATTATTTTGTTAGATTTGAAAATGTTGAATTGTTTATTATATTTTATATAAAAGTTTAAAAAAATTATAATAATTATATAAGATAAGATAATTTAATTTTGTGTAATCAAACTAATTTTTAATGAATACAATGATAAGGAAATTAATAACTTTATATTATCGTTTGGGCATCCAAATGCTTTTTAAAATTATACATCGCTCCTCACTTATGACACTCATCCACACACCGTTCAAAACAATAATCAATCTTTGGTTAACTAATTGTTTTAAGATTTAAAAAAAAAAAAAATTTCAAATCCAATCCAAACTTCTTTAAGTTTTCATTTAATCATTTATCTATGTTTCATTAAAAAGTTAAAAAAATATAAAAACCAAAACAAGTTTTATAAAATTAAAATAAAAAAGTTATATTCAAATGATTTTTTAATTCTATTTTTATTTGAGCACACATGCATTCAACACTAGAAATTTTTTATTTATTATTAAAATTTTATTATTTATTCATATAATTATAAATTATAATGAAAAAAACGACGAATAGTATATTTGTTCAAAATTCACGAAACACATCCCTACAATTCACAGGTGCTTTGGAGGTGCCTACGTACGACGCCGTTTCAGGCTAGGGTTAGGAGAGTTTGCTTGACGTGGCTTGTTCTTATTTGGCAACTGGTCGGCATTGTAGGGATTGTAAATTTGTACGTCTCTTGTAGGCCCTATCTTCGCAGATCCTAGATGTTGAAAACCTGATTAACGGCCCTGATTTAGCTGGATGTCCTCCCCAAGCTCTACATATATCTCTGCGGGACCCTCAAAATTTCTGTTTCGACGAGAATCTCCAATACGACAGCCCTCGAGCCCAAAACGAACCGAACCAGCCTCTTTTGCTTGCTCGTCTTTTCTACAATTTGATGTCCAGTTCGATCGGTCAATGCCGGTACGTCGACGTCGTGTTTCGATTATCTTTAACTTCGCGCTCTAGAATTTTTCCATTTTCTTTAATTTTTGTGGTGCAATTGGAGTTTTTTTTTTTTTTTTTTTTTTTGTGGAGAAACCCTAGAATTTTTCGCTCGAGTTAGGGTTTCAAAGCTTGCTGACTTTGGTGTCCGTTGAATTCTTCAATCTCCGAAGCTCTACTTCTGCTGAATTTATACGAGTTCTAGGCTTCTGTTATTAAAAAATATTTGAATTTCTGTGTTTATGTACAAAGTCTTGGATTTCTGGCCTTTTTTGCGGGTTATAGTTTCAAGATTGCTTCGTCTTGTTTTGATTAGAATGTATGAAAGAAATAGATAATACAATTCCGATTTGTATTTTTGAATTCGGAATGTCACTAGAAAATGTAAACTTTTACTTGACTGTACTTACCTATGTTTTCGCTGAGTTGAACTGGATGTTTTTTTGGTGGGGGTGGGAACTACATTTGAAGTTTATTTATTTATTTTAATTTTGAGTTCAGCTGCCTGACGGGTTTAGTTAGTTAGAAAATTGATTTTTTCCTCACGGGCGCCATATTAATGCTTCATTCTATAAAAATTTTACCCCAATTGATAGTTTTTTTTTTGCTAGATGATGCTAAATTTTCAGGTTCAATTTAAAAACTCGAGTGAACAGTGGGTTCCAGACTAATTATAGTTCCTTGAATCACTAAACTAGCTAGCGTGCATAGGTGTCCTGTATACTCGGGCCTTTGTCTATTTTATGCTCAATAAAATTTTTTTTACCGATCAAAATAAAAGAAATATAGTTCATGCGGTTTGAATTTATACTGGTGCTTATTTCTTTATTGCTGACTTGTTCTCGAACAGGTTGCATTAGGTCACTGCTCTAGTTTTCTCAAATCACTGGATTGTGTTGTTGAGGGAAGCTCTCTCTCAATTTGAGTTGTTTCAATTGAATCTGGGTAATGGCCAGAAATGTGAGGTTTGAGTCGTGTTCGGCTAGTTCTGAGGAATTTTCTTTAACAGGGAGCTTTTTAAATGGTCAGAGGGGGAGTTATAGCAGTGTTAGTCTGGATAGGTCTGGAAGCTTCCGTGATGGCGGGGAGAGTCGTGTTTTTGGTTCCAGCTCCCGGGGGAGTCCTACATCAACTGGGGATTTGCCCCAGTTATCTGATTGTTTAATGTTGGATCCTGTTAAAATGGGGGATCAAATTTATTCTCGGGTATTGGGGAGCTCATTCGGGTGCTCTGTGGAAGATAATTCTTTTGGAACTTCCCATTCAAAGCCTCTACCTCCAGTAGCTATAGAGGAACTAAAACGATTTAAAACAACTGTGCGAGATGCTTCTATCAAGGCCAGGTAGTTCAAGTTTTTTTTTTTTGTTCCAAAATAAAATTTTTCTCATGATGTTTTTGTACTTTCGTATAATTCCATACATATTACCAGGTTCTAAACTACTTTGAATAAGATACTTGAAGTTACTCGCAGTTCATAATTTTTTGGTCGTATTTATCTTGGACACGTATGCCACATATATCATGCTGTAGGTGCTTTGTAGTGGATAAATTGAACTTGGTGTGATTGGCAGAACCTAGAATGTAATGATGATGGAATTTGAATAATCATTCTCTACTGAAGATACCACAATTTTTTCTCAGGGGTAGGGCGAAAAAGTTTGCTGATTCCATTCATAAGCTGAATAAGTATGGTGAAGCTTTAAACTCAAAGAAACAACAACGGAGTGATATGCTATCAAATGAAAGATCAGTGGGTTCAAACTTTGTGAAGATGGGAACTCAAGCTGAGCGATACCTATTGGCTCAAAGATTGGAGGACAAACCAAAAAATGTTGGTCTAAATAAGCGAGTCCGCTCATCTGTTGCGGAGATACGGGTTTGTATACTAAAATATCTTGAGATTTGTTCTCTATTTTCAACCTATAGAATTTATTGTCCCATTTTTTGAAAAAAATATTTGTTAATAAACAATTGTTTCCTTTCGTGTTATTCCTTAATTTTTAGGACATGTTTTACTTGTGTGTTCGCGTGCAAATTTTCTTATACTTGTCATTCTGTGCTATTAAGTGTTTCTTATCCTAGGACTACTCTTGCCCTATCATGCTTAATGACATATTTGTGATGGATTCTGGTGCTTTGGTGTTGCTCTGATCACACACAAAGGCTATAAGTGTTTGGATGGATGCTCAGAGTAGATTTTTGATCATTTTCTTCATTTTGCTAGTTGGTTATAAACTTCTGTATATTTTTTGTGTACTTGGGTAGCCCCTCTATGCACTTCTAATAAAACTGCATCATCTAGTAAAAGACTATTTCAAAAAATAGAAGTAAGGGACAGCGGGGAAGAAATGTTACTTTTTTAGAAAATGAGGGAGGAGATGATGGGACAGGAGGGGGTCATCTAACACTTGCAAGCCAAAGGGCAAACACAGCGCTATAGAATCTGATGTATGGTACCCTGTCAGGTTGACAATGAAGAAAGATTAAGAAAGGAAATTAGCATGAGATTCCATTAAATCTTCTTTCAAGGAAACAACCTTTCATCTAAACTTCAATTAGATCTGCAAAATCATACATGATTTGTAATTTTTCCCATTTTCAATAATACCTTTGACCTTTTAAGATCAATAAATATATTACAAAATGCAATACTAAGTACAGTAATTGTTTCAAATCCCTTTGTAACGCGAACTGTGGATTTATTTTGGAACTTTTTTGCAACATATCTTTAATATCTCATTGACTACCATGAGTTCTCATTTTCTTCCTGTAAATACTTCAGGCTGAAGGTCGAACTAATTTCTCTTCGAGGCAACCTCTGCTCATGGGAAAAGATAGAGATTTGATTATAGATGTTGTTGAAGGTTCTGACATTGTTGAGGAAAAGATCCGTCGACTGCCTGTTGGAACAGAAACGTGGGACCGGAAAATGAAAAGGAAGCGTTCCGTGGGTGCTGTCTCTACCAGACCCATAGATGGTGACGCAAAGCCAAAACAAGTTTTGCATCATAAGTTTAAAAATGAGAGTGTTTTGCGGTCTTCTGATGTCCATGATTTTAGGTATGTGTGTTTCTTTTTTGGCGTCATGATGTCTTCAGTTTCTAATTTGCTTATGAGGTATTGATTATTGTTTATGAATGGCAATGGGATTTGAGAAGAATGATATAATTTCTATTATATGATTCTACCAGATTTCTGGGAGAAAAGAATATTCCTACATAAAACTAAACCTTTGTTTGTGATTCCCAAATCAAGGTGCACAACATGTTGCTAAGACAGTTCCCTCCCTCCCTACCCATCTCGCATTGTATGTTTTAAGGTTTATGTTCCACACTACCTGCAGTTTGGCAACTTCAATGAATTTGAGTGCCATTAAAGTGAGCTTACATCCCCGATTGTAAGCCCTAGTTAGGTACTTCTCATGTATACATTCTGTGACTTGGGCTATGCCTCCTTTTCTTATGAATAAAATTCTTGATTACCTATCAAAAAAGTGAGTTTACATCCCTAATGTTGGTATGCTTAACCTGTACCGTTTAGTCTTGTAGATAATACCAACATTTTAAAAAAGAATGCAAGGATTAAATATGCAAAGAACCTGATCATGCATGATATTTAAACAACTTCCCTGTGGTGGATTAATAGCGAATCTTAAAAAAGAACTCATATGGATAAAATTGTAGAGCAAGTGAGAGGCAACCTGAACTATATTTCATCTAGTCTTGTATTGTTTTTAGACAGGATTTATTCTGGAAAATGTTGCATATCAAGTTTATCATTTTAGCCAATCAAACTCTCCACTTTTTATTTGTAGAGAACAAAGTATGAGGAAACTCAATTAAATGAACCAGATTAATTGTCCTAAATTACTTTTGATAGTGTATAATGTTTATGCTGAATTTCTTGCTTTAGACAACTAAATTCATCAATGTGTCAAATCATTGTTATCATTATGGCTGTAGTGGTTTCCTTTTCTTTTGATACAGTTGCACTACGTGTTTGTAAGTGTATACTTCAATAAAGTTTGATACTGTCAGTTATACTAGTGCTATTGTATCAGAAATATAATGATAGGTTTAAATCTTTTTGCCTCAAAAAAACTTCAGTTCCATTCTTCATTAGGGTCATGTATTCTGTTTTCATGTATGGACTTGAAAATATTAGTATAATTTTCATGCATTCTGGAAAAAATTATATAAATCTTCTGAAACTTCATATCTTGCAGAATGGGATCATCTAATGGTTGTAGTGGCATTAACAAAGATGGTACAACCCTTCCTGTTGGTTCAAACAGCCGTGCGACTTCCAAGAATGAATCTGAAAGAGTCTTTCCTTCAAGGGATTTAACGTCTGCATTGAGTAAGGAGCGAAGGATAGCAAAGGGAAACAAGTATGTGTACACTGCTTAGTGTCAATCTTTCTATTACTTGGTACCTGTCTTGACAAGTAGTTTGAAGCTTTGTTTGATTATTTTATCTGAACTCACTCCAAGGTTTTATTTATCATAATTGTGTTTAGGTTAAGTTCTTGTGAGGATAATGCTATAGTCAGCCCTAATTCATTATCAAAGGGGAAGGTTCCACTAGCACCACGATCTGGCCCTGCAATGTCAGGAAGCTCATCTCCTAATCTTCCTTGCACTTCTGGGGCACTTGAAGTCTCTGAGCGTCCTCCAAGCATAAATAAATTTCATTCTACGGGTGGGTCTAATAATCGCAAGCGTCCTTTGCCCTCAGGATCTCCTTCCATGGCTCAATGGGTCGGTCAAAGACCACAAAAAATCTCTCGTACCCGAAGAGCAAATCTGGTGTCTCCTGTGTCGACCCATGATGTGGTGAAGATGTCGTCAGAAGGGTGCTCACCTTCTGACCTAGGTGCTAGGGAAACTTCTATTGGAACCAACGGGTCACTTCTTGCCAGAAATGACAAACATTTTAGAGTGAAACATGAACATGTCTCATCTCCAGCCAGATTATCTGAAAGTGAAGAATCTGGTGCTGGTGAAAATCTTGAAAGCAGATTGAAGGGTAAAGGATCAGGAAGTTTTGTAGCAGATGAAAGAGGGGTTAACTCTGTTCAGAATGCTGTTCCTTCTGTATCATTTACAAAGAAGAATAAAGTAATCAATAAAGAAAAAACTGGTGATGGTGTGCATAGACAAGGAAGGAGTGGCAGGGGATCATTAGTTTCTAGGGTTAGCATTTCACCAATGGGCGAGAAATTGGACACACCAGCAAAGCCACCCAGAAGTATGAGGCTTGCTTCTGAAAAGAATGGAAGGTATAAAAAAATTTTCTGTGCTGTTGAATGGAAGTCTCTCTCTCTCTCTCTCTCTCTCCCTCCCTCCTTTAAAACAAAAAAAAAAAATCATTATTGTTATATATTCAATTTGTGTATATACATTTTTCAGTAAGTCAGGGCGTCCTCAAAAGAAACTGTCAGATCGCAAGGCCTTCAATCGTCTTGGACACACATCAATCAGCAGTCCCTTGGATTTGGCTGGTAAGCTCTCAAAGTAATCCATTTTAGTATGATTTTTTGTTTGTGGAGGTTGGACTAAGCATTTATCTATGTTTTATATTCCTACTAATTATCCACAGTTTTCTTTATCATATTATAGCTTTTCAGATTTAGTCATATGTGCTTTTATATTTTGATTTGAATAAAATGATAAATGAATATTTAACCCAAAAAATGGTGAGTATATGTGGCAATAATAGCTGAAGTAAAAGAACAGGGACATATTTTTTTTTACAGGGATGGCTAAAATCTTGTTTACCGATACCTATAAAAAAAAAATCTTGTTTACTGATTAAAAATAAAATAAAATTACAGGGATGGCTAAAACAGCCACCTGCCCCAGTGGCTGGCCACATCTTGTTATTTTCTTGAAAGCACATGAAGGTTAAGTTCCCATGCAGCATGCCTACAAAAAAATTGCATTTTGAAACATTTATGCCAGCTTTTAACGGGATATATATAAAATTGGAAGTATACTTGTTTCAAAGTTTTACTGGTTGGACTTGGGTACTCCAGTTTTTTTTTTTTTTTGATAGGTAAACGATAGTATTAATAATAATAGGCAAAGCCCAAATACACAAGAAGATATACTAGAGGTAAGACCTATCTAAGTAGCTATAAAAGAAGCAAGAAAATCATGTACATTTAGGCCATTAAAATCTACAGCTATAGCCCAAAGAATTAAGGTGCGGAAAAATAAAGCACGAAGCTCCTCTAAGGTTTGCTCCTTATCTTCGAATGTCCGCTCATTACGCTCTTGCCAAATACACCACATAATGCAACTAGGAACCATCTTCCACATAGCTTTGATTTGTGGAACTCCCCCCGGTATCACCCAACTAGCCAATAATTCCACCACTGTAGCAGGCATCACCTAGTTTAACCCTATACGACTGAACACTTCACTCCACACGGGTTTAGCTATCTCACAATGTAGCAGAAGATGATCCACTGTCTCCCCAGCTTTAATAACCATGACAGGGGAACGTTGTAGTTCTCATTTGCTGTGATTCGCTGTTGAATTATAAAATAAAGGAATGAAATAAGAGACGGAATGCTTTCATAACTTTTTTTTTTTAATAAGTAAAAAAACTTGCTCAAAGAATAGGCCTAGCCCAGTAGATACAATAGGGAGCCCTGGCTAAGAGGGCGCAAGAGAGAATGCTTTCATAACTGACCTTTTGTTGCCATGGTAAAATGTTATTTATGACCTTCCAGGTGAATCGGATGACGATCATGAAGAACTTTCAAAAGCTGCCAATTTTGCATGCAATGCCAGCTGTATGTATTTGTTTTTTTTTTTTTTTCAGTTGAAAGATGTACCTCAATATATATCTTCTTGTATATGAGCATTTTTATTTAGAATAATGCTGCTTACTTTGCAGATCTTGCCTGCTCAAGTTCATTCTGGAAGAAAATGGAACCAATTTTTGGTTGTGTCAGCTTATTGGATGCATCCTACTTGAAACAGCAGGTGATAACCTGAAAGCAGAGCTAGAAAGATCTCATACTTGAGTCATATGATGTAGTCAGTTTTGAATGGTTCCTCATGTATACTTTCTGTTGTCTGTTGTTATTGGTTCAGCTGAAATCTACTCAGGAGAATAGTGAAAGCATGTTTCGGTTGCCCGGCCATGGCAAAAATGTTCTGGTAATGCCTAAGAGCATATTTACTTGTTTTTATCATCTTTTAATAATAGTTAAGGACACATTCATGCCCATCTAACGCCCCCAAGGGCTTGCCCTAAAAAGAAAAATCCCCCTTAGCCTACCTTTGATTTAAATTGGCATTGTAGATCATTTGGTTGAATTTGGATCCCTTGTGGTTCTTTACAAGCACATATAAAATGAGCCATGTGATTGGTTATCTTGTTGTCCATCGTTAGTTTTTGTTGACAAACATCTTCTATGATTTCTAACCGCATGAGATTAATTTCATCTTACTGTTCGATCCATGCCATTTGTATTTGAAAAAAAAAAAACTGTTCTATCCATGCTGAGTCGCCTTGATTGTCTGTCATATTCCAATTGAATCATTTCTCCATTTCACTATCTTCGCTTGTCTATCCGTATATACTAACCTCTTGGACATTTTATACTTCATCGCCATTAGCCCTTAAAATATGATGCAAAACACCTTTGGAGCACAAGTATTCTTATTTCTAAGAAAGTTTATGCTTATTCATGTAGTAGTTCTAAATTTATCTTGTTATCTCAGAGCGAGGTGCCTGGAAAGAATTGTTGGTCTCGAGCTCTTGATTCTGGACAAAGAGAGAGAAGCCTGGAAGAGAAACTTGCATCTGGCGATTTGGATAATCAAGATCGGGACATTGATACTTTTGAAAAATTTGATGTGGAAATGAAAACAGAAGCTACTCCATTCTATCAGAAAGTATTATCAGCTCTGATTGCGGAAGATGAAACTGAAGAATTTGAAGAGAGGAATGAAGGAAGGGATATGTCCTTCCAATATAATAGAGATGATTTTTCTAATGAGACTTGTCTCCCTATTGATGTTGATAACACAAACCGGATGAGGACTGAATCCAAATCTGAGTCCTTTTTGGGTCTTCAAATTCAGAAGCAATGTGCCATCAACAAATTTTCTTGTAATGGGAGGACCAACTTCATCAGGGATACAAGCATCCACAACAAATTATCTAGTGAGGATCTGTTCCAAGAAAATCCTGGATTTATGCATTCAAATAAGGGGACGTTCCCTTCATTTTCTGAATATGGTGTTGATGGGCAACTAGCTGAATACACAAACACTTCTGGGATTTTCTCCGTTGACTGCCCATATGATCAAATGTGTCTGGAAGATAAACTGTTGCTAGAGCTGCAGAGTATTGGCCTATATCCGGAGAAAGTGGTGAGCATTTAATTTACACAAGTACTGGCATAGCAATCTTGAATTTTTCCAATCATTCGGAAGAGATTTTTCTTTTAGTTCCTTAAGCCCTTTTTGTTTTCTTTTGTGTTTGGATGTATATCGCTTCTCTTAATTACGTTCTTGTTAGGGGCATCAAACTGTTAAATGTTTCCATGTGAGCTTTACGTTAGAAGTGTGGAGTTATTTTTGACAAGTGAAGTGTGGGGTTACATTTTTTAATGGCGTCCTTGTGTGTGTATGCATGCATGGATATTTAAAAAAAAAAAAAATTAAACAAGCCATTTATATTTTCAATCCCTCATATGGGTGTCTTGTCACAGCCTGCCCTGGCAGATGGAGAGGATGAAGCAATTGATCAAGAGATAGTTGAACTACAAAAGAAACTTTGCCAAAAGGTTACTTCCTAAACATTACTCTTTTTGGATCTCTCTAATATTTGAAATTTTCATGTTGTGACTTCCAAATTTTATTGTATTTTAAAAGTTGAAGAAAAGTATTAAAGAAATATTCCTGCCCCTAATTGTGGCTTGGTTTGAGATGACACGATTATTAATTGCAGTGGCAGAGAGTAAGGGAGCTCCCACTGGCTTTGAAAAACTAGGTTAATAATGTCAGTGCAAAGCAGAAAAAGCATTGTTGTGTCTTAACTTGAGGAACTAGTCATTTCTAAGCTAAATAGCTAACTGCAACTTTTAGCATTTTCTTAGAGAGATTATGCTCCTGTAATCATCAATGGAGTATGTACAATGCTTTTGAATTTTGATGGTTTTGGCAAGTTCCACACCACCCCCCCCCCCCCCAAAAAAAAAAAAAAAAAAGAGGAAAAAAAGTATAACTAAAATCTTGGTTGTGGTTTTTGTTTAAAAATTCTTTGAGACGAAATTTGGAATATGCGCACATAACACTTTTGGTTTCTTATCTTATTGCTTTGTTCTCTTCTTGATTGACTTATCAATTTAATTAATAGTTATAGATAGTTATAGCTGAAAAAAGTTGTGGGGCTGCACTTGTTCTAATGTTCAATTTCTTGTTTGATTCATGATGATTAAAGTGATGTAAACATTATTCTTCTGGTATTGTTGGGATGTTATAAAAAAAAAAAAAGGTATTTGTTGTGGTGTTAAAATTTGAAAAATTTTTAATGATAGTCTTCTCATTACTTATAAAAAAATTGAAAACATTCAATTTTTTCTAAAACCAAAATTTTGGCATCTATAAACTTTCTTCAAAACTCAATAGTTTAGCTCCTAAAATTTCTAAAAGCCAAAAGACGTTCTTTAAAACCCAAAACATGTGGTCTTCTGGTGTCCTCTCTTACGTCCCTACAACTTCTCACTATCTAATTTGCTCTCTTCTCCCTTTTAGAAAATGATCTTAATTTGTCTGATGACCAAATATAGCACAAAGATTTCCGCCCATGAGAGATCCTGCAATTTTGTTTGATCAGTTATATTCTTGGGATTTTATTTAGCAGTTTTCTGAATTTTTTTGGGCCATGTTCTGCAGGTTGAGAAAAAGAAGGTTCATGTGAACAAAATTATTAAAGCAGTTGAGGAAGACAGGAAAATGGATGAACGGTAGGACTCTTTCAGTAATTTGAATGTACTTTGGATATCAGACTTATTTCAGTATGGGCAGCTATTGTTGCACCTGTAAAAAAAAATTCTTCGTTTCTGTTGAAAGATGGTATTTTCTGGTTTATTTTCAGGGGCCTTGAACAGGTTGCAATGGACAGACTAGTTGAGCTGGCCTACAAAAAGCAGCTGGTAATAATTTTTTGTTGTGTGTTTTTGTTGGTTTGGTTATTATTCCTCGAAAATTGAAAGCTACCTACGTATGCTTTTTTATTCTTGATACCATCCCTCCAGGCAGACTTCTTCAAGTATGTAGCGTGTATATGAGTGCTGCCCATAAAAAATAATAAAGGGAAACGTAATAGAAAAACTGAAGATATGCACACTAAATTCTCAAGCTTAGACACTTTTAGAAAGATCCTAATGCTGCAAAGACGCAATAAAAGAAGCATTGAGAAAGCCATTTTGATAACTCCCACAGATTCCTTCTTTCCTTTGAATGCCCTGTTGTTCTGCTTAACCTAATGCTCCATGTCAAGCAAGTGGATACGGCATTCCACTAAACCCCTCAATGTTCTAACAGAAAACCGGCAAATCAAGCATGGATATTCTCATAAAAGTAATTTTGATTATTTTTTTATTACCTTGATAGAAAGTTAGATATTGATAATGGTATGGGAAGCAAGAATATTTTCTGAGTGCTCTTCTACTAGAATGCACTGTGCAAGCAAATGATCTCACATGTAACTTTTTCGTATGATCTTTGTGATCGACCTATAAACTTTTTAGTTTTTTATTTTTTTCGTTAATGAAGTACCCATGTCAGCAAATGTGAAAAAACAAATCCCCTCATTGACAACTTCCACGCTACCAAATGGTTGTGGATTTAAACTGTTTTAGTTTGAATAATTCTATAGTGAGAAGTAACTATTTCGATGGAAACTATCTTGAGGCTAGGAGCAAATAGCGTATGTTTTTCTTTCCTTAGCATTTGTTACCCTCTAGACTTTTTTTTTCGTTGGGAGAAGGAGTCATGGATTAGTGGGCCTAGTATCTTTCCAAGGAATTCGTGGAAGGTGGAGTTTTGATGAGGTGTACTAAATTGGATTTGGATAAGAGTAACAATCTTTCCTCCTTTGCCTTCATTAGGTGGATAAAACCTCTATTGACATTTAGGAAGGGTTGTTTATGAATAAAATAAACGCAGCAAATGGTTGCTGCTCTGAAGCAACACCAGAATGCAGAATGCGAGTGGAATGCATTCCTACTCATTAAGGTGGTGCCAAAGCACCATATAATCCATGAGTTTATGCATGGATGATGTTGAGTGGGGCAATGATAGAGTACTTTAAGTTAACCCTATTTTTTAATATTTTTTTATAAGTAATAAGATATTTTATTGATATAGAATAGGCATAACCCAAGTACACAGGAAATATACATGTGATTACACCTAGTTATTTATTTATTTTTGATAAGTAATAAGAAATTTTATTGATATAAAGATATGAAAACATTGCTTATGATTACACCTAGTTATTAATATTTTTTAATATTAATGATAACAAAAAAAAGGTTTTTATTTCACACATTTATATTTCGTTTCATTTTTGGGCATTGAGTGGGGTGGGTGAGTTTCCTTTTAAACTTAAGCTTCTAATAATACTTGGCTATAAGCAATGTTATTCCAGTTCAAAAGTTCCTTAGAATATGCCTTCTGGAAAATCTAATTATGAACAATGCATTACTGTATATCATAAATTCACCTTTGGCTAATATTGACAGGCTACACGAGGAAGTAGTGCTTCAAAATGTGGCGTCACTAGGGTTTCAAAGCAAGTTGCCTTGGGTTTTATGAAGAGGACCCTTTCTAGATGTCGGACATATGAAGATGCAGGAAAAAGTTGCTTCACTGAGCCTGCACTTCAAGATCTCATTTTTGCTGCCCCTCCCCACTGCGATGCTACTATAAAATTTCCTCCTGAGACTCAAAACTTTCAACTAGAGCTTGGGATATCAGGTTTGTGATGCACGCTCGCACGTGTGTCAGCGTGTTTCTGATTTCAAGGAATATTTACTTTTTTGTCTAGTATGGACCCATGGTCATCCTATTTTGCCACACATAAGACTGGAGGCATTTGGTTGGTGACCATATTAGATATAAACTCACCACCCCTCTTGATGCGGGCTTATGTTTTAAATGACTCCAGGTCTTTTTAGTATCTTTAATAAGTTTCCTGCTCTAGCTTGACACACTTAAATGGGTTTTCTGTCGCTACAGGTTCCTTCCCTAATAGAGCTGAGCGGCATGATCTTCATAATGATAAAACCGGCAGCAGTTCATTTGATGTTGGAAATCTTAATTACCCGTCTGACCAGGATTTTGCTAAAACTGGACCCATATTTAACCGAGGGAAGAAGAAGGAGGTGCTGCTTGATGATGTTGGTGGCACTGACTCCTCAAGAGCCAGATCAACCCTTGGTAATAACCAAGTGGGTGGAACAAAAGGAAAGAGAAGCGAGAGAGAAAGGGACAAAGACATGGCTGGCAGAAATTCTGTTGCAAAAGTCAGTTATGCATCAATGGGTAACTTTAAGGGAGAGCGTAAAATGAAAACAAAGCCCAAGCTGAAGGGAACTCGACTACAACCTTCTGGGGATGGATTTGTTAACAAGTTTACAGAAACAACTCATGTAGCCAATGGCAGCAGTGCAAAAGGAGACACAAGGTTGATGTCTGGTGGTGACATTCCTCAGGATTCATCTAAAGAGATCAAGGAACCGCGAAATGATACAAATTTGCGGTTGAATGAACTAGACAACATAGAACTTCATGTAGCCAATGACTTTTGTGGGCCCGAGGATCTAAGTACTTTGTTGAACTTTGATGATGACGGTTTGCAAGACCATTATTCAGCGGGCCTTGACATACCTATGGATGACCTCTCAGAGGTGCTTCTATGAAGACAGTACACTGTATATTCCCAAGGATTATACAACTATTTAGATACGAATGATAGTGCTGTTGCTGGGGAAAACCTGCTAATATAAGTTATGCCTCTAGCTATTAGCACTTGTAATTAAGGCCATTCTTTTTGTACACTCATTGAAAGAAATTAGTTAATGAAAAAGGAAAAATCTTTTAACTGTTTACCTGATACGTATAATATCTCAACTCTTAGCAGTTTTGCAACTTACGTTTACCTTTCATTGCCTTCTGTTTTATCTTTCCTTTATGCTTTCTTCACTGCATCACATTTTACTTTGTGATGCTTATTGGAATCTGTGTGCAAGTGAAAACTTCACACTTAAAATTTCAAGTACTTTAAAGGCCTTCGTATGGCACTTTGTATGGGATGTGCCCTCATTATAGTTACGTTGTTCCTTTATTAGGTGAGCAATTTAATTGCTTTTCCGAAAACTAAATTGCAATTTAGCAAGTTGTAATTTTTTTCTTTCAATACAAGCTGTAAAATTTTGTTACCAATTTTGTAGTACTTTACTTATTAATACTTCTTATGCTTGATAGGCACTAACTGGTACCTAAGGGAGAAACTTAAGTTTGCCGTATTTTTCTTAAGAAAAATATGCTGCGAATATGGATTTAGTCCCTATATTATATTCTTGCCAGAATTCATATCTCCAGCATGTTGTTCTGAGTGTCTTGTGGGTCTGAACAAAATTTTTGTTACAATTGAGTTGCATCCCTTCTGGGATCCTTTTTAGGGATGCTTTGATCTCGGAGACTGGATATTTGCTTCACTGTTTAATCCCTTTTTAAACTGAAACTTGTGGTTCAGAAAGGGAATCTCTCGAGGTATGTTTATTATTATTATTATTTATTTATTTATTTCATATTTTGTAGTAATTGTCCACATCATTGTTGTCTTTTTTCTTTTCCATTAGTTTCATTCTTTCTTTTTATTAATCTAATTGTTGGTTGGCTTTCTTGGATATGCTTGTCTTTTGTCTTGTCCTGTGCTCTAGTGCTCACCAAGTTGGACTTTCCTGAGTTTATTTCATAATATTTTTGTGCCTTTGCTGCATAGCCACGCAGTAAGATCTGAACCAGAAATAGAAATTTGTCTTTACCGTGACACAGGCAACGCATCTTTGCAGTTCAATATCAATGAATTTATTATTATCTTGTTGATTGCTTTTTTCTTTCTTTCCTCCTGTGTTCTTTTATTTCTTTATTTGATTGTCGAAGTTTAAATGTTTGGGTTTTTAGATGTGTGGTTGATAAAGCACGAGATATGCTGATGGTATTCACCATCATCTGGTGTATCTGGATGGAAATGAATGAGCGGTGCTTTAATGACATAGCGCGTTCTCTAGAACAAATCTGGAACTTTTTTATACATTCCTTGCTGTTTTGGTTTTCAGCTTTAGGGAATATCGGAACTTCCGTTCATGATTTTCTGATGTCACTTTCCGTATTCTAGAATGTATTTAGGTGTTTTCTTTTGTATATTTTCTATGTACATGGGCTTCACCTATACATTCGTGTCCAATAAAATCTCTTATTACTTTTAAAAAAAGTTCTAGAGATAGAAAAAGATACACCCTGTGAACTATATATGAGAACATTTTTTCTTTTCAGCAGAATATTTGCTTCTTAACGGGCATGACATTGTTTTGGAGAGCTCTTATGAGGGCAGAATAATCTAGTACTGGGGATGCATAAAATTAGAGAAAGGAGCACAAATCATTTAAGCTTGGCGAGTTCATATTTTGGTTCTGATTGACTCTAAAGCTATAGGAGGAATTCTCTACGATTTTTCTTTTACTGGTGAATTCTCTACGAATTACTTTGTATTATCTGTTGCTGTATATGTCCTCACTCTTGTCTGTTGGTTTTGGCAATATCTATACAAGTCACAGGACTAGCATCAGTTGTGGCTCTAGTTGCAGATATGTGGGTTGTAAGTCTATTTATTCTGGTCATACCAACTAGAGAGCGGTTGAGGCATGACCGGCTGTCTTGGTCCTAGGATTATATATGTGTTCTGGGCAAATTTTAGTTTTATGATTATATATGTGGTTTGGGAAAGTTATAGTTTTCATAAAACGAGAATTCAAATTTCAAGCTAGTGTTTCAGGTTGTCAGTTGAGGTTCTGCACATGGAAATACAAATTCCTTGTTACAAAAGACTGCCGCCGGGGTAAGGGTCTTGATGCTATTGCTGGTTACTACTGCCTGTGTTACCAGTCACCTGTCTTCACCATGGGTCATCGCCTTGATATCCTCTAAAAGTTTAAATGGTGCCTAATTTATTGAATTCTGCATTTGGTAACAACAGTAACTCTTATTATTTTTCTATCGTAGTTCTTGTTTTTGGTTTTGCTCCCCAATGGTCATTAGTTCGAGTCCCTTTGGAGCCATTGGAGGTTTACCTGGTCATTAACTTCAAGATCCTGTGGGATTAGTCGAGGTGCGCGTAAGCTGATCCGGACACCCTCGGTTATAAAAAAAAATAAAACAGTTCTTGTTCTTGGTTGAGACTCCTGAGTCTAAGAGAAGAGAAAGGTGGTTCAGTTGAATGTAAGAGAAGGGATCATTCAATGCAGGCCCTGGAAATCTTGGAAAAAGTCATTTGATATATGATAATTAGTACACTTGGAAAGATGGACAAATTAGAGGCATTCAATTGATTATGGTTAGAGGATGAACTTCTGCTTTTCTTTTTTTGGGATCAGTAATAGGAGAAGAGCTTTTTTGAGATCATAGACAGATTTTCGATGATCATAACGGTGGAGGCTTTTAAAACGATACACGATATATACCTGCACTTAGGCTCTAAAATCAATGTGTTGCTTAATTTGCGTGAAGCCATTTGTTTTTCTGGCGCATACGCTGTAAAGCTAAACAACACTGCCATAACAAAGATGCCAATCCCCTCTCATCTCGGACGAAAGGGAAACGAAGACAGTTTCATAGCTTTTTTCGGTGGGTAATTTGTTATCCAAACCAATGCTGTTATTCTCTTACACATCCACCGGCACCCATAAACATGTTGCGTCTATTTTTCCAAATGCTGGAGACTTAAAAAGGTTGTGAGAAAAATAGGTTGTCGTGAACAATGATGAAGTTGGTGAAGGCTCAGAAGTACAAGCCCCAGCAAGATGAAGCTAGCCGGTTAGGGAGAACAGGCCAATGGAGTGGAACTATGGGGTATAAAGATATGGGAGATGGCATTCTTAAGGTGGCAAAACTTTTGGAAACCATGCAAATGGCCATTGTTGTTGTAAGGGAGGAGCAACAACAGCAATCTTTCAACATTTCTGGATAGAATAATTTTACATACAACCGTGAAGTACATAAACGCCGCGTAATCGTTTTGAAAAATTAGTGGGGTCCATTATTAAAAAATAAAATTTTTTCATGTGGGTCCCGTGTTTTATTCGGAAAAATCTAATTGTAAGCGATTTTGTGCACTAATATGCGTATCCATTTAATATGATTGGCCAGAAAGTAGATTTTATTGAAAATAATGCTAATTTGAATTTAAAATATGAAGCCAACAACATTAGTATGCAGATTAGTACGCAAACTTGATTGTGCATAGCAAAACTCGTTTTATTCACTTTTTTCAAAGCAATTACGTAACGGTTGCACAATTTACGGTTGCAAATATCTTTTCTGTTCTGGATAGGATTATTCTGGTAGAACCACCAGAAGATTGGTGGTCTCTAGATTGGTACGCAAACTTGATTGTACATAGCAAAACTCGTTTTATTTATTTTTTTCAAAGCGATTACATGACGATTACACAATTTACGGTTGTAAATATCTTTTTTGTTCTGGATAGGATTATTTTGGTAGAAGCATCAGAAGATTGGTGGTCTCATTAGGTGAAATTTTGCTTCTTCAATAAATTAGATCAGCTTGCTCTCTCTCTCTCTCTCTCTCTCTCTCTGTTTTTGTTTTGTCAATTTGTTTTTTTCTTTGTACTTTGTTTTTGGGATTCTACTTCCGTAGATAATTTAGTGTATAAATAAAATGGGTATATTTGTATTGCCATGCGTTATTACAGACACAGCATGAATTTGCATCTGTGCATATAAAAATACAATTAATTGTATCTCGACAAAAGGATAAGTATTAAGAAAGAGAGTCCTTTTGAGTTTCAATTTTTCAAATCCTCGTAAATTTCCTAGGGTTACGTTTGGATAAACGAATTTAAATTTAAACTTTCATTTTATATAAACAAAAAAAAAAAAAAATTGTCGTAATTTCAGATCTCTTGATTTTAAAACTTTTTTTTTGGATGAATTTTAGAAAGGAAAGAATTTGAATTCATTGTAACATATTTGTTAGAATGATTTGAAATTCCTTTTCAATAAATAGAAATTGAAATACAGGATTTTGATGATTAAAATCCTGCTTGGATTTGATTTAAATCCAAATCTCATCTTTAGTTTATGTACCAAACAAAAATCCGAATCCTCTCTCCCAAGTTCATCCATCCAAACGTACATTAAGGGTCGTTTGCATAGATAAATGATTTTATCTCATCATTACAATTTATCCAAATTCACATATAATATAATAAATAATTCGACATTTTCAAATTTCAAAACAATAATAATATTTAAAAATAACATTCTAATAACACTAAAATTATCTCATCTCATCTCACTTCTTCATCCATGCCCAGGTACACTTTTTATAGAAATAAAATGTTGGATACGTCCAAAGAATTTCAGCTTCAACTCACATCCAAACAACTCCAAATTTCTGTAGAAAAGTATTGAAAGCAGCGGGTATTCATATAAATGTTAATTCAAAATAATGGCACTTGCCCCGTTATATTGCAAGTATTCACAACTTTCGGCCTCCAAGAGAGAAAAGACAAAGAAACGTGAAAAAGATAAAAAGAAAAACGTTTTCAGCAACAACTTCAATGAAGAAAAATAAGAGATCATCCATCATATGCCTACGAAGGTCCTCTGCAAGACTGAATTAACATATCCACAGGCAAGCACAAACTTAGTGAAAAGTATCCTCATCTCTCTTGTGAACAAAGTGTGTAACTTTGTACATTCAAGATGTTCTTATTACTGAATTCAAACTTGACATGGAGGAATTCTGCAGTAAAAAGACTATACAAGCTCTGGTTTGGCATCACTGTCTCTCTCTGGTACACTCAGAGATCCTTTCTTCTTTCAAACGACGCTTTGTTGGTAATCTCTATATTTTCAGATTTGCAATATACAACATATTTCCTAAAGGTAAAAATCTTTTAGCTGCCTCCTCGCTTAGCAGCTTCTGCACTACTTGTTGTCATGAAAGACTCTCCACAACCACACTGTCCTTTAGAGTTTGGATTAATGAATATGAATTCAGATCTGTATCAAAAAAGAGAAACCACAAACAGTAGTTAAAGAACAAGGAGGCTACACAGAGAATAGTCAGGAAAGGAACAAACTTTGGCTATGGGAAATAAATAAATAAATAAATAACCAAAAAATCGTGAACAGGTCCCAAAAATTTATCCGGCAGCCATAAGTTTTTCAGTTCCCAAGTGCAGCTTGACACTACTTTTAATTCAAGGGCTGACAACTAATTCGTTTTGTTCATTCACATGCATGCTGGAAAGAACTTCAGCCGCTTAGAGAAGAGAGGAGAGTTTTTCTAATCAACAAAACCTCAACACGTTGAACTTTGGTTCTTTTGTTCGTGGAAATACATCTTAGAACATTATAAGTGAGGAATCCCAAATTATAATCATCATTAGAAAAACCAAATGATGAATCAACACGTTTTTTTCCCACCTTCTCTATGGCCATAAGATAGGAAACTGATAAAATTACCTATTCTAATGTACCATAACTCATGATTCAAAGAACAATTAGTCCGTCCATATAATGCGGTGCTCAAAACAAGATCGCAGTGTTCTTAATGTAATGTTTATTTTTCCTTAATATGGGGAAAAAATAAAATCTAGAACATTGTAATTAATAAGAATGCAACACCAGCTCAAGGAAAAAGCGGATGCTAAATCAGATGTGTTCATTACTAATACGTACGCATATCTCGGTTTGCGTTCTGTATGGACTACCATAGAATTTGAACAACCGTGTCGAATGCTCTCCGTACCTGAGTTTGTCATCTACGAAATCCATCTTGGTTCCTATTACATGCATCAGTGCCTTTGGATCAATCAGTATCTTCACACCCTTGTCATCAACCAACTCATCGAACTTCCCCTTCTCGTCTGAACACACAAATCCACCAAAGGTCAATAGCTGTCATATTACGCAAAGGATTGCATCTCTCAAATGCTTCAAAAGAAATATATATCACATGAAAGATAGAAAACAGAAAGTTCGAATCTACAAAACCGCTGTAGCTTTCTTCCTAAATCTTTACGTGCCGTAATTCATAGTTCAACCAATAACAAAGAACTTGCGTAGAACTCAATTGAATTTTCTAAGGGAAATTGAAATTCAAAAAAGAGGAAAAAAAATTACGCTTCAACTAGAACCTGAATAGAACTTCAGTCGAAAGGATTTTATGAATTACAAATTCACACATTTGGGGAGGTGAAAACGAGTAAATTGAGGGTTTAGGATAGAGAAGGACGACCTGCGTAATTGAGGGTGTAGGATAAGCCGTTGCAGCCGCGAGCCTTGACGCCGAGACGAAGGAAAGTGCGCTGCCGATGCTCTAGCAGCTGCCTGATTCTAGCAGCGGCGGTGTCCGTCAAGGCTAGGACTTGGCGCCGGAGCGCCGGCCCGGCCTTCTTGGCCGATCTCGCCAATAAAGAAGATGAAGATGCTGCCATTTTTGCGCTTCTCTCGTCTTCTTCTACTTCTCCGTTTTTTCCTTTTTTTTTGTGCCAATTGACATCTTTTGCCTATTAAGAATTTAATAGTGCTCTTCCGAAGAGATTTCCAGTCACGCGCCAGCTACGAGCGTGGTGGACGCTCAATAATGATCAGTTAGATCCGTAATTGATTTTGAACACGTAAAAAGATAATTTTTGATAATAAAAATGGACACTTAACCATTTTTTGTAGTTAAAAAAAAAAAAAGTGATGTTACACATCGCACTCTCATCTTATTTTGATTATATTAAATGATATGTGATATATTTATTATCATTAAATTATAAAAAAATATGTAATAAATAATCATTTAATAGTGATAAATGTGTCACGTCATATTTAGTGAAATAAAAATAAAATGGTAGTATGGTGTATAGAATTTTTTTAAAAAAAATAAAGACATAAAACTTTGAGAACACGTCAAGCAAGTTTAAATGAAAATTATAGATTATATATTTAGAGTAATGCTAAATTCATAAAAAAATTATAAAATAAACTTATAAATTAACGTAACTTAATATAATACTTCAAATGACTCAAATCTATTTTATAGTAAATAGAACTTTACAATCTAATATATAATATCAAATTAGGTCAATTTATAAATTTATATTTATAAAATTGTTTTGCAAGTGAGACATTTCTCGTATATTTATATTTAATTTTTTTTATTAATAAAGTACATCAATTAATAAAATCAAGTACAACATTACAAAACTGCTGGGTACTACATTGCCCTTAAAAGACCAACAATATTAGCATCGGCAGCCCATTTAGCAATCAAATCTATCATATTATCTGACCAGCACCTCAATCTCCAGTTTTTAAACAAAACATTGGAAGGTGAGGATGTAAATCCTCTTTTATTTAATGTCCAATTAGATGGTTTAATCTGATGAGATAAACACTCATCATGCAGAAGCCCGATTAAGGGTTTCCCAAATAAATATTTAAGATGTCTTTCACCCTAAAGGCAGTAAAAATCTGTGGCAAAAAAAAAAAAGGTTTCTACAAACTGGCTTAGGCGCTCTGAGTCAATGCCCACTTCTTGTGATGATCGAGACGATTTAGGTTAGATTTAGATAGTGAGTTGAGATTAAATGAATTGAGATAAAAATTGAATAAAATATTATTTTTTAATACTATTATTGTTTTAAGATTTGAAAAAATTGAATTGTTTATTATATTTTATATGAAAATTTATAAAAATTATAATGTTGATATAAGATGAAATGAATTGACAGTGTTTCTCTATTCAAACTTAGCCTTAGAGACTTCGGGGATTGCATCGGCTTTCGTGGAGGTTTCATCTCTTTACGGCAAATAAAAAACAGGTCAGAAAGGGTGCACAACCGAGGGAGCATCATAACCATCACCACCAATATAAGTTGCAATGGCCTGCAGAAATCTTAAGCACACTCAATTATATTAGTAGCAGCAATGTCACTGTCACCAAAATGTAAAGCAGAAACCCCTCATCATCAAAATGAGCGACAGCAACCGCTCCACTCAACCTCCACCAACATTACCAAGCAGCATCACCAGTTCCTACTATAGAAACGTGAAATGGGGACCTATGCCACCAAACATGGCATCCAACAGAAAAAATTGTTGCATCTGAAGTTTTAAATTGGTGACTGTACTGCTTCAAGGAAAACATGTTATCCACTGCAAACTTACGAACAGGTAGATACTATAGTGACCAAAACTATTCAGGTTTAAAGGCATCAATTCCTCAACAAATGCAAATCCAGGTAGCATCACCAGCTGAAATTTCACCCTGTTCATCCCGCAATCCCATCACATCAATGACACTCCAAGATGTCGAATAGTTCTTGCATTATTCAGGTATCCAAAATCAAGGTCTACATGACACCCAACCTTCAAAAGTCGAAAAATATTTTTCCACCCTTCATGAATGTACTCCTAATCTCTTATTTTTTGCATTGAGTAGGACCAATGTGATTTTGAACAATTATAGTGAATTTTCATCCCTAAGATGGATAATATAAACCAGTTCAAAAGTGAAAATACCAGTATTTGGCACAAGGTCAATGTCAAGATATGCCACACTATCTCATTAACACACGCCGTCTTTCTCTCTTTCATAGAGTCACGCTACCTCGTATAAACCCCCTCCTTTCTTACAAACACGTACATGCACACACTCCTCCCACTCACAGCATATGAACTCAATCTACAGCTAAACAGAGACACATTGACAAGGTCACTGATAAAAGAGTAACTTAAGCATCATTATAGCTTAGTGCTTATGGACATACAACAAGTAACCAAAAATCACAGAGCATCATTATCAAATGGGCTTCACGCACACACTTCAAAATTGCGAATCAACATGCAGTCCAACGCCTATCCATATGGTGAATTACGTGAGGAAATGATCAATTCCTTTTAGTTTCACTAATGTCAAGGGGAGGGAATCCACACTATCAAAATGTAATAGCAGGCTACTAATTCTAATGGAATAGAACGAACGGCCACTAAAACATGACAAGATATCTGCATAGATACGAGGCCATATTGAATTTTCATCTCTGCATTATCTTCCATTGCATGTGCAGCTTCTTGCAGATAATGCATGCGGTGACCTAAACACCAGCGCTCATGCCAGCCATAAACATAACGACAAAGAATTTTCCTTTTGCATCGGATTTATAATAATATTGAACAATCTAGGATTCAAACTACAATAGAAAGAAATTCCAAATTGGCAAGCACAAACCAGAAAACAATTTCCAACCCCAATCCAACTTAAAATATCACCAAGAGCGAAAACAACATGTGAATCAAGAAACAAGCATAGGCAACCAAACCCGGGTGCTCATCCCACCTCGCTGCCTCCAACAAAAGCCTTGCACAAACCCGCGTCGACCACGCAATGAAAGCTGCCGCCGTAACAAGAATGACCGGCCCGCCTTGCGGCACGAACAGCGCGAGCGCCGATAGAATCACCATCGGCAGCATAGAGTAACCGACCAGACTCAAGCACCTGTATAAATCCAAGCTCCCGTTCCGCCCGGCCAGCATGTTGAACACTATGTACAAAAAAAACAGCAGAGATGGTGGCCCACCCGAGGATTATCCCGAAATGGATCTTCCCGGCGAGCAGTTGGAAAAGCCCGAAAGCTAAAAAGAACAGGAACGGACCCGAGAGGTCCGCCTCGGAGTGGAGATTCGGGTTTGGGCGAAACGGGTTGAGTATCGAAATCGTTTTGCTCCAGATTTGCTTTGTGTTGATGCCGAGCTCTTCGAGAAGAGGCGGTTCTTCGTCGAAGTTTGAGCTTGCGGTGGTAATTGTTGGGCCGAGATGAGGGGCGGCGAAGGAGGTAGATTGAGCGGCGGAGCCCACGTCGAAGGACAGAAAAGGGATGGGGTTCGTGGCGGATGGGCGTGGCTGAAACGGCGGCGTTGGCCGCCGTAGGGCTGCGGATGTGGGGCCTTCAGGTGGGTCTCCACCGGAAGGGAAAATAACGGGCGGGACGTTGAATTGCTTCGACATTTTGGGGGGTAAGGATCTGGGTTTTGAGGAATTGGGTTTCTCGGAAAAGTGGATTGTCTGTGCACTTATATTTGTCCGAAGAACCTTTAAAAAGGCGAAGTGACGACTAACCTGCTGAACTGGTGGACATCCGTATATTATTTTTTAAGTTATTATATATTATTAATTTTTATGTATTATTTTATTTATAATTGTAAACAATACACTAAAATTTCGTTTGGATTTAAAACTCATTTTATTATTATAATATTTTTAAATTTTTACACAAAATATAATAAATAATTCAATCCTTTTTTTATTATTCACAATCCATCTCAATCCATTTCAACTCACCTCTAAATCAAAACCACTCATAAAAATATTTTAATGCTCAAGAATTTCTACAAATTTTGATCAAATTTTAATTTATTCAAAATCCCTTCTAACCATATTGCTAAATACAAATAATCAATCTTAAATGTGTAAATCACGTATAAGTGTTTTATAAAAAAGTGTGCTTCAAACAAATTATATATATATATTTTTTTATTATTAGGTTTCATTTTTTACAAAAAAAAATTAAGAATTAATTACATTCTGCTCACTCGAACTTTCACTCAATTTATAATATGCCTCTGAAAATACTAATTGCATCAAAGTAGATTCTCGAACTTTCAAAACTTCCAAATCCCCCCATTCCGTCTACTAGCAACGTTAAATCTAATAAAAATTTACTGTAAATATGTAATTTTTATCTGATTAATGATCTATTATTAATTGATAGCATATATTATTTTATATTTTATATTATCAATGATAATAAATTAGATAAAAATTACATCTTTACAGTGAATTTTTATTAGATTTAACGTTGCTGGTAGACGGAAATATGAGGATTGGAAAGTTTTGAAAGTTCAAGGATCCACTTTGATGCAATTAGTAGTTTCAAAAGTATATTATGAATTAAGTGAAAGTTCGAAGAGGTAAAGTGTAATTAATCAAAAAATTAAATTAAATTAAATTTATATACTTAAAATTTGTACAAGTCATTGTTCCATCTTAAAAATATCTCTATTTTTTCACATACATAATAGACCAATTCAGGTATATTCGATAAAGAGAACTATCACATACATAGATAGATTACATAAAAATAAATTTATAAATTGATATAGTTTTATGAGATTTGTTATATCTATTTTATAATAAAAATTATTTTATAATTTAATATATCACATCAAACTATATCAATTTAAGATATGTTTAAAGTATTTTTCTTCGATAATTTAAGGAGGAAAAAGAAAACAAATGAAGTCCAGAGTTTTTCAACTCTGAATATGCTCCAAACAGGGACTTAAGAAGACTTTATCCTATAAATATCGAACCGTTGCGGAAGAAGTGAGGGGGAAGCACAAGTTCACAACACGGTGGCAGTAGCTTGCCAAAGAAAATGGCGGCGATATCTCGACTACAACTCCTCCACCACTCATCTCCGGCTCTCAAACCTTTCTTGCTCTTCCCCAAATGCCCTCCCTCATCCTCCTACTGCTTCAACCCCAATCTCCGTCGCAAATTCTCCTTCACGCCTCTCTGCTCCACCTCTGAATCAACCCACGAGGTCCCTAATCTCTCTCTCTCTCTCTCTCTCTCTCCATATATGTTTTATCTGTATGCATTTGCATATGGTTCTATTCTTCTTTCTAAAAGCTGATTTTGTTATGGGCATTCTCAGAGTTCATCTTCAACGGTTGGATCGGGAGAGTCTATAGTGGGGGATCTTCTGGACTATCTCAACGAGTCCTGGACTCAGTTTCATGCGGCGGGTACAAAACGCTCTGTTTTCCTTTTGGTCTATGTTCCTCGGTTTTTCCGGATTCTGATTAATTTATTCTTTCTTATTACAAGTCTTATGTTTCCTTATACATATATTTATTGTGTGCAACTCAATTTTATAACTGAGTTCTGGTTGTTATTTTTTGAATAAAACAAATCGAAGCTTTAGCAAAACTTGGCTTGAAAAGAAAACATACCGCTGAGTCCAGGTCTTGTTAGTTAAGTTCCGGACAACTGTAAATGTAAAATTTAATATCTCACGGGTAGATGCCTTTTGAGCCAAGTATGGAATGAACGAGCTTTTGGTCTGAGTATTTGTCAACTTTGTGACATGAACATGAACTTCAACTTTGGAACATCTCAAAATCGGGTGGCTTCAATAATAAGTTTTGAGACTTGTTATTAGTAATATTATTTTTGGTACTGATGGAGTTCGAGCATTATGGAAAAAATATAGCTCGAAGCAAATATATTGGTACTAGAATATATTGGTACTTTCCACCTCTTGGAAAGTAATGCCTTTTGGAAAAATGTTATTGTTGTAAAATATGGTAGTTTGTGGAGAGGTTGGTGTTCTAAAGATACTAGTGGTGCGTGCGGGGTGAGTTTGTGGAAGTTCATTAGAAAAGGATGAGGGCTTTTTTCAAATCATATTAGATTGAAGGTGGGAGATGGGAAGAGGATACTTTTCTGGCATGACTTGTGGTGTGGGATTCTTCATGTAAGCTGGACTTTCCCTCTCTTTTCAGAATTGCAAGGGATCAAAATGCAGTTGTAGGAAATTCTTTCTGTTGCATTGACAATAATATTCAGTGGAATGTTATCTTTATCAGGGATGTTAATGACTGGGAAGTGGATGATGTTAAGGCTTTTCTGGAAAGACTTTACAGTTCAAAGTTGATGCTAGGTAGGGAGGTCAGCATGCTGTGGATTCCTGCAGGAAATTGTAAGTTCTTAGTCCCCCTTTTTACAGAATATTAACCAGTCACATGAGTTGTGAATTTCCCTGGAAAAACATATGGAAAGTGAAAGTTCCTTCCAAGGTTGCTTTTTTCTGTTGGGTGGTATCCTTGGGCAAAGTGTTGACAACTGAAAATCTTAGAAGGAGAGGTATGTACATTGTTGATTGGTGTGTCATGTGCAAGAAGGATGGGGAATCTGTTAATCACCTCTTTCTTCATTGTGAAGTGGCCATGTTCTTGTGGAATGAGGTTTTGAATCGGATTGGTTTACTTTGGTTAATGCCTAAGGAAGTGGTGGATTTATTAGTAGGGTGGAAGGGTTTGAAGGGTTGCAAGAATGCGGTTCGTGTTTGGAAGATGATTCCTTCTTGTCTCATGTGGTGCATATGGCTTGAAAGGAATGAGAGATGCTTCAAAGACAAAGAACGTTCATTGGGAGAACTTAGGGATTTTTTCTTTAGTACTTTGAGTTTGTGGGCTAAAGCTTTTGTAATGGAAGATAATTTCTAGAATCTGTTTTAGTTTTCCTTTCGTTTTTGGAAAGTAGTAGGTATTTCCTTTGTATTCGTTCTGTGTACTTGGGCTTATGTCAATTTCTTAGGAATAAAATCTTGTATTAAAAGAAGAAGAAGATATTCTTGCAAAGGCGTCCATGGCCTAATGGATAATGCGTCTGACTTCTAATCAGGCAATTGTGGGTTTGAGTCCCACTAGGCATGCCGATTTTGGCTAGAAAGGAACAGGAGATGTTTTGAAGACAGAATGATCGATGGAAGAAATTAGGGAATTTTTCTTTAAAACTTTACATCTATGGGTTAAGGCCATTGTAATGAATGGTGATGAAATATTGGAGTTTTTCTAGTTTTTTCTTTCCTTTTAGACATTGTATGTAGGTTTTTTCTCTTGTATACATCCTGTGTACTTGGGCTATGTCTATTTATGGTAATAAATCTCTTATTAATTATATTAAAAAAAAGAAGAAGATATTCTTAATGGCCCCACACAAATTCAGTGTGGTGACATTGTTGTCAAATAAGTTTGCTCAGTTCTGAAATCTTTTCCATTCACTGATCATGCTTTAGTCCTCCAACTTAACTTTAAAATAGGATTTTATTTATTAAATTTATTAAGTTTGTCTAGCTATTTTATATTAGTTATAAGTACTTATTTCACTGTTGTGGCTGAATGATCCATATATCTTGAGGAAAGAAATGTGGAATCACTTTTAGTTTGAATTTCAGGTGATCAGGTGTTTGGTCTGATCTTTTCTCTCATTTACACTATTTTCATCTGCAGCTGAAGCTAAACGACAACTAATTGATGCTGGTTTTCATTTGTTAAATGAGAATGACGAATGGGACCTAAAGCCTGGTGGACGATACTTCTTCACACGAAATATGTCTTGTTTAGTAGCTTTTGCAATTGGGGAAAAGTGAGTGGAATAATTCCTCTTTTAAAATTTATACTCAATTCAATCTGCATACATGGGCTTGTACAATATAAGACTGACTACTGGGCGCAAAGGAGGTTGTAGACTGTGATCACTGACACTTTTAGGTTGGAAATTTTCAATAGCCCTCATTTATTGTTGCATAGTTTTTCAACCAGTTTTTTTCCTTAAATAGAAGTTCAGTTGTTACTGCTGCTTTCTAGATTGTCCATACACAACCATTAAAATTTCCTGTTCAGTTTCTTCATTAGTTTTACCCGTCTTATGTGACATTGGATTAATGGAAATTTTTTAATAAAAGGTTTCTCTTATTTATGTAGGTATGCTGTTGGTAATGGTTTTCATGTGATTGCTGCTCACACAGACAGCCCTTGTCTAAAACTAAAACCAAAATCTGCATTGTCCAAGACTGGTTATCTGATGGTCAATGTGCAGACCTATGGTGGTGGTTTATGGCATACTTGGTTTGACAGAGACTTAAGTGTTGCTGGAAGGGTGATAGTGAGAGGTAGTGACGGATCTTTTGTGCATAAGCTTGTCAAAGTAAAAAGGCCTCTGTTACGAATACCAACACTGGCCATTCATCTTGACCGGTTTGCCACTGTCTCCTTAAAGCCTATCTTCTTTTTCATTTAATTCCATTGGTAACATAAAACACATGAATGATAGTTCCATAGTAAATTTATTTATGTACATTGATGGTAATATATGAAGATTAGAGTTTAACATCTTCGTAGATTTTGAATCGATCTTGAGTCAAATTTTAGAGTAAATTTAGACTCGACTAAATAATGGTAGTTAACTTGACTTGCATAAAGGATGCATCTTTTGCTGCATTTTGAGGCATTCTAATATAAAGCTCAACTTGACTGTCTGGTTTGAAGGGAAGCTTGGTTTCTGAAATGTGGCTAGTAGAGAAAAACTGGTGATTGCTAAGGACCAATTTTATGGAACCACTTTAGGATTTATTTTATTTTATTTTATATATATAAGTAAAAATTCTAATATAATGCAATGAGAATTGATCTTGAACTTTTTAGGTTTCGAGGTTGATGAGAGGAGAGCTTAAAAGGAGGTTGGAGAGTAAAAGATAGGAGAGGAGGAATTGTTACCTGTTCCTTTGTTTGGATGTTTTGATAAATAATATGTGAGGGGAAGCAGGAATAGATTATACTTTCCTTGCTTTGGTTGAAAGGTGGGAATTTTAGAAAAGGATAAGGTTTTTATTTTATTTTATTTTTAAATTTGAGAATAAAGTGAGACAAGTGATAAGGGTCTGTTCAGGCACTGCTTGTAATTTCAATCAACGGTCAATGGATAAAAAAAATTGACAGAAATTGGTGAACCCCATATCCTCTCCCTTGAAACTCCCTTCAATTTGAGAGAATTAAAGAAAATACCTACTAATAGTCGGAAGGGTAACCCTCATCTCTTCACTTCTCCTCTGCTTCCCTCTCCCTCCATCTAAGCATACCCTAAAAGATCATTCACATGCATGTATGCAAATGAATGACCTTTGAGGGATGCTTGAGTTTTAAAGTTTAGAACAGGTTCTTATTATGTATGTCTAGTTTATTGTATGTATGATGTACCTGCAACATGTGATCACTGAGGCTATCTGCTGGCTTTCTTTCTGAATCAATATTTTGGTTATTTAGCACAGTGAATAAGGATGGATTCAAACCGAATCTAGAGACTCATCTGATTCCCTTACTTTCAACAAAACTAGAAGAAACTTCTCTGGAGTCAAAAGAGAAAAGTACAGCTTCTTCTTCAAAAGCTGCTCATCATCCACTGCTTATGCAGGTATCCCATTCACGTTTCCTCCAGTTATTAGCAAATTAATGAATGCATACCAATTCTTTTTTTATGTATATAAGTAAATGCATACCAATGCTTCTAGGTGAATTGTGAATTGAGCATACTCTTTCTATGAAAAGGTAAAATGTTCAAACAATCACGTCACACAATCAAATTTGTCACATTTCAATATCATGAACAACAGAAATTCATTGAGAAATTTCTTTAAGATAATCTAAGATGACTTTATTTACATAGTTTTGGGAGAGTTGTATAGCTAAATCTCTAATATTGTGCCTACTGTCTTTGAAACACATTACTATCTGATTAATTCCTATCATACCTTTCCATATGAATAACTAAATCTTTTTAATTGCCCAGGAAAAAATAGTTTACCTACTTGTTGAGACAACTGCTTAATGTAATGGAGCAATATATACATTTCTATGAAGTAGTTGAAGGTGTCAGATCATCATTCTTGAAATTAATCTAAAACTTCAATTCCCAGGCCTTATCAGATGAGCTGAACTGCGGCATTGATGACATAGTGAGCATTGAGTTAAATGTTTGTGATACCCAGCCTAGCTGCCTTGGAGGTGGGAAGGATGAATTTATTTTTTCTGGAAGATTGGACAACCTTGCTTCCAGTTATTGTGCATTACGGGCACTTATTGATTCATGTAAATCATCTAGCGATTTATCAAGCGAACATGCAATTCGGATGGTTGCTTTATTTGATAATGAAGAGGTAAACATCTTTTACTGGTTCTTAAGTTTGCGTAGATGGAGTTTTATATCTATCTTGTATGCTTATTAAAATAACAGTTATGCTTTAAAATCTTTTTTTTTTTTTTTAAACTTTAGAACATGCTATATGAAAGAATATGTTATTTAAAAGTTTCTTTTTGCTATCGGAGCTAGTTCCCATTGATTGAACATATTTTACTATTGACTCTCTTATTACTAGATTGAAGGAGCTAGAAGGATCACAATTCTCTTTTGAAGTATTATTATGTTTGCGATTTTATCCATTTTCAAATATTTGAGGAGATGAGTGGCTAATGGGCAACCAGCTTGTAAGCAACATGCTATTTTTCTAAATTGGTTGTCGGAATCAGATGGCTTTCAACATTTTTTTTTCTTTTATTCTACTGCACATTTGCTTGTTACTCTTAATAGATTTGCAAATGTGGATGATCTTTTATCTGCATTGGCTCTTGCTATGTTAGCCATTTAACAAATGTTCTGTTCAAATTTTTTTCTTTAGGTGGGTTCAGATTCAGTTCAGGGAGCTGGTGCACCAACCATGTTTCAGGCTATGAGGCGCATAGTTAGTTGCTTAGTTAATGAGTATGCTGGTGAAGGTGCTTTTGAGCGTGCAATTCGCCACTCATTTCTTGGTATCATTCAATTTGTACAATTTTGATACAATTTTGACTTTGGTACTAGCTGCACAAATTTGCAGAAGTCTGTATTTATTCTTATGTTTCTGTAACTTGTATTCAGTTTTATTTCATTAGTGCACACAATTCAATTTCCGAAGTATCTTTTTGGGATGCTTTCTCTTTGTAGTGTCAGCAGATATGGCTCATGGAGTTCATCCAAATTTCATGGATAAGCATGAAGAACACCATCGCCCAGAAATGCAAAAGGGACTTGTTATCAAGCACAATGCAAACCAGCGCTATGCTACTAGTGGTGTCACGGCTTTCCTATTCAAAGAAGTTGGCAAAATTCATAACCTTCCAACTCAGGTAATGGTCATTGAAATTGACTATGTCCATGGATTATTCCTATAATCTTATATTAGGTATGCCATCGGAGTATTCCTATAAAATATATTACAAAATCAATCCATTTCAAGACAAAAGATCAGTGACACAAGGGATTCTTTATAGAAAGGAATAGATGTTTTCTTTTCTAGTCACCAAAGAAGTTTTTTTTCTTCCTTGTAGGTCATAACTCGAGGTCTCTTCCGTAAACATAAACTTGATGTTGAAGACTTAACAAGTAGGTTGTATTAAAGATGTTTGAAACATCTATGAATCTATGATCCCCATTAAGATTTAGCAATATGTTATGATTACAAAAATCCAGCTATTCTTCAAGACTAAGGGCGTATTTGGGTAATGAGATGAGATGAGAATTCTGTGAATAGTAGTGAAATGGTTTGTGAATAAATTTTTTATTGGGTTTTGGAAAGGAGAGAGAAAAATATGAAAGTTAAAATATTGTTTGAATATTAATTTTTGTTTTGAAATTTGAAAAAGTTGTATTGTTTTCTGTGTTCTACTTGAAAGTTTGGGAAAGTTATAATGTAAGTAATGATTATATGAAAATGTTGAAGATTTGAAATTGAAAAGTGTTTTATGTTTGAATGATGTTTGGGAAGGAAATTATGAAAAAATTTGATATGAGATATTCTCATCTCATCAAGTTTCCAAACATGGCCTAACTCTACTTGTTTTGGAAATAATTTGTAGAATTTAATGTGATGGAGTAGTATAACTTAATTGTCATGTTTTGCACACTAAAGAATATTAGCAACATGTTACATACCACAAACCTTGAGGCAGCAGGAATGTTTACCAAATTATTTGCTTGTGTAGGAATTTGTGGTGAGAAATGACATGGGATGTGGTTCCACCATAGGTCCAATTCTGGCTTCAGGAGTTGGCATCCGGGCAGTTGATTGTGGCATTGCTCAACTTTCCATGCACAGGTAGCAAATTAGATTACTTCTTCTAGATAGCTAGAGGTTCCCCACCCTAGGATGTAGATGCTCAAATAGCTGTGAATTTATAAATGTTATTTTCTTTTCGAGTCTGGATTGGGAAAAATTTGGGCAGTTTGAAAATATTAAAACTAGATGTTTGGACAAAGATTGCTTCATCCCAGTTTCAATGAAAGTTGGTGGTACCAAATAATAATTTTCATCCATGTTAAATTCATTTGGTAAAGTTTGTTACTTTAAGAAATTGTGGGAGGAAGGTTTTAGAGAGCATCTGAATTAATTTTAAATACACCAGTTATTTGAGTTGTTAAACAGCCAGACACCAATTAGCCGTAGCCAATATAAGGGTTTTTTTTTTTTTTGCACGGGAAATTCAACAGAGCAGGTTTCCTTCTTTGCCCTCTCTGCCTGTTCTTGACTTCTTGAATTGGTGACCTGTAACCCCTATCCAGAAAAGCAGCTCTCTCTCTGTCTCTCTGTTCAATGACCTAAATGGTGAACCATGTCATGTTCATGGCACTACATGGTGATTCAACTGGTCTCTGTACATCTATGAACTAGCTCTTCAGATTTGACCGTGCCACACTGCCAGTCTTCTTATTAGAAAATCCCTGCGGAGTTTATTCTTATTAGAGTCTCGTGAATAAAAGGGAAACATGTCTGTTTTTACTTCTTCCATTTAGTGTAGCGCTTAAGTTGGTTTCTTGTTTTTGGTTCAACTGCAGTATGAGAGAGATATGTGGGAAGGAGGATGTAGACATTGCTTACAAGCATTTCAAGGCATTCTACCAAACATTTTCAAGCATAGACAGGAAGCTGAATGTGGATTTTTAAGATCTAGGCCTACTGGAGATTATTTATTTGCTCACAGAGAGAGAGAGAGAGTTCTTTATCAAATAAATCTTCAGTTCATTATATTATTTTTCATTGCTAAGAAAGAGATGTCAGAACTGAAACTGTAGCAAGGTACATGAGCATAAAAGCAGGGATGCTATCAGTCCTTTTCTCTGTAAGGAGATCGAGGCAACTGTAATCATATGTCAAGATTTGTTGGAACTAGCTGGACCTGGGGTAGAAGTGGAGCTGATATTGTGGCTAGGGTTGTTGGTATCTATTTTTTCTTTGGAGAGTTTCTGCTTCAGTTCAGATAACAAAGCCTGGTTCTCCTGGTTTAGCAGTTGAGCTTTTTTCCTTAGCCTCTCATTTTGTTCGATTATATAACAGTTTTGCAAATATAGCTGGGAGTTCAGCTTCTCCATCTGGATCCACGTGTGTTGCCCCTGAAATGATGAAACACAAACTGGTAATCTTGGATAAATATCTTTAGTTTTCAGTACAATTAGGCAAATAGATAAACTAAAGCAAACTGTTGCAGGATCAGGGTGACAAGCTGAGTGTGACTAAATCGTTTGCATACAAGCAGAATGCCTGTGCATGTATAAGTGAGATGTAAGTGGCAAAACTGAGGTCGGTTAGAAAGTAATGAAGATTTGATAATGGCTAGACAGTACGATATGTGGGTGTGCATCTGCATGTGTTTCGATGATGGTATATAGAGGTTCGCTGCTCATTGTATGGAAGATTCAATAGTGAGTAGAGAGACCAATGTTGTTCTGTGAGAGAGACAGAGACAGAGTTGGCATGAAACGAACCTTGTATCCTTCAATCTGGAGGAATCAGAAGAGGCTGTGCTGATTATGTGGTTTCATTTCAGATATAAATATATGGTGGAATATAGAAGACAGAAAGCTAGCATGCAAAAACCATAGGATTTTACTTGAAAACGGCAAACATCCACCCACAAAGCCCCCTTGTCTCCCTTTTTCCTGTAGAAAGAACTTGATTGTACACGACTTTAACCGTCAAACACGAGAGAGGGAGAGAGGTGGTCATCATTGGCACTCTCAATAAGAAGACTTGCCTTTTTATCAAGTTGTTAGAGCAGTACACGTAAAAGTGGTGAGGACTTTGCACCAATGGCTTGTGTAGCAAAAGAAACAACTGGAAAACAGAAATGAAAAGAGAGATGGAGATATTCACTTGTGAATTTGTGCATTTCATCCATCATTTATAAATTAAGTACCTCAATGGTTAAGATTTTGTCATCTTTGTTCTTATCGCCTATGACATGTAACGCATTAAACACGAAGTAAATAATTTCTCCAATGGGTAAATGTTGAAGTAGCAAATTGGACCCTGAATTTAAGAATATCACAAGGAACTTTAGAGATGCTAACTTAGAGAGAGTGAAATTCGTGATGTAGGGGGGAGACAGCCAAACTTCAGAGGATGCCAACTTATAGAAAAACAAGTGAAATTCGTGATGCAGATGGTACAAAGAACGTAGTGGGAGAGAGCCGCTGCTGCCCCAACAGACATGGACAAGCTGCATGTGTTGTGCGGTTTGCATGTGAGACAGCACAACGAAGAGGAGGTGAGGCTCTCGTTGTTCATGTGATGTGAACAACGTGGCTGATTACTGTATTTTCTTCTATAATTTGAACCTCGAAAAACAAAATTAAGGCCTCATTTGATTTCGGAAAACATCTCATTTGATCCCATCTCACCTCATCATTACAACTTTTCCAAATTCCCACACAAAATAAAATAAACAATTCAATTTTTTCAAATTTCAAAACAAAAATAATATTAAAAAATATATTCTAACAATATTTTATTCAACTTTTTAACTTTAATCTCAACTCATCTCATTTCTAAAAACAAACGAGCCTTAAAACTAACCCTCTCTGATTATCCTTTTTGGCCAATTGGATCATTGACACGTGGAATGCCTACTTCATGATGTAGCAATATCCCATTGACACGTGTAAAGCAGCGCAAGGAACCGTGAGTAAAAATAGCAGGAACCAGGACAACCGACAAGGAGCCAATGCCATTCGACAGAACCTAAATTGGCTCAGGGCATCCAGAGAGGCTAAACATGTCCAATACTTCAATACAATTGTGCTAATCACAACTATCAGTAATATATCCAAATAAAAAGATGATAGTGAGCTCTAAAGATCGTTGTCGTGGTACATGATGTGCTTTACTTTTCTTATTTCTGCAACAAGCTAAGGTTCCAGGAACGCATAAAAAGTGATGATCAGAGCTTCAAAAAATCAATCTCAGATGCACGCCAAAGCTCCTATAAGCCAAATACAACTAACCAGGTAATTTCCTTCGCTTTGATTCTTGACGGTGCTGTTAACACAGAAAAAACATCCATATTAGTATAAAGGTTGAACTTTGAAGACTAGCTAAACAAGGAGGCATTTTGTTTTCTTTTTTGCACTTGGTTAATAAAACGTAAAGCCATAAAGAAGAAGATGAATCGGCTGACCTTCATCCAAGGTGATCAATTACATTCCCAGCTCTGGTAAAATCTTCTTCTATTCCCATTCATCATCATCATCAGTGGTAAATTGTAGCTCTAAGAGGCCTCAATTAAACGATGGGATTGGTCGAACCATTTGGCTTCTTTGTCATTCATCAAAGATGAAAGAAGTTTTCCATCAATGGAATTCGTAAATGAGAGACCACCATTGAACGATAGGATTCGTCCATGAGCTGTTTTCATCATTCATCAAAGATGAAAGAAGCTTCCATCAATGGAATTGGTAAACGGGGTGAGCTTCTTCATCATTCATCAAAGATGTAAGAAGCTTCCATCAAAACCAAGATGGTGGAATGGATCAAATATTGGTGTGCGTGATACATCCACTCCAGTCCACCTCAGTTTATATGCCTGCACTCCTGCCAGCTAAGTAACATATGCAATTGAGGCAGCCCCTCATCATATTTCAAGATTAAGTTCCAGCTGGCAGCGTGCAGGCGTGGCCCATGCCCCTCATCGGGGCCGGGCTAATCCAAAATTTGCATCAGGTTGCTGTTGACGAGACTACACCAAGCAAGCAAAGAACAGTTAATAGAGTGATTTAAAGTCCAAATAGAAAGTGGGAACAGAGCAAGACCACCAAAATTCATAAGAGAGACATCAGATATGATAAAAAAGAAGGCCCTCAGACCTCCTAAAAGAAATAGGGTGATGTATACTTCTGGTCCTCCAACCTTCATCATTCTTCTTTTTTTTATCTTTTTCTTATTTTATGTCGGGGAACCTCTCCAAGGCAGGGACCTTCAGACCCAACCCTGCAGAGTTAACTTTGGTCCCATGCACCGCACTCTTGGAAGTTTCCCTACACATCATTCTATTTGATGTTTATTCTTCACATCGCAACAATGTTACCCTCCAAGTATTGTGATTTAACATTTTTGCATTTACATTCAAAAGATACACACGGAAATTTAATAGATGCACACATGAACACACACGCAGACACATTTACATATGCAACATGAAAAGCATATCATTGATTGCCTAGCAAGGGTCTAGCTCCACTGTTTTAACCAATTTGGATGGATGGGTAAATTTGAAACAGTGCCAAAAAATTAAAGCATGATATCATTGGATAAAAACATTGGGGACCAAATAGAAATATAAATGTTGGGAAGAACAAAAAGCAGTTTACCTTCATCATCAAGACCCATATTAGTTGTACTACATGAGAGAGAGAGCTCCACATACTACATTTATAAGCCAGTTTTTGGTATGTGAAATAAATCCAATGCTATTATCAGAGAGATTAACATATTATAAACCAAATGTCTGCCAGCTGTAGCCTCCACAGAAGAAAGAAACAAAGATTAAATCTGCCAGAGGAGATAAGGGCAATTGCCTATGAGGCTAAAATTGGATGGTTATGTGTGTTTGTGTGAAGCTTTTATCCGTTTCTCATGGCGTCCGCTCGTGAGGGACATTATAGAGGGGTACGCAAGAGGCCATGGGGTCACTATGCTGCTGAGATACATGATCCGTGGAAGAAGACCAGGGTTTGGTTGGGTACATTCGACACCCCCGTAGAAGCTGCTCTCGCATATGATGGCGCCGCTCGCTCCCTCCATGAAGCCAAGGCCAAGACCAACTTCCCTGCTCCGGTCACTGCGGGCCTCACCCTCGACCTCGACCTCAACCTCCCTCCCCTCCCTTGACCACTGGAACTCCCAATCCGGCTGTCTCGCCCTCGGTGAGTTCTTGTAGCGCAGCCACGTCCTCAACGACATGAGTTGCGACGTACAGTCGGACTCTTCATCTACGCATAGGCGAGAAGCTCTTGTTACTGTCTCCCCGGGCGTAGCTCCATTGTCAGAGAGCCCTACCACGGCATCTTTTCGTGGACTCGCACGCCACGGTTTGCCCACTGATTTGAACGAGCCTCCTCCGTTGTGGCTTTGAAGGAATGCGCGAGAGCTGTCTAGGGCCCTAGGCTTCTTTTTCTTCTTCACTCGAGAGGATTGTTGTGCTTCCCTCATGCATGACTTAGATATCTCCGAGTTTTTTCATTCCTAGCTTTTGGTTTTCCTTTGAATAAAATACCAAAGACTAGTCCCCTTTTCTAGCTCTGTGTTTAGACTTTGAGAGGTAGCAACCAAAAGGAAAAATTACGAAGAAATGAAAAAGGGATATGTGAATATATTAGTAAGTATATGTTTTTCGTTTTTATTTCCAAGAAACACAACGTTCCACTTCTGTTTTGTTCCAATTATCTTCTTATTCTAGAAAGTTGGTCTTTTTTTTTTTTAATGCTAATATTTCGTCGGCAAAACGTTTGTCAGTCCGACGGTTGATATGTTCGATTTGTCCCACCAACCCCAAACCGAATCAAACGATGATAATGAGGGATCCTCATTCTGGCATTCCTATATACCTCGTAAAATAATAATGAGGGAGAAAGGTTTGTGATAAAGGGCTGATGGTGCAATAAAGAGAACCCTATCTGAATCTAAAGCATAAGCTTATTCCTAAACACTAGTGCATCAAAATATACAAATTTTTGCTATTAGCTGGTTTGTCAAATGATAAATGCCCTTTTGGAAATAGAAAAACTTATCACAAAAACAAAAAAACAAGAAGAAACATCGTCATATAAAGCTCTCTATTGTAGTTCTTAATTACAAGTTTTGAACACCATTCTAAATGCGGTAGAGGATAGTGAGAAGGAATATGGATTGTAGGATGGTAGTTGGCAGGAAGGGGTTAGACATGTCTGACGTCATTGTCATCGTGATTAATTATTTGTGTTTATGTATCTGAAAAGGAGGGTTTTCCTGTAGAAAGGGGGAGAGAGTAAGGATGGTCTTGTAACCAACCAAGTCATTATTATTCAATTATCACCTTTTTTTTATAGGTATGTTGAATTTTGACTTCAAACAATAGAAATCAAAAGAAAAGCTACCACTAAAAGATATGGGAGAGTGCCCAATGCCCTTAAGGCAGGGCATCTCTATAGTAGCAAACAGAAAAAAGGTGCCTCCTCCAGTTTGAGATAAAATCAATATTTCTATTTTATTAAAAGAAGCAAAGGTGAACTACTGAAGGCAGCATACCTGTGAAAAAGATTGGTGAACTTGTTCATGAGGATGAATGAAAGGCATCCGAAGATGCTGACAAGGATACTGAGAGGAATGCAGGTATATGGCAGATGTAGAGTGGGCACCAACATGATTAGGATTGAATGATGTCATCATGGTCTCTGGATGGCCATAGCCAATCCCTGTAGGTGTTGGTGGTGCACCCCATTGCCCAGGCAGGTGTTGAGGAAGTGGACGATGTTGGTGCTCAGGAGAAATCTGAGGCCTATGGGTAGACCCAAGTTGCGGAAATTCAGAATTGTAATTCAGTGCAGGGCTGTACATAGGCTGTATGGTATACGGTCCCCCATTGTACCCAAACCCAGGATCGAATCTTTGCATATACCTGAAGAAAAAAAAAGTTACACAAACATTTGGGTTCGCCAACAGAGAAACTTTTCAGCTAAGTAGAGTTTAAATTATGCACAAGAATAATTTTTTTTATAAGTAAATTATGCACAAGAATAATGTATAATGGATAGGATGTAGATCTTAGACTCTTGAACAGTTAAATGAAGAGTGGCATACCTGTCATAATTCCTGTCATAATCAGGATCCTTGCGATCAACTTCACGGTCCCTAAAAATAGCCACCCTACTATTTGGTTTGTTCCTACCAATTGGCTCCTCTGTTCTACTTCTAGCTGATCTACTGCTACTCATTGAAGAATCGATCAGACCTATACCAGAATTTACATCAGTAATGCCGGGAACAGATTTCTCTTCAATCTTTGAAATCCCCAAGGAACAATGCAGGGGATGATCCTGCAGCCTTTGCTCACTTTCTGGTTTCCCACCGACACCACCGGCAATATTAATACTCGAGTTAAATATTCTAGCACGAGCTTTGTTATACTCCTCTTTTCTTTCCTCTACACTTTTGGAATTGCCTGTTTTTAAAGAATTTGAACTTCCACTGTTGACAAGCTGCGACCGTTTCTGTGGCCTCTGCTTGATTGCAACCTTAATGACACTACTCTCTTCTGATGGTAAATTTACAGGGATGTCTGCAAGGCGAATCAGAGGAACCTGGCACTCAGAAGTTTTGCGAACAATAATTCTGGAGCCAGAACCATCAGGCAAACTATTGTCCAATAAAACCATTGACTGCAGTGAGTAATGCTGTGCCACCCGGTGTGCAGCCAATCGTAAATAGGATGTAGGCAGCTGTTGGAACTCCAGCTGTTGTTGAGTAGGATCGCGAATAAACTTCTCAACATCCTGCTCCATCCGTAAGACTGGAGGAAAAATATTACAAATCTTCATTGGTGTACAAATGAAAGGCAAAACAAAAAGAATTCTGAGGCATAGAAAATCACTCTTGAATACTATAAGGCCAAAACATTGACATGCAGCTGTTCAAACACACAACAAAAAATGAAAGCACTGGCAACGATGATGATGATATTTCCATACCCAACTACTTGAATCTTCCTGAACCAAGCATCATGACAGTCTAACCTTTTTTTTTATATATGTCAGTCTAAACTTACATCACAAACTGATTGAAGCATAATGATCCTATTCGAGCTACCTATAAAATTACAACTAAAAATCCCCAAGTTACTCTCTATCTTCAACTGATATCCCTCTCATTAGCATTTACGTAAACAATGAAGGGACCATTAGAATACCACAAATTGTTTTTTGTGGAAACTATATTAGAAGACCACAATAACTATAATCAACCAATCAACAGGCTGTAAACCATACACGACTGAGAAAAAACAGCCACTGCCCAGCGTACTTAGTCACCAGAGTCGGCACACTGACGTGTTTAATACGAAATACTTGAGGTGAACCATGAAGAAGTATGATATAGCTTCCTTACATTCATAGACGCGCACGGAAAACTTAAAGAACTACTCTTCACCGTTAACATCATAATGACCTCACTACTAGAGGATAAAGAATGACATAAATCCAACATAACGGTAAGAGAGTAGAATTGCAACTTACACAAAAGAGATTAACTTTATGCTAACTATAGGATTAACATTGAGGAACAAAAAAGGAATTAAAGTCGAAAGGTAAGCGTAAAATAATATTCATGGCGAATAACGCCATACCTTCCCGACCAGCAAACCAAGCCCTGTTTGGAATCATTGCAATAAATGAAATTTCAAAACTCTACATACAGATACGCAAACACCTCTACATTTACATACGCGGACACATACAGACACGTATCCAGATTCGAATACGAAAATCGACACATGGCTTACTTGATAAGCGCTCACGAGGATTCTGTAACGCTTCGCGAAGGAACTGATCGACCTGATCGATAACATCGTCCTGATCGATAACATCGTCCGGCACGTTCTCACAATCATCACCACCCGTCGAGCCCAAACCTAAATTCAAAGCCGATGAAGAAGCTAAAGCTGGAGCTGAGTCATCGTTTAGCTCATTGGGCGGCTTGGAATCTTTCTTGGAGGAGAGCATCAGGCGGTTCATGGACTCGTCCAAATCGGCCACCTCCCATGACTCCGGGGCTCCGAGATCCTCCACAGAGCCCGCCATGGCCTTTAATTGAAAAAAGAAACCACAGGAAGAAAAAAAGCAAGAAAAGAATCTAGGGTTTCGGTGGTGATGAAGAACACATCAAAAGATGTCTGGGTCGGAGGCGGAGAGCGAAACCCAAAGGCCGTCTAAGCGTTTGAACTGCATGAGAATGATCAAGGTTAGGGTTCGGAATTTTGGGGGTTGGGGGAAAGAGGATTAAGGAGGGTGATCTGGACGCAAGACGGGGAAGAGAGAGAAGGCGGCCCGGGGGGGTGGGGAGGAGAGAGAGAGAGAGAGATAGGGTTTGACGTTTTGACCATAATTGGTTTTTTTATGGGTGGGCCGTGGGTGGGTGAGCGCGTGCAATTATTTGTAACGCGATTTGGTGCGTGTGGGGGTAGGATCGGTATGTGGGTGGGCCAGGGCGCATTATTGGGTCGCTTCCGGTGGACTGTGTAAGATTCTGGAACTAATGTACAGAAGCTTACTGCAAATCACATTTTGTATTGAAATTTCAACTCATCTCAATTTATCTTATTTTTTTATTATAATTTTTTTAAATTGTTATATAAAATTTAATAAAAAAATTTAATTTTTTTAAATTTTAAAATAATAATAATATTAAAAATAATATTCTAATAATATTTTATTTAACTCATCTAAAACCATCTCAACTCATCTCTAAATTCAAACGAGGCAAATTTTTCTAATTTTACTTTAGATACAGAAATTATCACATCTCATTTCATTTTATCATTATAATTTTTCAAATTTTCATATCAAATATAATAAACTATTCAAATTTTTTAAATTTCAAAACAATAATAATATTAAAAAATAATATTATAATAATATTTTATTCAACTCATCTAAAACTATTTCATTTCACTATCCAAACAAATCCTAAATTATTAATGATTGATTTGTTGGTACAATGATTCAATATTTATTTTATGTACATGTTGTAGTTATAAATAAGGGTAGTGTCAGTGTTCCGCCCAATTTTGATCAATGGGCGTGTCTACTAGTATAAATTTTACTTTTTATTTTTTTATACACCAATATACTAACAGTCATTTCCTTAATCAGTAAGTAAAAGAAATAAATTAAAAATGAAATAAAATACATGAGCAGTCAAAATAAAGCAGCATAGTAGAAATAATAAATATTATGAAAAAATTCTCTCAATATCTTTTTTTCACATTTTTTGCTCCAAAATTTATTGAATAAATATTTATAAAAATATTAAGTATATTCTCATGCCCCGTTTTATTCCAAAATTATTATTTAATAGGTACTTAAAATAATTAAAGTGGTTTCCAACTAGAGAAAAATTCAAATAACAAAAAACCCAAACATTTTTAACACCATATAAATACACATTATCAAACGAATAATAATGTTTGAAATGATTTTCAAAAATGGAAGAAAAACAAATTACCAAACAACTAGAAGTGGATGGTAAAGGGTAAGTATGCAGCTGAGAACCCCTCAAGATGCATAAATAATATTTGAAATAATTCCCAAAAATCGACTATAGTGAAGCAAAACACAAATGGGAGTGGATCGTTGCTTACCCTGAAAGAGCTCGCCCTCGGAGTCGTGATTGTCGATCTCTTGATTCCATGGCTTTTATGGTCAAACTTCACTGTGGAAGAGCGCTGCTTTGGAATGAATGTTAGTGGCATGGTAATTGTGAGGAAATTTTCCTCTTCTGGGCCTATGTGCCAGGCCCACGAAGACCAACGAGGGCCCTAACCCGACTCAATGATCCTTCTCTAAGGGGGTTCTTGAACCCTTTTGGAATACCAGGCCCATAAGCTAAAGAAACCCGTGAAGCAATTCCCTACGTGAGAAAGATGAATGACAGGAACAAATGGGACTTATCACCTCGGTACCCCCAGTGACACATAACACTTGATGACTTGTACCTATGGGTAGGTGAGAAACGCGGATGACCCTAGATTCCCTATCAGAGGGTATGAGGGAGCGTGACGCCTACCATCTATTGGTAAGGCGTCACTCGGGGAGTCACGCTGCATTAATGACGCCAACCCCCAACCCCCACATCGCATTAATAGCACCACTCCATACTCCACACCACATTAAAAGATCCTGATAACTGCGGTAGAAATGATGTGACTCCAAAACAAGGAGGACGAGATGTCCCCCAGCAACCTCGTATAAAAGTCGGACCCCCAGGTACGAATAATTATCTCACACTCTCACATTTTAGCATAAACTACTAAGAAGATTTACTGACTTAAGCATCGAAGGCTTCACAGCCACCACCGAACCTCTCCTCCTTTGTTTTATTGAGTGTGCAGGTATAAAGGCCCAAACTCTAGTTGTTGGAACTAGACATAAAGATGTGCGAAATTTGATGTTAACTGTAATGTTGCTTTGGGCATAGTCGATTTTTATAAAAAAAAAAAAAATCCCAACAACAAATGATAAAACGTTAGTCGAATACAGCATAGGAGTTTCAATAATTTTACACGGGTTCATATTGGCAAAAAATAAATGTGAGGAATTCACATTAAATTCGAGTGCAAACAAGGCAAGGGATCTGATTGACCAAAGAGATTTGTAGAGATTATCGCTACTGTTTACTTAGCACACTAGTTGTAGAAGGCAAAAGGGAGTAGGGGTTCAGACTCTGTAATTACTTTATAGAGATTTTGCCACTGTTCAAGCACCTGAATTGCAAGAGTAAGAGGGGTTGATAGTCCCTGAGTACCCGTTCAAACTGTACACCAAGCGTAACGTGAATCCCCTGCACAATTTATCCCTGAAGAACTTTCTTTGCACTGTGGGGAAAGAGTGGCCATTTTGGATAAGGAGTTATGAACGTCTGACGAGAAATATAGAACAGGTGGGATGTCGATTGGCCAAAAGTTTTGATGCATTGCTTTCAACTGTCGTTACAATTTCAGGAGGCACGACATGGTGGGTTTGTTATAGAGGGTTTGAGGAAGAATAAGGGATTTCTATCATGGAGAGAGAGAGAGAGAGAGAGAGAGAGAGAGAGAGGGTTGGGTGCCTACTACCAAGTGCATTGAGTGAGGTTTTCTCTTCCCTCTATCATGTGTCAGTTATTTGCTCCATCATGAATAGTTTACAGACTGATGTGAATTCATTTCACTTGGATTCACTTTGTGCTTTTGGATGCTCAACTATGTCTAAATCCAAATATAACTTAGATGATCTGAGATCATCCAAGCATCCAAACACAACTTTAGACATTCTGTAAATGCCCGTACACTACTAACTAGTAATTACAATTTATATTCTTATTGAAAATGAGCTCATGCTCTTCAAATAGAATGAAAAAAAAAATTATTATGGAATATTCACTTTATACCCTTATTGGAAGAGCATTTCTTAGATTTACATAGATGGTGTGTGAGGCATAAACACTTCCCTGGATATACAAGTGGGCCATATGCTTGACCACCTTTAGTTCACCACCTTTAGTCAAAATCATAGTCATTTCAACTTCGTTGCCACTAGGGGTTGGGGCCAGGTACCGACACTTGATTCATCCCGATCCCGCCTGAGGTGGGTGGGGGCAACATCTTGCCTGCCCGGGTATATATATACATACATATATATATATATGTATATTGCGTATATTATAAGAAATTATTTTTAATCAAACTATGTTGATTTATTTTAGGGTTAATTACATTTTGCACCCTCAAACTTTCAGTCAATTCACAAGTGCCCCCGAACTAAAAATTGTAACAAAGTGGACCCTTTTACTTTCAAAACGTACCAATTCCCCCTTATGTCTATTCTCACGTGCCTAATTACCACTGCAAAGATAAAATCACCGCTGACTTCATCGAGACCAAATTTGAAAACCCTAACCCATTTGTTCTCTCCAGACCCGTGACTTCATTGACCCTAAACTCTTGGAGAACTGGTTGTTCATGGTAGATGCACCAATCTGAGTGGCTTCAAACATTTTGGGCAGTATTCATCGAACTCTCTTTATCTTATTCGCGTAGTGGTATCGCAGAGGTGAGTCAATCTCGAATTTCTTTTTATCTTCTTTGCGGGCTTATTTATTGTTCCATCTATGCATATCTTTAATATTTGTGCATGGACATATGTTCAATTCGTTATACGGAATTTTGCATGGCAAATGTTTCAGTTTTGAGTATGTCTATGTCCAATGTTTCGGTTTTGAGCATATTTGTGTCCAATGTTACTTTTTTGGTGATGTTTGTGTCCAATGTTTAGGTCTTGAGGATGTTTGTATCCAGTGTTTCACGTGGGTGAGTCCAATGTTGTATGCTGGATGTGTGACTTTTAGTGGTCCCAGTTTGAGAATAACTATCCGAGGTGTTATTGTATGTTGTTGTTTATGTTGTCGGGTTGTGATCGAGGTAGTCTCTTACATAGGAAAATGGACAAATTTATCTGTTTGGTCCAATAGATCCTTTTGTTTACTTTATGTTTGGTGCTTGGTTTGACTACTTTTAATTTTATCTGTTTTGACCGACACTAATTTAATTGACAATATTTTATAGGATGACTACGAGAAAGTTACTTTTTGAAGTCCATCATGGTAGGGTAATTAATATGCAGCACAATGAGAAATATGTTGGGGGTAAGACTGATGTGTATCATGAACCTTATGATAAGAATGAGTTGTCCTGGCTTGAGATACAGACGATTGTGACCAAGTATGGTTATATTCAAGGTGACCTAGTCTACTATAGATAGCATGGCTTGGGATGCACAATGGTCTTCACTTGCTTACATCTGACCATGATGTACTATCTATGGTGGCTACATATGAGGGTCAACAAATAATTAATTTGTATCTTGTGTCTCATTCAAGAACTAGAGTGCACCAGTCTGATTTGGATGATTAGCACATCGAGGAGGATGTGAGCGAGGATGAGGAGGAAGCAGAAGCACATCGCCTTGGACTTAATGATCTATTTTGGAAAGCAGTGTTGAGTAGTGAGGATGAGTTGTATGACATTGATGTCAGCACACGAGCCACAACAATCTCTTTTAGATGTTGAAGATGATGAGGGTGAAGGGAGTCATCTGCCACCTAAAACAGACCAGGACAATAGTGGTCCAAGTAGTGATCCATTTCCAGGTGGCCAGAGGAGAATGACAATGGTATAAAATACTCCTATATTTTTTCGTTTATTATTTTAGTGTTCATTTCTCTAAAATGCTAAACAGTGCTTAGTTTGACAATTATAAGGAAACTTATCTGATATGGCACAAAGTGATGTCCTTCAATCTCCTGTTGATAGTGGCGATGAAGGACATCGTGATTTTAACTACCCTGAGTTTCAACATGTTGACTTGGAGAATCCAAAAATATCTGTTGAAATTAAGTTTAAATCTATAGCACAGTTTAGAGAGACTGTAAGGAGGTTGAACCTAAATATTGGTAAGTCTATACAGCTTGCAAAGAATGATGGGGATATGGTTACTATTGTCTGCAAGACCCCTAAATATCCTTATCGAGTTTATGAGTTTTTGATTAGAGGGCAACAAACTTTCCTGATAAAGTCTATGAATCCAAAACATGAGTGCAACAGGAGTTATAAGAACTCCATTGTCACATCATCCTGGATTGCCCATAAGCTGATGCCACCGTTTATGAGCCAGCCTAACATGCCTATTCTTGTACTTGTTGATGAGATTAAGAGAAAGTAGAGAATGGAAGCTTGTAAAATGAAATTGTATCGTACTCGAGCGAATGCTTAGTTTAAGATATTTGGCAGCCATAGGGAACAATATGCCAATATATGAGACTATTGTGAGACCCTGAAACAAAGGAACCAAGGTAGTTGTTTGTTAGTTAGGGTGGAATGAATAACTCTTGAGTTACCTCCTGCTTTTCAAATTATGTACGTAGGTTTGGCAGGCTGTAGAAAGGGTTTTAAAGTTGGTTGTAAATCATTGATTGGTTTGGATGGTTGTTTCCTAAAAAGACTATTTAAGCGGCAGCTCCTATGTGCTGTTAGTAGGGATGCAAATGAAAACATGTACCACATTGCCATGGCCATTGTGGAGACAGAGTTGAAGGATAGTTGGGGATGGTTTATTGAGACACTTATATACGATCTTGGACAGCAACTTGAAGGTGGGCGGACATTTATCAATGACAGACAAAAGATAATTGTGTGCGACTTTCAATATATTTCGTTAAGTCAACATATTAAATGAGTCACTCATCCAATATTTCTTGTAGGGTTTAAAACCTGCAATGGAGGAGTTGGTACCTTACAATAACAGTTGTATTTGTGTGAGACATTTATTTACCAATTTTCGAGATGCTGGCCACATGGGTGTGGCACTGAAGGAGAAATTGTGGTAGGCAGCCACAACATACACCAAGAGAGACTTTGAGAGAGCTATGGAGGAACTGAAAGCCCTCAGTGAGCCTACATATGACTACCTGAAGGTCATAAATCCATCACAATAGTCTAGAGATTGGTTTAACACATGTTGTAAGTCTGACCTAATAGTGAATAATCTCAATGAATGTTTTAATGCGTATATTTTGCAAGCATGAGATAAGCCAATTGCGACTATGGTGGAGACTATATTGAAGAAACTGATGAGGCGATATTAGTTGAAAATGGAATGAATTGATAAATGGGAGAACATAATAATACATCGGATAGTTGAGAAGTTTGAACATGTGCATGACCTATCCATCTATTGTACTCCAACCTGTGCAGGAGGTGGTCAGTTTGAGGTTGACAATACTACTATGCAATATGTGGTTAATTTGGGCAAGAGGACCTACTTATGTTTGAGATGAGATATGACAAGTATTACATACCCTTATGCATACATATGTTGTGTATTCTGACCAAGTCCCCAATGAATGTGTGCACAATTACAATAGTGTGGAGATGTGGAGGGCAGCATACGAGCATTTAATTTACCCTATGCCTAGTGAGGATTAGTGGCTCACTACCACATACAAGAAGCCCACTGCTCCTGAGGTTAGGAAACAACTCGAGAGGCCAAAGAAACATCGAAGAATAAATGAGGACTATCAACAAGGAACAAACAGATTATGGAAAACTTGTGTGACTATGACCTATTCAGGGTGTAAGGAAGATGGTCACAACAGAAGAAAATGTCCGCGTCAGAATGCAGGCATGCCCTCCTTTACTTCTGCAGCAGAATTTCAAGCTGCTTCATTTACAGATGAACTGGTTTGTGGCTAAGTCTTCCTTATTTACTATACAGTATTAATGTACATATATTTAGAAAATGTTGATTCTATTCGTTTACATTTAAATGTGATACTAGATCATTTCACAACCTCCACTATCGTCACCTTCACAGGCAGTAGGCCAAACAAGTCCTACAGTGCAGACTCCCCTGTCAGAGCCTTTTTAGGCAGCAGGCCAAACAAGTCCAGCAATCAAAACTAATCAACTGCAAGCCAATGTTGTTGGTCGTGTGCCAAAGTTAATCACCAAACAAGCACCCAAGAGGCGGTTTGCAAAACTTGAGGGCCACCACTCACAAACTAGTACACGGCCACCTGTGTTGGTAGACTTAGAAGTTGATACAAGCAATCCAGCACAAGGAAAACTGTGTTCTTGGGACAATCCTTGAAGGGGAGGGGTGCAATTCAGAGTTGGTGAAATGCCATCCAATTGCCTCCTGCCAAGACTAATGCATCAATGCAAAAAGGGAAGGGTATAAAGTCATCTTCACGTGTGGAGAGGATGAACCAAAATCAAAAGGGGAAAACGGAAGAGACCAAACTGGTAATATTGACTATTGTTGTACACAAAAAATGAAATAGACTACATTAGGTATTGGGAAAGGGACTAATATATACTACTTTTGTTGCAATGATCCAATAGTTATGTTTTTTTTTGTAATGGTCCAATAGTTATGCTCTTTTTGTTTTATGGTGTTATGGTGACATTCTAATTGAGGGATTTTGATATGTATGGTGACATTATTATTAATCATTATTATCACAATTTGACATCAATGTACTGAGAATTTTTGGATAGGGAACAACCTACTATTGCCACTAAATTCAATACAAGTCCAAATTATATACAACAACCAAAGTCAACACAACAAGTGTTGTCCAATAGAACAATCAAGTTCAAAACAACAACAACAACAGTCAATACACATTCATAAAATTACATTAACCAATCGTACACTATCATCAAGTTCTTGCAACCTTCATCACCATCATGAGACATTTTCATGCAGATAATGGCAACAACCATAACAATTACAGTGATACCACACCATATGCAGTTATTGTATTTCTTACACAAGTCCTTAGATTTTTCGTTCTCCCTATACAACAGTGCTTGGATATGCTCCCTGCACTCACTCTCCATCACCAAGTTAGCCTCCAATTTCGGCTTCTCAATCTTCAGCTCACAACTCTGTATTTGAGTCTATCTCATATCTGGTCAACAATTTCTCCGCACGTGGAGTAAAAATTATCATCTACCTAGTCAAAAAATGTATAACACATGTCTCCACCCCCATGTTGACAACCAGGAGTCCAATATGGGCATATCCAAAACTTCATTTTGTAGTTATCGTTTGTGGTTGATACTCTTAGACGTGCCCGCTGATTGCAATGACAAAATGGGCCATCCGGTAGTGCTTTACCACTCCAGTTTGTGCTATCATTTGACATCTGTCACAACATGCTGAAATATACGTGTTAGTCGTGTATTGGAATATTGACATCACTTGCTTATGCTATAGTTCTTTCACCTAGGAAAGAAAGAAATCAGTTCGAACACCCATCTTCAGCAGATGGATGTGAAGCCCCTGCTCTACTCCTCCACGAGATGCCCAGATGCGAAGTGCGGTAGATATTGAGGGATTTTGACTGTAATGAGGAGCACAGGGGCTATGAAGTTGATGAAGTCAATGGTGATTTTATCTTTTCAGTGGTAGTTAGGCGCGTGAGAAGCGGATGTTCGATATTTCCGTTACATTTCACTCTAAGAATAGACAGAATGGGGGAATTGGTAGTTCTGAAAGTAAAATGGTCAACTTTGTTGCAATTTTTAGTTCATGGGGCACATTGTAAATTGAGTGAAAGTTTGAGGGGGCAAAATGTAATTAACCCTTTATTTTATGTAAAAATAAAACTTTCCTCATCACAAACATCTCTATCTTTCCTATCTTTCTCTTATGCCTCGTCGCCGCCATTCGGTCTCTAACTCTCTCCCTTTCTTTGTTGCTCTCAAGTATCTTGGACTCTTTCTCTCCCCTCGTGCAATACCATTGTGACGGTGGGTGAATGACTAGTAAGTCAATCTGCCCACTCTCTTACGAGCAAGTTCACCCGCCCATGCTTGACGGGCTGGGTCCCATAAACCAAACTTGAATCCCGCCCAAGCAAGTGCGGGGAGTGCGGAGGGGCAGGTAGCAAGTCCAGTTACACATTCTAATTAATTTATTTTGACCAAAGTGTGTGGGACACGCGACACTATCGGAGCACTTGCTCCCATTATATTATGTCATATTTGCATAAATTGGAATCTTATATAGCACCCTTCATTGCAATTCATTACTTAATTACACAAAATCATATGATTGATGATAGAAGCAAAAAAAAATCGAGGCCAAGTTTAAGTATTTATTTTCACTAACTTTCATTGTACTCATAAACAAGGCCATTTGCTTTTCATTCTTTTCAATTATCTTCTTTTAAACAATATAGATTCAATTCATTTAATATCATTTCTTCTAATTCAATATATTCAATTCATTTTGTTTCATTTCAAATTGTTGCTTTTTATTCCATTCATTTGTGAACTCTCAAACATTTAAGAAAAATGATCCTTGGCATCCCACTTGACAACCATCAATAAAAATGATTTTTGTTTTCAAATTTTAAATTTTCTTTAAATGAAAATTAGCTTTTATTGATATTTTTCAAATACAATTGGAATTTAAAAAAAAAAATTGTAAATGATTGTCAAATAGAGTGTTTGTAACGTCTTAAAGGAAGACCCAAACCACATGACATATACTCAAAAAGGACTAGTCAATGATATAATTAGAACCACATTGAAACTTTATAAAAAGCAATAATTTTTCATTCTAAAGCAATGTGAGATCTTCTTCACTACATACACTTATCCTTATCATATAGGGTATCATAATCTCCCTCCTTAAATTCCTTACGTCTTCCTCAGGCTTGTCCGTTTCACATTTTTGGTTGTGATAGACTCTAATACCATCTGTAACCCAATAAAATGTCCAAATCATATGACCTATACTCTAAAATAATTAGTCAATGATATAATTAGAGTCTCATTGGAACCTTATAAAGAATAAAAACTTTTCATTCTCAAGTAATATGAGATCTCATTCACCATCTATCTATATCCTTATCATCTGAAATATCATAATTTTAAATAGCATGATCCAATATTTAATATCATGGGCAAGTTGTAATTCAGCATCATGAAATAACGGTGCAGGTATAATTTATTTTACAATTAGTTAATACTGTTGTGCCATTTTATCTCATATATTTCGTTTTAAAACCAATTGATATTATTAGTATTATTTTATAAAAAAACACTAAAAATATTTTTTATTTAAATTTTATATAAACATCTTTTAACTTAAACGTAATTTTAAAAAAATAATCGTATATGTTAGAAATTTCAATTTCACTGATAAAAATTTTAATCCTTAAAAAGTTACAGTAATTTTTATCGTGAGAATATTGTTGTGAGAAATGGTATACCGATAATGTTTTTTTAATTTTTTTAAAAGCATCTGTGTGTTTATTTTTTAATATATAAAAAAATTTTTTTTTATATAATATACTATTATTTGATTAAATAAGAACTGATATATTTATCACTATTAAATAATTATTTATTAAATTTTTATTATTATTTAATAATAATAAATATATCATATTTTATTTAATAAAATAAAAATAAAATTAGAATGTGAGACAAAATATACACAAATAATTTAGAAGTAATGATATGTATCAGCCGTATTTTCTACACATTTAACATGATTTTTTTTTCTTTTTTGTCACGGTGCGCTGTAGCTACAAGCCTACAACAGCTGATGTAAATAATTTCTAATAATTTAAAGAGAATATAACACTACACTTCTCGATTCGATCCTCATCGGTCCACGTAGCAGCACCTATTGTCTAATCGCGGAAAAAAAAAAAAAAAAAAAACCTGAGAGAGAGGAGAATTGGGAATTTGGGATTGAGATTGCAGAGAGTGAAGCAGGGATGATGAGGGGACTCGGAAGATGGATAGGACGAGCCCTTTCCAATTCTTCTCCACAAGAACTATTGAATACTTGCAATCAAAATAGCTTACGTTTAACACATCGCCGTCTCATCCACGCTGCCGCTTCTTCTTCAGCCGCGGCGACTTCGTATTTCGACAGCGAAACCGCTTACCGTTTTTCCAATCTTGGAGCTTTGAAATATTCCCCTATTCCTTCTTTACACTCCCGGAAATGGACCGGCCCATCTGGAGGTTCCTCAATTTTGTTTAACTAATTGTTTCAATTGTTTTAATTTTCTTTTTTAGAGGAAACTCTTTTTTTCCCGTTTGGGATTTATTGTTATTATTATTTTTGGTTGTTGAGGGTTTGATAAATATTTGCACAGGGCAGAGGAGGACCATGTTTATACAAACGCAGTCCACGCCCAATCCTTCCTCTCTGATGTTCTATCCTGGGAAACCGGTTATGGAAATTGGGAGCGCCGACTTTCCTAATCCTCGGGCGGCCTTGAACTCATCGCTGGCAAAAGCGCTTTTTGGAATCGATGGTGAACTTATTTTTGCTTTTGTTTATCAACGTGAAATATTTTGTCAGCCAAATTGTAAAGTTTAGTATTGAATTTTGAATGTTCGCCGCAATATAAATCATGTAATTTTGCTTTGGTGGATTTTTTGTTGTTGCTTTTTTTTTTTTTTCCCGCAATTTCTGGCCAAATTTCGTGATTCATATTACTGAAATTGAGTTGAATGGATAAAAGCAGCTAGGGTAGGTTTTCCCATATGTATTTAGCTATAATGGTATTGATTTGGTCGGCTACCAACGAGTAGCACTAAACACTGAGTGTGTTTCCTTTTAATGCAGGTATTACTCGAGTTTTCTTTGGATCTGATTTCGTTACTGTGACAAAGTCAGAAGATGCTTCTTGGGAATTTCTAAAGCCGGAAATCTTTGCTGCAATAATGGATTTCTATTCTTCTGGGCAGCCACTGTTTCTAGACTCAAAAGCTGCAGCAGCTATGGACACTGCTATTCACGAGGTATTACTCTTATTCTTGATCTTATATCTATGAAAGTGAGTAGAATCATGTGATGCTTGCTCTTTATGCTGTTTTATTCAGTCTTAAGTTCAAAGATTAGATTATGTTCTATATGTATTAGCATTTGGTTTGGAATTAAATATTGAACATCGCCATGAGGCCTCTGCAACGGTACCTGACGGCTCCTCACCATTGTGTGTTGGATCTCCGGCGCATCTGAGCCAAATAATGCCGACAAGTGACATGGAAGAGGTTGCCACCGTTTCTTCGAGGGTATCCTCTTTGATGAAGGCTACGCAGCAAACAGATGATACCCGAGACATATTTTTAGAGGAAACAATGGACGTGAGTGCAGATGAAGGGTATTCTAGGAGCCTTATTTTGTTACAGGGTTCTTCGGAATGGGAGCATGAGAATTTTTTTGAGGAGGGTGAGCTAAGGACATAGCTGGTTTCACAGTGGGCTAATAGGGAGGGGGAACCCATACCTCTTAACTGTATGCTTCCAAATCAGTCTAATGCTTCGGATTGGGTTTTGCAGAAGGTAAAGGAAATTCAATGTTGTGTAGGGATGGAGTGTGAAGGTTTTGAAGAGCAATTTATGGCATTGCTTACAACCATTGAAGCTGGTCATGTTGATCTTAAAAAATCATATTCTAAAAAACAGAGGGAGCTAAAGAGGCTAACGTGATCTCTTAATTATGAGGGTAGTGCAAGTCAAGAGAGATAAAGGGAAGGGAATAACACCTATTTTATGAAGCCCAAAATTGTTTCTTGGAATGTCTGACGGCTTAACAAGTCAAATAAACGTATTCGTATAAAACATTTGCTCGTGAGTAGAGGGCGGGCATCGTATGCTTACAGGAAACCAAATTGAAATATGTTACAAGAAGAATTGTTTGAAGTATATGGGGCTGTAAATATGTGGATTGGGCTTATCTTGCAGCTGATGGGCTTCGAGAGGTGTATTAGTGATGTGAGATAGAAGTGTGGTGGAGAGAATGGAGGACTTTATAGGGGAGTACACAATAGCATGCTCTTTAGAAGTGTGGAAGATAACTTTATGTGAGCCTTTGTTGGTATTTACGGGCCAAATTTGGACAGCAACAAAAGTATGTTATGGGAAGAATTAGTTGGAGTATATAATTGGTGGGAACTACCATGGTGTATAGGTAGTGACTTTAATGTTGTATGATTTCCAAGTGAACGTTCAGGAGATAGTAGAATGCGACCAGCAATGACATAATTTTTGGAGTTTATTTTCGACTTGAATATGGTGGACATCCCTCTCATGGGAGGGGCATTCACATGGTCAAATAATCATACGTGGTCTAGATTGGACAGATTTTTAGTCTCCTCGGATTGGGAAGCTCAGTATTTGGAAGTATGCAAAAAGAGGCTGTCTTATCTGTGCTTGGATCATTTTTCTATTTTGCTTGATTGTGGTGGTATCCAAGGAGGGCGTTGGTATTTTAAATTAAAATTTTGTGGCTGAAGACTGAAGGTTTTGTGGATAGGGTTCGGCAATGGTGGTCCTCATATTAATTTGATGGAAACCCTAGTTTCATTTTTGCAAGTAAACTGAAAGCTTTAAAAAATGACTTGAAGATTTGGAACACAATCTTTTGGCAACATAGGGGAACGAAAGGAGTCCATGTTGGAAGAGCTTCAGGAGCTAGAGAGGACAAAGGAGGGTCGGGTTCTTTCCTTGGAAGAAATATCTCAAAAGTCAAAGGTGGTTACTGAAATAGAGAGGGTTATTTTGTTGGAAGAGATTTCGTGGCGCCAAAAATCTAAAGCTTTATGGTTGAAAGAAGGAGATCGAAGTATAAGATTCTTTCATAGAGTGGCCAACTCTCACTGGAGAGCCAATACTATGGAGATGTTGAATATAGATGGTGCAGCATGTACTAAGGTCCCTGTGATTAGAGATCATGTCGTTGGTTTCTTTGAACACTTGCTTACAGAACAAATGGGGTGGCGGCCAAAGCTTGATGGTTTAGCTTTTGGTTCTATTGACCCACAGGATGTCTCGTGGTTGGAGAGGCCCTTCGAGGAGATGGAGGTTCATAATGTGGTGAGGAAAATGGCCAAAGACAAAGCACCTAGGCCGAATGGATTTTCTATGGGATTCTTCCAAACTTGTTGGGAAGTGGTGAAGGGGGATTTAATGAAGGTGTTTCGGGAGTCGTTCATGGCTAGAAAATTTGGAAAGAGCCTTAACACCACATTTATTTATTTTTTGATAAGTAATCAAGAAGTTTTATTCATAATAATAGGCAAAGCCCAAGTACACAGGAAGTATACATGAGAAATACCTAAGAAGATTGGAGCATTGGAGGTCAAAGATTTTCGGCCCATTAGTATTGTGAGTAGGGTGTATTAGATCATCTCTAAGGTGCTTGCAAACTGATTAGGGAAGATGTTGGGGAAGATTATAAAAAAACCCCAAAACGCATTTGTATGAGGAAAGCAAATCCTAGATTCAGTCCTCATCACCAATGAGTGTCTAAATTGCAGACAAAAATCTGGTAACTTGGGGATCCTATGTAAGTTATATATGGAGAAGGCCTATGATCATGTTAATTGAGATTTCATACTCTACTTGCTTGGGAGGTGTGGTTTTAGGGAGAGATGGTGCTTGTGGATTAGATGGTGCATATCAACAACGAGATTCCCTGTGCTAGTAAATGGTAGTCCAATTGGTTTCTTCAACAGTTCTCGAGGTCTGAGATCTCATTGTTATGGAGGCACTGAGCATAATTACTTCGGCGTTGGTTTGCAGTGGTTTCATGGCTGGATTCTCGGTTGGTGACCCCACTAGGAGCACTATTAATATTTCTCATTTGTTATTTGCAGATGATACACTTATATTCTGTGAGGAATAACAAAACCAATTGCGGGCACTCCTACTCTGTTTTGAAGCAGCATCGAGTTTAAAAGTGAACCTTGACAAATCAGAATTGGTGCCAGTTGGTAATGTTTGTAATATTCGACAATTGGCTAACACTCTAGGATGCAAGGTGTCTACCCTACCTATGAATTACCTAGATTTGCCGTTGGGGGCTGCTTCAAGGAATATAACAATATGGGATACAATGATCGAGAAGATCGAACGTAGATTGGCTAGTTGGAAGAGACTGTATTTGTCGAAAGGTGGCAAGATCACTTTAATCAAAAGTACTCTATCTAATCTACCAATATTTTTTTATCTCTATTCCCAATTGCAGCAAGTGTGGCAATCCGGATTGAGAAATTGTACAAGGACTTCCTTTGGAGTGGCATGGGGGATGACTTTAAATTCCATCTAGTCAAATGGGCTAAGGTATGTTCCCCACTTCCTTTGGGAGGGTTGGGTATTAGAAATCTGAAGATTTTCAATAAGGCATTATTACTTGGGAAATGGTTGTGGCGATATAATACGGAACCGGAACCTCTATGGAAGTCGGTGTAGTAGAGAGGTAAGTGGGCCTCATGGATTGGGGTTTTGGAAGCATATTAGTCGGAGATGGGGGGTGTTCTCTCGTCATAATAGACTTGTGTTGAGGGATGGTTCTAGAATAAAATTCTGGAGCGACATATGTTGTGGAAATAATACACTAAAAGATTTATTCCCCTCAGTATTTAGGATTGCATGTGAGAAAGATGCTTTAGTGGCTAATTTATGGTGATAGCTGGGGATCAATTACAGTGGAATGCCATTTTTAGTAGGGTGGCCCAAGACTGGGAAGTTGGTAGTTTTGAGGAGTTCTTTCGACTTATGTCCTCTATGAGATTGAGCATCCAAGGAAATGATAAACTGTGGTGGGTACCCGCATGTAACGGCACATTCTCGGTTCAATCGTTCTATAAGTCTCCCACACAGGTGCAGAACACTCAATTTCCATGGAAGAGGATTTGGCGTAATAAGGCGCCTCTGAAAGCGACTTTCTTTGCATGTACAACTTCACTAGGTAAGATCTTGACGACTGATAATTTGCGAAGACGTGGGGTGATCATAATAGACTGGTGTTGCATGTGCAAGAAGAGTGGTGAAACTGTGGATCATCTTCTATTGTATTGTGATGTTGCTAGAGCGTTATGGGTTCATGTGTTCAGCAGATTAGAGTTACTGTGGGTTATGCCCGCCACAGTGGATGTGCTTTTGGCTTGTTGGACAAATCTAGGAGGTATTCCACAAATCAAAGCCGTGTGGACGATGGTTCCTATTTGTATTCTATGGTGCTTATGGTAGGAGCGAAATGACAGTTCGAAGACAAGGAGTGTCATTTGAGGATCTTAGATCTTTTTTTGTTAGAACGTTATTCCTATGGGTCATAGCTATAGATTTTAATGATCTAGACCTGCATGATTTTGTTGTTTCCTTTTCTTCATCCTAGATAGGTGTTTCCTCTTGTATATTATCTTGTATACTTGGACTATGCTTATTCTATTAATACAATTGTTTACTTATAAAAAAAAAATATTGCAATTTTAGATCTCCTTATAGTATCTGAGATACTAGGATATAGATTTGTGAATTCTCGGGCAAGCATAGTGTGATACCCCATATGATATGGATAAGGTTAAGTGGTGTATAGGATCCCATATTGTTTTGGAATGAAAAGTTCTTGCTCTTTATAAGGTTCCAATGAGACTCCAATTACATCATTGACTAGTCCTTTTGGAGTATAGGTCATGTGGTTTGGGCCTTCCATTGAAGCGTTACAAATGGTATAAGAGACAGGTTGGATAAGGGTAGGTGGTGTATGGGATCCCATCTTGTTTGGGAAGGAGAAGTTATTGCTCTTTATAAGGTTCCAATAGGGCTCCAATTGCGTCATTGACTAATCCTTTTGGAGTATAGGCCATGTGGTTTGGGTCTTCAATTGGGGCGTTACAAATGGTATCAGAGACTATCCCAACCAAAAATGTTGGACTTGAGCCGTACCACCTATAATGGACAGGCCCGACAAGGATGTCGGGATTTTAAGGGGGGTAGATTGTGATACTTCATATGATATGGATAAAGGTAAGTGGTGTATGAGATCCCATATTGCTTGGGAATGAGAAGTTCTTGTTCTTTATAAGGTTCCAATGAGACTCCAATTGCATTATTGACTAGTCCTTTTGGAGTATAGGTCATGTGGTTTGGGCCTTCCATTGTGGCTTACAAATGGTATCAGAGACTATCCCAACCAGAAATGTTGGATTTGAGCCGTGCCACCTATAATGGACGTCGGGAATTTAAGAGGGGTAGATTGTGATACCCCATATGATATGGATAAGAGTAGGTGGTGTATGAGATCCCATATTGCTTGGGAATGAGAAGTTTTTGCTCTTTATAAGGTTCCTATAGGGCTTCAATTGCATCATTGACTAGTCCTTTTGGAGTATAGGCTTTGTGGATTGGGCCTTCCATTGGGGCGTTACACATAGTTTGAAAAAGAACTCCCAATGGACCTCAAAATTCAGGTCACTTGGAGCTTTAGGGTATCTGGCACTAATTCCATTTGGCCTTATGCATTAACAAACACTTTGCTGGCCGGAAAAGAAAAAAACCCTCTGCTGGCACCATTGCCAGATGCCAGTGTCATGTAATTGCTGTACTTGCTGAAAAAGTATCTTCAACCCCTATGCTAGAATTCCGACATTTCATTTGTTTTAGGCCACACAGGTCTTAGTTATATTAAGGGGTTAAATGAGAGAGGGGGGAAGTGGCAGATAAGGGCTATAGAGAACTTATGATTATTTAGTGCAAAAGATATGTTATACATTCTAATATGTTGCCTCTATATATTGGTAAACACTTTTTTGGTTTTTGAAATGTCAGGGTTTGGTATTTTCTTGTGCATTAACTTGAACATCTGAGTTGCTTTCAATAAAGAGAAAATATATACGCGGCGTTTACACACTTCACGATTGTATGTAGAATTACTCTTCAATAAAATAGCATATATTTTTTTTGTTTGAACTTCTATGATTATACCCAATTAGTTTTATGGTGCATGATCTCCTAGTTATGAGCATCTTTGTTTGCCCATGCAGGATGATTCCGAAACTGTAGCAATGATCAAGGAACTGCTGGAGACCCGTATCCGACCAGCTGTGCAAGATGATGGTGGGGACATTGAATATTGTGGATTTGATCCGTAGGTTTTCCTTCATTTAGCTCGAAGTATCTCTTGAATGTTTTAGGAATTAGTATGTACATTTCCATCACATAAAAACAAGGAATTCAATATGTAGAATTTTATGTGTCTTTATCCTATAAAAATTAATTGAAGCTTTTGATTTTGATTTCTCCAGAGAATCTGGAATTGTTAAATTAAGAATGCAAGGAGCTTGTAGTGGCTGCCCAAGCTCGTCAGTAACACTGAAATCTGGCATTGAGAACATGCTGATGCATTATGTTCCTGAGGTATTGATTGAAAATTATTTTGTAGGCGTTAAGTTTTATAAGTCTATTATTGTTTTTTTTAATTGTTAAAGTCTATAATTGTTGGTAGGTGCGAAGTTTATGTCTATAATGGCTGTCTGGCACCTTCCATTATCTTTAGCAACTGACAGTAGTGGCTATGTTTTTCTTTAGAGAGAGAGAGGGAGGGAGAGGGTATGAATGTAAGCTGACTAGCAAACTAGCAAGTGCACAAGAGAATAGACAGGCTCGTACTCTATGTTTTTCAAAGCACGTCAAGACCAAAACAAAATGTCATAATCACAGTGCTTTCATTTTATTTAATATAATGGTTGGGCTCCACATTTTCTTTGTACTACAAGCAGATTTAGTCTCCATCTTCCTGTTCAGTTTGTTTCACTCCTGGAAATCTCCTGTATTTACAGGTCAAAGGTGTGGAGCAAGAATTAGATGCTGACAATGAGGATGCAGCCTCAGCTGGCATGATGGAGTAGTTTTTTCTTCACTTTCTTTCTTTTGGTTTTTTCTTGCAAGTTGCAAATCATAAACAGCGAGTTCAAAGAGGACCTAAATTACATATTCCTGTACAGGACCAATCTGTGTCTGTTAACTTTTAGAGCATATGATTTATTTCACCTATTTGCTTGGCATGCAACTACAGAAATTTTTGTATATTTGAGTCTTCCCACAACTATTGAGACGGGGAAGAGTTTCTCTGATAGATTCGATGGGTTATATTAGCAGTGATTGTATGGTTTGAGCCGTTCTTTTTTTACAACTAATTTGGTTTAGAGTGGTTAAGAACTTCCATTCCTTCTTGACTCCACTTGCCTCATGCAGCTGTCCATTTTCAAGTTTAATTTCTAGCCATTCATTTTTTTTTTTTTTGGGTGTTAACTTGCCTACCCATATGCCTTTTTATTCGCAATTTCCATGACTTGTTTTTCGGCCCAATGGGAGAGAGATCTTCTTCTGCAGAATTTGTCATCGTATTTTGTAACCTTTTGTTTGGTATTAAAATTTAAGGGAAATGATATATGTCCCGCTGGGAGCCGGAGCCGGAGCTGGAGCCGGGAGTGGTGGCTGTAGAGCCACTCAAAATTTAAACCTCTGCTGCTCTGCTACTGCTCTGACAGGAGCACTGAACTTAAACTTTTATGGTGTTTTAAGAATATTGGTATTTTTTTTTATTTTTTAAAAATATTTAAATAAGTTAAAGAAATATAAAAATAATAAAGATAAAAAAGAAGATTTATACTAGCGTCCAACGGTCAAAGCTGACCTGCACGCTAGCACTATCCTTTTTGTTTTGTCTTTAGCGGCTTAGCCTGTTCAACTTAAATCTGTCAAACAAACTACAAGGCCCTAGTAATTTTGGCTCTGAACTATATATTTGCAAAATACCAAACGCAATGATTTTTCTTGGAAATTACTGGAACGCCTAAAGACTGTATACTGTTAAGTTTCTTCGTTAGATTATAGTGGAATGGGTTAGGATCAGTGTGTGGGGGGCTTGTATCTGCACTGTTCTCATAAATATGCATACAATGTTCTGCAAACTATATAATTTGTGCTGAATGAGAAATTTTACGTGTATATATATATATATATATATATATATATATATATATATATATATATATATAAGAAACTCAGCCTTGACTCTTGAGAGATCAGTAGAAAATGTTTCAACCGGCCTCTCGGATCAAGGGCAAATATATTTTATTGCTTGTTCCTCTTGTCATAGCGGGTTCATGCATGAGGCATGAAAGAGCCTATACCACTGATGTATCCAGCATTTTATTTTGCAGATTTTTCACTCTGCGCTAAAACCGTTTCCCAAATCAATTTCCTTCCTTTACATTCTTGCAAAGCTGTAGCATTTGTTTCAAAGACATAAATTGGCGGCTTATCCTCCTCCGCCATGAATACTACTAAAAGCTTTAAGTCATGATCACTTTCCACGAGGTGCTTTCGGCGAGGCTCGAGCTAGAGTTTTTTGTGAGATAAAAGAACCGTGCATGCAGCCATGCACATGACTTCGAACATGCAAAAGATTCTTAACTTATCCTTTTTCTGATTGGATATTTAAAAGGAAAAAATAGTACACGAGACATTCACAATGCCCAAAACATATTATTATTAATTAATATATATTATATTATATATGAGTGTGTGTGTGTCCAAATCAGGTTTAGACTAAATTCAAAGTAAATCACGATAAAAAAAGATAATCGTGTTTTATATAATTGATTATAGGTAAGATTATACACTTTCTACTATGGTATATATCTTTTGTTAGTGTATACATATATATCTTAGATTATATCTAATATTTTTAGAATATTATGATAATATTCTTAATTTTCTGTAATTACTCTAGATTAGAATATTTTCTCATTCGTTATATTTCTTTATTTACTTTGGCCATATTCAACTATATATAAGCCTATTTTGTACAGTTTTACACACAATATATATGTAATATTTTCTCCAAAACCTTCTCTGTATCTACATGGCATTAGAGCCACATCAACATGGTGTCTATGATTTCTCTGCCCGTGCAAGCCATTCTTTTGGTGTTTCATTCCTCCACCACATCACTTGGCTTCCGCTGCACTTGAGAGTGGGTTCCTCACGTGTTTAGGTTTGTTTCTCTCTCATATTCTCGTTAGCATGCGCCCGCAAGCGCCACTCCTTTAGTCGGCGTGCTTTGTTACGCCCATCACACGCCAGACTCATTATGCAGTCCGATCCAGCCCATTCTAGGCCGGTCTAGCCCAATCCAAGCCCAGTTTCTCCCAACCCTAGTAAGCTTCTCCCAATTTTTTTTATTTGTTTTGGCCCAATTTGGTTCAAGCCCAGTCCGTTCTGTTCTACCCACTTAACCTTGTCCTTTGACCAGCTGACTCGTTGATTGTTGATAGTTGACTCGTTGATCATTGACAAAAAAAGAAAAAAAAAAAAAAAAATTTGAAAAAACCTATAACAGCATGTTTCACACCTCTTCCAACCTCAACACTATTATTCATCCTATTGATAATATTTTAAATAGTTCTAATTATAAAATGTGGGCCTAAAATATGAAAGTATTTTTTATAGGACGAAAATTATGACGTCATGTCTTGGTGATATTATTGCACCCAAGCAACAATAAGGTGAGAGTCTTGATATTTTTACATGCCGCCTTGAAGATTTGAATACACCTCTATTTCTACATCTTACACCCCAAATTATTATAAAATGGCACATTGGAATAACGTCAACTAAAAAAAGATGCTAAATATGCTCTACGTAATGTCAAATCATATTATATTAATATCGATAAAACTTATATAAAAGTAGGGGATATGTCACGGCCATGTTAATAGTTAGATTGTAATTTTTTAGAAATATGAGTTTTGGATGTGTCAGTTTTGTTATAATATGAGAAGTAAAGTATGAAATAGTTTTGTTGGCTATTAAATTTATCTAAAATTTATTAATTATAGTTAAAACTATTATATCATTTAAAACATGTCGCATCAATACATATGGTTGAAAATGATAAAAATTTAAATGAATTATTTTTCAATATTTACAAAATATTGATGTAGATATTATTACTACTTTATAACTCATTTTGCAATCAATCGATAGTGACATTTCATTAAAATATATTGAAAAATGAAATGTTGTGTACAATATTAATTATGTAAGTCATGTGCATTTTCTTAAAAAATTAATAAATCTAAAACTTACGTACAAAAAAATAAAAAAAAGAGCTTTTTTAATAATGATTTTCACTCATTTTTAATTTTTTAAAAGGTATGCGTCTGGTTGTAATTAGCATTATACTGTTAAAAAGTAGTTGTGTTAGGAGACTCTTGTTTGGACAATGAAAATATTTTATCTCATCTCATGATCATTACAATTTTCATAAATCTTCACACAAAATATAATAAATAATTCAAATTTTTTAAATTTTAAAACAATAATAATATTATAAAAATTCTAACAATATTTTATTCAACTTTCATCTAAAACTATCTCATCTCATCTCACTATCCAAATCACACATTGTCTCATTTAAATGTTAATATGAGATGAGATAATATGTAAAATGTTTGAATATTAGTAAAATAGTTTAAGTTAAGATGTTTTATAGAATTTTGAAAAATGAGAGAAAATTTTGAATAAAAAAATTATAAAGTTAAAATATTATTAGAATATAATTTTTATTTTAAGATTTGAAAAGTTGATTTTTTGTGTATTTTGTTTAAAAATTTGAAAAAATTATAATGATTAGATAAAAAAAAATTAAAACTTTAAAAATTTAAAATTAAAATCTGTTTGTATTTAAGTGATATTTGAATGTTAAGATAAGATAAAATAGAATGAGAAGATGAGACCATCTCAACTTCCAAACGGATCTTATGAGTCATGACAGTGACATTACTAAGGTAGTTATAAAGAATTAGGCGAGGTTTGGATAATGAGTTGAAATAAGATGAGTTGGAATAAAATTTAAAAATTAAATAAAATATTATTAGAATATTATTTTTTATTATTATCGTTTTGAGATTTGAAAAAATTAAATTATTTATTATATTTTGTATAAAAATTTAAAAAATTATAATAATTAAATAAATTAAAATGAGATGAGATGACGTCACCTAATCCAATCAGGACCTTGGCCTGTGTTTGTGTGTAGTGTATCATTAATTTCATGAAAGGAAACACCGTGAGACTTGGTGATGTGGGCCGAAAGAGTACAGACAGCGCGGATCGAGGACGAGTAAAGTGAAACATCCACATGCGAAGAAGCCCATCCCACGGGTTCCCACGCCCAGGCCTCGGGCTGCGAATGTTTGCCAACTTTCTTTTCCGCTATCTCCTCCAATGACCGATCTCTTTCAATTTCAATTTTCACCCACCAGTGTCAGTCTTCCTGTATCCTCTCTCTCTCATCCCTTATTGATCTTCCAGTCTTTCCACCCTCCGTAAATTTATATACATATATATACATATGCGTGTATGTTCCAAGCGACCACGTTGTTCGATTGAGTTATTAGCAAAACGACGAGGTGGTTGGAGGGTCAGACATGGCGCCGAACACGACTGGGGTCTGGGAGCTGATGAGGCCTATGCTTCACTTGCTATTGCCACTCTGCGTTCATTGGGTGGCCGAGGAAATGACTGTTTCGGTTCTTGTTGACGTTGTTACGGAGGCTCTGTGTCCGGGAGAGTCAACCTGCACCGAAGCTATTTACATTAATGGCCTTCAACAAACGGTAAATAAACACAATATTCTCTCTGTCTCTCTCTGTTTTCGCGCTTTTATTTAGGAAAGAAACAGAGCTTTGCTCAAGGAAAAAAAGTTGTTCTATATAACTGAGGCAATTGTGGCATACAGCATGCGCGCGCACTGGTCCGATTCACGATATTCGGATTTCACTTTCCCTTTTCTTCCTATTCCCGGAAGGGAAATGCTTATTGAACCGATGATCTACCGATGCTTTGACCGATGTTTTTTTTTTTTTTTTTTTTTTTTTTTGCTGAGTGATTTTTTTTTTAGTGATTAAGAAAGTGAATATTATTTAATTTATGTATTTTTTTTTTAAAAAAAAGTATTTAAAAATGTAAAAAAAATACTTGGAAGAGAAGGGAAAAAAAAAAAAAAAACTCTGAAAATGCACTGCATCGGTTCACCGGGACCATCGGTCCCAGTAGCACTATCCTTCTCGGAAACCCAAATGGGTGCTGTTGTTCTGCTTTAATGATTCGAGAGTTGATCGTGTTCTGCTATCATATTTTCTGGAATATAGTGCTAAACTAGCGAACACGGAACTTTTCTTTCATGTGATCTAAGGAACCTTTTCAAAAACAACAACAAATTGGAAGTTTTTGCTAATTTTCATTTTATGCTTCAAGAAAGGAGATTCATAGACGTTTCTCTCTTTATTTGCCTGCGTTTTTTGCAGTCACCAAACAGTCTCAGCAAATGGCTAAGAAGAAAAAACAAAAGAAAAAAAGGGTCCAGGCGTCATTTACAATGATATTCCTTGATTTTATCAAGATCATAGCGCTGTGTTTTCTTTGATATCTCGGGATGAATTGGTTAGACGTCAAAAATGTCAATATCAACTTCTGATTTTGTTTTAAAGAGGCTATTGTCTGGACTTAAATGAATGAAGAAGCTCAACCTTACAAAAACGACCCATAAACTGTATATTCTCCTTCTAATTTCTTATTGGAAAATATGACTGAGAAACATAGTGGCCCAATGAAAGATCAATAGCTATAGACTTTATATATTTTATGAGCAAGTGTGCAAAATAATTCACCTTTGTATACCTAATGAACATCATGCCTGGTACCTTAAAAAAAGGATTAAGTTGATTTTAGTAATTGTTCCTCGGAAGTGATGTTTAATCTTGCATAATTGCGTGTGGGTCCAAACTATTGTTAGGTTTGTGTTAGATATTTTGGTCCTTTGAACAGACCTGAAAGTGGGAATAATGCGTAACGTTGACTAGTAATGTTACTTTCTTGATTTCATCCTTGACATAGGCTACCCAGTAAAGTTACGTTATATGAGTCAGGAATACGTATATTACTATGACAAAGTACAGAAAAAATATTTTCACAAGGAAAAGTGACCAGGGTCCCCCCTTCCTCCTTTATCTCTCTTATGCTAAATCATATTTGTTGTGTTCTTTTTATTACTTGTTTTGGATGTAGACAAGTTGCAGACTCTCTCGAGACACTGGGGGATCAGCTGCTATTTCAACCAGTTTTTTGGCCGAATTTAAATATTAGGTTGCAACTATCTATGCCTTAATAAGGATATCCTGTACTTATCATGATTATATAGCTTTATGCCAAGCTATTTAGTTAAATATAAGGTGTAATGATTTGCTTGAAATGTATTTATTTTAAGCTGGATATGGTATTCTATTCAAGGGTTTTTCATCTATTTTTTAATTTTAATTTCTTTTTATAAAAACTTATAAATCATATGTACATCTTTTATGTTATTTAGTCACACATATATCTGTTGGCAGATTGTTGGAGTTTTCAAGATGGCGATACTTCCACTTCTGGGCCAGCTTGCAGATGAGCATGGGCGTAAACCAATGCTCCTCCTTACCACATCTACTTCCATATTTCCTTTCGGTATTTTTTTTATGAGTATTTTTCACGATCTGGCAAGTTAAATAAACAATGCTGTTAAAAAAATTATTTTAAACTTGGTAATGGCCTAAATGAAATTTCCAATGTATATGTCCATTATTGTTCATTACTTACATGGTGCATTTTTTTTTTAATTATTTTTGTCTTTGAGATTTGGCCCTTTTCAAATTTCATTCTTGAACTTCAAAAAAATTCTTTTTCTATCTTTATGTTGTATTTCATCGACTATTCTGTCAAGATCATCATATGAGTTTACATATTTGATTTTGCTTTGTTGTTGTTTCAGCTATACTTGCCTGGAATCGGTCCAAGGGATTTGTATATGCATACTATGTGCTCCGTACGATATCGTATATTCTAAGTCAAGGGAGTATTTTCTGCATTGCTGTTGCTTATGCGGTGAGAGCCATTCCTTGGTGATTGAAAATCATGAGTAGGAAATATTAGGTGGTCACATGTTCCCTTCCTTTGGTAGGCAGATGTTGTTGATGACGGTAAGAGGGCTGCAGCATTTAGTTGGATTACAGGTCTTTCTTCTGCTTCACATGTCTTAGGAAATCTGCTGGCACTTTGTCTTCCTGAAAAGTATATTTTTGTGGTATGTTGGTGCTGTAAATTTGACATTATCCAAAAAAAACTTGACTGTGTCATCGTTTTCTCTTGTTAATTGTCTTACTAGTTAAGCTTTTTGTTTCAGGTTTCAATAGCCCTTTTGATCATTTGCCCAGTTTATATGCAATTCTTTCTAGTTGAGACAGTTAAACTGGCTCCTGTGAGAAACCAAGATTCGGCTTGCTTGTCAAAGATGATTAAGGTTTTGCATAAACGATACAAATCGATGAGAGATGCCGCAACAATAGTTTTTAGCAGGTAAATCTGTCTGCAACAGAGAGTTTAGAATGTTGCCCTGCTTGCACTCCATTTCTGGAATCTTTTGGGCAGTTTTTTTGTGCCAGACTCTTTTACGTGCAAAACATTATATCAGACATCGTTTTTGGTCATAAGGGCTTCATTTTTCTTTTACAGTCCGACGCTAAGGGGCATTTCTCTTGTTTCCTTCTTCTATGAGTTGGGAACGTCTGGCATTACATATGTCTTATGGGTATGTTTTCTATTAATCCTTCTCAGCTGTATACTTCCTGTGTATGTGGGCTATGCCTTTTCACTTTCTATAAGATTTTATTTTACTCATAAAAAGAATTTTATGAAGTCTAATCTGAATAAACTTAAAATTTGAATTATTGTTAATGTCACCAATACCAACATCCCTTCCGAAGGAATTCGTGTGAAACTCAGATTTGCTCCCTAAGTCGATTCAGTCGGAATCTTTAACACATTATTCTGAAAAAGTAGTAACCACAGAAAGCTTATTGTAACGCCCTAGTAGAAGGCTTAAACCACATAGCCTATAAGGCCCCAATAGGTCATGTGATTTGCTCCAAAATGACTAGTCAATGATATATTTGGAACCCCATTGAAACATTAAAAAGAGCAAGAACTTCTCATTCCCGAGTAATGTGGGATCTCATATACCACCTACCTTATCCTCTTATTATATGAGGCATCGCAATCTTTCTCCTTAAATTCTCGACGTCCTCGTCGGGTCCATCCGTCGTAAGTGGCATGGTTCAAATCCCACATTTCTAATTGGGATAGACTCTGATACTATTTGTAACACTCCAATAGAAGACCCAAACCACATGACCTATACTTCAAAAGGACTAGTCAATGATACAATTGGAGCCTTATTGGAACATTATAAAGAGCAAGAACTCCTCCTTCCCAAGCAATGTGGGATCTCATACACCACTTACCTTATCCTCTTATCATATGAGGTATTGCAATTATTGTTCGAGTTATTTTTGTAGCAACTTGTATTCATCCAAAACCTTACTGGAAAATACCAGCAGTTGTTATTATGTAATGTGATTGTATGAAAGAAAAAAGATAAGTCAAAAGGAAAAAGAAAGAAGGGGGAAATACCCATAAAACAGCATATCATACCTTGTTGTTGAGATGAAATAAAATGAGTAATGGATAGGTGGAGAAATCAGGAGATACACTTGAGAGTTCCATATTTTGAAGGGAATACCAAGCCAAAGGCTTTCTCCGCTCATGTATTACACATGATAATCCATTTATCTGCGCATAGGGTAGTTGTCCATGTCAACCTATTCCTATAAAGAGTTATTATATTCTCAAGCCGGTGTGTAGAGCACACTATCCACATTACTTAAATGGTAAGTTTTGATTTGTAAGATTCAAATTTTAAAATTTATCTTCTAATTCAAATTATGCCATATGAATGATGTGTGGTATAGAGGCCTTAGAATAACAGTTTTCATCTATAAAATAGAATAAAGCAATTAGTGAAGCAATTTCTGTTCTCTTTTCGAATAAATGAATTGACGGTGATGCAAATACCTGTGCAGTACTATCTGAAGGCTGCGTTTGGTTATGGAAAGAATCAATTCTCAGAAATTCTGATGATGGTCGAAATAGGTTCGATTGTTTCTCAGGTAATGTCTACTATGGAGGTTACGTTTTCCTTTTGATATTACCTTGCTAATGAATATTCTGACTTCACTGCAAGAAACTGGAGATTGTGAGTTATTGTGTTTAACTCGGTATTTACCAGTCAGTTAATCAAGTGTATTAAATATTTCCTACCATATTTATATTTAAGTATTGTTATGGGTTGGTATATGCAAGAGTTTTGCCTAAATCCATCTGCTTGGTTGCTCAAAAATATTTGGTTTTGTGCTTCCAGATGTTGGTGCTTCCCCTAATCAATCCACTGGTTGGAGAAAAAATAATACTGTGCATAGCTTTACTTGCATCAATAGCTTATGTAAGTCACTTCCTAACGTTTTCTGTTAATCCACACAATCCAAATATTCCCCCCCCCCCCAAGAAAAAAAAGAAAAGAAAAGAAAAGAAACACTCATGGTGGTTTTTGCTGTGCAGGCATTATTCAATGGCCTTGCTTGGGCATCATGGGTATGTACATACTTGGTGATTGCGTTATTTAGTGGTGCTCATTCTTTCCTTTTTTGGAGTTTTAAGATTCCATTATTCCTCCTTTTGGAGTTTTTTAAAAGCTATCATGTGTCCAGCAGAAGATAAAATTCCTACTCCTGTTCATCAATTTCTAGTATATTAAGATATGTTTCACTAGCTAGTGATAATACTGTGGCATTGCTACAATACAGGTTCCATACATGAGTGCCTTTTTTAAAGTTGTAGTTGTCCTTGTAACGCCTTCTGTAAGTATTGAAAGTTCTTTTCTTCATAGAAGTATTATAACAATATTTGAATTGTTATTCCATTCTAATGATATTTCCATTTTGCTTGTCAAATTCCTTGATATGCAGACTTATGCTATTATTTCAAAAGCGTCGAGCTCAACCAATCAGGTCTGAAAAATGTCTATGACCATATCACCTTGCACTCCATATGTATTGATATATTACCCAACAAGTATACTTTTATTGCCTATTGCAATAGAAACAGTACTGCTATTATCTCAAGAGTGATACAATTGGTGAAGAACTTGTCGTTTTATATATGCTTCATTAAACTAGTTCTGAACTCAGATAGAAAAATTGAGGCAGATTCATCAACTTCTGGTTAGTGCAAATCAATTTGAGCATGTTTTCAAATGGCTTGTGTTTAAAATAGTGAGCTTCAGACAACTTGATGAAGTTCATCTTTTATCATCTTTTATCATCTTCTTCTTCTTGTTTTTTTTGTTTTTTTAATCTGTTATCTATGGAATATGGTTATCTTTATTTATGTCTTGAGCGTCAGTACATTCACACCTGAATCTTCACGATCACTTAATGAATGACGAAATATGGAAAGTAAGTAATTATGTTCAGTTACCTCTTGAGTCAAATACAGTGTACAAACAGATTTTAAAAATGCACTTTGCCTGCACTAAGAATAACTCCATTGCATCCTCTATTTTTACAGGGAAAAGCACAAGGATTTATCGCTGGGGTGGAGTCAATTGCAAGTTTGTTATCACCACTTGTAATGAGCCCATTAACTTGTGAGTGGACCAAGTGATTTTTTTGTTTGATGTATGTTCCAATCATTTGGTGTGTTGCTAACTGGTACTTAAATTGCTGTCTCAGCATGGTTCCTGTCTGACAGTGCTCCATTCAACTGCAAAGGTTTCAGCCTGGTATGTGCATCAATATCCATGGTAAGCATTCACTTCCCACCCCTCCCTCCCTCTCTCTCTGTCTCTCTCTCTCACACACACACACACAACTAACTCAACATTTTAATTTCCTCAGGTTATTGCTTTATGTTGCGCTTGCATACTCAAACCTGAAGCAATCTCAAGCCACCACTCGGAGGTCATTGAAGCACCACTTCTAGGTGATAGTTGATCACTTGCTGTACGATAACCGTTTTTCTCATCTGATGCTGTTAAATATTTGGCATCCTCAAGAGTTAAATGATGTCATAATATGTTAGTGCATATAAATTTTAGAGTACGCATTTTTCTTCAGAAAGTTGTTCTTTTCTCTACAACTAATTCCTTTCACACGCGCATTCTAGCCATATATCATAAAACAATCAATGTAAAGGTTGGATGTATTCGTTGTAAATGAATTATCTTGGGTATAGCATGGGAGGTTTTCCTATTCATGTAGACTTGTACTGTGGTGTTGCTCAACTCTCACCCTAACTTGAGCTGATTTATAAAATTCTTTTATTAAAGAAATCCAGAAATGAACCCGCCTTTTCGATTTGATCGGTCCAAACAATGCGGGTTTGCTATATATTAGGAAGACAAGCAGAAGAGTTAGAACCATGGAACTCTGCAAAATTATGTTCTCTTCTCAAGTATTTATTCATTAAGTCATAGATGGGAGGAAGCAGCAAAGCTTAGGTCCGCCATGAAGGAGAAAGGAATCTGAAAGACACTGGGGGTGTAGTTGGATTGGATTAAAGTAGAAAAAGATAAATGCAAAACTTGATGAATTAGCCATGTAATTGAAAGCAGCAGGACATGTCCCAAGTACAGATTTTGTCCCGTACGACATTAAAGAGGGGAAGAGAAGGAGCATTTCCTTGCTTGTCACAGTGAGAAGATGACCATTACGTTTGCCCTGATCCATAAAGTTAATTTCGAAGTTCAAAGGAAAAGAGAGAAGCTCAGGATAATAATCGATTTCACAGTTTCACTGATGGTTCATGTTAATGTAGAGATTATTGGTGATACTAGAAACTATAACTACCCCCAGGATAAGTGCCTTTCTTTGTATATTCTCAAAGATGCAAAATGTTTTGGTACATTCACCAACGAGAGGGAAAACTTCTCTCTCTCTCTCTCTCTCTCTCTCTCTCTCTCTCTCTCTCTCTCTATATATATATATATATTGCTTTTTGAAAAGAAAGCCATGTAACCTTGGAGCTGAGATTCCCATGAAACAAACCCAGATTCCACCTCTGAAATTCTATACAAATTTTCCTCCAAATTGTTAACAGCTTGTGTCACTTCTTAGCAACAATAATATCATCCCCTCCCTCCCTCCCTCCCTCCTATAAACTTTCTTGGTATTTCTGCTCATAATGCTAAAAAATATAATCCAATTCTCAATAAGCCTTGCACTTTCCACCTGATGATCATTTCATTGTTATGTTGATAGAGCTCAACTTCAAGCTAGATTTGGAGGGGCCTTGAATAGTTATAGCACCATTCTCAGATGCATCCTTGGATTCATGAGTTTGGGCGATTGGAGCAATCGCCCTTCCCAAGGATGAATATACAACACAACAATTTTTTTAAAGCTTTTAATCACAATAGAAGATTAATCATTAACCCAACAAATATTAAACATGATGTCCTTCCGAGGGAATTTTTTTCCGCAAAGAAGAAGACAAGGGAAATAAAATAGATAAAGAGGAACTGAACCAGATGTCATTGGACAAAACACAGCCTCATTTGTTTTCACAACTTCTCTCAACTCATTTCATCTCATTTAATCATTATAACTTTTCCAAATTCTTACATAAAATAAAATAAATAATTCAACTTTTTTAAATCTCAAAATTAAAAAAATATTAAAAAAAATATATTCTAACAATATTTTATTTAACTTTAATCTCAACTCATCTCATCTCATATGTAAAAACAAACGAGGTCTAAAATATTATTAAGTGTATCATCAATTTCTTTGAGATAGATAGGCACAATTGCTTTTGCGCCTTTGTTCATCGAAGGAGAGTCGCCATCTTTGTTTAGAAAGATAGATTATTTCAAGGGGGTTGACCATAACCTTCAAGAAGAATGGACTCATGATTTATATACCGTAATCAAGAAGAATGGAAAAGCTCCAAACACAACCATCAAGAAGGGGGACTCAAGCTAAGATTTGTCTTTGTTAGAGATAATCATGCGTGTACTGCTTGCTGTTTGCTGCTTTCTATATATTATTTGAATAATGAAAAATGCTTTTCTTCATTTTAAATTTTATTATTCTTAATCATAGTGATTGATATATTATATTTTCAATAATTTTCAATAAACAAAGATGACTTATCCACAACTTAAATATGCCAAAGTCACGTAGCCTGATCGGTATAACCCTCAGTCCTCATCTGGAGTTCGAAACCTCCCTCCCACAATAAATAAATAAATAAAATAAACAACTTAAAATATTTCACATTAGTTATTGTGATTGGAGATGATAAGATCTATAATAAAAGATAACCTCTCTTTCGATTAATACCCTAATATCTACCGCTAAAACACTTCCAATGAAATTAAAATTAGGGGGAAAAAAATCTGATATTGAGCATTGTATTTTCTGTGTGGAGAATCTGGAGATGTTCTGGTTAGGAGAAGGGAGTAATAGCCAGAGCATGTGGTGCATTGGAGGTTAATGAAAGAAATGACACCACTCTCTTTGTCACATTGGTAGAAGACACTGATATTCGAAGTTTGGGACCATGGATTGGATCTAAAAGATGCCTGTACAGTAGTACTCCCTCGGTACTGCACCAAACCTTTTTTCATGTACTACCATAAGAAAACGAGTTTGTACCACTCAATTTATAATCTACAACCATTAAATTCACATGTCAACAAATGCCTCATTTTTAGCTAAGAAAAAAAAAAAAAAAAAAGGAAATCAACCCACGAAATTGTTTGTGGTCCTCTCCACTTCTTTCAAACCCTTTCAACTCCTGATATGAACAAGATTCGAATTCCAAAGTACTATGATAATCCAAGTTGTTATTGAAAAGAGAAATCTTTTATTCATATAAAGAGATTCTATAAATGTTTATAAAGTAACGTGATTTGACGTTGTATGTTAGATTATAAAATTACTTTTAGAGCCTTGTTAGGTCCAAGTGATTTGGCGCACCAAATCGCGTACCGATGCTGACATGGCTTTTTTTATTGAAAAGAAAAACAGTAGAAAAAAATTTTGAGAGAAGAAGAAGGTCATCTGTCTCACGAAAATAATTTTCATATTCAATTCGCACCATTTCATTAAACAGATATCTTATATGTCAGTATCGGCATGCGATTTGATGTGCAAACTCACTTGTAAATTTATTATTATTATTATTATTACAAAATAGATTCAACTTATGATATCAAGTCGTATCCGTGTATGAATTTGATTTTATATGGATCGGTAGCAATACACGCGAATTTAGCATATAAAGAAAGAAAGTCGTCGTTTTAAGTTTTTAACATTACGTCATGGATGATAAATCCATTTGCCGTTACAAAACCGACCCAACAAAGTCGTCGCTTTCTTTTCTACATTTACGTGCTCGACCATCTTCCAAGATTTCTCCTTTAGCTTCTCTATATAAATCAACCCCATACGCCAAAGTTTCCTTGCATAGAAAAAACTTCTTCTCAGGGTCAATCTCTCTTTCTCTCCCTTAGTTCACCACCTTCTAAAATCCATAGCCATGTCTCAGGTAACTCCGTCAAACCCTTCTATAGTTTTCAAATCTGAATATCATTTAAGGTTTTCTTTTTGGTTTACTGTAACAACATTGATTTTACTTGTTCTGCTCATTGGAGGTACATCTTTTACCCTTTCTGTGATGTATGATTTGATCTACAAATATAGAGCCATTGATCTCAATGTGTTTTGATCTTATGAAAGCTTAAATTCAGGCTGATGTAGCCTGTGTGCAAACATTAAGGTCCTCTGAATCGGGATTCTATTTCCTTTTCTTGGGAGGGTTGACTTTGTTTTATTGACTCAGCCTGAAACTGGCACGGATCGAGTCATTCCCACAATTTTTTTGATTTTGTGGGAAAAAAAGGATTTAGTCCAGTATATGTGGAAATCTTAAACGAAAGATCGATTTGATGCTCGGATTGGTTGGAAAATATAATGTAAGGAGGAAGATTGGCTTACTTTTATGAGTAAGGAACATATAGAAGAGGTTCACTCTAAGTCTTGTTGTATGATCGATACCATGTTTGACTCTATGTTGTAATCTTCCCAGTGAAGAGTAATATTTGATGGTCTGATAGGCAAATGTTAAATTTTTTTTTTCCTCCATTACTGTTAACCTGAATTTCTGTTTTTGTTTTGGTGCAGACAGTTGTTCTCAAGGTTGCCATGTCATGTGAAGGTTGCGTTGGGGCCGTGAAAAGGGTTTTGGGAAAAATGGAAGGTTTGTTGTACCCCTTTCATTTTAGCCTCTTTCCACTCCATTGTTTTTTGCTTGTGCTCGTTTCAAATGCCCTTAAATATGCTTTACTAATTGATCGAGATTATGTAAATCGACGCATGTAATCAAAGATTAAAATTGAGCTTATGCTTGAATGGCTTTGTGTGTATTCGTCTTTGTTTTATTCAATAAATTTCTCTGTCAAGTCTAAATTGTGTTTGTGGTATGTTCCTAAGTTAGAACAACACTAGAAAGTAGCGAGAAACAAAAGATTAGATATTGTAAGGGTTATTACTATCTTACATTTGAAAGTATGCCTTTGTTTGACCAGGAACATGATTTAGAGTTCATTCTATTTTCTCTCTTCTGTCCTAATTGTTTTTGTTAAAATGACTATCTTCTTGATTGATTGAGAAATTTACAGTTTCCTCAATTTTTACCCTAGTTGTGGTTAAATTCATTGGCACATATGTCATATTCAGTTGTGAAGAGAGACTCTGGTTTTGATGGTTTTTTCATTTTATTTTCTTTTAACAAAGATTAAGGTGATAGACAGTATATTCAACTAAAAACTCCCCTTTTTTTGTTAATATTCCATTCAAAAAAAATATGTTGTGGTAAATCAGGAATTATAATTGATTTAAAATGAAATGTGTACAGTTAAACTGATTTGGAAATTTATTGCAGAGCTTTTAACCTGGCGGTTTTTCTCCTCCTATTAACTGCTGTTCCTGCTATTATCATGGGACTCGTGGTCTTCAAGTAGTTGTTACCTTCTAAAATAATACATATCAGTGCACTTTTATACCATCTGCAGGTGTAGACTCCTATGATATTGATTTGAAGGAGCAGAAGGTGACAGTGAAAGGCAATTTGCAGCCTCAGGCAGTTCTGCAGACTGTTTCAAAAACTGGAAAGAAGACTAGCTTCTGGGAAGCTGGAGAACCAGCCGAACCTGTGGCTGCAGCTTAAATCTTCACACTGCTTGCTTTGTTGTTATATGTAGTCTATAAATCGATTATAGCTTGTTGAACTTATATAGCACAATATCATGTGTACCTATGAAGTTTGACATTTGCTCTTCAGCAAAATCTGAATTCAGTAATGAATAATTAATGCAACACTGCCTCTTGTTGGATTTTGAATTCCAATAGTCTCTTTCTTACATTAAACTTTAAAAATGGGTGTTAAGATGTCTGCCTAGAAAAACTTGGCAAAGAGAGGTCAAGATCATAAGGAAGAATACAAGGCGAATTAACAATCAAATAAATGGAAACCATGGGTGCAACTAACTATATAGTTGGCAGGCACAAGTACCACGTAAAAGCCAGTTGGAATGATAGATAGCCATTTCTTTTGGACGCTGCTGATTTTGTAGAGCAAAGTTGCTGTCTCCTGGATAAAGGGTTTGTGGTTGGTGTCTGGTGATCCATTTTTTGCTCATTTCAGCTAAGAATCAAACTCAAGACTAAAAAATTTGTGAGTTTTGGATTGATTAAATCTTAGCCCTTTAAAAGAAATCAATAAATCTTATCCCTTTTATGGAAGCATGAATGTACCATTTATGAGTTTCTGATTTATAAGAATGAAAATTTAAGAACTCTTTGATTTTACAAAGAGAAATACTTTAGACACAAAGGAATTACACAACAGTAAATCTACAAACTGATGTGATTTGATATTGCACGTCAGATTGTAAAGTTATTTTTATTGTAAAGTAGATCTAACAAATCCCATAAAACTACATCAGTTTGTAAGTTTACTTTGTATAATCTCTTTGTGTATGTAGCAGTTTTCTAATTTATTTACCCCTTCCCACACTATCCACTAACCTAATAAAATTTACATTTTTTATTTACACAACGGGACAAAATACTGATCCTAAAGTAAAATATAAGGCTGTTATGTTACCCAAATAATTGTTGTTTGAATGTATGGAAATGCAAAGAAAATGATGGAGGGTAGAGGGAAAAGTGGTCAAATTCGAGGTTGATCAGCGTTTATGGAAACAGAGGGACAAGATAGACGGAACCTGCTAAAATCTGTCGAGTCCCTTCATTACAAGGTATCAACCATCGTTTCTACATGAATTGGGCTTTTTACTTGTTTTTATCAACTTGCTGAAAACTTGGGCTGGAAACCATAACAGATCAGCCCATACACAAACCCAACCGGCCAACAGACCAGGAGGCCTCGACGCCGATGAAGCCTATAGCCAAACGAAGCCTACATACAACGAAGCCTGATGGGTATGAGACCAGACCAGTGCTCGAACAGGCATGGCATACGGTCGCAAGTCCCTTTGACGCTACTTGAGTTTGAGATGTCAGTGGAGGGCAGCGCTGAAGATGTTTCGGCTCTCTTTATTTAACTTGACTTTGAAAGATTTACGGAACTTCTGTAGATAGGTACCTTGCCGACCTTGCATGGAACGTTCTCATGTAAAGGTAAATATGGTATTTTCCAGGACCCATCTTTTCTCACAAGCACTAGTTTTTATTTTTTTATTTTTTTGGGTTCTACTTAATATAATGCTTCTTATCGATCTTTAAAGATGTCCTCGAATTCGTTTATCAGCCACCTTCCCTTAGTTTTCGAATTCCTTCAAGATGACTTTTGGTCGTCTTCTGCGCCTTTTTGGCGACACCAGATGTATCCCCAAAGGCAGAGCAGTCCATGGAAAGATTATCACATCTGGGTTCCGCCCGGATGTCTATGCAAACAACCATTTGATCTCATTGTACGCAAAATCCAGTCGCATGGATGATGCTCGCAAAGTGTTTGATGCAATGCCTGAAAGGAACCTTATTTCGTGGACTGCTTTGATATCTGGGTATTCCCAAACTGGTTTCGAAGAAGAAGCTTTAAATTGTTTCAGATTAATGGTTATTGATGGTTTCAATCCAAATCCTTATACATATGTTGGAGCCATATCTGCTTGTGCTAGTATAGGCGACGCACGAGCTGGTAAGGAGATTCATGGAAGGATTTATAGACATGAGCAAGAGTTGAATGGCCGAGTCAGTAATTGCTTGATCAATATGTATGGGAAATGTGGTTTGTTGAACTCTGCACGGCTTGCATTTGATGCAACTTTGAAGCCGGATTTAGTTTCTTGGACTTCGATACTTGCCTGTTATTGTCAATGTGGGGAAAATCTAGAGGGGTTAAAGATTTTCATGCAGTCACAGAAGGAAGGAGTAGAGGTTAGTGAATTTTCTTGTGCAAGTATGTTGGGAGCTTGTTCCGCGCTTGAGAACTTGAAGGTTGGGATGCAATTGCATTCACTTATCATCAAGTGTGCACTTGGATTAGACAACTTCGTTATGACAGCATTGATAAATCTTTATGCCAAGTGTGGAGAATTACACTCTAGTCATCGGGCATTTTTGGAGGTGGACAAGCCAAAGTTGCAGGCTTGGACTGCATTAATGGGAGGCTATGCTCAACAGGGAAAAGAAAGAGACGCCATTGATCTTTTCCACAAGTTCCATTCTTCGGGTTTGAAACCTGGTGAAAGGACATTCTCTTCAGTACTTGGAGCATTTGCAAATATGGCAGACGTTGAAGTTGGAAAACAACTCCACTCTTTGATCATTAAAATGGGATTCATTTCATTCATATTTGTTGGCAACGCAGTTCTGGATTTTTACTCAAAATGTGGGCTTCTCGGGGAATCATCAAAGACTTTCGAGGAAATGCTTGAACATGATGTTGTCTCCTGGAATGCATTGATTTTTGGACATCTTAGATCAGGTCATCATGGAGAAGCCGTTGAGCTTCTAAAGGATATGTTGATCGAAGGATTTGAACCTAATCTTTACACATATTCTAGCATTTTGAGCATCTGTGGTGATCTCCCAGCCATCGAGTGGGGGAGACAAACGCATTGCTGCATCATGAAACCTGGGTTCAACACCAATGTGGTTGTAGGGAGTGCTCTTATAGACATGTACGCTAAGTGCGGAAGAGTAAGTGAAGCTCGGAAAGTTTTTGATAACCTAATTACAAAAAACTTAGTTTCTTGGAATACCATGCTTGTGGGATATGCACAACATGGTTTTGGCAGAGAAGCTTTAGAGATCTATAGCATGATGCAGAGAAATGGAATTGAGCCTAATGATATAACATTTCTTGGAGTCTTATCTGCCTGTGGGCATGTGGGACTTGTAGAGGAGGGATGGGGCCACTTTAATTCCATGATCAGAGACCATGGTATTGCCCCAAGGACAGATCATATAGCTTCTTTGGTCAGCCTTTTTGCCCGTAAAGGACAGACAAAAAGAGCTTTTGAGTTCATAAGGAGTTTTCCCATGGATCCTGATAAGGTGGTCTGGCGGTGTCTCTTGTCTGGCTGCAAAATTCACAAGAATTTGGCTCTAGCAAGATATGCTGCAGAGAAGATCTTGAGTATTGATCCAGAAGATACTTCGGCTCATATCACCCTATCAAATATATACGCTGAGGCCAAGATGTGGAATGAAGTAGCAAAAGTGAGAAAAATAATGAAGATAAAGGATTTAAAGAAAGACACAGGATATAGCTGGGCTGAATTGAAGAACAAAATATATTACTTTTCTGCAAGTCATTATAGACAATTCCAAGAAACCAATCTCCATCAGGTTTTGGACGGGTTAACAGAGCAGTTGTTTGATGCAGGATACGTACCTGATGCCATGTTCTTGTTGCACCCCAGTGACTAAGCTAGGGAGATTGGATAGAAAAAGTATTTGGTCATACGGCATGAAATATACTGAAGTCGTTTACATGTGAGAAAATAAGACACATGAATCAATGACGATCTGAGATAATAGATGATGGCATTAGATGTTATGAAGAGGAGGACTTCACATGCATAGAATGTTTGAAAATTCAAAATTGGTGGTGACTTGTTATATGCCTTGCAAGTAGACAGTCTGAGGTCACGTTGTAACACTGAAAGGTGCGAGTGACGGGAGATTAGAAAAATGTTCAAGACTGATGGTGTGGGAGGACCCCTAGGTGAGAGGTTAGCAAACTCAAGGCATTGTAGCCTTAGTTTCAGAGGGTAGTCTGCGATGCACCTGATTCTCGGGCCTGCTCCTCCTGTTGACCATTTCAAATAAAGCCGATGCCCTAATTGATATGAGCTTACTTCTTTTTTTGACTTGATCCTCTGCAATATCTTTCTTTGGATCCCTTCTCTTCGGACTCAAGACTATTGGACAAGGTTCTCTTATAATGGCTCGTTCTTCTGTTTGAGAAAATATACATAATTCAGAGGGTCCACAGTCTGCTGTTCTCAATCTCAAAAGAAGCTTGAAACTGGAGTGGTTCAAAGTTTTTTCGTTCTCAAGTTTACTTCCTTCCTGCACTGATTTGCTGATATCGTAGCTCTCATGATTGTCAACAGGGGAAATAATCTAGGAAAAGCTCAGGATTATTAAAAGAAGTACAAAATTGAGTTGGGTACCCGAACTTCATCGCGGCTGATTCTATTCTCCTTGAGGAAGGCAAAGAAGCTGCCAAGGTTCTACTTCTTCTCATCAATTTGACGGTAATGTCCATCCACTGTATGCCGATGCATGCGGTTGGGAAGCCATGAGCACAATATTCACCAATCATGTTGATAAACTGTATCCATCATCAAATTAAAGTTCGAAAGTATTTACAAAATGATGTTCTATTATGTTCACTAGTCTTGATCCTACCAGAATTGACACAATGTATGCTGCTCTGCGGAATAGCCCATGCATGCTAGTACAGAAATTATAATCCAAAGATGATCCTGTGAACTCGTTTAAACTAAATTGAATCTCATATCTTTACACAATCCCTCTCCAACCTGCCAAAAATATCAAATTGTATGACACCATTACTTATTTATCACATTTTAAAAAATGACATTCTATGTTGCCAATGTGAATGCTGCATGACTTGGAAGTTGGAAACCGTGAGTCAGCTGTTTTCATTCTGCTCTGTGAGAATTGAAGAAAGAAACCGTGCCTTCCATAATCTACAGACACCTGCGAACATTCCCACCCTTTTCTTAGAATGAGAGTAAATGTATGAAACATGAGGTGATACTGACCAAAGCTCTTAAGCAACAACAGCCGAGTCTGCCAACCTGCGTCGGGCGCGATAGCTTGCATAAGAGAAAAGATCAAAGCTAAGAGTTTTGAGTCAATTTTACAAACGATGCACTCATTTTAGTGCTCGGGAAGATACGATTGATGGGGTTTGGCGCCTCTCCTGTCACTTTTTACGCGGTTCACATCACTAAGATTGTGTTACGTTTGAAAGAAATATCGAACTCGATCACACGTGGATTTGTCTTCATAGATCATAAATATCTTCAAAATTTTTTAATATGAGGTACCAAATTAAAACATATCAATTTATAATATAAATTTAAAACTTTTTTATAATTATTTTTCATTCGCAAATTAATGATAACATAGCACTTAGTGTGATTTGGATAATAAGATAAGATGAGATGAGATAATTTTAGATTAAAGTTAAAAGTTGAATAAAATATTATTAGAATATAATTTTTTAATATTATTATTTTTTTAGGTTTGAAAAAGTTAAATTATTTATTATATTTTGTATAAAAATTTAAAAAAATTATAATGATAAAATGAGATAAAGTGAAATACTTTTTACTATCCAAACAGACCTCTACTACAACTTTCTTATAATTTCTATCTTTGTTTACGGACTTACGACATTAAAATAATAAATAAATAAATAAAAACTCACAATATCTTTGTTTACCGGATTTGGAACAGTCCTAAATTATCCCAAAGATTTATCGACCACACAGTGTTTGTCTTTATTTTTAACCTCACATTCAAAATCTATTTGAGCTTTAAAAAAAAAAATCTATTTGCAGACTATAACTTTACAAAAATAAAATATTTTATAAAAATAATATCACTTTATAAAAATATCATCACTTTAATATACGTGCTGTAAAATATATTGTGAAATGTATTTTATGGATATGATATATCTTATCCTGGTTAGCAAATTATCTATCCCGCGAAAAGACCTTTCCTAGCGTAAAAGGAAAACCGGGAAAGCAAGAACTCGGACTACCCTATACCCAAACAATTCCTATTGCTGCCCGAATCGATCCAAACATCCCAAAACCAAACCCTAACCCTAGTTGTATAGCTTATAAAACGGTCCTTAAACCCTGAGGACCTTCCGGCTGTGTTGCGCTCATTTCCATTCTCTCGGATTCACAAGCCCTCATAGTATTCCCTCCTTCTTTCTCGACCTTTTTGTCTCTGTCTCTCAACTTATTGATTAAACCTAATTTAGATGAGTTGGCTTTGCAGGAAAAAGTAAAATGAAGGTGATAGCTGCGTATTTGCTGGCTGTTTTGGGAGGGAACATCAGCCCTTCAGCTGAGAATTTGAAAGACATCCTGGGATCCGGTATTCTCTATCTCTCTCTCATTCGTGATTTTATATGTAAATAGATCACTTTCTCATTAAACAAATGTTGCCTTCTGCAAAACTTTCAGATGAATAACTTTTGGCTGTCAATTTGGGTTCAGATGATTGCATTAATTACATTAAAGGGAAAATAAAACTACTTACTAGTTTTGTATTCCTTCCCTTCAAGTGGGTTCAGATGATTGCAGTCGTTGCTTCCAAGTTTATTAAATTTGATGCTCTGTTTGGTTATATGGAATCCAGGGGATATATTACGGTTATTTCGTTAATCTGGCCTCAAAAGGTGATCATTTGGCCAAACAAGTTCCAGTGATTAGTGGACTGAAGTTGGTTGTTTTATTAGTTGTGCTATGAACCGCATTTTCTCTTTCTCTTTTTAGAGTTTTTACCAATCGAGGCGGTTTTTTTTATCCCTTCTTTGAGAAGCTAATATCACTTGTTTGGTTTCTGGTAGATTTGGGCTTTTCCCTTCTGTGTTGGCTGTAGTCTGTAATACCGCTCCAGGGTTGATCTGAACTCATAACTTAGATTAGTTTTGGCAGTAGTTTATATGTTTTAATAATGGGGATGGATTAGAATATTTGCGGTTGAAGAACTAGACATTATATGATACTAATTGGATGGAATGCCGAGCATGATTGTTATACTTGACCTAATTGGGCTTCTGTTTTTGTCTGAGTGGGTTCATTGGTAGTGGAATCTTGAGCAACAAGTGGAAGATTTTCAGTAATTGAGCTTTTTTTTTATTTTATTTGGGCGGGCCGGGAGGGGGGGGGGATGCTATACCCCATTTTCATTCTTTGATATGACAACTAATGAAGGATTTTGTACATGTTGTACAGGGTTCACTGATTTTAATAAAATAATCATCTAGGACAGGCTTGCTGGTCCTGCCGATTAATTCATGTTTTGAGTAGATGGATATGTAATAATCGGTTGAAATTCTCTTTGTTGTTTTGGTTTGATTTATTGGGTGTCATATTAAATTTCCACGACTATCTTAATCTTGTTTTGGTTTGATTCTTTTAGTAGTAAATCCAGTTCTAATGCGAATTAGAAATTTTTTATGCTTTTAATTACTTGGCCCATTTTGGGTTCAGAATTAATCTGGATTCCTTGTTGATGCTCTCATACTATGATTATGGCTAACATTTTCTGTAAATTGAAATCAAAGAAATGTATTATTCATTAATAGTTACTTATCTCTGATATAAAAAACTTGACTATGTAGTTGGAGCTGAAGTTGATGAGGATAAGATTGAGCTGCTCCTGTCTGAGGTGAAGGGTAAAGACATTACTGAGCTTATTGCATCTGGAAGAGAGAAATTGGCATCTGTCCCTTCTGGTGGTGGTGGTGCTGTTGCAGTTGCAGCAACAGGTGGTGGTGGCGGTGCTGCTGCTGCAGCAGAGCCAAAGAAAGAGGAAAAGGTGGAAGAGAAAGAGGAATCAGACGATGTAAGTATTCCGCAATAAAATTGCATTACCTTAATTTAGTGAAAGTAACCTTCTAAGATTGGCCGTCAGGTCTAAATTCTTCCAGCCATCCACAGTTTCAAGAACCTTAATTCCATCAAATTACTTTTGAAGAATGTGTTGCTGCAATACCAATCCAAATTGAGCCATTGATATCTTTAACTTTTTAAATGGGACAACCCCCTCACTCGGGATGTTCCCTGCCATTGGTGGGAGCATGGGAAAGAGACTGGGCCCAATAGACTCCTTGGAGAATAGTGGGAATGTAGAACAATTCCATATGCTCTCTATAGACTGAAATATTTCACATAGGGGCACGAACTACTTGCTTTTGCTAACATTTCCATTCAAAATTTCAAATCCCATTTTTTCTGATGTTTCTTTTTGTTCTTCTTTTTGCAGGATATGGGCTTCAGTCTGTTTGATTGAGAAATTAGGATATCATGTTATGTTTCAAGATTACTCCAATTCATGGCTTGGTAGAAATCACAAGTTCATGTTTCTGCAGGCTGTTTTTTTTTTTTTTAAAATGTTTGGTTCTCTTTAAGACTGGGAAGTTATGCAGAAATCTTACAGATTAACTTAGTATTGTTCTTTCGAATATTGCACGTTGTTTTCTGGTCCTTGAGATATTGATATGATCCACTAATTCCCAGTGGTATTTGGAGCTAGCTGTTCATCTCCAGAGAGATCATTTACATTTTCTATTCTCAGTTGACCAACTACTGTTGTGCTAGCATCTACTCTCGCCTCCATTGTATCAGAAAAAAGTTTACTCCAAGAAATTTTCCCAGAAAGAATTATATTTTGTTTTCTTGGCAAGTAAAATGCCCAAAGCACAAAACCTTATATAGGCCATGATCTGCATTCTGACAAGTCCCAAGGGAGGGTACCTGTAGTAATTCTACACATCAACCACTATACATTCCAACGTTCCACACTTACAACTTTTTCATAGGTTGTGGGAGTATTTTTCATAGAGGGTACCTGTAGTAATTCTACACATCAACCACTATACATTCCAACGTTCCACACTTACAACTTTTTCATAGGTTGTGAGAGTATTTTTCATAGAGTTTATGATGTTTTTCATAAGATGTGGGATGTGAGGTAGTGAATAGTGATTGATAGAAAAATTTTTGAGTAAGGGGCATATTTATGCAGAATTTGATATTGGAACATCTAATCCAAAATTCAAGTAGTCGAATGTAGAAGCCCCATAAATACATAAACTCAACCAGTGCATGATTTCTTACCATTTATAATGTCCAATTTATTAGTTTTATTGTCTTTTATCCAATTAAGAAATGCATGTAGCTTCTGATTACTAAAAAGAAAAGTTCATGACTAATGATTTGGAGCTTATTCTGCATGGTACCCGAAAACAAAAAAATATATAAATAAAAGCAAAACTAGTGTATTATATTGAGAGCAGGCCAGCTGCCTTGACAGGCCCACTCCTAAAAAAATTATTTGGAAAATAAACACCCAATTCAAAACTAAACAAAGGGAAAACAAAAAGAGACAAATGGGCATGCTATCAAAATGTGGTATGGTATCCAAGGCATGCTTTTCTTTAAAAAAAAAAAAAAAATAGGCTTTTGATTTCATGTGCATCAAATAGAGTGTGTCTGTAGTGTATGAAACCTAGCAACCTTTGACTGAAGCTTCCTTCATCCCCACCTCTCTAATAATACTCTACCGAATTGCCTGTACCCTTGTCGGCCGGGACAAAGTCCCGGTGAGTCACCGGACGTGGAATGTAGGGTGGCTTTGCACATCTTAGCAATGCCCAATTAACCCCATCAAAGAATGAATGGTGTTTAATTGCCGTAGCACCCATTGTAGACCCCATTCTCCTAGTGGGGTCCTTCATTAAAAGTTGTACCATCAAGTCCTTAGCCGAGCCAGGTACAGTTGGTTCCTTTGGAAATTGTAGGGCCCTTGCCACTATGTTTGTTAGGGTCAAATCATGGCCAATACCCTTAAAGGGTGTCACCCCATAGAACATTTCATACATGAAAATCCCGAGTGTCCACCAATCTACTGCACTGCCATGTCCTTCCCCAGAAACAATCTCCGGCGCCAAGTACTCATGGGTCCCCACAAATGACATTGATCGGACGTCAATTGGTTCTGCCACAATCTCGAGGGTCCCATGATGATCTGACCTCTTCTTACGCTTGCGTTTTGGATGAAAGCATGATACAGCTGGCGCAATACAATTGGGTAAAATACATGATGAGGTATCAAACGAATGAGGGTCATTCTGGTATTCGTTGGTAGAATTTTGAACTTGAGGGTTTTGGTCAGAAACAAGTTGAGCTGTTGATGTAGAACTGTCACCTTTAAGGGAGAGATCAAAATCCGTTAGCATTATGTGACCGTCCGATCTCACTAGTACATTTTCAGGTTTAAGATCCCGATAGATAATACCCATCATGTGCAGGTATTCTAGGGCAACCACAACTTCTGAAGCATAAAACCTGAAACACAAACATCCATGAAAAATATGTTAGCATCATCAACATGTTCTCATTCAAATGAATATTGAAAAGATAAGACAGTATAATCCTATAATTGAGTTGCAAAATAAAGTGGGATTCACAGTGGCCATGCATGACCTTTGACCAAAAGAAAGTGGAAATAATGTGGCCACAATGTGAGGAGGAGGAAGCCATGGAAGATGCAGAATAACTACAATCTTTCACGAGAGGGTCCACCATGGGTTGGGTTGCTGTGCACTTTGATGGTCATTATGATCATGAAGTTGAAGTAGGGACAAAAGAATAAAAGAGAAAATCTTCGACCATGCCTATAGCTAACCTTTACATCAAACAGGCTTAGAAACATTACCACTTTGGGGATCATTAAATAGAAGTTTAACAATTAATACTATAATATAGTGTTCTTTCTTGTTTCTTTCTCACCATTCTTTCTCACGAAAAATAAAGTATAATTTATATATGTGAGGTTAAAAGTAGCCTTAAATAATATTACCCATATGACATATATAAGACAATCTCTCTAAAATAAAGTAAGAGGGCGTAGAGTACTATAATCTAGATCATGAAAATCTCACAAATGTAAAATTAAGGTGGTATAAATCGTTTTAGAGGTGACCTATTTCATGTGGTTCTCCTTTGCTGTAATTGAACTGATTAAAAATGACAATTATGGATTATAATCATCTAGCTAGAATTCTGGAAGGAATTTCATGCAATGAAGAGTTTTTAAAAGAGTAATACATTTTTAAAGTGTGCAAGTCCTGCTTACTCAATTTGAAAAAAAAAAAAAAGGATTCGCTGTTAAAAAAAATGATTTTTTCATTGTGTTGGTCACAGATTTATCTATTTTTCTTAAAATGAGTATGCAAGAATTGCAGAGCTTATAACTGCGCACCTTAAGATTGCAAGTAAACATTTCTCTTTTGATAATCACGATCATTAATTTTCATGTAATTGATTTGATATATCACATTCGATCCTCATGAGTAAAAGGTTTAATTAATTTAAATAATATTGTGACTGTGGAGCAGCCGAATTTGAATAAAACTTGGCCAAAAATGTGTGATGTGTGGAAGCTAATTACTTGGTGGTGCTCTCTCAATTTCAACTACTTCTATCATCTAACGTGAAAGTGGGATCAATGATGATCCAAAGCGCGACAGACCCACCAAAGACAAAGAACAAACACATGGACCCCACCCAAACAATATTGAACAGAGGAAGGACCCCACTGGCCCACTTATCATGATGCATCATTGGTCCTCCTCATGCAGTCGTAAAATCATATTTATAACATAAATAATGCCATATAACCATATATACCCTACATGCATTATATACTCCATATGGCACTTCTACAAACACAACACACCCAGCAAGCATAATAATGCTACGTAATTAGTAACTGTACGCACCGTACGGCTGCCTCGTCGAACCTTTTTTCCGGTTGGTTTTGACGGATAACATGGAGGTCGCCGCCGGGACAGAACTCGGTCAGCAGACAAGACCACCTTGGCGTTTCCAAGGTGGCATAAAGCCTAGGCAGAAAAGGATGGTCCAAGATTTCCAGTATTTCCCTCTCTATTCTTGCCCTATCGTCCTTGTTCCTGGTGACCAGCTCTTTCTTGTCCATCACCTTGGCCGCGAACATGCACCCGTTGCCACCCTTTAGCTCCACCAGATACACGCTGCCTATGTCGCCGCTGCCGAGGCGGTGGAGGAAGCGGAGGTCCTCGAGGCCGAGCGTTGCGGGGTTTTCGGATTTCATGCGACGGATTGCCGTCCAACATGGATCGTGGGAGGGCGCGTGAGGCTTGGCGGAGAAGGAGGCGTGGCTGAAGGCGGTCCATGTGGTTGTTTCAGAACCTGAACTCGTGCTGCACTTAGTTTCATTGGGAGTACTAATGGTAGTGGTGGTCGTCGTAGTGGTAGTTGTGGTAGCAGAAGTGGTGGTAGAATTGATGCTAAGGTTGTCAATATCGTCGGAGACATCATCGACACATGGTTGCATGGTGGTAAAAAAGATGGGGGCGGAGGTGGAGCCACCCTTTGCAGAAGAGGGAAATGGCTGATGGACGAAAGAGTGGAGAACAGAAAATGAGAGGGAGAGGTTTTTGAAGGTTGGGGAAGGACGGAACGGGCCGGCAGTGTGAGAATGGGCCATATGGCCGGCTTTTGTTCCAATAGGGCCCAATAGCATTATATTTAAATGGGTAATATAATTTTAAATTTAAGGTGCCATCAAATCAAGTGGGTTGCTCCCAAAATAACGAACGATGTTAATATCACTATCTTATATATCATATCTGATTAGGAAGATGGTAATTTTATATCCTTTTAATCAATTTTTTTCTTCTCTTGTGCTTATTCACAGGAACATGAATACCTTGAATGGCATGAACATTAGTCTCTGATCAGTTGCATAAATGACATAACAAAGGATTGTTTAACTTGCATTTCATCACAAGCTAATGAGAACAGTTGGCAATTCCAAAACAAGATGATAATTAACGCGAATGGTCTTCCTGTATTGTAATGGATTCCCTGAGACAATGCCATCCATTTATTACCTGATGTACAGTTTACAAAATGACAACCGGTGCCGCCTATAGTCCTAAACAGGCAAAACACATCTTTACAAAATAAAGAAGCTTACGAACAATGCTATGACACATGAATAAGACCTGTGTGCCAGTTTATGCCCAACACAACCATTCCATGAAGAATTCCGATAGGCCAGTATTCAAGAATTCAGTAACCAATTTTCGTATGGATGCGGATGAACTGCCTGGCACCACGGCATCTGAGTTAATATAGAATACTCATACTATGTAGGTCGGAATCATCTGTCACTAATAATGTAGGAAACATATCAAAACCATCCGCAATACATAGCCTTAGAATCATCTTAATTCCTGTTTGCACATCAACTCTCTCCTGAACAGAGAGGTCCCCAGAGCATTTTCCATAGGCACGTAATAAAATAATCCACCATAATCCTGAAATTGACAATAGCCCAATCAAGATTCAGCATTGCAAGAAACTAAGGCAAGCACGAGATTTTTCTCTTTAGAAAACCAATTGACCTTGTGAGAAAACTGACCAGAATCAACTGGTGCAACACGGCCAATTGCAGCCTCTCCAAAGTCAGGATTCAATACCTCTTCTGTTGCATAATCATCACCATCCAGAGGAACTGTGCGCACCTTGAAGCTAGCAGGCATCAACCCTTGACCAGAACTATGACATGAATCCATTGTTTTCTCCCAACTCTGCAGGACAGTGATTCATGTGTACAAAAAGGGAATTAATAATATTACCAATTGATTACAAGTAATTTTCTCAGATGGACTTGCATATGCAACAAGCGTAGTGTATATCAATATATACATATATATAAATATATACGCAACTGACTTTACAGTCAGCCATGAATCCCATGCAAATATCGCACTATAGAAACTGGATCTATTTTGTAGATTTACAGTTAAGACATAAAGTAAAGTTCCGTTGCTGAACTATGACAGCAGATCTCATAGATTTATCCTGAAACTCCAGAATATTTGATGCATTTACCATAGCGTTTATGGGATTTAATTTCTTTGCATTATCCACAAACCATGTCTTAGAACCATCTTCAGAAGATATAGCACCTACACTCTCATCCCTTTGGCATTTGCAATGTTGAGGACAAGAAGGATCAATTTTTGTATTTCTAAGAAAACCACTGCCTATCCCACGATCTCCATACTATAGCATACTTGAGCGCTTGAGAAATTGCAAACAACTTGAGGCTCTTCTCCTCGAGCATTTGAAATGGAACTTAAATGCACATCTCGAGTCTGATTTTCTAAAACACGAGTTACTATAGAAAAGACGAGGTCCGGCCCAGACAAAATTTGCAGAATGCTTTAAAAGTTCCCATCGATAAAATACTTGTATCAAACTAATATCAAACTTGGTCCAAAAGCATCCAAAAAATCCTGTTTGGTTCAAGACACCGACATAGTGCACATTAAATCAGAAACAACTATAAATCATCAATGCCCGCAATGTCCTTAGATTTGTTTCGATAATGTCTAAAGTCGGAGAACAAATTCAAACCAACTTAGATTTTTTTTATATAGGTAATCAAGAAGTTTTATTCATAAAATAAGACATAACCTAAGTACACATGTAATATACATGAGAATTACCTTTTTATAAGTAATATACGTGACAAGTACCTAAATAGGGTTTACAACCAAAAGTAGAAAATCATGCACATTTAATCCATTAAAATCAATGACCCCAACCCATAACAAAAAAGTTTTAAAAAAGAGAACTCATCCATTGTCCTCGCGATCCTCAAAGCTTATATCATTTGAGGTGAAATCTCAAGTCATTTGCATCCTGCAAACGATAAATACTTGAAGAATACGAGATATTGCCCCGTATCTGGTAACTGAGAAATTATCTAGAAGAACATGAAGATAATATATATATGTATATATACTGAATTTTTCATTGCTGGTACCTATTAAACAACAAAAAAAGCATGTCCGTATCTTTTTCTCACTAACTCGAAGAACCCAAAGCGGGATCTCTCTTCTTGTCTTCCAAATATGTAAAAATAAGCACCCGAAACGATTACCGAGCGAAAAGCTATTAACAGCGCTAACCGAATAAATTAATATTATCTGCCCACAAAAAAAGTATATATTATCTGTCTACTATTTTCTTTGAATATAAGTCACCTTTTTTGCTTGATTATTTGGATCTCTACTCTTTTTCTTTTCATTTTATTGAGTAAGGTATAGGTACAATTCTTTGTTGATTATTTTTTTCTTTTATGCTTATGTTTTTTAGTTTTTTTTTTTTATTTCATCATCAGCTATTATACAACACAAATTTATCCATGTCCTAAAACTAAAATGATAATATGAACTAATAAGAAGAGATATATTTAGGTGTCGTTTGAATTCGAAAATGAGTTGAGATGGGTTGTGAATAGTAGTAAGATTTGTGAGTTAAAATAGTGAATAGTAATGAATAGTAGTGAGATGAGTTGAGATGGTTTACGAATACAAACCGGGCTGACTTAATTAAATATTTTACATGTTAGACCCACTTATTAAGTGAGAGTCTGGCATACACGTGATGGAATGTAAAGTTATAGTTCAAATTCAAAACCTAAGTATAATATCATATTTGTTTCAAAAATGTATAGATAGTTCTTTTTTTTTTTTTTTTTTGGCTAACCGTAGGTTCTTCCACTATTTTATACTCAACTGCCCATGATGCTGCAGCCTATTTTTCTGATCTAAAAGGCCTATTTTATGGAAAATATTCATTTATTTTTAAATTCAAAATAAATGTTAATTTTCAATTTAAAACTCAAGCATGTTGAACTTTCTTAAAATTAAATCAAGCTACCCAATCAAATAGTGAAAGTATAAAAGTGGTTAATTTCATTTTATACGAGATCGATCTCATCATTCAGCTGGGTTCATTTACCGGGGTGGCTAAATGCACACTGTGACCTAAGTCAAGAATTCAAAATGAAATTATTTTTAAAAAATATTTAATACGATAATTCAATAAATTCTCCAATTAAGTATAATACAAATAAAATAGACATCCTGATTCTATATCATGCAATTCTTTTGCTCAAGTTTCAATTTTTTTTAAAAAAAATCTTTCTTTTCCATATCATCATCCTTATTTAAGGTTTAGATTTTTTAAGTTCCTAAATTTTGTACTCCCTTCTCGTTTGTATCTCAAATAACTTCACTTTTATGGTTTCTTGGACATATTACTCCTTGTTTTATTACATAGATGAGATACAATGAGATGATATAAAAGTTAAAAATTGAAGTGAATGTTGTTAGAATATAATTTTTATTTAAGATTTGAAAAAGTTAAATTATTTATTATATTTTGTATGAAAATTTGAAAAAATTATAATAATTATATGAGATGAGATAAGATGATTTGGTGTGACCAGACATAATTCCCAAATATTAAGAAAATATATGATATGTGTTCATTACAATATTAACTTTTTCATAAAAAAAAATCTATCTTTGATGTAAATTTTATTTGTTTAAAGGTTTTTTTTTTTTTTTAGCAAAACAGGGATATTTTCAATTTGCTTTTTGAATAAACCACTCAAGGGGCCTTTTTGCTAGGGCTTAGAGAATGAGCCTTATGCTAGACTTAGGGCTGGTTTGGAGAGCGAGATTAAATGATAATTTTGTAAATAGTAGTAAGATAATTTGTAAATAATAGTGAAATAGTTTGAGTTAGAGTATATAACATCCGAGCCCAACACCAAACCTAGGCCAAGCCGCAATTTATAAATTTGTTTTAGGTTATTATTTATGGAAAGCCCATTTTATATTTTTTTGAGTAATTTTGTGAATAGGTCAAGATTTATTTGATGTTATTATTGCATGTTGAGAGTTTTATTATTCTATGTGGAGAATTTAATTATATTTATGTGGAGAATTTAAGATAATTGTCTAGCGAAATTATTATTAGGCTTGTAATGGAATCAATTATCAAGGTTTACATTTTTAAGAGAATATGTGAGGTTAAGAATAAATATCGAAGGACTAAAGGACTGGAAATAATAGGTTCGACAAATTGATCAAGGATTTAGAATAAAGGATGATGTATAGATTTAATGGGCCTACATTAAGTTTAATGGGCCAATTTGGAATAGCCCACGGGCTATTAAGATTTTTTTTATTTGAAGTCATTGGATTTTTAGGGGCCTAAGTTAGATTTGATGGGATTTAAAGCTCGTTACTATTTATGGACCGAGTGAACCTAATTAATTGGAATTTTACAAAAGAAGTTTTCCTAAAAGCCCAAAGATAACTATTAGACGAGTTTGACTCATCTTAATATTTAAAATCAGCGTTAGAATTTTGGTCACTTTAATACTTATTGACGTAATTCCAGTCTCAGGTCAAATGAAGTGCTGGATTACTATCACGACAGTTACTAACCAAGTCCAAATTGAACTCACCCTCCCTATCTTCTCGGTGACTAAGATCTATCTTCACTTACGGTGGTCACAAATAGATTTCCAGTCCAACAATTCAACGCCACCCTCCTGCCTTTAAATTCTCTCACTTCTGCAATCTTGATACAACAATTTTTTCCCACAAATTCGAGATCCTCCGCACCGTAGCACCACGTACCCAGTCCAGCCCCTGCTTTCACCTTGCTGCCGACGACTGGAGCTCAACCCCCTTGCCGAGACTACACCGTAAGTCTATATCTCTCTCTCTCTCTCTCTCTCTCTCTCTCTCTCTCCATGTTAGATTTCTGCCTCTCCCTCACGTTAGTTCCTCTTTATCCCAACATCATAATACACTCACCATAGCACAACCACCGTGCAAAGTCGACAACCGCCACAACGCTGCCCTGCACTTCCAAAAGCCAACCACCGAGAGCCACTACCTTACACAACCACCTAACTCAACAAACCTCTGTTTTTAGCAACCATAACAGAGCAAGCGGAACACCACAAAACAACCACCCCATGCTGCCAACTCCCACCCCGACGTCACCACCTGCACAGAAAGTGCCACCGGGCACCGTACGCTACCCAAGCCACCGTCTCTCTCTTGGTAACCTCTCTCTTCTCCCTCACAACGTACTCCCGCTCTCTCCGTTCCCTCTCTCTCGTCTCTCTCTCTCTCTCTTAGTGATCCGCCGTCGAGATATCTGCCTGCGCACCAGCTCCGCCGCGGCCCCTTCTCTCACGGTGAGCCTCCGTCGCACAAGTACCTTGGGTCTGACGTACATACTTCTGCAAGCTACATGTTGTTTTACTCTTAAGTTACGTAAAGTTACATATTAGGAACTTTAGTCTAGGATATTACTGTTTTGCCCTTCAAGTTATTAAACTATCAAGTGTTTTTATGAATATTTCAATAGATTTGATTTTACTATCGATGGGCTTAGGTCTCACGGTAGAAGAAAAAATCTTTGTTATTGTTGAGTGTACTCCGACTCATTTTAAATTAGTCTAAAAAATGGTTTAATAGAAAATATTTAAAATTTTATAATTATATTATTTAGTATTAAATTTTTATAGTTAGATTCAAGTAATAAATAAGTTAGAGCTTAAATAGTCATAGATTTTAAGTGAATATCGAGATATTTGAGAATTTATAATATTTTAAGATTTCGAGAAATTTAGATTTTTACGAAAATATGTTACCTAGCGTTTCAGGTTTAAGTATTGAGAAATGTGTTGATTTCGGATATTTATGAAAATTTGATGGCAATCTTATAGGTAACAAGTAATTTTTGTTCATCACTGTTGTGAAGAAATTCAGAAAGTTAAGAAGTATAGATAAGCGTAGTTTTTATACTAGACTTTACATAAAGGAAATGAACTGGGTTTGATTTTATGAAAAATATGCATGTTTTATTATGAAAAGACTTTTGAAACAATCTCAGTTATTTGTTCGGCATTACTCATGAAATCTGTATGAAAGAGACAAGTATTTTCGTCATGACTAGTGTAGACATGAAGTTATTTTTGATATTCTGTTTATAAACTATGCAAAAAGAACGAATATGAAATTTATGAAAATTTGTGCATATTATGTAAAAATGTTCTAAATTTGTTTTTAAATATGTGAAATGATCTAAATTTATTTTCTTATTCTGTTATGATATGATGTGCAGCTGAAAACCTTTGGCATGACTTTCTAATTCTATTTTCGGTTTTGTTCAGTTAAGGTCCCGTCACGGGTGATAATAGTGGTATACGACCCTGCCACAAGTGATAGTACTGGTATATGACCCTGTCATGAGTGATAATATTGGTATACGACCCTATCACGGGTGATAATAGTGGTGTATGACCCTGTCATGGGTGATAATATTAGTATACGACCCTACCACGGGTGATAATAGTGGTGTATGACCTTATCATGGGTGATAATATTGGTATACAGCCATGCCACGGGTATAATGGTGGTTTTTAACCCTACCACAAGAGTTAAATATAATGTCTGTCTCGATGTGATGTTCTGATATGATTTGAAGACGATGTCTCAGTTTGTGTTATGCTAAAGGATTTTATTTTTTAATATGAAGGTTTATGAAAGTTTTCGCTCTGATATTTTTTATAATATATTTTGATTACGCATTTTGAAAGTAAATGTTTTGTTATATATTTTGAACTCTGTAAATACTTGTATTTATATACTAATATATGTTCTTTATTTACTGAGTTGTTGATAACTCACCCCTTATCTTAATTATATTTTTCAAATAATTTTGATTTCTCAGCTGGATGTCAAGAGTAGGAAGTGTTAGCAATGTTTGATGATCGTAGAATAATAAGTGCCAAGGGGTACAAGTAGTTATTGGAGAGTCTTGTTTAGTAGGTTTATGATTTTATGTTATTTTGGTACTTTGAGTCATAGATATTTCTAGGTTTTTGTGGAGTTTTTAATTTATTTCATCGAGACATTTATTTGGTGTATTGATGGAGGAACATACATTTTTGGTTTTGAATAAATGAATTTGTATTTTATGAGGAATATGGAGAATATAAATATGTTATGAGAGATGGTTTTATGTTACATGAGTTAACTATCCGGACCTTCGGGATCGGGGCGTTACATAGTATTTTTTAGATTTTGAGAAATGAGAGAGAAAAAGTTGAATAAAAAATTATATAAAATTAAAATATTGTTATAATATAGTTTTATAATATTATTTTTATTTGTAGATTTGAAAAAATTGAATTATTTTTTATTTTTTGTTTAAAGGTCTGGAAAAGTTGTAATAATTAGTTGAAAAATAGTTATCTTTGAATTATGTTTGAAAAAGAGTTGAGATAAGATGAAAATTTTGGGATGATATCTATTTCCAAACAAGCTCAAGTGTCGTTTGGATAGTGAGTTGAGATAAGATAAATGAAGATAAAAGTTAAAAATTAAATAAAATATTATTTTTAATATTATTATTATTTTAGAATTTGAAAAAAATTTAATTGTTTATTATATTTTGTGTGAAAACTTAGAAAAGTTGTAATGATAAAATAAGATAAGATGAGTTGAAATTACTTCTCAATTCAAATGGGTCCTAAATAAATTGAGTTTATTAAATAATTGTGCAAGTAACTTATTATTTAATCGCACATTAAAATTAAATGTATTTGCTAAAATATTGTATCCCTCCTTAACTATCTAAGATCACTTTTTTTTTGGGGCATTAATTATCAATCAATTAATTGATTGGAACTTACTTGCTAGATAAACCAATTTTTTTTTCTCTGAAACGGACCCAAGCCGGATCTCTCTATGGCTCCGACATGGTTCTCGGTAATGGATAGCACTGTACAATACTACATTCCACGCGATTTTTTGTTGGGTTTTCGAAATCACATTCCACGCGACTTTTCGCGTCATCCCGACAATGTTCGTTCTTCGTCTAGGAGGGCTCTCGTGCCCTCGGCTCCCCCGTTTCGATTATCAGTTCAAATCCTGTTTCTATCATCGAAACATTCGTTTTTCAGTTTTCAGGGATCGGACTCCGAGATACCCCTGCAAATTCTTCCGAGGCTCAGACCAACTAAACGGGTAATGTGCTTGTTTGATTTTAACCTGAATTTGTTAAAAGGCTTTGTTTCTGAAACGTGGGTCGGACACTTTGTAGGCCTTTATGGAGTGCTTCCATGGCATTTTCAATTGAAGCTTGGGGTAGACTCTTCACGATTCCTTTGGTAATTTTGCTGTTTTTGTTGGTTTCGAATTGATAAATTTGCAAGAGCGATTGTGCCTTTCTTTCTTTCTTTCAATTGCTTAAAATGTGGGTTCTGTTAGGATTATAGTTCAGGAGGGTCTGAGTTTAGGTCAATGGGGTGTGAATATTCCTCATACCCCTCGTATGCTTGATTGAATTTGAAACTTTAAAGGAATGGTGGGCAACGAAAGTTTTGGATTGGAGAATTTGCATCGTTGTCATTCCTTGTCATTGCTTAACACCCACGCAATGGTTTATGGGACTGACCGAGTTTCGCTTCTTGTGGTGAGCATGGTGGAAAAAGTGTTCAAGCATATACCGTGATTAGTTGGTGCATAATCCTAAAATTTGAAGATAGAGACGTTTTTTAGACCTGTCAATGTTTTGCAATGGCTTCTGTCTTTTGTGGGAGAGACTTGCTGCCATGGCTAAGAGAGGAGGCGAATAAGAAAGTTATTGTTTGCTAGACACTGATATAAGTATTTTCCTCCCTCAATAACTCATCATTGTTTGGCCTAGTAGTAGGTGTCTATCATTGTTTGGCCTAGTAGTAGGTGTCTCCTTGATGGAGTCTATGCTCCTTATCCTTGATATTGGGGTTTTATTTTGCGGCAAGTGGGCAGTAATCGATATTGTTTCTTCTTTCAATGCTTTCCATTATATAAGACTAGGAAGCAAAATGTCTGACCTAAGTAGATGTTTCCTGGATGGAGTCTATCCTCCTTATTCTCGATACTGGGGTCTTATTTCGCAGCTGGTGGGCAATAATTAAGACTGTTTCCTGTTTCCATGCTTCCCTGTTATTTAAGATGAGAAAGCAAAATTTGTGCATCATCAGATCTTTGTCTATTGGATGCTGTCACGGTAGGACCTATGATCTATGCCTATATGTATGGCAGTGGATTATTTTTGCAACACTCTTTAAGGCATTGAGTATTATTCATAGGAGATATTTTTTCTCAGAAGTATTTTGCCAAGCTAGCATGGTTCTGCATCTGCCTATGCCCACTGCATCTGGACTGGACACCTTGTTCATTAAACTATTTGGGTGGAGAATCCTAACATACTAAACATTTGGCATTGCTGATTCTCAAGAAAGTAACAATCTGACCACCAACGAACTGTAAGTTTTAAGACGGATTATATATAGCTGAGGACAAGTCCCTCTCTTTTGAAATTAGAGCAACATGGTTGTGGACCAAACTGTAAAACTAGGTAATGTGGTTAGATATATTTCTTGAGCCATCAGAACATATTTAACTCCTGTACATTCCGGGCTGAAATTTTGTTACTTGAATGGTTATTTGTGGTGGAGCTGGTTTATTCTTTAGATAACAACCGTACTCAGTGGCCTAGTCAATGACATACTTCAGTGTCCTTTATAATCATGGTGTTCTGGTATTTTGTTTTTTTTAAATCCTTCTGTAAGTAGCTACATGATCAATTTAGAAAATCAGCTGAATCCTTGTGAAATGCATGGTGCAGTGAAGAAGATGAGCAGAAAAGGGGGGAACAAAAAGAAAAAAAAAAAAGAAAGAAACGAAAAGAGAAAAGCCTCCATTGACTTCAATTGCTGAAGAAAATTGGATAAAGATTAAAGAGTTGCATTTGTTCGATGGCATTTCATCAAGGGCAACTCCTTCAACTCTGTAAGTGAATGAAAAGTTTAATTTCAATTTCAATTGAAGCAACTTAATTTTCTCTTTCTGGTAAATTAATCATTTCTTATGTGGAATGTCATATAGAAGACAACTCAGTCTTGTTAGTCGGTGAGATTTTTTTTTCCCCCTTTTTAAAGAAAGCAACTCAGTCCTCGTCTTTGGAGAACATCGCATGATTCTGCAGATTAATCATATAGGAGAATTCTGATGATCCATAGAACTTGGAACACAAAACATGAACCTCTTTAAAAACTGAATTTGCTTGCATTTCTGATGAACCGCCAAGGGAACCATCAGTACTATGGAATCATGGATCATCAGTACTATGGATCACCAAGGGAACCATGTATTTGCTTGCATGAATATGGAGATTGTTGCTACAGGTATATGCTGCCCATTTTATAAAACTGTTTTTCTTTGAAATCCCAGCCATCAATATGATGAGCATGCTTCCTGCACAAACTTTATTGGTTCACAAGCTTACTCGTGAGTGTGCATTTAAATCTAAAAAGAAACTTTCAGAAATTTTTGTTTTCTAGTCACCCATGGAATCCTAGCTGTTCAACACTGTTGGTATTTAAGAATTGAAATTTAAGCACATGAGGTTTTGGTCGGGAAAATTTTCAGAGCTGTGGGCTGGATTGGATTTAGAGATAGGAGGAGATGATTTTAGATGAAAGATGAAAGATGAATAAAATATTGTTAGAATATTATTTTATAATATTTAAAAAAGTTGAATTGTTTATTATATTTTATATGAAAATTTTAAAAAATTATAATGATGAGATAAGATGAGATCAAATATTTTTTGAATCCAAATAATGCTCAGTAATGTTTTATCTTGGGTTTCCATGACTACGCATGGCATTTGACTCCAAGATATTGTCTGGTAGAAGACGGGTGGGCACAAAGGCGTCCAGAATTTTCTTGTGATGTGACATTGGATGGTGTACATCACTTTCCACGAAAGTTGTAGATTATTAGAATCGGTTTTCCCGCCGCTTTAAAGTTTGTAAATAAAAATAAAAGTAAGAGAAAAAAATAATAAAAAAATAAAAAATATTATTTTAATAAAATAGAGAAATAATAAAAAATGAGATGTATAATATTTTTTAAAGATGAATAAAATTTAAAATAAAATTATAAGAAGTGTCATTTTTAACTAAAAGCTTAAAATTTAGATAATCGGATGAGAATGCTCTAAAATCTTTAAACTTGAGAACTTTTGACTAACATGTGAAACATTGCACATTGTTTTTTTTTTTTACCATGAATTGCACTGTATATATTATTTGGTGAACATTATTCTTTTATTTCTCATGCATTTCTTTATTCTTTCAAAAAAATTTTTTTTTCATCTTTTTTATTTTTACCCTGAAGGTTTCTCAGTCTCTTGAAAGTTCTCTGTTTTTATTTTTTATATAAGAGCAATCTCTTGATGTCAAATAGTTAGTAGTTTTATTAGTACAAGGAAAATATGAATTTTAAAGTAATGCTGGGTATAAGTTTTAAATATATAAGTATTTTTATAAAAAAGTGAGTCTCATCAATAAAAAGTAAATTTGTCACATTTTTTCACGGCGAGATTCACTTTTTTATAAAAATCTTGTACGAGGTTTATGCATTGGGGTTTGTATATATCTTTTCACTTAGGCTGCATTTGAATGTTGAACTGAGTTGAGTTGAGTTGAGAAGATAAAATATTGTTAGAATATTATTTTTTAATATTATTATTATCTTAGAATTTGAAAAAATTAAATTGTTTATTATATTTTGTGTTAAAATTTGAAAAAGTTATAATGATAAATTGAGATGAATTTAGCTTCGAAACCAAGCCTTATCTAATATATTGGTAGCTTCATATTTTGTTTGGCGCAACTGACACGTTAAGGGCTCGAGAAAGAAAATAAAAGGAGTATAGACTATACACTATAATTGCCTGTTCAAATTTTTAATATGAATTACTATTCGGTTTCTCAAAATATAACAAACCGAATATTCTATGGGCTTTTCAATTTTTAATCTTATTAATTGTCTTATGTAATTTGCGAAATTTATCAATAAATCCTATATTCTATGAAATAAACTAATGGCTAGCTTATTGCGTGATATTCTATGAAGGTTTGACAAGTATAAAAAATGTGTAACATTAATTTGTAATTATTCCTGTTTTATATATTGTAATTTTTAAAATTATTTTTTAGCTGATGTAGTAATTATATATTTTTATTTTTAATTATTATATTTTAAAGGTGACGTGTCGACTTTTTAATATATATTGCGTTATTAGATGCTTGATTCTGACGACATGTGATTAAGGACGTGGTTAATTTATTTGTGTAAAATGATCATATTGATGTGATTAATAGAATTTATAAATGTAAATAGTAAATTGATAAAATTAAAAAAATTTAAGAGTTAATTTTTTGAGCTAATTAAGTGCTGGATTGGGTAGCTATCTCAATATATTTCATCTTATTTCTTTTTCAAACATAATTGAAACATAAACACTTTAAAATTTCAAATTTTTAATTTTTTTATCTGATCAATATAATTTTTCTAAACTTTTTAAACTAAACATAAAAATAATAAAAAATTTTCAAATCTTAAAATAAAATTAATATTAAAAAATTATATTAGGATAATATTTTACTTTTTCTTTCATATTCTTCAAAATTTAATATAATATTTAAACTTAAATTATTTTTCTACTTTTAACAACTATTTTATTATCTGTGATATCGATGGAGATCTGTTTGAATACAAATGTGAGATTTAATTTTATCTTTCATCTTATCTAATTTTAATTAATAATTTTATTACTGTTTATAAATTATCTCAATCGATTTTATCTGATCTAACTGGCGAAACGGTCCTGCCTACCCATCCCGGTGAATTTTTACACGTATAACATCTTAATTTTACTGCAGCTGAGCTATGTTACAGCTTTTCATCCCTGGAGCTGAATTACCCGACAGCTCAACCCGATGCAAAAGACTCAAAACCCCGTTCTCATATCTCCAATATCAGCTATTTATCCCTTGAGAATTCCCACTAACCACGTCAAGCCCATTCTCGTCTTTTCACTGAAAATTGACCCTTTTGCGAATCCTAAAATATCCACTGACCCCTCTCTCTCTCTCTCTCTCTCTCTCTCTCTCATAAAAAATAACCTAAAAAAGCTGAAACGAAACGCTCTTGGTGGGTCATTGGAGCAATCGAACCGATTTTCTGACTCAATACCCGATCCAGACCGTCATCTTCTGCCAATCTAACGGCTCTCATCACTCGGTGTAGTGGTTAGTTGCTCTTCCCTCCCCGCCCCAAAAGTGGTTTTTATCATAAACCCTAGCCGATAGAGACCAGTAGTCTGTCTCTCTCTCCTCCCCCCTCTCTCTCTCTCTCCAACAAGAACTTCGTGAACCTCCATAACTCTCTGATCTTCTCTCTCTCCCTCCACCCCCCCTCTGTCTCCCCCTAGATCTCAGGCTCCAAGATATTTTGATTTTGATTTTCAATTCTGTTTATTTTATTAAAGATGGATATATCTTTGCCTTCCGTTTCTTTGTGAATCTGTGTCGATTGGTACCTGATTTGGGTTTTTTTTTTTTTTGCTCTTTTTCCTTTTGTCGTTTCTTTTTCACGTAGTTGTAAGTTATTGTAAGGTTTTTTGTACCGAAATAATTTTGGCCCGTATCCGGATCCGGATCCGAGTTCGTGGTTCCTAGTCTGGAACTCGTCTTAGTTTCGGTCGTGGCAAATGGCGAGTCTACAGGATTTTCTGTTTCCGAGAATTTCGTACTCGTTTTCTTTGCATGATTATGAAATCGGTATTTGCTAAAAAATCGGGGTCAGAGTTAAAGTTGCAGTTGGAGTGCGGGTCGGTGTTTGCGTTTGAGTCTGCGATAACTCGGAGATCGTCTCGGGGACTCGGTGGGTTGAGAGGGTATACGAACCGAACGACGTGTTGTGCCGGCTTTCCGGTTCGTTACCGCACTCCAATGCCGTCGGTCGGGATGAGGCGGACCACGAGGGTGTTTGGGGTGGTAAAGGGCCTGGACGGTGGTGCCAGGGTACTGCGTTCCGGGCGACGCCTGTGGCCGGAATCTGTTGAGGGAAAGCTCAGGAGAGGCAACGATGGTGAAGAGTGGTTCAAGCTCGTCAAGAACCCCGGGAACAACGGCGGCCTCGGGTGCAAGCAAAGTGGCTGGGCCCTGGGCGGTGTCAAAAGAGTTACTGCCGTTGAAATCAACGATGCTGACGATTGCAAAGCAGAGGAGGCTCCGATATGTGCTAAGAATGCTGTTAATGTTAACCATAGCGTTGACAAATTATTTGGGAGGGTTTATAGCAGAAAGAGGAGGCGAACAGGCACTGGAAGTTACGATTTGGGTGATTCAAAGAGAATGTACGGGCTTCAATTTTTTCGTCGGCAAAGGAGAAAGATCGATGGCAGTGAAGGTTTGGAGATCGATGGTATTGAGGGGTTGGAGGTGTTCCTTCCCCGTCCTATGCTTGCGGTTGTTGGCGCTGGTGGTGGGAGCGATTCCTTCATAGTAAGTTTTTTGTACTCCGTTTTGACTTACGTGAGGAGGGCCACACTGAGATTGAATAAGTTCTCTGCATTCTTGAGCTCTGAGCCGATTGCCAGTGTTTATGCCTTAGGTGGAATTCATTTCTTGCGGGTAAGTCTTGCTGATATGATTCGCCAAAACTGCATTCTTGTGAACTACTCAGGTTTATATTTTTTTGGGGGAGGGGAATTAAAAAATTTATCCTAATATTGAGTTTCACTTTATGTTGTTTTTAGGTTAATTTTTCCGTGTTTTAAATGTTCTTCAGGACCCTCCCATCACTAGTGGCTCTGGAATGTGCAAGTTTTTTGGGGCCATAGACTTCATACCCTTGTTCTCTCTGGATTTTTCTACAGTTCCTGTGTGTTTTATGTACATGCATTACAGGATGGTTATGAGGTATAAGTGTTGGCCCTTTGTTCTTGCGAATAACTCGTGTGATGCGGACACAAGTGGTGACATGATAACAGACAGTGAAGAAGATGAGAGTGAAGAACGCGGAGTATACTTTCCTTCTGAGAGAGATCTGTCTGCATCTTTGATGGATCCATCTGAATGCAACAACATGGTGCATGAAGCACATAATTTGGAGAACAGATTATTACACCCATCCCTTAGAGCTTCAAAATTAGCTGGTCGGTCTGCACAGTCCAGGAATTGTTTAAGTTCTCGTGGTTTCCGGAAGAGGAGGAGTTCTCTGAGGAGGAGGAGAGCTAGAAATCCTTCTGCGGTTGGTGTACACAAACCTAGTGGAGCTGTAGTTTCTGATGCAATTCATAATAAGATAAATGGTATGCCTTTCTCTTCTTTGGTTACAAATAATAAGATTAGGAGCCCAGTTCGGAGTAGTTCTCTTAGACAAAGTAAAGAAGAGAGTTCTACCTCATGTGGATCCAGGCAGGACGTAGATATATCTTGCTGCACTGCAAACATATTGGTAATTGACTCGGATAAGTGTTACCGAGTAGAGGGTGCCAATATTATGTTAGAAATCTCTGCCTCAAGGGAGTGGCTTCTTGTAGTCAAGAAAGATGGATTCACAAGATATACACAAAAGACTGAAAAAATTATGAGGCCGTGTTCTTGTAACCGATTCACACATGATATACTGTGGAATTTGGATAATGGTTGGAAGCTAGAGTTTCCCAATCGAATGGACTGGTTCACTTTCAAGGATCTTTACAAGGAATGTTCAGATCGAAATGTTTTGGTTCCTACTGTGAAGAACATCCCAGTGCCAGGGGTTCTTGAAGTACTAGACTATGGAAATAACAATGCTACTTTCTGCAGACCTGATCCATACATTTCCATAAAAGATGATGAGGTCTCTAGAGCCATGGCAAGAAGCACTCCAAATTACGACATGGATTCTGAAGACGAGGAGTGGCTGGAAAAATTCAATAATGACTATCTTACGGGGAATGATATTCATCATCATGTTTCCAAGGATGCTTTTGAGTTAATGGTTGATACATTTGAGAAGGCTTATTACTGTCGTCCTGATGATTTTCCAGATGAAAAGGCAGCCTCTAATCTTTGTCTGGGTCTGGGTGGGAGTGAAGTAGTAGAAGCTGCGAGTAATTACTGGATGAAGAAACGGAAGCAAAAGGGATCAGCGCTTGTCAGGGTTTTCCAGGTAAAAGCACTAATATAATTGCAATGTTAATTTTAGTTTTCTAGGTTACATTTGCATTGTGTCAATAATACTTTAGGCATGTGTTATTTTGTTTATTTGCTTGTCATATATGAGAAGATTATTTTTTATTTAGTACTTCAAATTCACTAAAACCAAAGGGTGTACCCAAGTGCACAAGAAGTATGTAAGAACCACCTAAATAAGAGAATTTAGTTTCTTCCTTCAGATGTGAGAAGAATATCACGTACTAGAAAAAGAGTTTCCTTGTACTGATGTATGGTGGTTGAATGTAATGCTATCGGCATGCATATAAATTTTCTATCAATGGAGGAGCTGGTGTCACTTATCTTCACCTCTCCTATCTTTTTGGGTGAGGTTGATGTGTATTTTGTCAACTTATAAAGCAATTCTGAAAGGGGTTCACTTTTTGTTTGAATCAAAGTTGAGCTTCTGATGGCATATATTTACTTTTTTTTTTTTAGCAAAAAGTATACGTGAGGAACATAAAATGGAGAAATGTTGCAAAGAAGATGAATCTTAACCATTACCTCCTCCCCATTTGTACTTCTTGCTAATACATATTTTATGCTGGTTGAGGGTTTTTGAGATACTTCAATATTTCATCGTGTGCTTCATTTGAGGTGCATTTCTTTGAAAATGTAGAATAGAACATCTCCAACTCCCATTCTTCTCATCCTCTTAGCTGTTGTGGGCTCAAGAACTTGGTTAATTAATGTAGCCAAATACTTGAAATCTAGAAATTTACCTTATCCCAAAACCCAAAGGGAAAAAAACCTAGACATCTAGAGGAGTTGTATGATACCCATATTGACTGATCAGTGATAATGTTAGGTGGTGTATGAAATCTTACATTACTTGGGAAGGAAAAATTCTTGATCTTTATAATGGTTCTAATGGAGCTCCAATTGTATCGAGTAGTCCTTTTGTAGTATAGGCCCAGATGTGGCTTGGGCCTCTCTTGGGGTATTACATATGGTATCAGAGTGCATCCTAGACATAAATGTGAGACGCAATCCCACCTACGATAGACTGGCCTGACGAGGACGTCGGGAATTTAAGGGGGTGGGGGAGATTTTTGATACCCCATACTGATTTATAATGGTAGGTGGTATATGAGATCCTGCATTACTTGGGAAGGAGAAGTTCTTGCTCTTTATAATAGTTTTTTTGTTGGCACCGGGAACTGAGTCCCTGCTAATCCCGGAGATGCACAGGCCCTCAGCAAGGAGTTTGCGCAAGTGCACCTTGGATAATTCAAGGGAAAAATCCCTAAGTCCAATGGCTCCTAGAGATTGTTTGCACCCTATGAGATTTGAAGCTTGGACCTTGGAGGGAGCATACCACGCCTTTACCACTTGAGCTAACCCCTAGGGGTTCTTTATAATAGTTCCAATGGGGTTCTGATTATATCATTAATTAGTCCTTTTGGAGTATCTAGATGTGGCTTGGGCCTTCCTTGGGGCAATACAAGCTGAGAAATAATGTTTCTTTTTGTATCATTTGAAGTGGCCATTTGATTAGTGTGGATTATTTTGCAACACAGGGTCATCAAGCAAAGAGGGCACAAGTGATTCCCAAGCCATTTTTACGAAAGAGGAGGTCATTCAAACGACAGCGAAGCCAACTTGGAAGAGGCAAACCACCAAGTTTTTTGCGAGGTAAGCTATACAATATTAACATTTTGGGACCTGAATGATTTGCAATTCTATAGTAGTGATAAGGAGAAAATTTGGTGTTTAATGATGATTATTTTGTTTCTTATTAAATCAATATTCTAAGGTGTTAGTTGGCACAAATGTATTAGTTATGTTTTTTTTTTTTTTTAACAAGTAAGAATAAAGTTTTATTAATAGGAAAGAAGCATAACCCAAGTAACAAACTAATCAAATAGGTACTCTGTTTAGAATGTTTATTTCTCCTTCTCGGCCACGAGTTTAGAATGTTTTTCAAGTGTGCAATTGTAGTGACATGCAATTGTATGTTATTACTGGTGATACTTTTTCCCTATGAGATAAAACAAAATTTGTGAAAATATGACATACAGAAATTCTGGGTAGTAAATCTGCTCAATCATGTTGAGGTGCAGTTGATTCTTCATCTAAAAAAAGGTCATGAATGAGATCAACTTTGATCTACCAACTGAAACATTTTATGGTGGCTCTGCCTAACTTGAGGAAAGACCAAATTGTTTATTTGCAAAGATAGACATTGTTGGATGCAATAGTGGTATTTGTAAAAAAATATAATTGAGACTTGTTTGGTTGAAATCGTGTTTGATTTGGTGCGAATGAGTTGTTGGGTGTTTTTACCTTTGCGTTAATAGCTGCACTTCATCTTGTATTATTTGCAGAAATAGCAGCTGAACGAGATGCTTTGGAAGAAAAGAATTCTATGCTCAAAGTCAAAGAAGCTAATGCGTCTGCAAACAGATCCGTGGAATTAGCTGTTCTCAAACGTAAAAGGGCTCAGTTTCTAATGGAGAATGCAGATTTAGCTACTTACAGGGCCGTGATGGCATTTCAAATTTCAGAAGCAGCTCGAGTTGCTGAATCAACAGATGCTACTACTACCAGTTATTTTCTCGACTGATGGATGAGGTGTTCCTGATGCTATTCAGAATGGCGATTTTTTTCCCCCTTTTTTAAATTACAGGAAGGATTGCAGCCCCATGGCTGGTTTTGAAGTCGTCAGGAAGGTTACCTTTGAATGATTGTAATTTTGTATAGATGTTGATTGAATGTACATCCTGTATTATTATATGTTCACACCAATCGTGTACAATGGGGGTTAGTTCATTCCCTTAGGGAAAAAAAAAACAAAAAATAGAAAAAGAAATACAAGAAAAAATTTGAGACGTAGGTCATACCGATGTCTCTTAACTCTGAGGAGATTCTGTTTTAAGAATGTGAATATTTAGAGAGATGTATTCTGCATTCTGTGCTTAGTATTCTGAAAAGTCCGTGAGTGAGTAGTCTAAATAGACATAGAATAAAAAATAATATTCTGTTTTCACTTGATGTTTTTGGTCAGCTGGTTGAGCTTTCTTGAGAGGCGCATCTCATTTTAAACACATCTCTGTCTCGAGAATTCCAAAAAACAATTAAAGAAAAAAGAAGGTTTGGTTTTTTAATTCTTTGGAGGAATTGGGTCAGGGTGGGAGGAAAGGCGAGGGAGACTTTAAAGAATTTAGGTGATTTTCAAATCTATAATACACGAGATATCATGACCTTTATCTAAACATCATACGGGTAACAATAAATAAGCATTGTGAGTAGGGTTAGTTCTCTCGTCTTCACTTGGAGCAAAGTTTTTTATAAAATTTCGAGTAGAGAGGGACCAAATCATTAAAAGCAAAACATAGTTTATATAACAGAAACCAACTTTTCGTGACATCTTGTCTACAAAACAGGAGGTATAAAAGTACCTCGAGAGACCCTTGAAAAGAAAACCTGGAATTTTCCCTACAAGAGTTTTGGGAACAAAAAACTATAGCACCATCCATATAACAGTTGTACGTGGACATTATCTACCTCTCTTCAGGTCTAACAGGAGCATTTGCTAGGTCCTGAATCTCCTTCTTACTCTTTATCAAATTCGATTTCCTTGTGTTAATATCCACTTTGTCCAAGTCTTCTGCAATACCCATGTACCCATACAGGACATGTTCCTCCCCCTTGTCTCCCTGCATTCCTGCATCCCAGCTGTTGCTGCTTTTGCCATTGTTCAGTGCAAGTTGCCCGAAATCGATTCTACCACGCTTATTCTCAGCATAGTACTTGTGAAGCCTCTCTGCATCTCCCATCCCAGTGAAAGTGCCCAAGAACTTTACAACCATAACACTTTGATCCGAAGGCCGTCCCAGGCAAACCTTGATTCTTCCCCTCACAAAACCTTTCCCTGCAACAAAGGAGAACCATTGAGATCAAGTACATTAACAGAACATATGGTTACCGGCGTTGTATTTAACAGATTTTGTGTCCTAAAGTTCCTGCATAAAATATATTATTGCAGTCGATTTGAATAATGGATACTACAAATATAAGCAAATATAACCACAAACTTTCTTCTTATGTTAACTGCAAATTTGATTTGATTTATTTGTTGACAGTTAAAACTTGACAAAATATACACTCGACTCATATAGCTTTATGCCCACTCTAATGTATCTTTCAACCATTTGTATTTTTACATCATTGATCCCACAAAGTCACTCACTTCTTAGTAAAGCCTCAATCTCGTCCGTGGTAATGACTTTCCACTTTCCTGGATTGTTGTCTGACATGGATATGTTGTGGATGATAATGACAGGAGGCCAGAGTATCAAATCCTCCTTCTGAGCCAAAGCTTCTGCGTTGGATAAGACCTGAGGAACCCATGTTATGGTATCATGAGGGGCAACAGTATTCCACCCCAACAAAACACATATTGCTTTGTGAAGACCCAAGTGTTGTGCTCTCAGGCCAACCTTGTGAGACATAAAGGCATGTCTTACCAAGCGTTGAGTATCCATGAACTCCTTTGACAAGCTGTAACAGCACAGAAATGTGAAAAACAGATGCCAACAGAGTGCTTTATCAAGAAAGAAAAATCGATTCAATTACCATCCAATGAAACTCGAAATTTGTGTTTTATAGATTCCCACCTTAATGAAAACACGGAGGAAAGAGAAAATATTTCACACAAAATCTTCAACGTGCTTGCAGATGAATTAACAGTCACACCTTGAAGCTTAGATAAACAATGATGTTAACTACCGATTCTCTTTAAAAGAATTAAATAAATGACAGCAATATAAATTGGCACTCCAAGAACCATTCTTTCCATATTTGGATCAACCAAATCCACCACAACCATCGCCAAGCTGTGCATAAATTTTCATGAAATGAGGTCTCTCATTAACTCCAGGTCTCATCCCATAATCAGACAAGAACATCAGACATTTGGAGACTTTATTTTCGGCTCATTACTGCCTGCTGCCTTCTTTAGTCTGTACTCCCACATTAAAATAGAGATGTACCACCACAGTGTCAATCTAAAAATCAAATCATTTTCCAGGTGGCATAATAATCGCCAATACAGAAACAATCATCACACTTCTTCTCATGTATGCAGTTCTCTCTCTTAAATGCAAAACAGAATCCTAGACCGAGAGCATTACCAGTAAGGGTCAGACAGATTAAAACTTGAACGATTATCCAAATTTTTTTTTTTTGATAAGTAATAATATTATATATATATATATATATCAATAGGAATAACCAAGTACACTGGACGTGAGGGCTTTGTGAAGACGTTCTTGTAGTGGGATGTTCGGGTAGAGGTTTAGGCCTCGTTTGTTTTCGCAAATGAGATGAGATGAATTGAGATTAAAGTTAAAAATTAAATAAAATATTGTTAGAATATATTTTTTTAATATTATTTTTGTTTTGGGATTTGAAAAAGTTGAATTGTTTATTTTATTTTGTATGGAAATTTGGAAAAATTGTAATGATGAGATGATATGAGTTGAGAAGTTTCCTGAAAACAAACGAGGCCTTAGTTTTTACAAAATCTAGGGGCTGGGGTCGGGGAGGTGTGTTACATTCCAATTCGGGCTTGTTGTATTTTGGGTAGGTTTTCATGGGCTTTTGGGTCATTAGGGGCTCTCTTATATGGGTTCCCTTTAGCCTTCCTTCGCCTTGAACTACCTCCCTTAGCATCGTAGTTGATTACTCATGAAAGATTCTTTAACTCCCTGCTTTTCTTAAATTTAGATTTGGTTTCAAGCCCATGGCTCTTGATTATTGCTTTATCAACATATCTACCGATCCACATAGTTTGACCTTTTTGCCACTGACATTCATTCTCTGCCTGCTCGGGCATACCATTGGATCTGAATGTTCAATTTATTACTTAACAATCTCCAATCATGCAATACACAGAGCTCAGAAACAGGCCATGATGATTTGAGCCGGTTAATTAGGCTCATCAAATCCTTTCAGTTCTTCATCCACATCTGGTGAGTGAACCCAACCCCAGTGATTCAGTGAAATATATTTTCGCATCCCCTGCACCCCAACCCACAAATGCAAACGAAAAAAAGGGATAAACTCATCCGTTCATTGGCTAAAAATAACTCTGGAATATTGATCATATAAACCAAAGTTTTCCAAATAGGACTTCAACAAAGTACCTTTCCCGATTAAATAATTAAAAAGCCAAAGAAAAGTAGATGAGCTTAATGAATGGGAAGTATATTTGGACATTTCGAAACAAAACATAGATATACATACAGTGAGAGTTGAAATGTGTGGATATAAATGCTATGACCACTTCTATATATACTCACAATGAGAAAGACTACCGCTAAACAGTCCGGTTCCCACCAATATCCAGTTTGCACCAGTGAATTTGTCATGACTGGTAAATGAAAAACTAGGAAACCCCAGTACATAGAAGTAAAATCAGACCAGCTCCCTATTTCTAATTAGTAGCTCTATTCCCAATTAATAGCCCTTTGCTAGATGGAACAGCAAGGATAGAAGATGGAAAGCACTTGAATGAGCTCTTTAAAGTCACTTCTATCAGTTCACCAGAAGATCACAGCACATGGAATTGGTACCACTATACCCTCCATCTCCAAACACTGTGCATAAATCTAAATGATAAACATAATCTTGGTCTTAAATAGCATGGACCCTAGTTAAATTTCCAAACAAACTTCAAACCAAAAAATCTAGAAGGCTAGTCCATAGTCACTCGACTGCATTGGCTAAAGTACCAGGAAATTCCTGAATCAAAATATGAAAACAGGCTTTCCGCGTTTAGAAAGAATATAAACAGAAAGGAAACAAACCTTCTGCCACATGCAATGCAGAACAAACTACCACCTTTCCCTTGCTCCTTGTATCGTCTTTGGACAGCTGGGTTCACATTCAACTTTTTAGAGAACTTTAGGAAGGCTTCATGTACCAGTTGCTTGAATTTCTCAGTGTCCTCGGCTGGCTCAGACTCTGAGGGACTCGCCCAATCTTCTGAAGGGTTACCATAGTCTTCGTGCAAATCCTCATAATAATCATCATTACTTTTCCAAACTTTGGGATGTTTGTGAAAACCACTTCTTCTATCAAGATAGTGCGAGTTATTTGAGCTGAAAGAACCATTTCTTGGATGATACCTTGTAAATTGACCGCCATGTTTATACAATCTAACTGAATGCCTTTGCGTATGTGCCAAAAAATCTTGAGATGATAACCATTCATCAGATGTAAAATCTTGATGACGTTCTAGCCTATCATAAATCCTCTTGGGCTTTCTGTATTCATTACGGTCAAATCCCACAACATTGGATGAATACAAACCACTTGTATCATCATCAATCCACTCTTCACCTCTATCATATAGATCCTGAAGCTCTCCCGCCGCATCCCATTTTGACATGAATCTTCTAGAGTCATGCCCGCCTAATTCTTCATCAGCACTGTACTTTCTTTTAAGCACCCTATCTAATGGTTCACATAAGCCAAACTCCTCCTCCATTCTCTGCGTTCTTACAGAATGTCTGTGCATATCTGAATCATATTTAGAAATAGGAGGACTCTGCAGCCTTTCCTTCAGAAACTTTGGACCTGCATCTTTTCCAAAAGCATAATCTGATCTCAAATGTATTAAATGATGGTCTTGTGATGCACTCAAATGTGCATTTTTGTAGTGTTCTGACACTCTCCTTCCAAAGTCAACATCATTACATCCAGAACCCAAATACTCCCCACCTTGCGTTGATGTATTTGATGTTCTATTCATATCAAGGTAGTCTAAACCTGCATGCTTTGGTAAAGTGGAATGGTCCAATATAATTCCTTTGTGAGGATTTCCGTAAGGATCATCGCTGTTATCATGAGCCCTATTTACGATAGGGTGCATGTTACTAGGTCTTGACATATCTCTATGATCGTAATTGATTTGTGCAAGGTCATATTCTAGTGGAACACGGGGTGGAATCGCTCTGTATAAGTCATCAGGAGGATGTTCACAGTCATCGTTTGCAGTTCCCCGTAGTTTTGGGTATGAATGATCTTCACACTTAACCCTGGTGGGACTATATGCACCTCTTTGGCAATATGTCAGATTCCTCTGTTTAGCTTCATGGTGTCCAGGGGACTCTATAAGTGGACTTCGCCCATACATGTTACAGCCAATAGGATCTATAAGATTTCTGCCACTCCTTGAAAATTCATCAGGAGGCAAGTGGATGCCATCCTGATAAGAATCCGAAAACTCATCCCTCAACATCCTTGAAGAGGAGATTGGCAAATCCTTCAGAGGAAAGTTTCTTGCAGAATCTTTGGAGTGGGATGCAGACCCAACGAGATATGGAACATCCCTTGATTGAAACATGGGTTTCTCTCCATCTTTGGATGATTCCATGATTGGTAACTTATCCACAGCTACAGGGTCCCGATACTGAAGCCTTTCGTGCTCAATCCGTGGTATATCTATACTTTGTGATGAGGATGATAGGTGCCCACCAGTTTCTCTATAATTTGATGTGGGACCTCGATCTTGAGGCAACCGATATGACCCCCGAGGTATGCCATCTTCCATTGCCATTGATTTCTGACCCAACATTCTACGTCCACCAGCTTCTGACAATCTGCTTTCATTAAAGTCCTTCTCTTTACCCATTCTAGAACTATAATGCTGATATCCATAAACATTTGTTGAAGTCAAGCTATCATCACCAACCTTATCATCAGTACGATCGGCCAACTCATATCTCCGCTGCAACTCTATAGGCAGCGCATAATCCCTACGCATGCCAATACCACCCTCATGGAACTGAGCCCTTCTTTTCACTTGCTCGAAAGGGGGTGACCTTGATCGCATCCTATCTCTTCTACCCCCACTACCACCACCCAAATGCCAAGCATAATCTCCCCTTTCAGCAGAACCACTCCTTCGACTAGCACCCACAACCCGTCTCGACCCATCTAACTCATGAGGACTCGAATTCTGCCGGGTGAGCTGAGACCGATCACAAAGAGTACCATTGCAAGGGTCAGTACCCATTCTCGACCGGTGTTGAGCACGGAACTTTGAACCCGGGGCAATTGTAGAATAATCTTCATGCCTTCTTGATTGCATCCTTAGTTCACTAATCGATACACTGTTAAATCCTTTAGAATTTAAAAATTCTACTTTTAGATTGAGTCATTTTACCAAATCTTAAGATCAAAAGATGAAGGACTTGGAAAGCCCAAATCCAAAGACACAGCCAAAATGTTTCAAGCACGGTAGGATGGTATCTGAGACCCTAGCCCTATAAATACGCACAAAGATTACAACTAGGGATCAAAGAAAGAAGGCCCAGAAAAGGGCTTTGATTTCCATTTAGCAGGAGTTAAGGATGAGAGAGATTTCAAACCTTTTGATGTTGGTAAGATTCCATGGTTTTTCAACCAATTTTCTTTTGTTGCTTCGGTTTCTCAAAATTCATGTATTAGAGAATCCAGAAACACTCTCATACATCTAAAGGTGTTCTACCAGACAATCTGACGACGAAATATGGGGTCCGAAGGCAGATATGAGAAAGAAGATAGGGCGGTTTACTTTATCCCCGGTGCTGGTTTCCTTGTTTCATCGGCTACTTTCTAGAGTAATGCGGGAATTCTGGGTTAGTGGGTGTAGCATACGATCCTATGCCGCAAATTTTCTTTTACATCTGAACCGTTCATCCACGAATAACGTGAAAATTCCCCAAAATTGAATTAGATATGTAAATTCACAAATTCTAAAACTATTTTTATTATAAAATAAATTTAATATATTAATTTATGAATTTACTTTTATAAGATCTCTTTATGTTTAAAATATCTCTCTTATCAAATATATATTTCATAAAAGATTTTATTCACATGTCATGGAGGACATATACTGCATTATATAGATCTATCAGGATTTAATTTATAAGAAAAATAATACATTTTAATTTTGCAAATCAAATAGTAGCGAATCAATAATATGAATAGTATGTTCTCTACACTGACTTGAGAATAAAATCACTCATATTCTATAAATATGCCAATAAAAAAAAATTATGATTATGATTTTTCATGAATTTGAGTGATTTTAGTTGGAGTGAAAATTTGGGATCGTAAATTTTACACAATGAGTACTTTCAAAGACAGTTGGAAAATTCGATGTTATTGGTGTCAATGAATTGTTAGAGCATATGTTTCTAATTAACACGTAAAAAAATATGATAAATCAATGATATCACAAGAAATAATAGAAATAAACTATGGAAACCATACTTGTATTGTATGGAGAACTCTATTAAATATTTAAGATTTTGTTGACAAAAACTATTTGTTCTTCCCTAAATTATCACCGACATATATTCCATCATTTCTTACATAATTTATTATTTTTTTTTATAAAAAAAGGGACTTGCTAGGTACAAGCGATTTGGTGCACTAAACTGCATATCAATACTCACATAGCTTTTTTTATTACAAAAAAAAAAAAAAAAACTTTTTTTGATAGAAGAATAAAATCTTTTGTCTTATGAAAATCATTTTCATCTTTAATTTATATTGTTTCATTAAACGAATATCTTATATTTAATATTGGTGCGCAAAATCATTTGCAAGAAGATTTTTTCTTTTGAAAAAGAGTAAGATCTATTATTGAAAAATTAACTTTTCATATAGGTCTCATATTTGAGTTCTGTTACATACAATCACTTTTGTATACTTTGTGCACTCTACTGATGTGATTGACTAAAACAGTTATTTTATATTAAAAAAATGACGGAGCCAATCATATTAATGGAGTGTACAAAAAAGTATACAAAAGTGACTGCATATATAATTTTTGATATTTAGTCAATTTTTCAAAAGGAGTGTGACGCTTGCACATTGATTTTGAAAAAGAATAAAATTAATTTTTTTTATATAAATTTTATATTTATTTATTTATTTTTTAAAAAAGAGTGCTTGACACACCGAAAGTATCACTCTTTTACTTAATCAACCATTAATCTCCTATACTTATTAAAAAGGGGAAAAAAAGCAAAAGAAAGGAAACACGAAAGAGAAAGGAAAAGGAATAAAAATAAAAGCTAATTACCACCACAACGAGAATGCAGCGCATGTTCAACAGCCCATCTTCTCATGCTCCCCTACCACGTACGTACGCACCAGTTTTTGCAGGGAATGTGTGCTCTGCCTCGCTTCTACCAATTCATGAGTATTTATATGACTATTTGGTATTGTAATTATCTTTTACCATTTACGCATTGAGGTTTATCAAAGACGTATTGAAACTCAGCACTCATACTTTTTCCATCCCAATGACTTGTGTATCCCAAGATTAGTCAAACTTTGTAAAAATAAATAGTAATCCTGGTCATATAATGGTGGGTGCTTTTGTAGTTTGTCTATATTGAATTTTGCTTTAGACAGAGTGTGATCTCTCTTACAGTTTATTTGTAGAGAGTGATAGAAATTAAGACCATATCAATCACAAATAAATTTATGTACTGGTGAAGCTCCAATTGTGAGTAGTAATCTAAAATTTTTTCTGTATGTATCAAGTCACAGTTGTAACTTCGTTTTATGAATGAATGAAGATTATTTCCTATAAGAAAAAAATATTGAATTCTGCTTTTGGAAAGGCGAATTGGTTAGAACCTTTTTGGTGATGAACTTTTCTTTTCTATGAAGCACTCATATTCCTAGTAGTGCGCCAAAGTTGTAGCCCACGACGGCTATATTGTGTATATATATACATATATGCATAAGCAAATCAAAGTGGTTTCAAAATAGAACTTTGTTGGAGCAGTAGTTGTGATCGATGCACCAAAACCTGGCCCCAGATGTGAGAGCCATAGATGCATATGGATCAGTAAGTACTATGCCCAGATCACCCAGCAAGGCAGGCTAGCCGTGTGATTTCATGTGACACAACTTCCTCTTGCTTCAAGCAATCTTGGTTCTTGTCACCACCACCCTCAGCCAATGTAGATTACGTGCATAATCAGTCACCCCAATGCTTGATAAAAACATCATGATCTCTCAATTCTGATTCGACATTTTAACTACTTCGGTTATAGAGAGAAAGAAGATAAGGACCAAATTCCCTAGCTAACAAAGTTTTACTAGGATGCAAGTACAGAGTCTTCGTTCCAACTAGAGGAGTTGATGCCTGTTGCGTACGCCTGTCTATATATAACGTACGTGTTCTTGCTTTCTTTGAAATGTTTTCTGAAGAAAGCAAGTGTGTGTGTGAGAGAGAGAGAGAGAGAGAGTATTTTAAAGCAAAAGCAAACAAGAGGGTCTTTGACAGCATTACAAAAGTACATAGAGGTTGATTTTGAGGGAGCATAGAAGCCTAAGTGACCGGCATTACCGAGATCGATGCAAAAAATGAAGAACCTTGGGAGCGTTGGCAACAGTGGGAGGCACTCCTCCACTGAGGAGAGTGAGGATGAGGAGATCACAAGGTTGGCCATATCTACGATTCAAGCCAGAGAAGAAGAAATTGAGAGGAAGAAGATGGAGGTGAAGGAGAAAGTAGAACTTCGGTTGGGTCGTGCTGAAGAAGAAACTAGGCGCTTGGCACAGATTTGGGAAGTAGGGTTCAGAAAATTATCAACAACTCTATCAACCATGACTATTTTCTTATTGCACCTTTTGATAACTCCAAAAAAATTATGATTGTTATGCGGACTTGTAAAATAAGTTTCCCCATTTATATTCTTTCTCCTCTTCTTGGATACTTCTTTGTTTGGGTTGGTGCTTATAGGAAAGAACTTGTATTTGCGGTTTCAAATGCAAAAAATCATTAGATGCATCGAACTTCAAACCATTACCCAAGTTCTGAATTTATGAAAAGAAAAAAAGATTTTGTTTCATTGAAGTAAAACTCTCACCCTTAATTCATTTGTTTTTGTTCATGGAATCGACTAGGAGCTAGAAGTACTCGCAGATCCAATGCGAAAGGAAGTTGCTACCGTACGTAAGAAGATTGACATGGCTAACCGAGATCTAAAGCCGCTGGGACAGAGCTGCCAGAAGAAGGTATCTGCTTCTAGTATCTCCATTGTTCTTCTTGGAATATTCATCTCTGATACTTAATTTGCATCCAGGCTTGAACTTCCTATGCATTATCATCACAATCTATAACTTATTTTGTTTAGTCTTTTTCTTCGAATTTCACAAGTTTTATATGTATAACTCAGTTATCACTGCGAATTTTCTCTCTGATTGGCTGGCCGCAGGAGAAGGAATACAAAGAAGTCCTAGAGGCTTTCAATGAAAAGAACAAAGAAAAAACTCAGCTAATAGCCACATTAATGGAGGTAACAGTCCCAGAATTTTCGGCCTGAACATCTCCCCTTCTTCCTACTCTCCTTCTTCCTTTCTAATATCTTCTTTGTGATATTATTTCCAGTTACTGACCGAGAGTGAGCGACTGAGAATGAAGAAACTCGAGGAGCTGAGCAAGCATATAGAATCCACACACTAAGATCTCCAATGTCATCCGTGGTTTGGCTTGTGAACTTGTACTTGATATAATTAATTAATAGTACATAGGTGTTTTTTTAATCATAGGCGTTTAAGAAGCCTGTAATCCTTCATCTACTTTAAAACGTTTTTCCCATTGAGATAAGATGTCCTACAACGAATATACACATTAATGTCATCCTCAAAATATTGTCCTATGCCAATCAAGGCAGTTGTCAAAAGAAAATTTCTCGTCATCCGCACAAGCAAAGTCTCAGTTTTTTTATAGTTTGAAGTATTTTTTCCTTTTTAGTACCAGACTAATAACAAGTTATTGAAGAGATTTACATGCATGGTCGATGGACTTCAGAGTGCCAATCCAAACTCGGAGAGGGGGAAATACATTCTTTATCTGAGAAGTTAGGGCTGAATATGGGCTGAGCACGTGTTCACTTGATTTTCTTGATAACAGTTTTATAGTCCTCACAATCACCTTAACTATAGATACCAATGCATCCTATAGATAAATCTGACATGAATAACACATCATGATATGGTAATATGCTACTGCGTAATTACGAATGATCCAAAGCAATAGAGGAATCACAAAACAAGTAACACGTCAAGCGGAGACGAGCAAGAATTATAGGATTTCATACTGAACAGGTATACATTGTACTAATTTACCCATGCGTCAAGTGGTTGGGCAGATGGTTAATTTGAGGTAGTTCCAAGAAAGAAGCAAACTTCCCTAACGGCTTAATGACATAAACAAAACCTGGAAAACCATCATGCAAGATTCCATTCTTTGAAAGAATTCCCCCATATGCTATTTTAGTTGGATAGGAGTTGTTTGTACTCTGACAGCAACTTGGGAATATCATCCATTCGCAACTGAAAATAACCAAGATGTGATCGATGTAAGAAAGGAGAAAATTGAATGAAAGAATGTGAAGAACACAAGGCATTAAAATCATAGAGGAAAACAACCAAAAGGAAAAAAGTGGGACTTGGTCTAAACAGTCTTGCGTGGCTCATACCTGAGAAGCATTTTTAATATGGTAAAACCGATAAGCATCTTTCCCAAGAAAACCAGACTCAATGGAATGCAGATCAGATCCATTATTAGCCCTGTCATCATTACAACAATTTAAGAGACCCATGAAATTGATTAAACCAATAGCTAAGGATATTCTACTGAGAGAGGTCAAAACCAGAAGTTAAGCCGGCTCCACTTATGGAAACAACTGCTGCAAAGCTGGTATGATCTAAGTGAACATAAACAAGTGTTGGTGCAAAAAGCTTCATTCTTACAATTGATGATGGGCAATCAATCGCTGGTAGTCGCGAAGCAGAGGCCCTAGCTCCTTAAGTGGTATGGACCTTGGTACAGCCTTCCTCCAGTGATCACGAAGAGCCTCAATTGCCTTTTTTCCATAACAAAGTCAGTTAAGAATACCTAAGAGATGGGCAATGAAGTAAACCAAATTTGCTTCCATGTGTTAAACCTGTAAATTACTAGAGACTCTTTCTCCAGTCAAGGTTGATGCTAGTTCAAGGAATTCTTTGTCTTCCAACTCATTTACAATTGGAAGCCCAGAACTAGAGAGTGAAACTGAAATTTCTAATCTTCTTTGTAATTCTGAGACAGCAGATTGCTCCCTTTGGCTTCCCTGTCCAAAATATTAAGGATCGATCACATGATTAAAATTCGAAACCAGCTAGGTGGTCTATTTAAAATGATCAAAATGCAGTCAAGGGAAAATTGACATTAGAATGATGAGTACAACCTATGATTCTGATTTGAACTTTGTTAACATAAGGGGACTTTTTTTTGTAAGTACAAAAGTCAGTTAACGTAAAGGGAATTAACCGTGAAACTTCTGAGAACGTCAATAAAGAAGCTCAAAACTGTGAATTGTTGAATTATTTTAACTTTTTTCACGACATGAAACTTCGCCAAGGCAGGACCTTTCAGACCCACCATTGGGTAGCAAATCCTGACCACACCTGCTAGAACTGTGTATCAGGTATTCCAGGGAAACTCCTAGTGAGTAATCGAACTTGGTCAACAAGCTCAATAGAACAAGCTATATCATCAAAATCAGAAGTTATACCTCAAGTGCAGACTGAATATTATTATTTGTTGCAACATCCTTATCTTCAGGAAGGCCTTTTAATGGAGATGCAGTCAACCGCTTTGCGATAGGGTCCTCTACAAAACAAGCAGAGCTGGCAACAGTTAAGGACAAGTTGAAATTTACTTCTCAATTCTGACTCATCATGGAATCTGCAGAAGAATCCAATCCAATTGTGCTGGACAGTAGTATATCACTTACATTGTATAAACTATAAAGTTTTTTTCTTCTTACTTATCAGAAGAAGAAAAAAACTATAAAGCTTTACAGAATAGATTACCAGCAGACTACAGTGCTTGCCCATATTTTGCAACTAACTCAAGAATTCTATAACATATCTTGCAACTAACTTGAGAAAATGCCTTCTAGATATACATCTAATGGAAATGCATGCACACCATAACATTTCATTTATAAATGATACTGCATTCAACATTCTGTAAATGCTCCAAACAAAAGGTGTGTTGGAGACAAACTGATGCATCATCATTGAGAAGATTTTGCCCTAAAAGTTCATTAAAGAATCAAATTCACAGCATGGATGGTTCGGAACACATCCCGGTGGAACTCTGAAAAGCAAAAGGGTTAACAAACAACAGCCAAATGACACAATGAGTAAACTAATTCAAAGCAAAATCGGTACCTTCTGGAACCAACCACCATAGCTCGCCAAATGTTGATTTGCCATCAAAGCCACCAAATAACAGATAACGTGAACCAATACATGTCATAGAGTGGTATGCCCGAGCAGGAGGGGGTTCATTTCCAGTAGGTAAGCGTTTCCACTGTGCGGACACTAATTGCCAAAAAGAAAATATAAATAGTACTTTGTAATGTGTCATTTGCATAGCTATAGAGCCCCAACTAGACAAAAGAAAAATGCCACCATTGATGCCCTTTAAGCTAAATCCTTAAAAATTATGTCCTCTTGCAACACATACCATTAAACTTAATGAAGTAAAAATTTAAAGGAAAATTTTTAAATCCTACATTTCAATTTTAAATATTGAAGCTTTGCTAAAAGGGCTCTAATATAAATAAATATATACATAATTTTAACCAGATGTTCATATGTATGTGTGAACACAGATGTAGGAGGGTGTAAACTCCACTCCTTCAACATGAGGTTAGCACCTTCCCTGATTTTTTTGGACCATATTTCCCCCTAACACCTAAATTAAAAAATATAAAAGATTTTGAAGAATCAAGTCATGGTCATGACATTTGCTGAAGATCTGACAGACTGGCATTTTCTATTTAATTTGTCTGGTGACAAAACTTTAAATCTTTGCTTCAAAATGTGATTATCAACTAAAATCTTCATTCAGGGTCAGAATATATATAGCATAATAATACAAATGGTTCACAATAATCAACATGAAACATTCAGAAAACATCTGCTATAAATCCAACAAGCAAAGTAGGAAAGCACTCACTCCTATCTAAAATAGTGCAGTCATTGTAATAGATGTCATAACGACTTAACCAACCACCAGTCCCATGCCCTCCAAACAACAACAGCTGCAAAGACAAGATTTTAGCAGTCAGGTTTGAGAATCTAGAAGAAAAATGTTTCAGCATTGACATAATAAATAGGACTGACAATGACAAAATCAAAATGAATGTGTGAAAAGAGATCACAAGGAAAACAGAAAGTGTTTATTACATAGTGTCCTCCAGAAGTAACAGTATGACCACATCGAGGAGAAGGAGCTTGGCCTGGAAGCTTCAACTGGGTCCATCCAGGTGTTTCATTCTCTTCCTTGCACAACAAAGACAAGACAAATCCAACTTAGTCTATCAAAGAATCTCTAATAGAGCTATAGAGATGTACAAAACCGAAACTTGCACATTGATTGAGAAATATGAACAAATAATAACAAGAAAATTGGTCAAGCAAAACAGATGACCCCACAGATTCACATGCAATTGTGCACTTCAAACAAGGTAAATGCTGGTGATAATTTCTTTACTGCACTTGTTAGAAGATGGAAATAGACAAATCTCATTATCAAATAAGCTTGGACTTCTAAAAAAAGTGAACCAAAAAAAAAAAAAAAATGCTTCTTAAAAACACTTATTAGAAGACAAACAAATTTACACAATGCATCCATTTATCTTTGAGGAGAATCATTAATTTTATGCATCATTAATTATTTCAGTGCAATGAGAATACAAACGTTCCTTTCTACATGTATTATTCAACAATATTGCCAATGCATATCGATACACAGACATAAATACTGAGTTCCAAGTAGCATTAGAATGTAGGAATCCATCGTGTAGATTGAGATCTACATCTACCATGTAAGTGGAGTCCAACAACAGAACTGTGTACGACATTGGTTTCAGGGACTCAAGATCAGTTGCCATATCATTATGTCGTGACAGATGCAGTCCATATTTATCATTACATTTACAATAATGGAATTTTATTTTATTTACAGTAACTTTTCATGATAGGCGATCCTCCTACTCTGGAGCCGAATTTGCATGGAAGCTTCTCGGACTAAAAAATTTCCTTTCAAATGTTACTTGAATTTGTGACAGATCCCAAACCAACTTAAGAGAAATTCAAGTAATAAATAACTTTATTTTATCTATGAAAGAAAACACGCAATTATCCCAGTATATCAAATACTAACTCCACTGCCAAAGTTTCATTTGGTATAGATACAACAGGTCAATAAAGAAGCTGCTTATAAAACATAAAGAAGCTACTTCCTCCTATTACACACATTTCCTGCAGAACTATCTATAGGTCATTCTCCATACAACCTGAATTCTAGAACCTTCTAAGGCAAGCCATCATTGCTAAAAAAAACTCAACTATAAAGATGATAAAGCCATTTAAGTCAATTTCCAACTTTCAAGGAACACCTAAATGCAACTAGAAATTGATTGTTTGAGATTCTTTGTATGGCTTCTAGCATATTTGAGTAACAAAAGATATTAGAACTTAAGCCAGACCAAATTTTACCATGTGTTTGCACAAGAAATGAACTTGTCTGCATGTTTTGCAAAGGAAACAACTATATAATCAAAACATACACTAGAACTTGGAACTTGCGAATATCTATTAAGAATATAGGCATATATAAATGAATAATATCAAGAACAAGATATTTGCTAAGCAAAATGCAAACCAGAACTACAACACATTAACATAGTCGGGATGTGTTGAGACAAGGATATATTTACATCCATTCACTTGATGAAAATTAGAAATTTTTTTTTTTTTTTGATAAATAACTTGATGAAAATTAGATAATATACCCGAATTACGAAATACGAAAACCAAAAAAGGCAAAGGAAAAAAAGACAAGGAATAGGAAAATAAAAATTGGAGCAACTATTAACCTTCTTCAATAAGACCCTTCAAGGCCCACAAATCACCCATAATTGGCCCACCACCTCCTATTGAAGTGAAAAAAAGAAGCAATCATGTCAAATAAAAAAAAAAGGATTTAATTAACTCCACCATTAATTAAATCATAAGTGATTCACAACGTAGACACACTTGACTTAGTATCACATATATAAACAATAACCGACATCACAAAGTTGGTGAAAATGAGATCAATGTACATCTCTCAGTACCCTCACACCAAAAAAAAAAAAAAACCAAAGGTAACGACAAAAAGAGCCATGAACTACTTAAAAATTAACATTGGCAAATTTTAAACACGTCCCACAAAAGAAAATGAAATATATTTAATGCAATTCAGGCCCATTGCAAATCAATTTTTTCGTTATTGAAGTATCTATGAAACCTAATTCTGCTGCAACAAGAGTTTGCTACATCACCTCTGCCACCATAGACAAGCAACCTTTTCTCCACCATAGTAGCTGTATGGCCACATCTAGGCGGTGGCAATGTTCCAGACACCGACAATTCCATCCACTCAAGAGACACTGTTTCACAAAGCAACCCAGGTTAAAATCTTATGTCACACCAATCAAATTAAACATTCCCTCACAATATATATAACAGAGCAAAACTGAAAAGCCATGGTAAAGAAGTTACTTGTGTCCAAGACATACACGTCTGATAACCACCTTTTACCATCCCAGCCACCATACCTGCACCCAATTAGTATCTTGTTTAATATAATAATAGAGGACAAAATCCTTTATTTTTGTCACTTTTAAGTCCAATACCTAAGACCTAAACTAACCATTTGTTGAAGAATGCCACATAGAGAACTTTTAGAGACTCACATAACAATCCTTCGGTTTCCAATAGCTGAAGCTGCAGCAAAATCCCGTGGCGATGGTAAGTCACCAAAACTGGTGAGCTCAGACCATTGCCATATGTCTGGAACAAACATAAGTTCCGTAAGCCCCCAATAAGTCGAGAGAAACCAAAAAAGTACTAATTGTAGGATCTCAACATCCATCACCACCATGCTTACTCAAAGAACTTATGTACGTTCTTACCCGTATCTAGGACCCAAAAGTCACCCAACCTGAAAATCCAACCTCATCATCAGGTCTATGCGACTTTAGAGTAACAAGACAAAATTTGTGAGCAGAAAACATATAATTGTTGCATGTGTACAGACCTTTTGCTGCTAGAACGCCCACCGAAGATGAACATGTGACAGTCAATCGCAACAGCAATGTGAAATGCTCGTGGGGTTGGACCTACCTGGTCCTCAGACCCACTTCCAGTGCACTCAGGCTGAAACCAAAGTTTGTTCTCTGAGTCAACCAAAAAACCACATAATTGAGAATTTGAGAATCTGGAACCATCTCCAACACCAACCCCCCCCCCCCCCCCCCCCCCCCCCCCCCCCCCCCCCCCCCAAAAAAAAAAAGGGTGTGCACTGGGACAAACAATAAGGCAAAAAATGTATCCTAATTATTCTCCGACCCTCTCTCTGAAACAAACGCACACACTCGCCAAATACACGGATGCAATCTTAATCATTTCGTGGCTAGGGCAAATGACCAATCTGAATCTCTCTCTTAAAACCGTTTCCACCAACCACCTGCCCAGATAAAAGCATGAAAAAATCAAAAGCCAAAATTAAGGTACAATTGTCTCTTCTCTGTCCTTGTCTCTGTATCTCTCTCTCTCTCTCTCTCTCTCTCTCTCCCTGAAACTCATATGCAAGCACCAAATACAAAGGAAGATACTCTTAACATGGGTGGCTTTGGTGAATAATACCAATTTTAGGAGGAGCATCGAAAAGAGAGTTTTCACAACTGTACATATTGAAATCCCAGTGTTCCTTCTCCTCTCTCTCTCTCTCTCTCTCTCTCTGGTCTTTTCCATTTGATTATGGGTCTGTAACTACATCCTGAGGTCCTCAACTACACAATAAACTTTATCATTCCCACTTTCTTGAGAAGAATTATGCCTTTTACAGCATTTCCTTTTCATATTTGTACCAAGAATAAGCTTACTGTGGAAACACGTCAGGCTTTTCATTTTCATTTTTTTCCCTGGTTAAAAGGTTTTCACTCAAAGAAGAATGTGCTTACTTCCTTATCTGACTGGCATCAAATGATATAAATGAATTTGAGTTCCCTATAAAAGTCTCATACTACTAGAGTAACATGCCTGAGCTGCACTAAAATACACCCAATGACGACTGCTTAAGTGGAAATGTTCATAATCAGTAACGTATAAAGGAAATAGTTATCCTTATACCTAATGCAGGGAAAGATTTAACTTCTTTGCTAATTTAGAATACCATAGCAGCATAAAAAGACATAAGCAAACATTTTTTTCCTAACCAAGTACTCAGGCAACTATACACACTAGAATTGCACACCAATTCAGATGACCACCCCCAAAGTTTCAGTAAGGCTTGTGTGTTTATGTGTAACATACAATTCGATAAAGTTGCATTTGGATGTGAGGACTCAAAATCAAGGAATTTGAAAGACGATTGCTAGTCTAAACTGCTTGATACGAATTTTAATGAAGTATGACAATTTGGGCTTTGAAGATTTTACTCCGACAAAATGACGTGCTATGAATTTGAGTTGACATCTTACATCCAGTCAATCCATATCCCCTGATTAATAAGGCTAAAATCCCCACGAATTTCATCAATAAAAAAAGAAAACAGCTCTTCATACTTTATTCACGCCATTTAAACTAAAAACTGAAAGTAAATTCCTTATCTTCAATTACTTCTATCCAAATAACCAAAAACTGAAGAAAGCCTTGAGATTGAATTGACAAAACAGTAAAACCAGAAATACCCAAAAGATTCAGAGACAGAATTTAAACAAATTAATAAGGAAACAGATTAGAAACGAAGTTATTATCAGAAATCGAGCTGAGAAAATAAAAAGGAAGCCCCCCATAGACATTAAGAAAGAAGGAGTACCAACGTCATAAACCATGATATCACTGAGAAACCTCTTGTCGAAGAGGCCCCCAAACACGACCACCTTCGATTTGCCGACGCTGACCGCTGTGTGACCACTGAGAAGCCCAATAACAACAACAGATGAAGAAAGAACCTTGAAAGATATGTACGCAAATAGAGAAACAGGACGAGAGAGAGTTAATGCCTGCGAGGTTGCGGAAGAGTGCCCCCGAAATCAGACGAAGCAGCTCTAACCCAGTAATGCATTTTGTGGCTTTTGCCGACTCACAGATCCTCTATGGTCGAAGAAAGGAAGAAACTCTTTTTGTATATATATTTTCATGGAACGTACGAGTGTGAGAGGAGCCCCTCAGTTTTTTTTCGTTGTTTTGACTTTTTGTTAAGAGAAATGCTTTGTGAATTTTTTTTATTTTTTTAAAAATATTTATAATGATTTAAAAAATACATGAAAAAATGGAAAAGAAAAATAAAAAAATAAAATATGCTTTTCGGGACAATCCTTCGGGATATTTTTTCGAGATGTGACGTGATGTTCTTTTGTTAATTGTCTTTGGCCGTTGGTCAATCTCTTTGTTCCAATGTAATATTTTTTTTCTTATTTCTGTCACACTTAATTTAAAATTAATCACATTAAAATATAATTACCATAAACTAACAAGCAAATTTACTATTCAATCATGGAAAATCTTTTGAAGCCACAATAATATACATGATAACAAGTTAAAAGAACCCTTGAGAAGCTTTTTAGATACTAACTAATTTGAAATGCTAGCTGCCACGTCAATTAAAAGAATACTTAAGCGTCACAACACGTCTCCATAATTAATATATAATTTATCATTTTATTTAAATAAACATATTTAAGTATTAAAATAGAAGAATAAAAATAAAAAATCACGAAAGTGTGTGGTGTAAGATTTTTATATAAAATTTTTTCATCAAATTAATATTGTATTAATAAATGAGATCTAAATATATATATATATATATATATCGTTTCTATTTATATTATTAACCTGTGTGCATAAACCTCTGTGATCATCTCTACATTATTTCGGAAATAATGTTACAGAAGAGAACTTAATTATTTTTAATTATTTTGCCAAGTCGATCAATACACCGATATACAGTACTACGAGGCATGCAAAAGTTGTGTACAATTTCGAGCTAGTGCCTGTTCTTCTTCCTACAAAGTTGCACCACCTCTTGAACCACTTCGTCAATCTCTTCCTCTCCCTTACTGATTAGTTTCTCCTTCAATTCCTTTGCCTTCTGCCTTACACTCTCTCCGGCTTTCTCCACAACCACCTCTCTGATCACCTTTGCCACTTCCTCTCTTTTAAGCTTCCCATTCATATCTCTCTCGACTTCTACACCCACACCCACTTCCTCCACCAGCCTTGCATTGAGTGGCTGATCAAGGTGCATGGGCATGGCTATGATTGGGACCCCAAGTTTCATGCTCTCCAGCACAGAACTCCATCCACAGTGACTCGAAAACCCACCAATGCTAGAATGCTCTAAAATCTTCGTTTGCGGTGCCCATCCCTCCACAACCATTCCTCCATCTCCAACCCTATCGAGGAAACCTTTTGGAAGTGCCATTTCAAGACTGACTTTGGCACCTCCAGGAAATCTCACTACCCATATGAATGGTAGCATGCTCTGTTCCAGCCCATATGCTATCTCTTCTATTTCCTCCTTTGACAGAAAATACTCACTTCCAAATGAAACAAACACAGTCGATGATCGTTCTTTGTTATTAAGCCATTCCATGATTCCCGGTTTCTCATCATATTCGTGAACAGGGTCTTGATCAACAAGGGGACCTACCGGCACAATCTTCTTCCCCGTCAACTCTGAGAGATAGTCAAGGTATTTTGCCTCAATCTCCCTAAAAGTTTTGATCAAAACGATCTCAGAAGATTGTTCACAGCATTCTACTGCTCGTTCAATGTCTTTGATACCATTTGCAGATGATTCAAGCACGTTCTGGAACTTACTAATGGCATAATTATCCCGGAGATAGATTTCTGGGAAAGGAAATTCGACACCAGGATTCTTCGTAAGGTGTATGACAAAAGATGTCATGGCAGCATTAGTAGGTAAGAACTCAACCGTTGGAATGTTTCGAGACAGAGCAATAGATGGTGCCCATTGCTGAAGAAAATCATAGATAAGCAAATCAGGGCGCAAGTTCTTTACGATGGTGGAGAAGTTTGGGCTGGCCATGTCAAAGGCCTTCTTGAGGGTAGGCATGAGATGGGGTGGGAGGCCATTGGTTGTGTGGTAGTGTGGAGGAAGCTCGGGCAAGGAAGGAAGATGGAGTTCCACAAGCTGTATTGAAAGTGAATACTTTTCAGGAAGCTTTTCTTTGATGGGGCGGAGGTTTACAGGCGTAGAACAAAAATAGATGTGAAAGTTTCTCTTGGTAAGCTTCTTGGCTAGCTCTAGGAAAGGTGATATGTGGCCGTGAGCTAACCAAGGAAACATCAGGACGCTGATACGAGAATGTCTACCTTCCATTTTTTAATTTCCTATGTCTTGGGGGGGATATTGGTTTCTTGTTTGTACATGGAAAGCTAGGGAGGGACAGATTTTATATGCATGGTACGTGAATGGAGAAGATGGAGATCGGTGCGAGAAGAGGCCCGAAGCGTAGAAAAAAGTTTGGATACGTGGCCAAAGAGAAGGGACCAGAAAGGGAAAGGCAACGACGTGGAACGGTCAACGGAAGGCACGCGAAAGTACTAACGATTACGCAAGTAAACGCCAGCATACAGTTCGGATAAATGCTACATACAGATATGCATGATTGATGATATATAATATGATGGTGATATTGGTAGCTAGTAAAATTAGTACGTGAATATCTCCTATATCTTAAAAAGGCTACCCACATGTGAACAGTAACATAAACAGTAATAAATAGGAATTTTTTTTTACACCTTCTATTCCGCATAACTTATCCTCATATAATAGTGTTTTTTATTACACTTTTTATTCGGTATAACCTATTCTCATATGAACAGTAATAAATAATATTTTTTTAACATTTTTTATTCCACATATGCCCCTATATAATTGATTAAGTATTATAAACAGTAATAAATAGTGTTTTTTTTACACTTTTTATTCCGTCTATCCTCATAAAAACAGTAATAAATAGTATTTTTTTTACACTTTTTATTCGCATATATCCCTATGTAACTAATTATTATTATAATTGTACCCTTTTAAGTCTTCAGTTTTACAAAAAAAGTACATAAATAGCTTATAATAATTACAAAAATTGCCATTAAAAATCATTTGTTGTGTAGTATATTCTAAAGGTTTTGAACTCTTTTAGTGTATTGACAAAAATGACCCTGACTTTTTTAGTTGGGTTGGCCTGCGTGCAGTATGACATAGTCACATAAGCTCATACGTATATATACACTAGGCAGGCACAATTATTTTTGAAAAATGTTAGTCTTCCTGTTGGCTCCTTCTGGAAATTTTTTTTTATATTTATTTTTATTTGGTAATTAAATAAATATTTTTTTAATGATGTTATCTATTTTTTAAAAAAAAAAATTAAAAAGGTTAAAAAAATACATGTGAAAAAAAGCAAAAAAAAAAAAAAAAACACACACACATGAAATACACTAGCGGGAACTCTCAACAAAGCAGCGGTAGATGTAGAGCCACTCTTCTGTTTTTTTTTTTTTTTTAAATTACAGCCAATGAATAGTATGTCTTGTTAGGAATAATGCAAACCATATTATCATGTATATATTTATGGAGAAGAGTCCATATTAAATTAGAAAAAGCTAGCTAGCTAGTATATAATTATATATATCATGTGGTGATGATCAAATCATGCAGCTAGCTAGTTAGCATGCACGTAATTGGTGAGTGAAACCAAATTATTCATTTCGTATTACATTATTACTTGATTTCTATCTTATTTACGTTTTTATCATTTCTACCCTGTAGATCGCCATTTGCAGCATCGATCGGTTTATTAATCTGACATATACTACACGACTCACTAATTTTATTTTCATTCGACTCTTTTATTGAACAAACAAATTTGAATTCGTCGACTTTTAGTTACTACATACCGTACGACATTATACGCATGTTGACATGCATATATTGGACAATTATATTTGATTGTAACTTCAACATGCATTATTATTATTATTATTATTATTATTGCTTATAAACTTGATAATATTTATGTAAAAAATTGTGTTTATAAACTTGGTGATTTTAAATATGCAACTCTCATGAGCTTGTCAATTGAATGGTGATTTTGTATGTTGACTCATTTATATAAATAATGGTGTTTTTAATTAGGTGTTGTTCACAATATGCTTTTAAAGAGCTTTTATTTAATTAATGAATTGTTACTATTGTATGTTTTTACAAAGAGAGAAAGAAAGGAAAAGTAGGGGAAAAGGTTGGGTTTGGGGTTTTAAATCCCAACCCTTCACCTCGAATCTTCAGATTTAATCTAATGTTAGAAGTTTAAATATTTATTAGTTTATTTAAACTAACATAAAATAGATAATTAAAATATAAATATTATATCATACACTTAAAATCAACTTTAATTTATAAAATATTAATTTATTATTATTAAATAAATGATGAAGTTTTACTGAACATTTTTAAGAGAATAAAACTATGTAATTAATTTGAATTTTTAATATAATTTAAATTTCATAATAAACGATGAACATAAATAAATAGTAATTTCACTATTATGCATTAGACTATTTGAATATTTGAAGTCACACTTTATTTTTTTCTTCAATTAGGCAGATGTGGCAAACGTGTTTTAGCCAGTACCGCTAGTGGGTGTGTATATATATATATATATATAAAAGTTGCCGATCGATAATCTGAATATGTATGAAGTTGGTCGTTATATCCAACCAACTTCATAATAATTTTGTTATTTTTTAATCACCAACTGATCTTCACTTTCAATGAAGAAATTAAGGATATACATACGATCGACCGCTCCATTTAAGACGTAATTACAAATTAACTTCGATCCATCCAAATTATATATATGGTTTCAAATTGCTGGCATACTAAATCCTTACTTCAGATAAGATGAGATGAAATGTTAACGTTTTGTTGAAAGTTAAATAAAATATTATTAAAATATTATTTTTATTTTAAAATTTGAAAAAATTTAAATTATTTATTATATTTTGTGTGAAAGTTTAAAAAAATTATAATGATTATATGTGATGAAATGAGATGAAATAATTTAATTTTACCAAACCAAACCAAACCTAAATTAATTATTAATGGCGCCTACAAGGGCATCGGGATGTATTGTCAACGTACCTCAACACAATTAATGATGGTTCCAACGTAGGATCCATGCATGCATATTCTATGATACTTATATAACTTCATCACCCATATATGCACCCAATCATGCGCGCCCAAATTATATAAGGTCCATCTAATTCAGATAATTAAGAAATAATATCAAATCATGCATGCTGCAGCTTAATTAATTTGTTTGTAATATTAACTATATATTTATATAAGAAATATTTTAGTCACAAAGAGATTTCATAAAAATAAACCTACAAATTAATGCGGTACATAAGATTGTAAAAACTATTTTTATTATAAGAAAAATACTACTCTTACCACTTATTCTTACGTTATGATAATTTTTTATTTATTTTTACTTAGTGATTAAGGAAATATTTTTTAATAATATTATATTTTTTAAAAAATTATTTAAAAATGTTAAAAAATACATGTAAGAAAAAGAAAAAAAAATGATAATATAACTAACGTAGCTCCCAATGAGAGTTGAGAGCGGTGACTATAAATCCAACCTTATTATAAAGTAGATGTAACACATTATATTAAGTGAACATGTGATCAATTTATTAGTTTAATTTTATATATAAAAAAAAAATTGTGGCTATAACACTCGTTGGACAAAGGATATTGATTGTTCCTACAAGGACTTTGAGGACAATATTAATGTAGATCACTTCAACACAAGTACTAGTCATAGGTTGATGTCTGGTGGCGTCATCACTTCTTACCTTTATTTATTATCATTATTATTTTGGAGAACCATACTTAGGCCGCATGGAATTGATGATCTAGTACTAATCACCATATTAATGCAATTAATTTGCACGATCTCAATAAAAAAGGGCACCGGAAAACAAAAAATTAGGAAGATCAAATTATTTCAATTGATCATCTAATTCACGGCATGACCTCCAGTGAACTCAATTAGCAAGATCAGAATGTTTGGCTTTTGGGCCGGGGTTGCATGCACACATGCACTACTAATATATTGCGGCGATGCTAAAATTCGACGGAAATAAGAAACCGTTGTAGTAACAATATTTTGTTTTGATGAAAAAAATCATTACAAAAAAAGTGAACAATAAATCTCTCTCAGCATTTCTCACTTTTGCGATGGAATTCTACAGCGGCTTAGAAATCACCAGAAATAATAACCTTTTGCGACGATTTTTTTTTAGACGATATTAAAATCGTTAGAAATGACTTATTTTCTAGTAGTGTGGATCTGACTTAATTTCTGTACAAGTTGGGAAGCTGATATTCTCATTGAATCTCGTATTTTTTTTTCTCCTCTATATATGTTCTTCTAAAAATACATGAATTCGGTAGAAAAATTTGGTGGAAATTAATAGTGTTTCTCATCACCTTAATGCCTAAACTAGCTGGCTACGTAGGTACGTTCCCTCTCGAGTATCAAACTACAAATTAGGTACCAATGAAGAAAAATAAACTCAAACTTCATGCACCGACTTGCAATTGAATTCTCCACGGCACCTCGATCAAGTACTACCATTCATTCACAAACCTCATTTTACTGGTATGTCGGTTCGAATTGATTACTCGATTCGACGAGGATGTTTCTATATATACATGAATATATTTTAGTCAAAAACCTGATTTTATTGGTATGTCGGTTCGAATTGATTACTCGATTCGACAAAGATGTTTCTATATATACTAGAATATTATGAATATATTCTATAATATGTACGGTAATATTCTAATGTAATCCAACAATTACCAATTGTGCATGCAACTTTCTGTTTGACTGCATGCACGGATCCAAATTAGATGCAAAAAATTATGGAACATTCATGCAATGTTGTTCTTTTTTTAACCCTTCGTTTTATGCGATTCGTGAAGTGAAAAAACTATATATATATACATATATATATATATATATATTTTGGTTTAAATCCAATTACTAACATGCCCTACCTATTTTCTTTTCCCAAATTGTATCAATCTTATGAATCGAATTTGCTTGGATAATTACAGGCTGAAAGAATGTTTTGAAATCCAAGTGATCAAAGTCTAACCGGATGGAAACCTTCTAGGTGGCTTAGAAAATCATAAAAAAGTAGGCAAGAATGAATTTGATTGCAATGAATATGTAAGAGACAAAGACATGAAAAAAGCACTAGATGATCAAGCACAAACTTATTGGCCGGCCGGTATGAAGAAATGGAAAAAGTTCAAAGAGATCAATGGGTCTGGTTTCGGTTTTCTTTTTTCTAAAACCGGACCGAATCGATTGATCATATATATATAATTTTATTTTTTTTATATTGTATAAATTATTTTTTATATGATTTTTTATATTATATATAGAATAATTTTATATTATGTGATAAATTACTAATTAATATAATATTAAATTTTAAAATTCTATATAAAGAACTATATATTATCACTATAGTCTATTGTATTAGTAGTTATACTAATACTATATTACTATTATATTATAATATACTATAATATATATACTATATAATATTATGAAAAAACCGACCAGGTAACTTTTACTAGGGTAGTTCGGCACAATAGGAATTTTGCTAGGGTTTTAGCAGGTAACAATATTTCCTCCGCTATTAATTTTTTTGCATGAATTCCACAAATTTGGGTCTAAAATTTCACAAAATCTCATAAATTTTATAAAAGTTCCTATATTCATGATGATATGTGGAAAAAATGGTACTACCACTCCCAATCTTGTGTTCTGCGCATGCATATAGGTTTTTGAGTATGATTTACGCTGGTTGGATGGATTACAAATTAATTACTTGGCACCATAAACATTCAAGGTACGTTTCATGACCATGTTTTTCTTACTTTTTTATCTCTGATATTGGGTCTGCAGATGATATGGTAACTTTCACACATGATCATGACACAGACACGTATATTTTTAAATTCCGGTAGACTTTGATGGTGGGTGAAGGTAATGAGCTTGACTCTTTTCAGTCACAAAAGTTAGATCTAAAAGATTTGTGTTGGCGATTATGGTGATCCAGTGCGTGTGGCGAAAAGAGCTGTGGGAAGGGGTGATACATGAGAACCATGCGTAATTGTGAGCGGCACGTGAGGACCACGTGCATTGATTTATGCAAAACTGTCACTATCTTCCGAACGATTTGCAGCCTAAGGGTCTTTTTGTGCTACGCGTGTTTCTCGAGAGTTATTAGAAAACTATAAATTTGATTTTTTTAATCTTGAAAGAAAAAATAATAAAATAAAAAATAAGAAAAAAAATAGAGAATGTGAATGAAAAATGAGAAATGAAGGAAGGAGATGGGAAGACGAGGCCTCCACCTTTTCCGGCGAAACTATAGAATTTTTTTTAGGAGTGAGTGGGGACAATGTCCTCTTATTATTATTGAGTTGAAAGAGAAACAATAGATACTGATTGCCTAATTCCCTTCAGCCCCGGATTACTTTTAATTGATGTTTTGAGTCTTTGTTGACATTTTCTTAGTAAGAGTTCGCTGGTTGGACAAATTGGCAGCTTCTATCTTTTCCTACTTTGGGGCCGCTAACATAGATTAGCGCCGTGAACTTATCCTCCACGAAAACTAATTTCCATCCATCATATTCGAGAAAACGGAATATATTTGAATGGTTCAAGGTCAGTGAATCTTATCATCATGCTGAAGCTTGGTTCGGACGCCATTTTTTATCATTGCTACTCTTGACTTCTTTTTCTCCTCTAAAAGGATGGCATGAAATTACGGCTTATTCTAAAAATTTAATCTAATAAAATGAGGTAAATTTAGAATCTGTTTAGAGTTGCATTATAAGTCTTAAAAAAGTATTTAGATAGTCTTTAAAACTCTTTAATAGAGAATTTAGGTTGCTTGTGTGTTACATATTAAAGTATTTTTTAATCTCAAATAAGTCAAAAAGTACGTTTAAGGAAAATTTGATATTTTTCCTCAAACATGCTTTTCGGATAATGCGAAATATAATTCGAATTTTAAAAAAAAATGTCGATAGGTGAAAATAGACATACAACTTTCAGATAATTATAATTTTCAAACTTTAAAGGATATGATTATAATCTTTAAAGAAAATTAAATAATCGCCATTTCTATTTTAGAAAATACTTTTTTAATTTGTTTCCAAACAAATATAACATATTTGAAAGTACTTTAAACATATGGTTACCAAACAATAAATAATTTTTTAATAGTAAAATTTATTACTTAAGTTATAAATTATAAGCGCTAAAGTTATAAACTATATTTTTCACCGCAATCCCAAACATGCATTTAGGACGTGTTTGGGGTTGCGGTAGGGTCTTAAAAAGCGTTTAAATAGTCTTAAGAGCTCTTTAAAAAAAATATTTAATTGTTTGGGTGTTGTATATTAAAACATTTTTAATCTTAAATAAGCTAAAAAGTACAGTTGAGGAAAAACACGATTTTCCTCAATAATGTGAAACATAATTCGAATTATTTTAAAAAGATTGTTAATGGAAGAAAATACCCATACAATTTTTAAATAATTACAACTTTTAAAATTTTAAGGATATAGTCATAATCTTTAAAAAGTCAAATAATTGTAATTTTTTCATCAAAAAATATTTTTTTAATTTGTTTTCAAACAAACGTAACATATAGATAGACTTAGAAGAAACCGTTCTACTTTATATATATATACTAGCAAAGGGCAAACACGTGCATTGCACGTGTGCCCAATTGCATAAATATAAAAAATTATTTTTAAAAATAAGAGATTTCTGTAAAAATATGTAATAATAAAAAATAGATTAATATATATAATTATGAAATGTAATAGTTTTATCTATATTTTAAGATTTTCTTATTGTTCATAAAAATATCAGAAACTTGATATCTAATAATAGTAAATAAATTATGATTTATTGATATTAAAAATTAATATATTCTAATTATAATGTAAAAATTTTGAACTCCAGAATATGAGAAAAAATGTTCACCTTAATTGTTAAGTCTCTATTTTTTTGCAACTATAACATAAAACATTCTCATTTTTTCCATATTCAGTTGTTTTGTTGCAACTAATCTCAAAACACAATTTGTTGCAACTAATTTCATTAAATCATTATAATTTTTTTAAATTTTCATATAAAATATAATAAACATTTTAATTTTTTAAAATTTTAAAATAATATTAATATTAAAAAATAATATCTTATTTAACTTTTAATTTTCATCTCAATTTAGTATCCAACCTATCCAAAAATAAAAAAAACCACAATATTCAAACTCACCTTAATCGGCAAAAGAGCAAAAACACGAGAGAACCATGGAAAAAAAAAAAAAAAAAAAGGTGTAATTGATGAGAAAACTGTTCATCCCCTTACTTATTTTCAAATAAATGTCTATTTGAAAATAAATTTCATTTCAAAATTTTCATATCATCTTATCGTATCTTCTCGTTTTCAAACATAATTGAAATATAAATTTTTTAAAATAATCATTAAAATTTTCTCAAAATTTTAAATAAAAAGTAAAAAATAATTTACTTTTTTAAATGTCAAAACAAAAATAGTATTCTAAAAATATTTTAATTTTATAATTTTTTCTTAACTCTTTTTCTCTTCCAATTAGTTTTTATAAAATTTTATCTCATCGACGGGCTAGTTTGGGGCACAAAACAAAACACAAAATGAATTGAAATGGTTTGTGAATAGTAGAATAAAAATTGAATTATTTATTGTATTTTGTGTAAAAATTTGAGAAATTTATAATGATGAGATGAGATTAGTTGATGTGGATTTTGAATGTAAACGAGATATTGAACTCATCTCATATCATCATTACACATTTTTTAAATCCTCATACAAAATATAATAAACAATTCAACTATTTCAAATTCTAATTCAACTTTTTCAAATTTCAAAACAATAATAATATTAAGACATAATATTTTAGGTTATGTTTAGATGTTAAACTAAATTGAGTTGAGTTGAGATGATAAATTATTGTCAAAATATTATTTTTTAATATTATTATTGTTTTAAAATTTGAAAAATTTGAATTATTTATTATATTTTGTATTAAAATTTTAAAAAAATATAATAATAAGTTAAAATAAATTTATAAATCAAACAAAATAAATTTTTAAACAAAACATAAAATTCTCATCTCAACTCTCAATCCTGCGTTAACAAAACTCTCTCTTTACATATCTATATTCAACGTAGCAAATCCATTAAAAATTCTTATATTTTACATGCATCTTACATGTGAGTTCAAAAAATTTAAAATCTTTGATTTGACTTGCTATCCAATTCAAGTTCAAGTCATCATTAAAGTAAACCATAAAAAAACAAATACTTCCACGCATGATCAATACACTCTATCCCAGCAGAACATGACCTCTTTTAGCCATGCGGCAAACTGGTCTACAAGTGTACATTCACATGCGTCGAGATCCTCGAATTCTTAAACAGGATCACTTTTTTTCGTTTTTAGAAAAAACTTCCCTCGCTGCAGTGGAGTCACAACCTCAGTGTGATGTATGACCTAAATCCATCTTTACAAAATGCCCATTGTCTTTATCCGCTATTACTGGCTTTGACACACAACACGTGGCCTCAATCCATAGCCATAAAGAACAAAAACGTAGCCTTATCGAACCGTCCGAACTCAGAACCTCTTATGAAAGCAGATTGGAAGACCCATTTACGTTTCGTTTGCTTCCTAAACTCATCTCAATTCATTTCAACTCATCATTACAACTTTTTCAAATCTTAAAATAATAATAATATTAAAAAATAATATTTTATCATCTCACTTCAACTCAGTTCAACATCCAAACGCAGTCGTAAACCTAGACCAACCACCCACCTTTGCAGTGTCAGAGACACAGAAGGTAAAAACTCTGTGTAAGTGTCCAGTACATTTCCATTGTGAGAGTGGAGGGTCCAGATCATTCCCTGCTCCTCTTCTGCTCTCCCCAACCTCCAGCTTCCACAAACCGCACTGTTGGCCATCACATGGGTTCAAGCTCTCTAGCCGAGTTAGGAGGCTCATCGTCTGCCTCTCCACCCATCTTGTCCTCCATATACGAAGTGAAGTATTTGATTCCATTTTTATTCGTTATTCTCTATGGTCAATCCCCTCTCTATCCGATTCTTTGAGCGTGACGGCATCGTTGGGGGCCGCATGGCCAATGTCAAGGTCTCCGGCCTAGCAACAGAATAACATAGCGGTTTCACAGAGCAAAGGGAGAAGATTATTCGGACTAAAAGTATTTAACTGGCAAGAAGAAGTAGAAGAAAGCATACCACGCTTTGCAGAAATTGACAAGCAGAAAATCAAATTTGGGGGAATTGAAAGATGACAATCACTTTTATACTAAGTCGCAAGCGGTGAAAAATAGATTAAAAATAGAATCCGATAAGAGTTTTGAAAGTGGTGGAAAGCTTCGGAAGCGGTGGAAAACAAAAGGAAATCAAAATCTGAAGATCGAGGCTTTTATAGGAAGCGGCAAAAAAGACTTGATTTTATTCTTAAATCCACTCGATGCAGGTAGTGATAAAAAAATTTATTTAGATTTTATTCTTAAATCCACTTGGTGCAGGCGGTGATAAAAAAAAATTACAGATAACAACTGGAATAGAAATCCACAGAAGCTGCGGAAACCAGAAAACGATGGAAAAAAGAATAATAATAGAATCCTATAAGAGTTGCGGAAGCGGTGGAAAACAAAAAGAAAATCACAATTTGATAAAATCGTTGTTTTCACATGAAGCAGAAAAAATAAATGGATCTTATACTCTAAACATTCGGGGCAAGCGGTGGTGCAAAAAATAAGAATTTGAAACCAGAAGGATCGACGTTTTTATAGGAAGAGGCAAAATAAATTCGATTTTATACTTTAAAGCATTCGGTGCAAGCGGTGATAAAAAAAATAATAATAATAGTGTGGATAGCAGAACGTAAGAAAAGTGAAGGACATGCCAGAAAAATGAATTGAAAATAGAGGATAAAACTGGAAAAAAGAGGTGGACGACACCTGCTTATTGACACTTATTATATATATATATTGGAGTAATACATGCGCTTCCTCAGTTCCTTGGAAGTATGTTCAGAGCTTAAGTACAAAAATAGTTTTACCGATGTTTTACAATTTTAACGTAACTTGAAAATAGAATTATTTTTTAACAAAATTCTAACAAAAGAAACCTACTGGTAAAAGGAAAAAAGTACAAAACTATGAATTGCACTCTTAGTCTTAACCCTTGTGTTTATTCAAGTAATATTTTTTTAAAGCTTGTTTATTCAAGTTGGGTGTGCCCTAAACCCTCCCTCCGACTTTTTAGACTGCTTTAATTATAATTAATTCTAATTCAACTCGGTTGTGCCCAAATAAGTTATAACTAACTGGAGTCAAAAGACCATGTGGTTTTTTCTCCCTTCTCTGGGTGGGTAAAGCCGGAAAGCCCATAATAAAGGCGAGGCCCAGTACATTGAACTGGTGACAACTCATAACAGCTTGGCTCCAAAAAAAAATACTGTACAAGTCAAGTGACGCGTAGTATTACTTTTGACATGGAAGAACGAGTCATTGCCTGGAAAAGTCCACCGCTTGGATTCTTGAATCTTGATCCTTTCAAGAATTGATGCTCGATCCCAGCTCCCAACCTGATCTATAAATTAAGGCCAGGGCGCAGACCAACGAATCCCATACAAACTGATCCTAGAAATCTCCTTTTGGCATTCTTCCTTCATCTTGATTACTCTTTGATCTGCCAACTCTCTCCCCTTGATACTGATACTGATACAGCTACATACGTTTACATTTGTTTGATCTTCAAAGAAAAGCCTCGTTAAGCTTGCTGATCAATCCCAGTACTCTTCAAGCTGCTCTTGTTTCAGCCGCCTTTTGAAGATATGATCATGTCCATGTCCATGGCGGGTGATGGTCAAGAGATGCAGAGGCCTGAAGGGTATCCGTCAGGTGATCAGGAAATTGAAGCCTCTACAAGCTATTCGGAATCAAGCAGTAACCGGAATTGGAGCTTCTTTGGTAGCTCCAATGATCTGTCACTGTTGGAAAGTGGTCTCCTGCAGAGAGATATGGACGAGTTCGTGTGTGGCATTAACTGTAATAACGGGTTTCAAGACAAGCTTGAAAAATCATTAATGGATCCGAGGTTGGTGTCAGTGTTGGAATATTTCAGGGAACTCTTCGTTCAAAAACGGGAAGTTTTCATGAACATATTTCCGGAGCTCCTTCAGCACGAAGTTGTGAAGTTGCTTGAGAAATTTGAGACAGTGACTGCCCAAGTGAAAATGGATCATCGAATGAAAGCTCGGGTGATGCAAAGGAGTTTGAGCATTGACTCGCCTAGACCAATGTCTGCAGGAGGAGATCGAGATTCGCCATCAAAGCTCGACTATTTCAAGATACGCACTGTGTACACGGATGGCGGTGCTCCACAAGGCGATGATCAACAAGGCACCCAAGGCAAATAGGGTCATTAAACTGACAAAAAATAATAATATTTGAAGCTGCATGGATCAAATCTATGCAGGCCGCCGCTTCGATCGATCTACATGTAATTAAATACCAAATTATAACATTAATTAATTCTTTAATTAATTTATTGGTTAAATTCGAATTATTATTATTATTAATGGGTCAGTGTATAAATTCTTTCATTGTTGGCAATTGGCATTTGAGTTGTAGGGGAATTGTTTTGTATTTGTTCAAGTTGGATTTATGTACGTAGGGGAATTCTTTTGCTTGCGTTGTGGAATATAGGGCCTGAAAAGTTGTATTTCAGATCACTACTAATATCAGACATGATCTCCTGCATGTTATTATATGTGCATGGTTATCATTAATGACGAAATTAGATAAGGTTTTGGAATCAATTAAAACTGCTCCCTGCTATAGATCAAAGACATATAGCTCCATGTTTTAGACCGAACGACGGGCCGTCACGGATCTGTGTGCATGTCTTAGTACGTACGTACGGTAGAAGTTATCGCGGCAATTCGGAGGAATCGCCGCTAAAATGTAAGTCCAACTGATTTACATGAGTAGCAGCCCTTGACCAAGGACTCTGTTACATATATATGGAACTTGCTAGGTAACGTAATTTGGTTGACTAAACTGTGTATCAGCACATACATAATTTTTTTTTATTAAAAGAAATAAAAGAATTTTCTTTTTGAGAAGAATAAGCTATTATATCTCATGAAAATCATTTTTGTCTTTAATTCGTATTGTTTCATTAAATGAATATCTTACATTTAATATTGATACGCGGTTTGGTGCACAAAATTGCTTGCAATAAGACTTTTCTTATATATATAATAATATATTACCCCATGAATAGTACTGGTCGTCGCCGCGTTATGTCAAGAACAACGCCTATGAAGATCAGATTAGAAACAGATCGCTAGCTTCCAAGGAAACACACGATCATGGTCATCATCATGCAGAGAGTAATGAAGAATAATTATAGGCTGTAAAGTTCATGTATACCTCATGTATATTCACGGGTTGAAGTACTGCTAATTAGTTCATTCATTTTTTCATTAAGAAAAACTTACATCTATGACCGAATACATGCGAGGATATCTTCGTATCAACCATTTGGAGCTCTACCGGTATACTACTAGAACGGTATGGACTTCACTGCTGTTGATACTCTCTATAGACAAAAGTTTAATAGACGAACTCTTTTGGATTATAGTTTAGACCAACTCCGGTAGATTTTGACAGCGCTTGAAGACAACAAACTTGTCTCTTTTCAACCACAAAAGTTAGATATAAAATTAACAAGCTTGTATTTACGGCTTGAGTTATATATATATATATATATATATATATATATATATATATATATAAAGGTGAGATATTGTTGAATTAGTCACATGAAATTAATATTGAAGTTGCACTATAAGAAAAACGAATATTTATGACAGATTATTTATGATAAAAATAAATTTATTTTTGTAAAAAATACCTGATCACAAATAAACTTTTTTTTGTAGTATTGATCAGTATTAGTAAGTATATAAAATTATGACTGACTAAGGTGAGGTACTGTTGATCAATTAGTCACATGACCATTAAGATTGATGAAAATGGATGATATGACACATAAGCATAATGAAAAGAAGAATTCTATGCATCAGCCATTATTCACTCTCACACCCCACACTTATACCTTTTTTTTCCTCATAGGATGTGGGGTAGTGAATAGTAACTGATGAGAATAATTTATTTAATAAAAAATTTTAGACCGTTTTCCCCTCAAGTGTACTGTTATTATATTTTTTTAATGTTTTAAAAAATTATTATTAATGAATTTATGTATTTTTTTAACATTTAAAAAAAAATGGCACGGGCGGTACACTTGACTCTTGAGGGGGCAAGTTGGGGAGCTGTGTAGCAGCACCCAAGCGTAATTGACAGTCGATAGATCTTAATGGAAGGTACAAAATTCACTCTTTGATAGTTTAAAAGTATATTAATATATAATTAGTTTTGATAGTTTGAAATGTATATGATAATTAGAAAGTGCAAATTAATTAAGCATATTAATCCCTGCATGCATTTGGATATTAATTTCTTATATATTTTTATGCATGTGGGTAACTTGGATGTCGACCCACGCTTATTTTTTCAATAAATCCTGATCTTATGATATCATTTCATTTCATGTAATTATTACAATTTTTTTAAAATTTTTATATAAAATAAAATAAATAATTAATTTTTTTTAAATTTTAAAATAAATATAATATTAAAAAATATATTTTAATAATATTTTATTTAATTTTTAACTTTTATTTCATCTCATCTATAAAAATAAATGAGATCGACTCCAAGCGGTTACATGCTAATTAGATGACATAAATGACACTGCCAAATATAAAAATCTAATTGGGACCGCAAGGCGTAAAATATTGACCGAAAATATCAAATTTTAGGCGAAAATGTGTCGTTTAGAGATAAGATGCCGTGTGACAAATTAATTCCCAAAAAGAAAAGAAAAAACAGATGTTAGGCCAAAATGATATTATAAAAAGCATATGCTTCTGGAAGTTTCCTGGCTAGCTAGCAGCTTTGACGTGCTCAATACTTCAAGCTATTGACACGTTGCTGACTGAGTAACGTACAATTTTTTTATTGAGTAATGTTAGACTGAGTAGTGACAGGCACTACTCGTTTTTGAAAAACTGTTCTATCGATTGTGCATGCTTTGTACAAATCAAAATTAGAAAAAAAAAAACAAAAAAGAAAAAAGGCCAAAGTTATCCATATGTAGTTGATAAGAACAGCTAGCTTTCTTGTTACTCAAACAGCTAGGCGGGTCGATCGTCGTGACATGAGCTAGCTTTCTTGTAGAAGTTAGAAGCTGGTCCTATCGCGGAAGGGCTTGGTTCACCGATGCACGTCTTGTTCTTTATTCTGAAACTTCAAGTCAAGTCAAGCCAAGATTAATCTAGCAATTGTGAGTTTTTTTAGATCATATTCGTTACTTCTTTCAACTTGTGTTATATATAAATATATATATTAAATGATATTTATAGATATAGATTGTCTAACTGTTCCTTTCGCGTAAGGGCTTGGTCCAACGACGCACGTCTTGTTCTTTATTCTGAAACTTCAAGTCAAGCAATTGAGTTTTTTTAGATCATATTCGTTTACTTCTTCTTTCAACTTGTGTGTTTATGTATGTATCTATATATATTACATGATATTTGTAGTTATAAATAGTACACGTGTCGGGTACTAATTTTTAAAAAATTGAATAAATATAAGGTTCATATAAAAAAAAATTAATCTTTTAATGATGAATCTCATTTTTTAAATAAAAAATGCATGATATTTGCGGAATCTGTTATTGTATTTATAGTATTACTCATCTTTCTTATGATCATTGCTAGCATGCTTGTGTGAGTCTATATATATATATATATATGTATGTATGTATAATTATCTTCTTAATGGATGGACAACATGATTTGCTGAACATATTTAACTTTATGATATTATTGAAACGATTTGTGCAAATTATATATAACGTTCCTTAATTAATAGTATTGATCCAATATTGAAGGAAATCATGATTTCCAATTTTGCTGGTCATGAGATCCTTAAAAATTAGTTCAAATATTAACGATTCTAGATGCAGTGCTACTTTTAAGAAAGCGAAATAAATAAATGAGTTGTTCTATTTATCATACATATATCACATACTTATTATAAGAAAAATAAAAAATAAAATAAAATAAATATGATGTGTAGTGTGTGAGAATGATAAGTAGAATTATTCTTTTATAAATTAATAAAAAATGCTACTTGGCTTACTTATTTTGTCTTCTCATTTTGACACTCTATGTATTTTAATTTTTTTACTTAATAGGCAAGTGGCTATTTATATATTGATATATTTTTATATTTTTTAAAAATATTTTAAAATGATAAAAAAATGTGAATTAGAAAATTAAAAATAAAATAAAATATTAAATTTGAACTAACGGTCAAATTGAGCGACTAGACTCTTTATAAATACCCCAACAAAGCCCAACTGCCCTAAGCCACTGATCACAACTATATATCGGATTCATATTCCACTCACCAAGCCTTGCCTAGCTTAATTTTTGAATCTCGTTTTCGTGGGATTTTCTCCATCCTAATTATAAAGAAAGAATCCATGTCCATGGACAAGCTCGACAACCGCTACGATGCACCACGGCCGGAATCTTATGCATGGAAAGCGTATGGACTACTGGCCGGCTACCGGACTGCTGATCAGGGAATGACGGACATCGCATCAAGCTCCGGGAGTTCGCCATTTCCGGGCACTTTAGACGATATGTCACTGCTGGAAAGTGGACTATACGGGAATAAATACGGTGACATGGTCGATGATTACTACAGATTTGAAGCAGAGGCTGGAAAATCAGTTGATCCAAGATTGTTATCGTTGTTAGAGTTCTTCAGGGAGCTCTATGTTCGGAGACAGGAGCTGTTCAAGAAGATCTTTCCGGGGCTTCACGATGAGTTTGTGGAGTTGTCTAAGAAAATTCGTGGGGTAGTTGTAGCCCAAGTTGAAGGGAGAGGAACCAGGAGGCCGGTTGCAACCTTGCAGAGGAGTTTGAGTGTTGGCTCGCCACGAACACCGTCCAACAAAGCAGGGGAATTGCCGTTGAGGCTCGAACGCTTCAAGGTACGCGAACTGACTCTGGAGGGCGATGTTCCAGTACAAGGTGCTCCTCAAGGCGGTAATGGCAGCGGCGGTGGTCAGGGCGGCGCCTCAAAATGAAAGCATATAGGAATAATGAAAGATGTGGAAGGCTTGGAAATGGTCAGCGCCGCCTTCACATGTATATTAGCGAATTAATTTGTCAAAATTATTCGTTTTGTTAGCATTTTTATTATTGTTGTTCTTTTTGAGTAATGATATAAATAATACATTTTCTCAATATATTTTATAATAATATTATAAGATGAGAGTATTTTTGTAAAATGATATTATTTTTATAAGATATTTTATAAAAATATCTTTCATTTAAAATATAATTTTGTAAAATATTATAAAAAATATTGTGTGTAAATCATTTTCTATTTTTTTTTTTTGGTTAACTTTTTACGACATTTTCTATAATAAATCATTTATTTATGTACACGTTTTTTTAAAATATAATTGTGTCAATATTATTCAAGCTTTGTATTATTTTCAGCACAGAAGCTATGTAACATTTTTTCAAATGAATGAATAATACATCCAAAATGCCAAGAAAATAATTGAATCAATATTCATTCTTTTATTTTTTATTTTTTCTAGAAAGTTTTAACGGGTCAAAATTATGGGAAAACGAAACCAAGTACTGAAACCGTTATCAAATAAGAGTATTCCTATCCGATTTCCTATAATTTTCTTTAATTTTTAGTTAAAAACCAAACTTCCTATAATTTTATCTTAAGTTTTATTCATTTTTAAAAAATTTCTTACATCTCATTACCTATCGTTTTTTTATTCTATTAAAATAACTTTTTTTTATTATTTCGTTATTATTATTTCTACTATTTTATTTCTACATCTTTAACTACTCCTTATATATAATATATATATATATATATATATATATAAAAGTGATTTAGGGATTGAACAATAGTTCTTCAAATATAGGGAGTTACTGTTCACATCCTAATCCTTTTTCTTAAAATGAAAAACCGGATGAAACGTGTATTTGAAAAAAATCCCAAATACAAACCCTATAATTTAAGAAAAATAATATTTTAGAAAACTGAATGAGAATGCTTTAAGATGCTCATTGTATGTGTACCGGGATCAACAAGCGCGCAGCTGTTGGCAAGAAACATATATATTTCTGGCTTTGCTCCTTTTATATACCACATTTCCAGAACAAAAGCATTATAGATGATTTTAATGTTCTGCAGTTTAATTTGTACGTATTAATTTTCTGCATTATATCATAATAAATACTTTTTAAGATTTCCTGAAATATTATATATTTCTTGTTTCTCAATTCATGTAGTAATTTTATTTTTGTAACTTGATCGATCTGGCTTTTTAATGTTTAATGAATTTTAGAGAAAATTAAAAAACTTATATATAGCTTGTAATATTTACACTAATTCTTAAATGGCAAGTTATTTTGGCGTGTACTATATATGTAGTACGCCATGAATTGAACTCTAGGCCGGTTAATTCAGATGTTGGCCGGTTATCACTAACATAGAAACGAAGGAGAGATATAGAGCAATGAATATTGAAAAAGATCAATGATCATGTGCTTATAATTAACCAAATTACGAAGATGATCAATATATTAAAAAAATGAGGCTTTTTTTATAAATATTATAATAAAATTAATGATGATGTAATGATCCTGACCATATACTAATTGCTTAATCGTATATATGTACGTACATGATCCGTCATTAATTTTTTTTCATCATTATTATTTATAAATTAAGAACAAGACCTGGCCGGGAAATACGCTAATTCGCCAAGCATCTGATCAGGCAGTACCGTCTGAAGAAAGTCAAACATACAAATGATCGACCCAAATCTTCAAGAATCGATATGCATGATCCACTCGATGATCTCTATCAATCATGGCTGCAGCGCGATAGTACTATATTACCGGTGATAAATCATATATAAGACAGACACATAATTTTTTTTTTTTTTTGGAAGGAAAATATATGTTATTATTCATTCATTCATTAAAAAAAATTTATATCCAGTATCAGATATATGTCGTAATATCTTCATATCAATCATTTAGAGATTTATCAGTATACTACTATACCAATCTGGACTTCACTGTTGTTGATACTCTCTACAAACAAACGTCTAATAAATAACACTTTGCCTAAACAAAAACTCAACCTCTACAGACATAACCGTCTAAGAGACAAACTATTTTTATATTTTTACTATATAATAAGGAAAACAAAAACGAAAAATGATGGATTATAGTTTGGACCAATTTTGGTAGACTTTGACAGCACGTGAAGGCAACAAACTTGTCCATTTTCAACCACATAAGTCAAATCTGAAAGATTTGGTAGTAGCGATTCTGGTGATTTGATACGTGTGGCTAGAAGAGCTGCTAGAATGGGTGACCTATGAGGACCACTCGCAGTTATAAGCGGTGCGTGAAGACTATGAGTGGTATTTTTGTAAAACTGCCACTATCTTTCAAATGATTTGTGGTCTGAGAGTCTTCTTATACTGTGTATATCTCTCGAGAGTTGTCGGAAAACTATATATCTCACTTTCATGGCCTTGAAGGAAGAAAAATAAATTAAAAAATGAGGGAATGAGACAGAAGAGAGGAAAAAAAATCAGATCAGGAGGTTTTTTTTTTTTTTTTTGGGGGGGGGGTAGGGATCTACTTTTGGTATTAGGTTAAGAAAAATAAAAGTTGACAGCCACATTAATTAAGACCACGAGATTATGAGGTTGGTCAAAATAATATAATCTCTAATTAATTATGTGCTATGATTGGGCTATATATTATAACACATATATAAATTAATTTGCTGTCGTTATAGAAAGAATATATAATCCAAACAAATAGGTACAGTCGGTGACACCTGGCCAAGTCATGATATGGCTAGGTAGCTTAATTGGACTGGCCAAGTCATATATGGTTGGCATTTTCATGTATTTAGTATTATATATATTCAACCATCTTTTATTTTCCTTCCAACATGTTTTTATTAATTCATACATATACGTACGACCCACCTCGATCTGTATTATATATATAGACTATATATAGATATATAAGAACCAATTAATTTATATATAAGAATTGTTATCACGCATATATATATATATATATATATATATATATTATCATTTTCAATTTGCTGATCAACCATCTAATTTCAAAAACAAGAACCTCTGATTTCAAAAAAAAAAAAAAAAAGAACATCTTCTCGGCCATATGGGTAACCTTCAAAACAAGAGTAGTTCTACCGACGTATCCAAAGACGTTGATCGGGAGATTAACGTACTGCATGCTGCAGAAGCGGGTCATGCACCGGAGAAACACCAATATTACGGGGATCCATCGGATCATGAGCATAGCACGGCCAGAAGAAGTACTTCTTTAATTCCAGGCAGCGCTGATTCTGATATATCGCGACTGAAAAGTGGTGGTGATCATCTGCTTCGAGAAATCAATAATGCTGGCGATATGCGTGACAATTGTCATAGAATTTATCACATGGCAGCAGAAAAAGCAATCGATCCACGGTTACTGACCTTGCTAGAGTTTTTCAGGCAACTCTACGTTCGAAGACAGGAAGTGTTCAAGACAAATTTTCCCGATCTTCACGAGAAGTTTGATGAGATGTTTAAGAAGGATGGTGCAAAGGTATCCCAAGAAGTTAAATCAGGTCGAATGATCAAAGCTCAATTACCAATACTGCAGAGGAGTATGAGCGACGTTGGTTCGCCGCGTGAGATATCCGGTGATGATTTGAAGCTCGAAAGGTTCAAGGTAAGGATTATTGATGTGGGCGGATCATCAGATACTAAACAAGGTGGTGGGAAAGGTGGTCAGGATGGCAAGGGAGGCAGTTCCAAATAAGCAAGCTATATATCATATATATATTGGTTTCCATGCATGGAGGCTAGCATTTTTATTATTTACAGTTTGGTATATATATAGGATATTCTTTGTTCGAATAGATCATGTTGCAAAAGAGTGATGATCTTCGAAGTTCAATCGGCCATTTCATTCATGCTGGATTGGAACAAATCATTAATTCATGGGTGTGATCTGCTTCATTTGTACTGTTGTTTTCTAAGGATTTTGTTTCCTTGCTTTGGTTTTCATTTAGATCATGCACACGAGTCACGTACTCGATCGTTGGTATATATAAATTCTTGTAGAATATTGATATGATGATATCAAATGATTATGGGTGCATAAATAACCTACAATAATTTTAAAAAAAGTGAATAAATATAAAATTTACATAAAAAAATATTTTAATAATAGATCTAACTCTTTTTTCAAAAGTACTATATGACACTTATATATTTCACGACTATATATAATATTACTCTTCATTTAAATCAGGAAGTGCCAGTACTACTTCGTCTCAGGCTGGAAAATAAATTGTGAGTACTTTTTCTTCAGATGTTATTTCAGTACTTTCTATATACAGTAGTGGGTTTTATCTTCAATAATCTCCCATGCATTATTTCAAGTCAAATATATATAGAATTTTCATATTGTACAAGAAACCCATGACATGCGTGCATATATGGCTCATCGAAAGCTGTTTAATTAAATTGGGCCATGCCTGCCCAACTTGCACAAAGCATTTATACCCCATAGTTTTAAATTCCAAAATCTTGTTGCATGGATCAAATGAATAAGGCTTAATTTTGATCAAAATTAATTAGAATACAAATTAGGATTCAAAATTAATAGGCTAATAATGAGAAGTTAATTAATTCCTTAATATCAGAATCTTTTGACCAATTCTTGCTGGTGAAACTTTTTTTTTTTTGGGTTGGTGAAACCATTTTTTTTTAATGCTGATATATCTATCTATCTATATTTTCAGAATCTGGATGGCTAAAATTAAAGTTTTAAAAAACAATTTTTCATGAATTTTGTTTTTCTTCGATATTGTCACATGAGTACTGGTCTAATTGACTGGAAGATATATGAGACAACGACCTTTTCCTCCAATGTAGAAACTTTAATTTTTCTTTTAAAAAGTAAGGCCGATATGTACTTCGACCCTGCTTGTACTTTTGACTCTTGATGATGCCTATGCTAATAGGAAAATGATTTATATATAATATTTTTTAAAATATTTTATATAATTATATTTTAAATAAAAAATATTTTTATTTTATAATATTATTATATAATATATTATATAATGTATGGTGTGTATGATTACTTATGCCAATATTCCTCCCCAATCCAACTAACCAACCCCTTTTGAAAGTGGCTACCGCCGGCCTAGCTAGGGTACTTTTGGCTCTAGTGGCCGGAGCTGCTATATCAAAATAATAAAGAAATCAAAGAAATGATAAACCACCAACTAATTTACTATTCTTAAACTATTATAGTATAAAATAATATTTTTTTAAAATTTGATTTTAATTTTGATTTGATATATTTAAAATTTTAAAAAAAAATTATATTTTATGAAAAAGTAGTAGATAAATTGTAGTTGGTTGTTGCCGTATCATTTGCTCAGGAAATTAATTAAGAACGCAAGCATGCACTGGATCGCTTTATAATATATTCATCTTTTAGTTTTTCTTTTTCCACAAATGAACTCACAATTTTTTAACTTTGTTGTCGGTCGTTTAAGGATTAAAACTGGTCGAGGCCATGCAGAGTAGTACCATTTTGATATCAATATCAATTAAAAAAATTTTATGCATTAATTATTAATTATTATTGTATATTCTATAAAATAAAAATTATAAAATAAAAAAATAAATAATTACTGATAGATTAAATTTCTCGTCAATCAAGCCGTAAAGCAGCAAACAACACTGTACTAGAAGTAGTACCATATCTGTTGTTTTCACCTTTATGGCCATTCCACTTTGTTGGGGAATGACATGGACTTTCCCCACCTAATTAGGTCGTCCCTTTCCCCTCATAGAAAATCAAATCACGTCGCGGGTTACACTTTCCCCTCATAGAAAAACTTGCCGGTAAAGATGGTAACAAGTAGTAACAACGTCGAGAAAATAGCATCTCAATTAGCTCCATTAGCAGCAGATTTAGGCAGCTTAAAAAGGAATTTATATATGCAGATATGAATCATGATCATCATTCATTCAGTTTATTGGTAATCATTAAATAAATAAATATATATATATATATATATTCTCTAAACAAGTTGAAAAGGAAGTCTCCTTTAATTGTGCATATATAGCAAGAAAAAAAGAATTTGTTAAAATTCTGTGATGATCTACTCGTGTTTTCTTTCGTTTCTCTTTGCTTTTTGATCTCACATCGTCCAAAATTTTCAAACAATATTAATGGTGACGTTGTTTTGATAAGGTTTCTAATATTCCACATTTCCTCAGTTAAAATTCCTCCCTTTTGTTTTTTTTTTTTTCTTTCCTTGAGACATCGATCGAGTACTGATCTTATGCTCCATTTCATTAATTTATTTTGGTATTCTCTGCTTATTATATGCTACTTAAAATCTTATGATAATTATAATAATAATCATGCATGACTTGGTGCTGCATGGGTCTGTGACTCCCTAGATAGCTGATCAGACAACCCTCACGAAAATTCATGAAGGTTAATTCCACCCACGTCCTTTGCAATAATCTTAATTTGCATGCGATGCAATAAACTACTTGTTTGAAAAGATTTTATTTGGTACTGATATATTAGATAGCCGAAATTAAAATTTTAGATCTTCCTACAAAAAAAAAAAAAAAAAAAAAGAGAGAGAGAAAGATCATCTTTAAACTTGTCTTAAAAATATTAATTCTTATCTTTAAAATTAATTCTTACTTTGTCAATCATGATGTGAATGATGTATATATGCTCTGACTTTTAAGAAGATTTTTTTTTTTTTTTTCTCTTTTAGTATTTCTAAGACAAGCTGTGGGAATTTTCAGCTTCTATATGCATTAATGGAAGAAATGGCCATAGATCAAATTTTAAATTCCCGCATTGCCATTTAAGCAAAATTCTCAAATTGACTTATGTATATTTGAGATAAAATAATAATAAAATAATAATATTTTATTATTATTAATTTTTTATTAAAATAAATTTTTTTATATATATTTTACAATTAGCATCCACTACATACATTTGACATTAATAATACAAATGCAATAATAAAAAATATAATTTTTTTATATATTATATTAAAAACATAATAAAATGAAAAATATATATAATATATTATAATAATAAAATGATTGTGCATGTGAATATTTGTTGTGTTGTTGAAGGAGAGAGAAAAAGAAAGAATTGTGAGAGAAAGAGTGGGAGGAGAGAGAAATAATAATTAAAATATATTTTGTAGAATGAATAATGGTTATCTAAATTTAAATAAGTACTGTTCATAGCTAGCTAAATATTTAGAAATGCATAAGTCAGAGTAGAGGATTTTAGGGTCATATTATACAAATATAACTTTGTATATACATATGCATAGACCAATATAAACGCTCTTAGCAGTAGGTAGTATATTCTTAAGTTTTTTTAAACTTGTCGATATATATATTTAAAAGTTAAAAACTTTTCTTAAGAATTTATAAGTTTTCATATTAAATTAGTAATGCAGAAGATATTTATCAAAAACAAAAAAAAAGGTAATGCAGGAGATATTTACTCAATCTGAACCGACTTGCAATTAAAAGAACTTCTTTTTTTTTTTTTTTTTTTTTTTTTTTTTTTTTTTTTTTAAAACATGAGCATTGTATTATTCAAAAGTCTCTGTAAAAGAGAGAGAATGCAAGGAGGAATCTTCTCCAATACAATGAGAGAATTATGTAAACCCAGCGCTCTTTTCCATGAGCACGAGCAATTCCGCTGTTGTTGGACTTGTTCCTACCAGTATGTTGCACTGCCCAAGTATCAAAATTAGCCAGTAGAGATCTTGAGTCAACCAATATCATACCAACCAGTACCTGTTCCAATGTCTTCAGAACTTTTGAGCCCTTGAACTACTTGCAAAGATCTTCTTCCAAAATAACATCTCTAAAATCCAAGTCATAACAAAATATAATGGCCTGGAGAGCCGCTACTGCCTCTACTCGAAAAGGGTCAGGGAACAAGTCCCTTGTCAATCAAAGTGTAGCCTTGATCTTGCCTTCCCAGTCACGAATGCAACTTCAATCCCCACCTTGCAATGAACTCTGTCCAGAGCAGCATCCTAGTTTAGCTTGAAAATTCCTCGAAGAGGGGTCTGCCATGCTTCATTCATAGGCACACTAGTTTCAGTGCATTTAGAAGATTTTGAGATTTGTCTAACTTCAAGGAGTAAATCCCTGCACTAGTGTAGAAGGATGTGTAAATTTATCCTTAAAAATATATTAATTTCTCCTCTTCCATATCAACCAGCAAACTACAGCAAATTCCTCCATATCTGTCTGATTTAATGCAGCAAACATTTTTTCCACTTGTTCCTTGAAAGCCAGGCTTTGTGATCCACTTTTTTGAATACTGGTTGTGCATTGCCCCCATTCATCACTAGCTGAAATGCATTCCCACAACACATGCTCCACTGTTTCAGGATGTTGTTACAAAGAGGACACTCAAGATTATCAACTACGTACCTTTCTTGTGGATAGATTGGCTCTTGTTGGAAGTGCATCGAGACAAGCTCTCCAAAGGAAGGTCTTATTGGCATTAGGGATATGCAGGTGCCATATCTTGGTCCACTCATCTTGCTTAGACTGTATTGGAAATTTGTTTTCTTTCTAAGTACTGGAAATTTGTCGATATATGCATGTTTAGTGAGTTTTTAATACAAGTAGTAAAAGTCAATTTGTTTTCTTTTCAAGTATTCTTTAGGCAAGCGAAAATTTGTCAGTATATGCATGTTCGGTGAGTTTTTTCATGCGAGTCTAAAGGCTTTTTTCTAAAACTCGAGTATCAATAAGAAATAAAAATGATGGAAAAATGTATTGTAAAAATTGGTAAAAAGAAGACGGCAATATAAGAATACACAATACAATTAATTTGAAAAAAAAAATTGGAAAATTTATCTTTAAAATTTATTTTTATTATGTCAATAGCATGGGAGATATGCATCCTCTATACGAGCTTTTAAACTATGCTCTTGTATACTTTATATTCTCATGTTTGGTGAATTTTTAAGGCTAATCCAAAGGCTTTCTTGTATTTCTAGTATCCGCATTTGCTAACAAGTTCGATGGGAAATTAAAACGATGGAAAAAAAAAATATTGAGAAAATAAATAAAGAGAGGTTGAAAATATAAGGACATAAAGAGATCTTCTTAGTTTTTTAATAAAGTGACAAATAAATTAAACAATACAATTAATTTTCTTCAATTTAAAATAAATACATTAAGACCTTTTTTTTCGCATCTCATCTCATCTCATCTCATCATTACAACTTTATCAAATTCTTACACAAAATAAAATAAATAATTCAACTTTTTCAGAATCCAAAACAAAAATAATATTAAAAAAATATATTCTAACAATATTTTATTTAACTTTTAAATTTTATCTAAACTCAATTCATTTTATTTCATCTCATATTATCTGTGAAAACAAATAAAACCTAAATATGAAAAACTTAAAAATAGAAAGAGTTTTTCTATTCATAAGTCTCACGCGCTATACATCATATTTTTTTATTTTTTAAAATTTTTTTAATTTTGTTTTGTTGTATTTTTCTTAAAATAATTAAATTTATCTATTTATTATTTATATACTATATATTTGATAAGAGAAAAAATTTTTTTTAAAAAAATAGTATGTTATATATGAGATTTATAAATAGAATTTTTTAAAATGATAATAGATATAAAGAAGAAAAAAAACATAGATAAATGGTTTTCTTTTCCATGCAACAGTGGATTTGGATCTGATTGATCTGTCTCTGTCTCTTTCTCCACATAGTTCTTCTATTTGGACTTTTGTTACTTGCTGGCTCTGCCCAGTTCACCGAAGCTCCCATATTCTCCACTGCTCTCTACACTCTCTTCCACAATGAAACAGTTACCTCCTTTCACTTTTCTTCTCAAAACCAACTCCTAAAGAAAACTCAGAACAATGATAGCTCTGATTGATCTTAGTTGGTCAGAGAGATGGTGTTTTGAATTCTGATCTGGGTTTCTATGTGACAAAAACTCCATCCTCAGAGTGTGAATTCTGTACTCTTTTTAGTCTTTTTAAAGGCTGGGATTCCATGTCTCTATGGGGAACAGAATTGAGATATTGATAACTCTGTAATTCTAAATATTAGTCTTGAAGGATTGATTTTACTTTTTCGTTTGGGAAAGTATGATATCGTCGGGGATAAATTTGGTGATGACGGTGATAGGGTTTGCGGTGAGCATTATGTTCATCGTGTTCGTGTGCACGCGCCTTGTTTGCGCTCGATTTCAGTTGAATACTTCCAGGCGCTCCTTTTCCTTTCCTATCGCTTCCAGTATTGTAAGCCATTTCTCAATCCGATCCCAGTATTGTATGCCCCTTTTTTTTTCTTGTTGTTTATATGTATATAAATATTTGGTGTCCTAAAAATTTAGGCAGTCTTGGGTTGCACAAGTAATTGGAGATCTTTTAGGATTCCAAATCAGTTATTGCAATAAAAATGGAGAATTTATTTTACATTTACTCTCCAAAATGAATTTCTTGTTTGCTTCAGTGGTTTCACTGGAACTACCAGGGTTTTGGTTCTAGTTTTCTTTAGACTTTTGTGGGTTTTCGTGTTCAAAATTATAACATTTGACCTCTTATTGTTTTGACACTTCTTGCGTATACAGTTCTCATATTTGGTTGTATTTTACTTGACAATCTCGATTGACCCACTTTAGTCCTACAGGAAAGTTGAAAATTACTGTGTTTTGGATTATAGAGTTTCCATAAGCAAGATAGTCCATTGCGACTCCAGCCTCGTGTCATTTATGAGTTATTTCATCTATAGCAGTGCAGAGTCTGTTAAATATAATGCTATGCTTTGGCCTTGCACTTACCATTGTTAACTTTTCTATGGTACAGCTTGATCGGGCCTCAAATGGTCTTGAACCCGTAGTTGTCGCAAAGTTTCCAATAAAGAAGTATACCGATGATTCTTTCTTGACTGCAGAAGATGCTCAGTATGTTCTTTCTCTCTTTGGTGAACTCCTCACTATACTGGTTTTTATGTGTTTCTCTCAAATCCTTGTTTAGATGAGTGATGTTCTCTATTCAATATGATTGTTATGTGCCTAGGATTTTCCGGGTCTGTCATATTTTTGCTATTGTTTATACTGTAAAAGCACATAGCATTTCTATTGTGGACAAAATATACAACATAGTGCATGTATTGATGAAGCATTACGGAGAGCCATTTGAAGTTTGAGTAAATTTCTGCGGGCATAATTGTCTGAATCAATTTTCACTGATTAGTTGCAAATGTCAATACAGTGGGTATCTCTTTGGTAGATATTGGAAAACACTTTGGCAATTTTTTCAAGTCAGGTGGCTTCAGATGTGTATTCTTTCATCAATTTGATAATTCAAGGAGATGGAAGGTGAATTGAACTCCCAGAGACATGGGACAGAGCAATCAATAAAAGATATGATTTAGAAGATTATACTAAATTGATGAAATAAACAGATGTTGTGGTAAAGTGCAATGTAATATAACAATTTATTTCTACTTAAAGCTGGAATATGAGCACACCAATGCATGGACCTGGATTTAACTGCATAAATAATCATTAGTCTCCCATAACTGACCTCCCTTTCATGTTCTCTCTCTCTCTCTCTCTCTCTCTCTCTCATAAGGACTTTCCCTTGGTTTGCAAATCAACACCTTTTGCAGGACTTGGTGATTCAGATGAGTAGTTCTATTCTTATAACAATTTGTTGGTTTCCTGGAGTTTCTGTATGTTGTAGATCAACCTTTGTAGAAGCTTTATTTTGTATGCAGAAAACTTTCTATTTCATTTGGCATATAAATTTCTCACTTCGGGGCGGAGGTTCTGTTGGATATTCCGTGATGTCTTGTTGAATGGATGATAAGTTTAGGTAATTAAGTTCTGAATGAGATTTTAGCGTGTGGAAAAAGTCATATTTCCTTTTGCTCATAAATAGAAGATTTAGGTGGTATCATATGGAGAATGTTTCTTCATTTTTGTAATAACTATTATTGGGATCTATACGACAGCTATATCATTGTATGTTGGTGCCTTGGCAGAACACTATAGATTATTTAACCTTGTAGCTCACTACCTCAACTCTTACTCTCCAAGCTTTTTGTGCTATAATTTTGACAGAAAACTGTCTACAAGACCTGTTAAAAGTGGACTGTGGATGGTTCATGTATACTCCATTGCTACCATTAAGTTGGTAGCCATTGGTAATCAAATATTCGCTGGCATATGGAAGGGTAAATTTTGCATCTAGTTTCAATGAAGCTGGACCTGCAGAGGATGTGATTTGTCAGTATCCAACACACTTTGAAAGATGCAATGTTAAAACTGAGCTGCTTGAGCCTTAGCATTCATAATGAATAGACTGTTTACATTTGATGGGGGAGCTTAAGAATCGCAGATGAGATTAGCTATTAGGAGTACGGCTTTCTTTGAAGACCTTCTTTATCTTTTTTATCCTCTGGTCAACCCAGGCTCAAAATCTATGCTTGGTCTGAAGGTCCATCTCTTTATGAATTCATCAACTGATTATAGAACGTCTCATCGACTTTTGAAGTTATACATAACTATATTTCCTTCCATCTTTTGGCTACAGTAGCGTTTTACGTCATGACATTTTTGTTACCAATATCAATTATTTTTTGAACTTCTCTTAAGCATTTTCTCTGTTCCTCTTGTTTGTTTTCCTGTCAATACAGTCAATTCATATTTATTTTTTCTCGCATTTCCTGCTAATATATCCTAGTAATGTTATATTACATGTGGCAGGTGCCCAATTTGCCTTGCAGAATTCCTTGGTGAAGATATGTTGCGCATCCTCCCCTACTGTGGGCACTCCTTCCATGTGACCTGTATAGACAAATGGCTGCAGCAACATACAACCTGTCCTGTTTGCCGGATAACATTGCGTGAACATCCTGACTGCAAGCACGCAGTGCGACCCATGTTCAGTTCGGCTTTTCAATCTCACTACAATGTGGAGTCCTTTGACACTGATTCTCATAACTGTATAGAGACTGGTACTGGGTTTCCAGTGAGAACCCATGGCAACCGTGGGATGAACCCCATTCAAGAGGATCATTTTGCACTCGAGGTTGATAGATCAGAAGCTGGGGTGAGTGTCTTCCCTTTGAGTGAGGGTAATGAGAGAATGAAAGACTCGGGAACCAAGCTTGTAGAAAGCCCATCAAACCCCTAAATTTGTCGATTTCTGGGAACCTAAGCTGCATTCACCATGACTTCTTAGTCAGAGAATCAGAGTTGGTATGTCTGAAGACTTTGAATTGAATCCATTGTGACTGTAATCTAGGAAGTCGATCATTTTCTCTTTCTTCTCTTGTGGCTTACTGTATATATCGCAAAAATAATAATTTGTTATTGGCAGTTTTGTAAGTTCATTTGTATAACTAGAATTTAGTTCAAGGTTGCTGGGGGTTGCATGGTCATCTCTCTCTCTCTCTCTCTAAAGCAGATCATAGGATAGTTTGGTTACACAAAACCAAACTAATCTTATCTCATCTTATATGATATAATCATTACAACTTTTTCAAACTCTCACACAAAATATAATAAAAAATTTAATTTTTTTAAATTTCAAAATAAAAATAATATTATAATAATATTTTATCTAATTTTTAACAAAATATCTTATCTCATTTTATCTCATTTGAACTACGTAACTAAACGAGGCCTAAAGCTCACTTAAGAAAGGTCAATGTTCATTTCATACATACCGAATGTTGATACCAAATAGAGAAAGGATTGAGCCAGGTTTGGTCACCCTTGGTGGCCGGACAAGGGTTTTTTTTTTTTTTTTTTTTTTTTTTTTTCAGTTAAAAAAAAAAAAAACAAACAAACAGCAACACGATGGATGCCTACATTAACTACTATGCTCTCAACGACCACTGCCTTTGACAAGTGACACCCAACCATATCGAGGGTTTTGATTTTAGGTGCTAGCAGATCTAATCTTAGCAATAAATTGCACAAAAAGTTTTGAAACAAAATAATATGCCGTTCCATCAACTGCAAAACTATATAGAATTACTCTTATTGTTTAGTATTATCTAACAAAAATATTGTGTTCTAATACAAATGAAAATAATATTCTGTTTTAATATATATAGTGAATAGATTTAAATACAAGTAACCCTAAGGGGTTGGCCTAAGTGGTGAAAATTTTGGTGTTGGGTATCACTTCTTTCAAGGTCTAAAGTTTAACAATTTATAGGTGTAAACAATCTTTTGAAACCACATCTTCTAATGAAAAATCAGTAATTTAACCAGTTTCGTATAAGAAAATTTTTGAGGACGTGGTGCACGAGATCGAAGTTTACTCTGTAAGGATGGATCTGAAAGACCCTACTTTAGTCCCGACGTTAAAAAATAAAAAATAAAAAAGAGAGAGACAGAGATTTAAATACGAGTGGTGCAAAGAGTGAGGCAAAGGCAGTGGTAGAATGGCCATGGATACACCTACAAAGACAGCATATATAATCACATTAATGCTAACTAAGTTTGAGTCCCCATAAAGCCAATAGTTCACATGCAGCACTGGTCCACCCTAGTCTTTTGACAGCTAAACATCATATCACCGAACACCACTATCATGCAGTTTTCAACTTTAACTATATTCATACTATAATAAATGCCTAGCTCCATTGATATGAATATCACAATTTTCTGATTATTTAGGAAAATTGCATCCTAAATAATCAAAATAACAATCAGCATTAATCTTAAAAGTCATCAAATTCTATAATTGTTGTACACCATCGGTTTGGTTTTAAGAAATATCAGACCAATGAGGGTGCATGTTTAGTTGTTACTAAAATTTACTAATTTTGGTGCTAATTGTCAGTTTTAAATAAATATCAATAAAATAAATAATAACTCGAGATGGAAATTTTCCCAATTATGATATTGTCTCTTGTTTGTCTTCTCTATCGATTCTCTCATGCCTGATCTCTCATGTCTTCTCTCTATCAATTCTGACGAGGTCTAAAAGCTAAGTCTGATTTTGCTCGGATGATATTCTAACAATATTTTATTCAACTTTTAACTTTTATCTTATCTAAACTCACTATACAAACCCTCTAGATTTCAAAAGGAAGGGAATTAAAGCATTAGATTAGTGAAATGTCAGTGCATCTCCAAAGTTTGGCTAAATATTATTAAAATGGTCTATATTGAAATAGTCAAAATTAAGAAGCTCTACATATGAGCTATAGTACCACCAAAATTTCCTTCAAATTTGGAGATCCTGTTCATATTCAAAAGAATTATTCTATTCTAAAAATATAAACCAACTATATCAACAGAATTATTTCATTTTTTGTATATGAAAAATTAATATATTGCACAAGCAGAAAATTATTAAAATTAATATACAAGCGTAAGGTAAGGTTCCTGTACATGTGCAGGAGGAACATGTACATTTTTGTGCAATATACAAGCCTAACCTCCAGCACATTTTTCATGTAAATTTTGCTCATATACATGTACATTTTTTGTATATTAGTTACAAGCAGGAGGTAAGGTTCTTGCACATTTTTTGTAGATGAAAAATAATAGGGTGAGGAAAAATAATAGTTGGGAAATAAATAATTTAAGTAAAAATTAAATTATTAATTAACATATGATTAGTGTAGTTGTAAAATATGAAAAAAAAATTAAAAATATTATTATTAAAAAAATAATATGATATTATTATTTTGACTAATCTAATGTAGAATTATATCTTGAATGATTTTGATTTTATGCAAAAACATGTATTTTTAGCTAAAATTAAAAAATGACTTTGATAAAAATAATGCCAATGCTTGAACATATGTAAGAGCATTCTCATCCGGTTTCTTAAATTTTTTCTTAAATTTTAGCTAAAAATGACACTCTCTATAATTTTATCTTAAATTTTACTCATTTTTAAAAAACATTCTACATCTCATTCCCTATTATTTCTCTATTCTATTAAAATAATATTCTTCTATTATTTCTTTATTACTTTTTTCTCTTACTTCCATTTATAAATTTAACTACTTACTATTTTTTCTTATGTTTTAAACTATTACTAGAGTGAATATTTTAAACAAAAATTTAAATTATTTTTTACGGATATGATAGCATTTTTAATTTTTTTTATATTTTAGTAATAATTTAAATTATTTTTAAAATTATAATAAATATGAGTATAAGAGAAAGTGTAGTTGATTGGAAAAAGAATTTATTTTATTTATTAGAATAAAATATTAATAAAAGATTATTTAGGAGATGAACAGTGATTCCCTATATTAGAATATAGGAAATCACTGTTTATCCCTTAAATCAAAATCTTAAAATAAGAAATGGAATAGGAGGAGGGTTTTGAGCTTTTCTCTAAATTCTTCCTTATAATTAAAGAATAACAGTGATATAAAATATGGGATGGAAATGCCTAAGAAAAATTGGTGTTAAAAAAAAGGAAAAAGAAAAGTAAAGTACTTGGTACCCTGCAAATATTTAATGGGCGTCATCTGCCTGGCCGGCAGCCACCCTCGAGTAATCTATGGCCACGGTAACGGTAGATGGAAAAGGTTCTCAAAGATATGACTTGTTTTATTTATTCACGACTTCAAATTTCACTGAAAAGTTATGATGTAGAAATCATGTTCTGGTAAAGATTAAACTGATCATGACCACAAATGTCGTAGCTATCTTCTCTACAACATTTTTCTTTCTTTTCACTCCACTCATGGCAGAAGAAATCTCATCCGTACCATTCATTCATCACTAGAGCAGCTTTTAGTTTTTAAAACAATAATTCAAAAATAACTTTTTTTTCATTCTTAAAACATTTTCAGAATCTCAAAGCAAAAACCCAGGATTGATAAGATGACCAAGTAACAGAATTATAAACAGAACAGAACAAACAGGACCAGATCAACTTTCAATCCTCACGACCCAAATTGCAGAAGAAGTACTAAACCAGAAAACAAAAGGAAAACAACTCAAATGTAAACAAAAGGTATGCATACCATGAAATATCATGCATATATATATATATAGAGAGAGATTGTAGGTATCATTGAGCTCTAATTTATAGCTTAAACCCTTGGCTTGATTAGCGCTCTAAGAGTATTCCTCATCACCACAGTGAACTCCAACTTCCCTGCAAAATCCAATTTGCTTTCTGGCGGATAAGCGCTCCACTCGAATTCCTGCACCATTCTGGCAAGCGTGAGATGAACATGCACTGTGGCTATGTTCAAACCAGGGCATATCCTCCTCCCAACCCCAAATGGCATCATTTTCACCCCAGTTACCCCAGTTATGTCTGCCACCTCTCTGCCCGATATGAACCGGTCGGGGTCGAACTTTTCGGGGTTCTTCCACAGTCTCGGATCTTCACTAATGCCTGGCAGATAAATCTCCACATTTGCATCTGTGGGTATGTCGTACCCTGCCAAAGTTGTTGGCTCTGTCGCAGCATGTGTCAGTGAAAAATACGTCGGTGGGTGTTTGCGTAGCAGTTCTTTTACTACTGCTTGTAGATATGGCATGTTTTCTACGTCCTTCTCGTTTACTTTTCGATCACCAACTGTACTTTTAAGCTCCTCGTAGAGCTTTCCTTGGACTTCTGGGTTCGCGATGAGTTGCGCAATACCCCATTCGATGGCGGTTGCTGTCGTGTCGGTCCCACCATTGAGGAACTCTGAGCAAAGTGTGACTAATTCGGCATCGGTCGGTGATGATTTGCGTCCTTCCACCTTTAGGTCGAAGAGGGTGTCGAGGTATGAAAACGATGTTGCAGTTTTATCGGATCCTGGGTTTTCGAGTGCCCTCTTACGCCTCTCGATTAAAGGGACCATAGATTCAATTTGCTCTTTTCGAACCTCGAAAGCTCTCTTCCTTTGCTTTGAGAAAAGTGGGCTGATGATTGGAAGATAGTCATCGATTCTCGGGTCGAGGGTGATCAGAACAGTTTTCATTACCTGATCCATTTTCTCGATTGTCTCTTCGTCCATTTCCAGGCCAAAACACATAGCCAAAAGAATGCAGAACATTGCGAATCGAGCGTTTTTTAAGACCCAAACGGCCCCATCATTTGCCTTGGCCTCGGTTTGAAGCCTATGGATGAGTTTGTCCATTGCTGTTTCCCTCACGCTGAAGAATTCCTTGATCCTGCTCGAGCTAAGCATGTTTTGCACCATGTTCCGCCTCAGAGACCGCCAGACAGGGCCATAAATGGCGGCGTTAACGGTGAATTTGTTGCTGCTAAAGATGTTTCGGGTAGGATTCTCACGAGGCCGAGTAGCAAAGAGAGTACCCTTCTCGATGAGTGCTTCTCGGACAAGTTTCGCATCGCTCAGGATGATCATTGTTCTGGTCCCCATCTTTAAGGTGAAGATTGAGCCGTACTTCTGCCTAAGATCTTCTACGTATTGAAAGAAAGGTTTTCCCGATCGTGCTACTTGGAAAAGGTTCCCAACGACAGGCCATCCGGGTGGCCCTGGAGGAAGGTTGAGCGACTTTGACTTGGTTTTCTGGGTGAGGAAGAAAATCAAGCCCGAAAGAAGGAAAGCTATGACTGTGAAAAAGAGATGGTAGTTTGAAAAGAGTGAAGCAGAAGATAATGGCAAGGAAGCCATTGAAAAGCTGCAGAGGAAGGAAGCGAGGAAGAAAATGAAGTACAGGGGTAAGGTTGGATGACGGTATAAAAATGGGATGAGCATGAAATTGCAGGTGGGCTTTAATAAAAGCAAAAGCAGTCGTCAAGGTTTGCTATCAAAACAGCGTTGTGGGCGCAAATTGTTAAATGCTAGAGCTTAGGAAACTGTATTAGGCAAAAAGGAAACCCATGGGCGGAATAGGCTATGTTGTTGGATCGATGGAGTATCGAGGACAACAGAAATGATTCACATGCATTTATTGCATGCGCAATTACCTGTTGAAACGACCTTGAAAATGAACGTCCGAGTAAATTCGGAGATGGAGACAATAGTGGAAGAAACACGTACATTAGTGCGGTGTGGCTCACAGCTCAAAGTGGTAGAAGTCAAGAAAATTGAATGCTGATCATCAACTTCTTTTTTGTTCCAGACGAGAAATGGAAAGTGTCCATTTGCTATAAAATGTAATCAGTTTTGATCTGCTCGAAAAATGTTTAAAGTTGGATCAAAACTCTAACAAACAGTGGTAAATCCATGGTCCTTGAGACTTTGATCCTCTATTTTGATGGTATTTTTATCCATCAAACACTTTGAGGCTGGAGCAGCATTAGAAATTTGAGAGCTCAGTCTCTCTGTCTCTCGCACAAACAGTAACGAGGCCAATTATGTCACCTGAATCGATCATCAGACCTCTACATTTAGTCATAAAAGTGTTGACTTGGCTCGAATTCCATGAATTATCATAGGTCAGACTCAATAATAAATAAATTCAGCCTCACCGAAAAATAGACAACCACCTCCATCGATCACCATTTCATTTGAATCATTAACTCATTTTTCAGTACAATAAAAATGCATTTATGCATCACCGGTATTAACTTACACAAAAAGTTTATGTGCATTATTATTAATAGAGCTGTGCTCACGACTGATCCGTAGCATACGTGACGTTTTTTTTTTAAATATTTTTTTTAAAAAAAAAAAAAATCCAAAACTGACCCTCTCTCACCCCACCTACCCCCACCCGATTCCCTCTCTCAGCCCACCCAGTCCCGTCGTGCGCCATCTGTAATCACCGGCCACCACCATCATCAGCATCCAACCCTACCGTCGGTACCTCTGATGCTCATGTACTCCTCCCTAGCCATGTCGCGTACTCCTTCCTCGCCAAGCAACCGAATCGCATTCGGCCTCTCTCTGTCGTTGTTGGCCACCCATCAGCGCCACCGACCACCTCACTAGATCTCCCTCACACGGGCGACCCTCCAGCCACCTTCGAGCCGCCACGCCAACCCCTACATGCAACGTCCTCTCCACTCTCGAAATGGGTCTCACACAGATTTAGTCCCGAAATACTGCTGCTCGCCACCGTAAGCCAGCCCAGCCACCACTACCGAGCCGCACGACCTCCCAGCAACCCCCACCGTCAAACCCAAGTCACGGCAACCCTCCATCACAGCTCAAATCAGCCTAACCCGAAATAGGTCTCCCCCTCTCTCGCCATCATGCCGCCATCGTACACCAGCCCAGCCGCCACCACCGAGCCTCACGATCTCGCAGCAACCCCCATCGTCAAACCCCAGTCACGGCAACTTCCTCCCTCTTCATCGTAGCTCAGATCAGCCCCCAGTAGCAATGGAGTATTTTCAATTTTTCGAATTCGGGGGAAGGGGGGGACTTCATGGGACTTTGTCAATTTGTATAGGGATAAATTTGTCAATTTACTTTGCCACGTAAGGTGTGTTTTGAATTATGCTTGAACAAGGGCTGCTCTCAAGACTTTTTCTTATTAATATATAGGCATTTGTACAAAAATCAAAGGATCTACCCAATCCAGTTGGATCGGTTTTACTAAGAACCCACCAAAGAAGTTGCTTCTGGGTTTACAGAGCGGTGCACGGTAGCTTGGTACAAGAGCTCTTTGCTTTACTTCTCAAACTCTTCTTGGACTTTTTCTTAGACGTTTTCTACTTCAGTTCTTGTAAAGCTTTAATTAGCAGCTTGCTTAGACAGTTTAAACAGCTTTAAAATACGCATTGCCCATCATATTCCGATTTACTTTTTCAGCAGAAGCCCAAGCATATACGCCAACCAATAAATGGTTGCTAAATTAAATGGTCGGTATGCATTTAAGGAAGGATCCTTTTGTCTTTTTTGCATTATCAAGAATTGTTCTAAAAAATTAAGCAATGTAAACGAGTGAATTTACATTTCTAGACTCAATGTGTGGAATATTTAATTAAATTATGATGAAGAGTTTGTTCTAATTCATAACCTTTATTTGATATATGTTAAATCATTAATGTCTAACCAATTAGAAAAAATAGAACTTAAATTAACATATAAAATATGCAGTTCAAATAGATCAGAATGGTTGTTTTGTATTCTATTAGGTATTCTAAGAATACCTCACTACTATTCATTATCTTATTATTATTTTCTACCTACTTTTTACTATTATTTACTACTATTCAATATTCTATCATTACTTTTTCACTAGTATTCATAGAATATCTGAGAATATCTCATTACCCAAACATAAACTAAATGAAAGTGGTTGAAGCAAAGGACAAGTAAACATTTAGATGCATGCAACGTGCATGATTCTTTAATTGGAGAGTGATTAATGTTAACTTCCTCTTCGTGACGATTATAAAGGTACTACGTACTTGTATTTGAATGATCTAATATTAAAGAGAGATAAACGCATCATTAATGTTAATCGCATAAGATTTTCATATAATATGAATCCCGCATGACCAGTGTTTAATTAAAATGTCTATTTTTTTCTGCATTGGATGATTCAATTTGGTTTAAGTAATTAGAAAGGATCTCATTCTCAATTGATCATGTCTACACGAATCAGACGAGAGATATTTAGCAGATAAAGAACAAATTAATGCATCTAGGGGTAGCCAGCCTCCCCACAAATGGGCAGAGATGCAAATGATATTTGCAGAAAGGTGGGGCTAAGAAGTCGGTTCTCTTTGTCATCATTAATAATAAGAAGGGGAAAATAACAAAGAGAAGAGATCCCCACTTCTAGAATGCTTAAAAATGATAGACACCTACAAATTGCTGCTGCAACTGCTACCTACTTCCCACGGTACGTTGCATTCATTCAATTATGGATCGAACTGGTGGGATTACCACCTTTTGTTATTGGCCAATGGATGTCTGTGACTAAAAGGAGTTACTCCATTGATGTCTCTTAAAGAGGTAGCTCTTCCAGTAAAGTGAAACATTTGGATTTAGAGGGCGTTTGCCTGCATGGACAGGTCAAGGAGCTGAATCAGCTGCTGATTTATTATTAATATGGTAAACAATCAACCTTAAATACGAGTAATTCTACATACAATCGTAAAATACGTAAACGTTGAGAGTGAGGCACACTATTAAAAAATTAATTTTTTTCATGTAGATCTCGTGTTTTATTTATTTATTTCAAAGCGATTACACGGCAGTTGCACAATTTACGATTGCAAATATCTTTTTTCATATGAGAATATGGGTATTAAGAGAAGAGACTCCCTGGGGATCTAAAACCCCTTTTGGGGGGCCAAATGCCTCCCAATCTTAAACGCAGTGTCAAAGAAGAATGAGAAGAAGCCCTGTTTGTTAAAAGGAAACAGGTGGATTAATGGTACATAAGATTAGTAAGAACATAGTGAGTGGTACTGAGGTTGATTCGTCGTCTTCTTATTATTATTATTATAAGAACACTAATTTATGTTATTATAATAAGAATATTACAGAGGGTGGGATTAATTCTCAGATATAAAACAACAATCAACAATACATATGAATGATATTTACAGTCCTATGGCATCTAAGTCCCTCGCATTTTTTTTTAAAAAAATAGATAAATATATTTTTTTTAATAATAAACTTAATTTTTTTAAAAAAAAATACATAAAATATAAACATTTTAATATTATATCTAGCATTATTCTGCGGGGAAAAAGAGAGCCAAGCAAGGCACTATATGGCTTCTGAATATGAGGAAAAGGTTCAAAATAATTAATTCACATGGGCTAGTTGGGTTAAGTTTTGACAACTGATTTTTCATTTCGGGTCAAGTTTGAGTAAAGTATTAGCCGCACGTACAGGCCCTAAGCTATTCCTATCGGGCTGAAGCCCAAGCATTCAAAGCATGCCGGCCTTCGGCATTCATGTATTACTTTGACCATGACGAGGGGTCAACCACAACGTTGTACCACACTTTGGTAGAAGAATAATGATATCCACTTAACATATTTTATAATATATATTATAAAATAAATAGATTTTTGTAAAATGATATTAATTTTATAAAATATTTTATAAAAATACTACTCATTTTAAAATATTATTGTATAAAGTATGTATTTATATTTTTCCATCGATCTCGGAAAGGAGTTATTACCGTTATCGTTATCGGAGGTGTACGTACTGTACAGACACTGTTAGAGACATCATGAAAACTGTTGGTTTACGTAAGAACTGTGTTGAGGTTAACATGTCAGTGTAAAGTCCTTGTACACATGATCAAAAAATAATGGAAAGAAAGTGACCGACCGATCGAGGGTCTCGGGGACTCTTGATCAAGTCGACCGGAGGGTGTTTATAACATGCATATCCTCTCGATCCGTCGATGCCAAGGATGATCGTGTTAACAGTGGGCGTACGAAAATTCTCTATAATCTTTGTTTTATCCCAAGTACCTTTTATTATTTGAGAAGGACAGAAAACAACGTCCAACGTCGCCTGAAGATCATCAAGATCAAGAAATCCTTAGTTTTCGCAAAGTTTCCGGCCTAGCCTGCGGCTGGCGTTTTCTTAATTCTTTCCTTTTTCATTTTTTTATATAAGCAGTACTGTACTGATCAGTGCTAGTTTCTTGCTCAGACAAACAAACTCTTCCGGCCTAAGACTTCAACGTCATGTACTTACTGTAAGTTTAGACAGACATCTCATGATCATCAAGTTACATACATGACAGTAAGAGATGGAACGATTGATGTTCATTTGAAATGCTTTAATTAAGGTTGATGTCGCAGAAAAATCATTGTACGAAAACCTGCAGTACCCGGCCAGAAAGTTATTCAGAATATATATGATGATCATAACCAAACTGGCCAATATTATTCTGCTTTCATAGCTAGCACATCATATTTCAACAAGCTGGAAGGTCATGATCTGCAGCAGATAATATTAATCCACTCGTAAAAAGAAAAATCAGAGGAATACAAACAGAAAAATAAAGGGGAAAAAACAAAACTTTGAAAACTACAGTTCTGTCAATTGAATCATTGATCAACAACGGTACTGAATGCACAAACCCCTTGTCAAACTTCAATTAGCTAGCATATTGATATTAGCTCATGATCCCCTCGGAAAATATCTTGACATGAAAAAACACATGATGTCGTATATTTGGCATTTGGAATCTCCAAGCTTCCAGATTGAAGTAGTCATGAACAGCATATTCACATGCATCCCAAGTCACAAAACTTTTACACCGAAAAGCAAACCTATCTTTGATCAACCCACAGAAATCGATCTTACCTTAATCCTGAAGAAGTTAATTACTTCGGTTTGTAATTTTGAGATTTGAAGAACTGAAGTCGGCCTGTCTTGTTTGAGCTAATTAAACTTGCTGGTCTTCCCCTTGTAGTACCTTACACCATATTTCTCCCACAAGTTTTCTCCTCCATGGCGAAAGCCATGTTGATGGACGTCGGCCTGGTCCCTATCATTGGAACTTGAAGGTGGAAGACTACCCTCATTCGTCAGCTGAAGCCCGATGCTCTCTGGCCTTTGTTTAGAAATTTCCTGTCCAAGATAGTAATCAAATTGCTGAAAATAACTGCCGGTTCTCAAATCTAAATCCTCCTTGCGCTTCTTGTTACACTCCATTATTGCCTTGTTATAATAAATGCTAATATGCTGCCATTTTTCTTTGTACTCGACTGCACTTCTGTCATAGCCCAAGGAACCCATTTTTGCAGCTATCTCTTCCCAAAGACTTTCGTCCAAATGCCCACCATCTTGGAACCGCAGTTCCAAGCTAGTTCTCAGCTCTATTAAACTTGAAACCTCCAATTCTGTCCATCTACTGTTGTTAATGTAGGTAATTTCCTTCCCATTTTCATCCTGGTTTTCTGAGTGGCTTCGAGTTTCTACAGCCATTGGCTCAGCTGATTGGGACATTTCTAGTCCTTTCCCTATAAATTTCTTTAAAGCTTCCATTAATGCTGCATCTCGAGCTTCAACCCACTCTCTCTCTTTAGTCCAGATATGATGTACTTCCTGATCAAACCGGGCTGCCTCTTGCTTCCTCCATTCTTCCTCTCTGAACACTCTCTCCTGCTCTCTATCTTCAATGGTCTTCAACAACCTATCCATCCAAACCTCTTGTGTGTCCATGATCTTCCTCATTTGTGAGTCCACAAAATCCTCAATCTTTGCTTTCCAGTTCTTCTTATTCCTTGAGTAACGTTCCGGCCTGATCTCATTCATCCCTATCTGCTTCTCCATTGATTGATAATTCATCCTGTGTTCCGAGGACGAAGTCTCGAATTCAGATGAGTTAGAGAAACTGAGGCTCTGATCAGATAGCCTTGGGGTCCGAAGATCAACTTCTTGATTTTCTTGGTTAATCACATTATGTGGAATCTGATAATTAGGAAGGCTGTTTCTAGCAAGATGGGTATCTGAAACTGTGGCATGATTGCTTGCTTCTCCATATATTGCTTCTAGCTGCCGGAAGAATCTGTAGTGCTTCCCTCCTTGCCTTCCAGATTTCCGTTCCTTAGTTTTCTTGTAGTACTTGTACAAGTTTTCAAACTTCTCTTTACACTTCTTCCCGCTCCTCTGGTATCCATATTCCTCAGCCATTAGCCTGAATGAAAACAAAACAGCGCAACAAATATGGGGAAATCTTAACATAAGATGGTAACAACAATTTTAAATCGAGTTTAGGAGTAAAAAAATCGTAGTTTCAGGTGTTTTTCCTAGCTAGCTAGGCTAGCCTCTAGGAAGTTTCAAACGAGATGACCAGGTAGTTAGACGTACTAAAGAATTAAGATCCATTCCTTAAAAACCTTGTCAAAGAATAATTAATACCTTAGTAAGATTAAGTAACATGTCAATTTGCTAATGATTCGTCGATCGCTGAGCATCATTCAATAATTGAATTTCATTAAAATAGTCAAAGCATTCCTATACTAGATTCCATTGCCCTAATTGAGCTAAGAGGTTTCTGAGCTATATATTTATTACACAAAGGTAAAATGGGTTTCACAGAGAGAGAGAGAGAGAGACTCTCGGACGAGCCATGTCATGATAAAACAAGATCAACCCAATCTATATAGATGGGTACTAAAGCTTTCAGAACGAGTCAGCCAAACTTCCGAGACAAAACCAGAAATTATCAGAGAAAAAGAACACCTGTGTCTCTCAGTTAACTTAAATGGATTGTCCCTTTCAGAGACTAAACTAGGGAACCGAAACACTAATTGGTTCAAAAGCTTGTCACCTTTTTGCGATAATGGCATAAAATAAAAGTGTATCAAGAAAGAGGAAAAGCAGTCATCTTCTTCACTATATATCAAGAAAAGGAAATAGGGTTTCTTAATCAAGCATCACCCAGTTTGAGCAAGAAAAGTGACAAACTGAGAGAGCGAAAAATCAAAACGAAAGGACAAGTGGGATATGGTGCAGTTTGTCGAAATATACCTAGAAACTTCATCCCACAATGGTCCTTTCTGATTAGTCTCTTTGAACTTAGAATCGAGACGAGATCTGATCTCAAGAAGGGTTAGAGTTTCTTGCCTCGGCCATCTAGTATTTTCCATATCATACCCCATCCATCCACTATCCATCTGCACTGAACCACAGAGCGTAGCAGCAGCTGAACTGGTTGCAGTTGCTGTTGTGGGAGTGACGCTGCTAGGGGAATCGTGGCCAAACCCAACAAGCCCTCGAGGCAAAACCTCTCCAACCATAATAGGCTCGTAGTGGAGTGGAGCTGCCGCATTCCTTTGAGGAAAGAACGACTCGGTAGGCTGTGCTATGGACGGAAAATGAGTTCTTCCGACCATGAACTGCCGGAAATCCGGCAGGCCATATTGGTCACCCATGTCTCTTAAGTTTGAGAGAGAGAGAGAGCGATAGGTAAGTCAGGTACTAGTCTGCACAAAGAGAGCTTTTTCTTGGGGGACAGGATCCGAGTCCACCGCTTCATTCATCACTCTTTCGTCACTCAAAACAAAGGTAGGTACAAACTTATACACAAACTCATTCCAACCTACCTTCGTTGTTGCAAATTAGCAAATGCTGGATACAGATGTGATTGTGCAGTATATATTTTTTTTTTTTTAAAAAGTGATTTATTATTAAAAAAAATTAATTTTATTGATCTCACATTTATTTTTCTTTTAAAAAGAATGTAGAATATTTAAAAAATATTCTATAATTATAAATATCATTTTTCTTAACAAATATACTCACATATACATATACACCCATATTGATTTTTTTTTTTTTAATAAAAGTTAAAAGAAAAATGAGATTTGGTGCAAATCTTACACTATCTTTGAAAAAAATAGATGAATTTAGGATCACATAAAAAATTATTTTTTTAAAAATAAATTCAACTATTTTTTAACATGAGTGCACGAGACTTGCAAACTCTAAAACGATATCTAGCATTACTCAAAATTAAAAGACCAGAGATTACATTGGATGTCACGTGAGATCCTTACCTAAACTTGATCATAACAAGCTCTTTTCTGTTGAATTTTACCTATAATTTATACAGTAGAGAATACAATATATAAATTCTTAAACAACTATTACTATAATTTAAAATAAATCAATATGCAAATCTCAATCCATATCAGCTCAAAATCTTAAACACATCAAACCGAATTTGTGATTCAATAATTAGTATATATTGACCATGTGAAAAGTGTTAACATATAAATTAAATAATAAACTTTATTTTAAAATTTTAAAATAAATTATAATTTCACGTTATATATATATTAGAAAAACTAAATTCAAACTAGACATATTGGCCTGGCCCACGCACCAGCCCACAGTACTGATTGATAAACGTACACATTCGCTCTCTCCCGTGGAGAGAGAGGGAGAGAGAGAGAGTATTTTAAAAGCATACGTAGTACGTAATATAAAACATCTAACAAGGGAGTGACAAATGGCGAGACATCATACGATTACCACAATCCCATTACAGCTTTGCCTAGATGACGCGTGGACAGTGTATTTGACCGATCATCATTAGCGCGGCTAAACATTTTGGCTCGTTCGATCTGCTCGGAGTTTGGTCTGTCTTCTTCCTCTGGTCTTCCCTACACCTCTTTTTATTTTCGCCCTTCTTTTATAATTTGATATTAATGCAATGTAATTGCATATATAGCCAGTAGTTTTTGATCATGTACATCGCAAATAATTTGGTAATTCCTGAGTTTAAAGTAAAATCTCTTATTTTTTAACAAGAGTATAGTATATTTGATAAATATTTTAGTCATGATAAAATTGATATCTCATAAAAATAAATTTATAAATTGACATGATTTGATATAATACATTAATTTATAAAACTATTTTTATTATAAAGTAAATCTGACGTATTAGACCAAGTCGATCACGTCTGTGAATTTATTTATTTTTTTAGGTATTTTTATAGCCGTAACACTTCTCTAACTATATATCCTTCTCAATCTTTAACTCATAGTTTAAGATTTTCCAATCTAATTATCTAAATTAATAACTCGTGTAAATTATGTTTCTTGAAAACCCAGTTGATATATAGAGCATATATAACATCAACCTTATAATTTACTATAATTTTTTACCCATAGGTTGGCAATTATTTTGTGAGGCCTCAAGTCTTAATTGATTTAGGGATGTGGATATTAAAGTTCGCAGGACAAAAGATAATATTATTGAAATAAACAAATTAGTTATTAACAAGCATTAACGAAAATAGATAAAACGAAATTTACTTTTTCTCAAAAATTCTTGCTCCATCCTCACCATTCTCTATCTCGGTCGTACATGAGCTAGGTATAGCTAGCTAGTCCCAGAAACGATTAAATCATTTTTCATTTTTTTTTTCTGGTGTACTTATATATATATATATACTATATATGTTTTATGAATAGTTATAAAATATATGTTATTTGCTAGTTAATTACAATAGAGCCTTAGAAGTTTAATATTATTATAAAATTCTAAATCCGAATAAAATGAGGCTAGCGCTAGCTGTACGTACGTGATGAAAAGCAGAGCACAAGTCTAGCAAGAAGCACTTCCCTTGGATAAATCACTCCTGTATATTTAGAATAGATTATAGACATAAAAGAATTGTATAAAATAAATTTATAAGTTAATGTAATTTTATAAAATCTGTTAGATCTATTTTATAATAAAAATGATTTTACAATTTGATATATTATATGAAGTCACATCAATTTGTGTGTTTATTTTTATGTAATCGCTTTACGGCCAAAATATTTTCTTTTAGATATATTGTGCATATTATATATGCTATATTTCCTCGCATAAATAAAAATGATCAGTTAAAATATATATCAGGCACAAAGTTATAAGTTAAACTCGGTTATAAAAAAAAACAGAAAATCGACCAAGTAATGTACGTAGTTGATCAATAATCTCCTTCACCTTTCAGGGAATATATTCAGTCACGTACGAGATCATTATAATAACCAAGTTATTATATTAGATCATCTTTTCATGATCGGGACTTATATATATATATATAATTTATCTTTCTAATAAAATTAATTAGCAATTGAATTTTAAGAAATAACAAGAAAAAGCTTTGCAACGTACGTAGATTTTATTTTATTTTTTAAAAACCTCAATTTCTGACTAATAAATAAATTAAAGCTCGATCGGCGTAACGTACATCATGTGCACAAGTTAAAAAAAAAAATTCCTCTTTCATTTTGACCATATTATTAATATATTAAATTTGATCAGTGGCCTGCTAAAATCGTACGTGTACCAATTTACTAAATTATTGTGGAGATAAATTATAACTTTATTCGGTTGTCCCGGTCTAAATATATATATAAGAACTCTAGTCAATTAAAAATGATAAACACACAATACTTAATTTTCATAACATATTTCATAATTAATCATGTTTTAAAATGAAGAGTATTATTATAAAATATCATATAAAAGGAACACTGTTTTACAAAAATACCATCATTTTACATCATCATGTATTGTAAAAAATATTGTATACGTTACGCGGCCTAATTATATGGGTATTGAAGTATTATTAAAATATCTCACTATTATTTATTATTTTGTTATTACTTCTCACTTACTTTTTATTATTATTTGTTATTATTTAATATTTTATCATTACTTTTTTTATTATTATTCACATAATACCTAAAAATACTAAATTACCCAAACAATTGATCATCAGCTGAGCTTCCATATTATTTTCCTCTTTTTTTTTTTTCCCCCTTTTTGTGGGGAGAAGATGAACATGAGCTTGACCTAGTTTTAACAGGCCGTATATGCAAGCCTCCCATACAAAGGACAAACTAATTTAATACCCTTGTCGCCTTTTTAACCATTTGCCGAGGAGTCGTCTGAAGAACATGCAGCTAGCAGCGATAACGCGTACATTACTTTCTTCTAAATGCTACTTCCTTCAAATTTTAAATCCACATGAAAGACAGATTAGTTAATGCTTAAGTATGGCTTTTGAGTGAAAATTAATACTATATATACTTTCTTTGTGACCCCAGAGCTCCCACTTAACACGAATGATCTCTTAAGAAAAAAATATCAGAAACTTCCCGCCGGGACGACGGAGGCCAACCTTCCCAACTCCTAGCTGTTTCAATTAACCTTCTTTGAATTATTTTAATGTTTTTTTTTTTTTTGTGTGCTTATATTAGGGATTTTGAAAGGTAGAATTGTGCAAATCTACCCATTTATAGCATGCACATGCAGCATTGAGAAGACCATAAGTTCCTGTTCAGTCGTTCTGTCCAAGTCCAACCATCACCCATTTTTGCTTGGCGCCTATATATTATCTTAAATAAAATTTTATAAATTACACCGTCATACTACTCTTATCCTAGCTAATATGGTTACGTGTCATTATCCATCAACTAATTTCGAGTTTTTCTTAGAAAAATAAAGATAGATCCAAGTTAGAGTGATGAAAAATGCTACATCTTTAGATGAAAGAAAAATATATAGAATGTGATTTATAACATTACTCTTATTTCAAATATGGAAGAGAGGTCTACTACACATCGCTGTCGTTTAAACACTGAAATTAATGTCTACAAAATACCTTTGATCAGGTGATCTTCTCTTATTAAATGTCAAAAGTTTGTGACCTAATTGGCATAACGATCAGCTTCCAAAATAGAGGTATAGAGTTCAAAACCCCCGTCTCCCAACTCAAACAAAAAAAAAACAAAAAAACAAAACAAAACAAAATTAAACATGGGTCTAGCTCTACTTCATGTAGAAGTTATTTTCCGAACTGTATTTTCTTTTTCTTTTTTTAATTTCTTGCTCCGTAATTGCTTGATTGGGTTCTTGTTAGGATCCTCTAACCTCACTGTCTGTAACTTTTAATATTATTATTAATAAAATATATATATATATATATACTGTTGATCATCTTAATATTCCTAATAATATATATGAATGAGGTTTGATATCAAATATTTTATATATATATATATATATATATATATATATAAAGTTGAGCGAGACTGTCACCATGTCTATATATGTATGGTCTCAGTCGGTTCACGATAGCCATAGACGTTCAATATAGAATTACTAACCTCACATCAATATTCCACCAAACAATCAGAACAGTAAGTTTTACTCCCAAAAGAAGAGCTGTGTTTCTTTTTCCCTAGTGCAGATAGATGACTTTATGATCAGATCAAGACCCCAAGAAGATTTGTTGTATCATCTTTCAATTATGGTTGCAGGGAAAGAGAGTGGTCCCAAATTAAACATGTACATTATTCCCATGCATGATGATGACGCCAGGACTTATATGCCATTTTTTTTTTCTTGCTCAGTAGTACTAGTACTACTGCCATAGAACTAATTAATCCTTCACCCACCGGCCATCCCATGCATGCATGCAGCGATGCACCCTCAATCTCTCTGATTGAAAAAAAAGAAAGAAAGAATCTCAGACACATGCAATCAGTTCTGATTACTTACATCAGACGCTGCTGATCCCACCTTCCAACTTGTCATGCAACCAGTACTAGTACTCACGGGTCTGATGATCATGAGCCGAGCCGTATTATTATATATTCATCTAGCCGAGCCTTAAAATTAAGCAAGCCATGGACATCCATGATGACATGGATAAATGATCATCAAGCTGGTCTAATCTGGCCAGCAGATGAAGCTGGCCGGCTGTGGGAAAGTCGAAAACAAAAACTATGGAGATAGGAGGAGGGTGGGTGGGTTTGTCCTTGCCTAAAAGGGAAAGATCAGTGGGATCCAAAATCACACCAGCTGTAAATCATAACCCTAGCTAGCTTTCTCATCAACCCTTTTTTTTTGGGTACGGACGGTTTTGATGGATGGGGATGGGACCCCACCCCCCATGCATTTGTTGATGTATTTGTTTGTGGGAATAGGATGATGATTTTCTTAGAGAGAGAGAGGAAAAAAATGAAGAAGAAAGAAAGAATTAAAAGGTTTTGGGATCTTTTTGAAGGCATCATTACAAGATATCGTGTTCAAAAAGAGGGTCTTTGTACAAAATTGTCTCCTAGCCCTCCATTTTCCGAATGAATCGATATGAAGTTTGTCACATTGTTTATAGTCCTCGAAATTTTTTGAATCTTTTGGTGTACTCCTCTCTGTTCATTCCTTTACTGACAGTAACGAGTGTCCCCTCAAGCATTTTTGTTTTTGTTTTTGTTTTTAAAGGAAAATTCATTAGTATAATCCCTCTGAATCCCCCTGCCCATTTCCCACAAGTAGTCGTGATTTCGAGCGACAGGATTAAGGAATGAAGCCCATCATGTTACCGATCCACTCAAATATCCATTCTCAGGCCGAGGGCAACTAGAAAGCTGTTACGAGTTCTTTTATTGGTCTCATCAACATTTGATTTATAAAATTTAAATTTTATAATATTTCTCTTAAATTAAACCATGTCACATAAGCACCTTATTAAGATGAGAGGCTGAGAGCAGCAATGAGCACTTTACTATTATTCACGTAAAAAAAAAAAAAAAAATCAAATATATCAGTACGAAAGTTCGATGACTTTTCTATTTAGCTAGCAACGTCGTTTCTTTTATATGAATTGTAAGTATGTCCATGAATTAAAAGCTCTCATAAGTTATAACTTATGTATCAGCCATTATTTACCTCCATATTTCACACCTAACAAGTTTTTTTTTTTCTTCATAAGGTACTGTGAGGCATGGAGATTAATAAGGACTGATAAGAAAAATTATTCATAATTATAACCACCTTACCTACCAATTTCACAGCTCGTTATGTAACTGTGGGGTCTTATCCTTTTTCCACTCGCTGTGTTTATTTTAGGTTGAACCGATCTCTCTTTGGGCCTTGGTTCTTTTGATGGGCAAAGTCAAGTTGCCCATAATCCCCGTGATTTGGACCTTAAGATAGCAAAAGTTATGGGTCTTTATTTTTATTTTTAATGGGTTTTGAATGCGTTAGTCCGTGCTCCTTCTCATCTTTATAGAAGTTTTGGGATTCAAACTTCAGATAATTGAGAGATTTACTCATTTTCTCAAGTTTTAGTTATCAGAAATGCTAAATGCCCCGAAGATGTGTCCCGAAATCTTTTTTTTTTTTCTTTTACTTAGTGATTAAGAAAGTATTTTTTTTATCAGAAATGCTAAATGCCCCGAAGAAATGCTAAATGCCTGTTCGGTGGACTTTCGGACTACATCTCTCGGGAGATGTAGCACTGCTCTTTAGTTATATAGATAAGATGAAATGAGATAAGAAAATTTATAAATAATAATAAAATAGTTTGAGTTAAGAATTTTATATAATTTTGAGAAAGTAGAGAGAAAAAGTTAAATAAAAATATTATAAAGTTAAAAGAGGATTATAATATAATTTTTGTTTTAGTATTTGAAAAAGTTGAATTGTTTTTAATATTTTGTTTGGAAGTTTGAGAAAGTTGTAATGATTATGTATTAATTATGTGAAAAAAGTTAAAAATTAGAAAATTTGAAATTAAAAAATATTTCTGTTTAAATAGTATTTAGATGCTAAGATAAGATGAAATTGATTAAAATAGTTTTAAAGGTTTTTGAAACCAAACTAGTCCTAAATATGTTTTGGGGATCCATCCAGTAAAAAAAAAATTATGGATCCAAGATTTTTTGTTATTACCTAACAAGATAGTTAAAAAAATAAATAATTCTACGGTAGGGGTAAAAACTGACTCCTTCGATGCTTCATTTTTGGGGGAGAAAACCGGCCGAAACCGATTGATGGGAAGGAGAAACACTGGCCGTCTCAACACTAGTGGTTCTCTGGCGATTCATGGTCAGTTCATCAGCGAGATTTGTCTAAAAGAGTAGAGAGAGAGGGAGAGGATGAGAACTAAGATCGGGGAAGAAAAAGTGAGAAAGAAGACAATCTAATTTCGAAACGGCGTCGTTCTGCTTAATTTTCTTTTAATACGTTATGAATAAAAAAACGCCGTTTGGTATTGGTTTAATATCAAACGGCGTCGTTTCAGTTGTGTTTAAAATATAACTACAAGCTTAAAACGACATTGTTCCACTTAAACTTAAGTAGAACGACGTCGTTTTGAGTACATAATATATTAAAAAATATATATAATTTCTTTAATTGTCTGGTTCAGCGGTTAGAACCAGGTTCGAACCAACGGGCCGATAGCAGTTTTTTCTATTTTTTGTCACATGCTGACCGGTTCTCCACCAGTTTCGGCCGATTCTGAGCTCCGACGACCCGTCTGAATCGGTCTAGGTCGGTTTCTCAGTTTCTTGTACAGCCTTATGCTAAGGTGACAAGTGTATTGATAAGTGCATTTGCTTTTTTTTAAGCATTTGTGTGTATTTTTTTAATATTTAAAAAAACAAACAAACAAATGCTAAAAGAAAAAACACAAATGCACTTATCCGTACACTTGGCGGGATGAGATTCATTTTCCAAAAAAAAAAAAAGAAAAAAGTATGCAGTTACACGTTGAACTAAAAAGCAAATGAGATGCAATTAAAATTATAACGAGGGTGCACACTGAAATCTATTGCTAGGGTTTGGAGTGCATATAAGATTTCATGATTGTAAATGTACATTAAAAAAGAAAATTTTTAATTATAAATTAGTGTAGATAACGCATCTGGTAAAATGCTAACGTGGCATAATTTACAAGAAAAATCTTAAAATTTAAAACTTATTAATCAAATCTTAACATTTATGCGATGACTTCTCATATATACTCCCTATATCCGTACTTGAGTTTTGTCTACTTTTATGAATATAATTTCTTGATTACTTATAAAAAATATATATATTTAAATAATCATAATGGTGCACTTTACACATCAACTGTATTATATACCGATAATTTCGTTTTTGTGACCAAACAAAAAGATAGAAATGCTATTTGCAAAGGAATAGGAGAGCAGACATTCTCATTTCTTAATGCTCGATCTGCAAACCAAACATGTCTGTTATAAGATCGGTTCTGCAGGCATAATAGAGACAAAAGCGTTCACTGAAACAATTTCCAGTATCTTGTTGAAGCTCTTAAGCAGTAGGATTTACATACACCAGTAAGTACATAAGTATCACAGAAGCAAAGAACACGTTTCATGTTTTAGTAGTAGGGATAATCAATATCTTGGGAGATGCCTATAAAAAAAATTAAAAAGAAAAATATTGGGAGACAAAGATGCCAGGTCAGCAACAAATATTTTTCACTCAACTGGTGCAGTGATCGAGTTTCTGCATCAAAGGTCTTCCCATCAAACATCAGGGACACAAACAATAGAGTTCTGATCATTGCTATTTGAGGCTTTTGGGTTCAAACATCAAATTAGCTTTTGGAAAGTACAAGACCCAAAACTTGCAAACCATGGCAGTGGATACTGGGTAGTTCTTTGATTTCTCTCTGGCAAACTCATTGATATATATTTTTTTCATTTGGGGTTAAGTCAGAATGCCCCCAGGTGAGAGAGCAGGAATTCCAGGCTATGCTTCCTTTTTTAAAGTAGACATTGTCCTCTTAGAAAATAGAAACTGAGATCAGTAACAAACCTATTTTTCCATGAACGCTTTCTGGGCAGGGGCCCTGAATGATTAGCACAATAAGAATTCTGGCTACTATGAGAGAGAGCATCAAAAGGGCGACGATGCACATGCATGAACGTATATATACATATCTTACTAGTGTTCCAGTCCTCTTGATAAATCATGGAATGTGTGCACGAGCTCGCTGAGGTTTGGAATTTATGAGAACTTGCTGCAAAGATTTCATAATTTGCGAGAATGAAGGGCGTTTCCGGGGTTCACTGCAGTATCATCCAGCACAGCATTAGGGGAGAGAGAGAGAGAGAGAGAGAGAGAGAGAGAGAGAGAGCAATGCAAAATCATGTGAGTTTATTACCCTATGCGGACCAGGGTTTCACAGACATGAACCCCACTCCATTTCTGAGAGAGAGAAATAGTGAATGATTTCACCTAACAATTGTTATCTTCAACTTTCTTCCTGAGCTCCAAGACCTAGAGTATATTGACCCACTCTAGGCCCTAGAGTTTGGATTCTAAGGAGTGTAATTCGTTATTGTCGACTTACCTAACCCAGCAGGCGTCAATCAAGGCAGCCATTTCACGATTTACAGTGTTTGGAATCTCGAGCCTTTCACCCTTAAAACCGACAGCACCAACAACCTGAAACGAGGATAAATCATATTTGTTAAGCTACACCTTAACAACAAAATGAGTCACATATGTTGGAAAGTCCCCCTATGCTACATATGAAATCAATAAATTCTGAAGATGATTTACAAATCTAGAGCTTAGAATTTAAGATTAAGTTGAGAAAAAAGAAAAAAACTACTTTTTTTTGTTGAATCATTTTGAGAAAGTAAATTTAACTAAGAATTGATCCATAAAGACCTCCAGTGGACTAAGAATTAACAGCATACATAACTAAAGCCATTAAACCTGATGACAATTTAAGCCATCCTGGTAGAAGTATTTTATCATGTTGTGAATGTGTCTTTGGAAGCAGCTTGTCATATTAATATATCAGAAAATGGTCAATGTGGTCCTTGTATTTGAATTCAAACAGTCTTAAGAAAATATTACTCATCATATCTAGCACTTCAGTGGCAGCCATCTCACTGCTAGTTCTAGGAACAGACCAGTTTTAGACAGTGCCAGTCAAATACTCTTTAGTTAGAGATAGATTCAATAATCAATACCCTTCACCACTTATAAAATATTTTCCACCCCGTTGACGCTGTTCTTATACGGCTAAACTTTTGTTATATTCTTCTTCAAAGACCTTCCTTGTACCAATGATCAAGTGCACACATGTAAAGACCCAGCTTTTTCTATAGCTTTACAAATCATTGATTTGCAGCTAGTTAATTGACAAACAACCTGTGGTGCATTTAAATTTCTCCAAGGCTGTTGCAGGGTCACAAGTTCCCACAAGATTACACCAAAGCTGTAAATATCAGACTTCTCATCAGATGGCTCATTACGGAGAACTTCTGGTGCCATCCACTCAGGCTAATACAAAGAAGTAACATGAGTTAGTTTAGTATCTGCAAGTATTCAATGCTTTCTTCAAAAATAGAAGATTACTGGAATGAGATAGATAACAAATTTTAAAGTTTGTAGAGAACTTACAGTCCCTGCAGCTGTTTTGGATGAAAGAAAAGTGTTTGCCTTCAAGCGGGAAAGGCCAAAGTCACAAACCTAGATGATCAAGTATGTCCAAAAATACAAAGACAAATTATTTCAGCCCATCACTCCAACAATATATATGTGTATATATATATATATATATATATATGCAAAAATATGTGTTGATCATTATTGTACCCAGCATGAATATTCATGAGGTTCATGGAGCCATTTTGAAGACCATTGTAGCACATTAGTCAAAAGAAACAAGCAACTAAGAATGCACACTTATGGGGAAAAACGAATTTTCAACATCCAGGGACCAGCACAAATAGTATTTGACAGTAACCTTTACTGTATATGCCGCATCCACCAAAAGATTTGGAGACTTCAGATCTCGATGGACAATAGGAGGTCTAAGTTGATGAAGATAGTTCATCCCCTTTGCCTGTACACATCAATAAATAGCTAAGTCCAAAGAAATTTATAAACTAATGTCTGATGTGAAAATGATATGAAATCTTCACCAACAATTAATTCCTTCAGTTGACCCTTGCAAACTATTTTTTTCTGATAAAAAGAAACTCCAAAAACCATGCAAACCATGTCTTTTAACTGATTAAACTCCAAACCCGTGTAATGTGCCCACATCAAACAGATTGGGTAAATCATTAGCACCTTAGAGATGGGGGAGCATTCTCCCAAGACCAAGACCCTTACCACTTAAGCTGACCCTGCAAACTAAAATATAATACTATCTTGACTCCACAAAGGCATACCACATCATAAGCCATATTTATTCGACGCTTCTCATCCAATATCACTCCAGCATCAGGCATTTTCAAAAGTGTATACAAGCTACCTCTGAAAAGCAAAGAAAATATTATGTTCAGTGACATATGAAACTTATTTCGTAGAATGAATCGCTATTGATATGTAAAAAAATTAAAGGATGTAGAAGCAGATCATTTCAGGGAATCTTGATACCTTGATAAGTATTCAGTAACTATGGACAAGTTTGGGGGCTGAGTAACAGCACCCATGAAGAGAACAATATTTGGATGTCGTAAACGTTTCATGGTTGCAACCTAGCAAGCAAAAGTAATGCAGTGAAATCAAAATGAAAGATGTTAAAAACCAGAAACAATAAATACTCAATCATATTAATACCAAAAAAGTAAGAGCTACGCATTTTACCTCTCTTAAAAATTCCTTGACGCGCTCTGCATGGAAATCTTGTTCAATAAGAATTTTGACGGCAACATCCTGTGATTCCCAATCTTAGTACTAGCAAAATGGATATCTTGGTGGCACTTAAATCATGACAAAAAGTTAATCAAACTATCGAAACTGCCTAACAACTAACTCCACAAAAGCACACCGCATGAGGGGGGTTAAGTAGCATATTGGAAACACTAGCCAATAATTTTCACCACCGCTCCAAATATGAAGCTCAAGTGATAATTATTAACACTGTTTCTCCTAATACAGTGAAGGAGGCAGCAGAACCAGAAATAGGGACTATAAATCAAGGAGGTTTGGTACTATGACTGCTAGAAAGATTGACAACTGACTATATACTTGGGGACCATAGTGCCCAATAGTCCAGCCACACTTAAAATGACAAGAAAATCTCGATACCAGACATGGTTAAAATGTTCAATGGTGATGAAACCCTAGAAAAAAAACCTTGAGGACCAATTTATCAAAAAAATGTGAGATAAAAAACAATGAAGTCGGTCAGTAAATGTGGGCGTACTTTTTGCTTAAAGGAGTCAACACTAAAGCAGTTACTTAAAACTTGACCATTTTTATTTTTCCAATGGTTTCCTCAAAAGTACAACTTTTTTTTCTATTTTGAGGGATATTTGGAGATATTTCATTTTGATTGTTAGGTGGATATCTTGTATACTCACTGTGTTCTGGGTTACACCCTTCTTTCTTAATAAAAAGTTTATTTTACCTGTAGAGAGAAGGGTTCATATTCACTTGCTTTATTGTGCATACCAACCTAAATTCAGATTATTTACCTTATGATGGTAGAATTACAATAAAAAATAATTATACTTTAGACCCCCCAAACTGCCAACGTCTTTTCACTTGGCACCCTAAACTACAAAGTTTCAATTTGCTCCTTAAACTACTAATAGATTTCGCTTTGCAACCATGGATTATGATCTGATCCTACAAATGATAGACAAATAGGTCACGTGATTACAAAAACAGACTCAAAACTATTCAATCTTCAAGGAAGAAAAAAGAACACAGAAACTACATACTCCACTAGCCACAAATCCGAAAGAACTTCATAACCAAAAGTCATAAAAAAACTGTTTATTACAAGATAACATCCACCAAAAGATTAAAAAATAAGTAGATAAATCATAAAGGGAAAAAAATGCTTACTGAACTGCGCCAGCTAGCATAATAAACAGTTCCAAAAGAACCTGAAAATCAATGATCATCCTGAGCAGTCCCAAAATATTTACATGATACACATGACATGCATGAACAGAAATGGGAAGGCTTTATAATTAACAACATCAAGCAATGTCAGAAATAGCAGGTACCTTTTCCAATTTTCTCCTTTAGAACAAGTTCACTCCATGGGATAACCAAGTCCTCTTCATCAAGATTAAGTATACTTGAACTAACTGATTTACTATCATGGTATTCGCTTGAAGTGTGTACAATATTTTTTCTATCAAAGTAACTCATATGACCAGAGACCTTTGAGCCAGTTTTGTCATCTTCATTGAAAGCAGTACCTGTCATAATGGAGACAATGACATTTTAAGATTAGTAAAAAGATCACCACGGTGTCATTTATTTCATCATTCATAGTTAGGTGCAAGCATTTCTTGTATATATAGCATTTTGTTGGGTTGAACATACATGTCCAACACCATTTCAGACAAAGGACTGTATATTTTTTTTGTTTGATCTATTTGTTTAACCTTAACATTTTAGAAAATGATTAAATAAGATAATAGTAATTGTTCAACCCATCAAATCTTATTGACAAATCACCATACTTAATCTTACTACTTTGACTTTACAACAAATTGCACATCACCCCTTGCACGAATGGGTTGACTAGTTGACAACTACAAACTTCGATGTGGGGGACAACCAGATTTCCAGAGGAACTGTGTTCAAAGGCAGACAACTAATAATAATACTTAGCAACTGGTTGATATGTATATATGTACTCTGAATTCAAGCAAAAATTATCTGTATTAATTGAAGTGAATTAAAGCGAAAATGGTCAACGATAACTGAATCAGAAAAGCATGATGCAATGGTACATGCATATAGAATTACCTGAAGAATCATTGTCAAATTGAAGATGAAGTGGCTGGCAATCGGAGAAATATAGTTTGGCTAGCATACTGGAGTTCTCTGCCCTAGCTTGTTTAAATCTTGGATGACATAATGGTGAAGAGACCAAGATGGAGGATGTACCATTGAGCGAGGAATCTGGCTGGCTTAATGCTCCTGGCATCCCAATCAAATCAACCAAATATTCCCTGGAAAAATAAATGTAAATTCAATTTATTTCTTATTTAAAGGTACTTGAATGCTTTTCTCCGCTTATCTGGCTACACGCTAAACATACAAGCTCAAATGAAAAATCATCAAGTCCCGAAGCCTTCTTTATTCTCATCTTTTCCTAGAATAATTCTTCACGAAATATCCACTGTTTGTCCAGTTACTAAGTCTTTTAGTCTTGTGAATACCAGTATTTTTGCACTCGTTACTCCAAGCTCCAAACTCCTCCATGTTAATTGTTAGTCCTTTACTAATGCATTCACATGATATAAATTTTTTAATAGATTATTCCTCATTATTGGATTTTGCATTTCAGTTTATTTCCAATCGATTATACCCAGTATCCTGCAGAGATTACAATTCTTAAATCTTTTTACAAGTTGTGGTTCCTTTCCATTCCTTCTTACTACTACATATAAACTTTGGTAGTTGGCTCATGTCGCCTCGCTTATTGGTTTAAATAGTTCATGCTACCATCATTTATTGAAATATAAGACTAACACAACATACCTTCCAGGGCTAAATTGCACAAGGCAGGAGGCAGATACATCCCTTCTACAGTATTTGCAGCCCTTTGCAATTCGGCATGGTAGGTTAACTATGTCCGCTAGCACCTGCCAAAATTACAATTAGTGTGCAGCGTAATCCTCCAAGACCTTTTTGCAGATATCTGCAGAATGCCAAAATGAGAAATATTTTCGATGATCATCAAAATAATAGTCAAGAAAAGCATTTATGTCAACATCGTTTTTCGTAACAGAAGGGTACGAGATAAAAAAACTCGAGGGTACATATCAGTCTTTTTATAAAATACACACACAGACACACACACACATTGCTATAATGAAACAAAATCAAATTGCTAAAGAGTACATCAAACTGCATTAAGGTTGCGAGGATTACTTTAAACATTAACGCACGATGGACACAGAGGCCTACTGATAAGCTTCCAATTGGTTGTATGACAGAGCCTCGGCAGTCTTTCAGAACTTCAAAACTCTCCCCCAGCGTGCACCCAAATTTTCTTCTGTAGACGCCGCACCCCTTGTAACGACAACAGAATTTTTTTAAAAGAAAACAATATTCCAATTAAACATTTAAAATCAAAGAGTAGTATGTAGCCCACCCCAATTGATTACAAACAATGATTGCAAGCTGATCAGCCATCTCTTCTATGGGAATCCAGCCACCAGAAAGAATGATTAGCCTATTCTGCAGTTCCTTCAAACCAGGATCTCTAGATTTATCGATCAAAACCACTTTGATTGACATATCGTCACGGGGGTCAACAGCCTTCAACGATTCAAACGATGGGACCCGACCACTGTCCTGCTCATCAGTACTTAGAGTCCACGCATATGGATCCATCCCATGGATAAGGTAAAAACCATCCGGAATTCTGTCAAAGTATGACAAGCAGCCATTCACCTGGTACACATCAGAATAGAAATCAGAGCCATGGCATTCAAGCAAGTAAATGTCGTCTTGATTAAGTTTGTGCGATCGGATTTTCATCCAAACATCAAACCAAGCCAAAATTACAATTTAGCTCTACAAAATACCTCCCTAACTCTTACGTACGTAATTCACTTACAAAAAATAAGTGAACCCATAAGCAAGCAAGAAATGAAATACCCAGAATCGATGAGACATAGCCTCAGCAGAAGCAGAAGGCGACGGAGTTCCCCAGTCGCTGGATTTGAAATCCAAGAAATTGGGATCATCGGCACGGGCAGCCTGGGCGGAGAGGCGAAGTGCCAGAGCAAGCTGGAGCTGGTAGCTCTCCGCAGTCTTCTGCGCCCAGCTCCTGAACGAGCCCGTCCCCTTGTAGTGACCCAACACGTCGAAATCCTTCACCGACGACGCCACTGGAGACGTCGATCTCGTGTCAGTGTGATCACCGTACATCTTTTATAAGAGAATCCGGATTCCGTCTTAAGGAATTTGGTGCTCAGTCCTACGCCACTGCCTGAGCTTTAAGCACATTGATTGGAGCGCCGATAAGGACGGGGAAAATTGGGTGGGGGTCCGTTTGGGAATGTCGGCTCGACAAGCATTCGAATTGGCGAGTGGTGGTGGAGCCTGTATGCGATGGAACCAGACTTTAGATGGAATCAGCACATAAACGAAGAAACGTACCGTACGCCCAAATTCAGTGGACGTAGTCCGACGGATCCGGGTCCCCATGATTTCAAGAAAGAATAATCTATTGCATCCATCACTATTTATTTTTATACTTCACATTTATAATTTTTTTAAATAAGAGGTGAGAATATTTTTCATGAATAATAATAAAATTATTATCCTTCTACTATCCATTTACAACTCTTTTTATATTTAATTTTTTTAAAATTTTTTATTTTACTTAATAATTAAGAAAATACTTATTAGTAAAATTATATATTTTCTTAATGATTAAAGATGTTAAAAAAATACTAAAAATAAAATGATAAAAAATAAATAAATACATTATAAGTAGTAAATAGGTAGTAAAATGATAGTAACCCTATCGCTACCCACTTTTCATAGGATGTGAGATAATAAATAGTAGTTGATGCATATAATTTTTCTTCAAAATAACTCTTGAGAGATAATAGTCTAGGCTGGCTTGGTTATACAGATGAGAGAGATGAAATAAAAGTTAAAATTTAAATAAAATATTATTTAGTAATATTATTTTTATTTTAAAATTTAAAAAAAATCAATTATTTAAAATTTTAAAAAAATTATAATGATTATATGAGATAATATGAAATGATTTAAAATCCCTCAAAACTTGAATTAACATTTTGACCATTTTACAATTAGAATGGGTTTCAGTGATATGTTTATGTTATAATTTGTAAATATTTAAATTCGTTAAGAAATCTCGATCAAATACAGAATCCGATACACCCAAACTGTGTATATATACGATACCTCGAGATAAAGTTTTAAGAAAAATAATATTTACAATCTTATGATGTGCAAATCTCGTGACCTCTCTTTAAAAAAAAAAAAGATAAATTTGGTATTTATGAAAAAATTATTTTTTAATAATATACAACTTTTTTCAAATAAAATATATGAAATTTACATACTCTATAACTGTATATAGCATTACTCAATTATTAACATCGAATTGAACTTAGATGTTTGAGTCTACAGCTCATCCTAAGTCAATCTTTAGGCCATTAAATATAGATACAGCCTAGAAGATTTACATATAAATATGTGAGAAATGATAGTTGTAGTATGAGTGCATAAGCGCCGCGTAATCATTTTGAAAAAAATGAATAAATACGAAACTCACATAAAAAAATTAATTTTTTAATAGTAGACCTCACTCTTTTTCAAAGCAACTGCATGACATTTACGCATTCCACAACTGCATATAGCATTACTCTTTTATACAACATTAATTTTATTCCGTTGAATAATCACGATACCATGCCTCGTATGGTAGATGCCCAGCAACTATTTTTCCCCTCTCACTCTCTCTCTTTAAGCAGCGTTGTTAATGCTCACCCAAACTGGTTTAACATTGGCACAAAATACCAATGATGAAAGTAATAAAATTGCAGTGTAATCCTATTCAGGTTGCAAGCTAGCCAAAACGAGCATGCTTTATACAAAAGAGAACCCATTGCACAATCCTTCCAAAACATTATTAAATTTGTTTTGTTTTCCTTTCTGTCTAACAACTATTTTCCAATCCAGTTTCCTTTGGCTTCTACCCGTCAGAACAGAGCTTTGGAATGCAGTTGGCTGCCACGAACATCAGCTCTGAATATGAGGAAGGACTACTTCAAATAATTCTACAATCAACCGGTCCACCGGATCAGCTACAGGATTCCATGGAGTAATGCTTCTGTAACTCCTGTGGGGGGACCTTGCAGGAAATCCTTATTGCTGATGTGCGTGGTTAGTCTTCTGCCTTCTAATTTATTTATTCTGTCTTCCTGATTCCGAAAAGATAAGATCTTACATCCAAAATGGAGTTGTTGCAATCTGCTTTCCATTTTGATCAATCTAAGTTCAAATGACACAAACACAACGATTTGTTCAAATCTCACTTTCCTTCTCTCAGGCTGCCTGGAAACTTGGCAAATTAAAGAATGGTGTAAAGCATAAAGAGAAACTCCATCAATGCCATTCAGGACCAATCCTCAATGTGACATTTAACACTTCAAGCAAACACACACAAGTGAATCAGACATCAAACATATTTACCCTTTTAGTATTACTTCCCCATAAATTTGAGAATAGGTACAAAAAATAAGGATACTCGGGGAATCTTAAACTAATCAACCAATTGACCAATATGGAGTCAGATTCGGTGTCGGAGCTACTTCGAAGACATACTTAGTCAAGTTAGACAATGCTATCAAAAGGCAGCATCAGTCCATGTTACACAACCTTCATCAAAACCAGGTTTTTCATGAAGAAGAGGGTATGGTCCGAGTGATACAATGTCATCAAGTTAGCACGAACCACTTCAGTACAGAGAATAAGGATAAAGGTATAAAGGACACATCACTACGATATGAATAGGGTTAAGAATATAGCTCTGAATAGATTTCTGCATTAATTTGCCAAGTAATTGGACCCATATACCAAAGAATCAATTCTACAAAGAATTCAATTGTATAGGTTTCAAACAATTTGAGTTCCAATCCACACACTTGTTTCAAATAAAAGTAGGTAAAAACTCTACATTTTCCTATTCACTTGATTTTGTAACAGGACAAGCAAATGGAATTTAGTTCAGTGATGTTTTTCATTATGCCCTTTTTGCAAAGGGGGAGATCCAAGTCCAAAGTTACATGCTTCAATCAGTTCTCTACATAGTAATACATAGGAAAGCCTTCCCGCTTCCCTGTCTCCCACATCATATCAAAATCAACGCTTTAATGTAATGGGAAAAAATCACTGAAATGAGGCCCAGACCAGGTAAACAGATCTAACTCAACCGAGACAGATAACTCAGCTGTGTTTACTCACCCATTTTAACCCCAGTTCCAAGCTTCGAGTTTGACCGATTTCAGACATCAAGTTATGATTTTGTAAAATCATTCAGAAAAACATCAGCGAAACCACATCAAATTTCAAGACCAAATGAATTCCACCACAATTCTTTCATTTTGGTTCCAAATACCATTTGTTATTCTATGTATAGAAAATTCTATGCCAACCCATATGCATTTCACATTCTTGAAACCCATTTTCCAAACATTCAAAACAAAACCAAAAGAATCTCAAAACTGAAAAATTATTTCTAACATCACCATAAACAAGCAAATATTTCATTTAAAAAGAACAAATCTCATTCGTTCGATCTAACAGAAGTACAAAATATAATCCCTTCCTTACTTCTCTACCAAGAAGCCTTCTTAATGCCATTGAGAGCACCTCGGGAGGCCAATTCACGGAAAACGATACGGGACATCCGGAAGAACTGGTACACGCCACGAGGGCGACCCGTGAAGATGCACCGGTTTCTGAGGCGCGTGAAGGAGCTGTTTCTGGGCAACTTGGCCAGCTTGTACTGCTGCTGTTCCCGAACCTCTGTGGGGAGATCAGGATCTCTTATAAAGGCCTTGAAAAGCTTGCGCTTTAGCTCGAATTTCGCCGCCATCTGACGGCGTTGGTGGTCGTGGATGTTGCGGTTCTCTTTCTGGATCTCCATTAACCTGATTGGTTGATCACGAAAGAGAAAATGGAGTGTTTATAGCGAGACGGAGATATAGCCCAAATTGGTAGGGATGTAACCGGTCCGGTCCTGTCTGGTTTTGGACAAAATTTAGGATCGAACCGGTATCTACTGGTTTTACATTTTCAAAAACCAATTACGCACCGGTTACTCTCCTAAACCGATACATCTGGTTTTACCGGTTCCGGTCCGGTTTTCCTGTTTTAATTTAGTGAATGCATGAGAGAGAGACAGAGAGAGAGAGAGGCATTGAAAGTAGCTAGCAATCTAGAACTTGGAACAAATATATGTGTGGGAGAGACCAATAGCTGAAGACAAATGCATGGAATCTGAAACTGCATCAAAAGGATACCTAACTAGAATATTATTACAGATCAGATTCATCACTACATATGAAAGCAGGTGCTCTTGGGGAATAGTACTGTTTATGGATGAGAGCCCAATACAATGCTTGGGAATGTATCCTATCTTAAGAGGTAAAAGGCTGCTCTTTGCCCCCACATTTGCATAAACCTTCTGAAAAAATTATATGTTTAGTAAATTTATAAAAAGTGATTTAAGAAAGGAATAATAATAGTAAATTTAAGAAACACAAAAATTTTAAAAAATTTATAATACAAATTCCTAGAAAAGAATATAATATGTTTAGTAAGTTTATAAAAAATAATGATCTTCACTATTTACGTTAGACAAATAAAGATCCTCAAGAAGATGATTTTAACTGTTTTTTTTTTTACTTCTAATATCTTGAATCCATCTATGTATGAGTGCAAATAAATCTTTCAAAAGGGCATCCAACTGGTAGGTACGTTTTTTACAATCAGTAGATGTTTTATTTTTCATTTTTTACTTGGTAGAAATGGGAGATTTCATCTTTGGAAGTCATACAAGAGATATGGGACTGAAGGCAATGGAGCAAAGCCACTTGAAAGCTTTCATTCAACTCAAATGCTTAATCAAGCATAACAAACATTGATTTAGGCTAACGTGGTCCTTGGAAAAAAAAAAAAACCTAGGAAGTCCGCAACCCAACCATATCATTGCAGACGTAAGAGTCTCACTCAACTTGGAAGTATTAGACTTTCTTTGTTGTGTTTGAAATCGAAATCGACAACCCAAAGTAAAATAGTTTCTCTGTTCTGCTTTCTTTTAACAACTGGGAGCATATGTCTAAACAATCCTGACCTCAAAGAAAGATGCACAAAATTGTATAGGAATTAAGTCCAACAAGCAACACCTAGACGAAAATTCTCAAAGATGTCTAAAGTTCCCATTTAACCAATAAACCTTTGAAACAAAAAAGTTCCCATAACAATTAAACCAACGGAGATTAAAAATGATATACACATCCGAGATTGTTCCAAGAAAAATTACCGCCGAAGACAGGGAGACGTGAGAGAGGGGCTGCCGGCTGCGTGAGACGGTGAGAGACAGAGAGGGCAGCGCAGCGTTGAGAGAGGGGCCGAGGGGCTGTGTGTGCGACGGGAACAGCTCGAGAGGTGAGGCCGTGAGGGGAGGTGCAACGGCGAGAGAGTGGGTCTGTGTTTCAGAGGGGTCGACGGCAAGAGGGATGGGACTCAGGCTGAGGGGGCGACGGCGAGATGTGCACGGTGCAACGGCGTGGGCCGTGGCCGCATTAGAGGGCAGAGATGCAGAGAGGCTGCGAGGCAGAGTGAGAGAGTGAGGAAGAGATGGGCGGGTCTTAGGTTAAATAGGTTTGGGAGAGTGGAGGTGCAACGGCGCCGTTTAGTAATATTTTCAAAATTATTACTAATAGTCTAATTAGACTAAACTCTTATAAGTCTATAACTATATCAGTAATTTTGTATAACTATAGTCTATATTAGACTATTAGTATTAGAATAAATATTAGTATTAGTTATAGCTATATAATAGTATTAATATTATACTATTAATATAGCTATATATTAATATTAATTATAGTGATTTAGTATAACTATAGTTTATATTAGACTATTAGTATAACTATATATTAATATTAGTTATAATGATTTACTATAATTATATTAGTATAAGTATAACTACAGTCTATATTAAACTATTAATATATATATATTGGTATTAATTATAGCTATATAATAATATTAATATTAAGCTATTAGTATAATTATATATTAATATTAGTTATAATGATTTAGTATAACATATTGTTACAATATAAATTATAATGAATACCATGATAAAATCAAATACTTACCATGTTACAATGATTACCATAAAATATTCTTCCCTTATATTGCATTAATATATATCTGTCGAACCTGAAAAGAAAAAAAGAAATTATGTTTAAGCTGGCGTGTGCACTTAATAAAGTATTAAAGATAAAATTTAAAATCTTAATATATAAAAAATCTTTGAATAATTCATAAAAATCGGAGTTTATAATTATTCACCACGTGTCCATACAAGGAGAAGTTTCACCAAAATCCCATGCACCGATTGATCGACAGAGCAAAAATTTCAATGTGGAGGGAAGACGGAGTGGCGGCAAAAGGCAAACCATTATATGTGGAAGTGAATCGCAGAAGCTTTAAAACCCTCCCAATATTTTAATCCAACACGCCAACTCTCACTGTCCCTCTCGATCGGCAATCCGCTTCTTTTCACGTGTACGATCAATGATTTTTGCAGATCAGAAATCACGCTTCACCTTCGTCTACACTCCAAATGTAAAACGGTACGCTTGCTGTTTCGGAGTTTGATCTGAAATCGCCATTTAGAAACCGTAGCTCTACTTATGTTCTATTTATCGCGTTTGCTTCATCGAATTTTGGTTGCTTAGAATTCCGAGGTAACGAAGGAAAGAAAATTACGAGTTCACGTTCACCGTCGTTTCCGGTAATAATTAAAAAGAGAGATAAGAAAATCGGAAATTTTGATTAAATGTTCTCGCTTTGTGCTTGACCTGTTTGACATTAGGACTTGTCTTCTCTGGTCCCCGAACTGATGAAGAATCTAAGTTTTAAGGTTTTAGTGTCATTTATTTTCCACATTCTCTCAACAACTAGACAGAGTACATCGGAATATCCTCCTTCTTCAATTCTTGTGCTGCAATTTCGTATGTTATCTTATTATATGTCTGTTGATGGCCGAGTCGATCACATCACCTTGTTTGTTTTGATATGGAAGGAGTGTGTGTTTGCTGCGGTATTTTGCTTAATTGCGCAGATCAATTTCTGACATGCTGTTTTAAGACTAACTAATAAATTACTAAATGGCTTCGATTAATTAACTCAAATAACTTCCTATAGCACATTGCGATCAAGTTTTATTAGGTCCAATAGTGTCAAATTTTCATATATCACTCTTGTGATGGGGCTCGTTACACGGGTCTAGGGTTTAACCGGGTACAACACTTGTATTTGCATGCTCTGTGGTTTAATTGGGTATAAGACTTGTGTCTGCATGGTCTCCGGAGTTCCTAATCGTCAAAAGAATTTTCATAGATGACTTTTACTTTTATATATTGGTGAATTATCTGTATCTCTTACTGGTATTCAGGTAATGGGTGATGGATACGGGCAGAAATTCAGGAATAATGTTTTAGATTCATTTGTCTTGTTCATATGATAGTTTTTTTGTATAGATCATTTGATTATGGTTCTTCTAGGTTCTCGAAGATGTTAGATTCCATTTCTCTAGATTTTTTCTAGCTTCTATTGTAGTTTGACATCTCTTGTTAGTCATACCATGATTGTGTATCAATTCATGGCAGATATGTGTTAACAACCAGTTTGACACGACATTATCGTATAATTGAGTTTTTTGAGAAGAGAAGTAAAAAATGAATGTTTATTTTAGCACCAGGATGGAATCATGATACGAGGTGATTGTCACGTAATTGAGCTCTGTATTGCAACAAAGGTTTAATAAAGCTACAGGTTTATTGCAAAATTTTAAGCAAAGTACCACTTCTGATTGTATGATTCATTGATTCATCTCATACGATGTGGAGCCTAATGTCCCATCTAATTTGGATGGATGACTGTTAAATTTTCACATATTAGTCTTTAACATTATAGCAAGCATGATGTGGATGCACTGATATATTATACTGATTTTAAGGATGATAATTTCTTTAACTTTGTATTGATCATCATACGAATTGATGAGATATCTCGAAGACACTGGAATCATAGGTATGTGACTAAATTCATGAACAAAGAATTTAATAAGCATTATTGGGATGATTGTGTAATGCCGAAATGCATTTGTGTTGCTAAGTTGTGTGGGAAGCATTTGATGTTGCAATACGTTATACATTCAAGCTTACATCCAATGATTCATCATTTTATTGATTACTAAAAGCGGAATGGTGTTACATAACATATGTGTCTAGAGTGACAGTGGCCAAATTTTGAAGAATGGCTCTTTCACGAGCAAGAATGAAATAATGATCATAATTTCAATTGTTTACAAACTACATTCCTCTTGTCATGGGTTGCCCTATTCCCTGTCTAGCAGGTAGTGATGCATAGCATGTTAGAAGAATTTTAATTGAACCTACAGCAATCTGTTAGTAAATGATCTTCCTGATCATCTGGTCAGCATTTTTTTTTGGTACCAGCAGCCTTGGTTTGTACCTTCCGCTAGTGATCCTCTCTGTTTATCTCTTGTTCTCAGTTTTTGACTTGACCAACTTACTTGCGGGGAAGTGCAATCTAGCCATTAGAGGTCGGGGTGCCCGTGTTTTCTGGTCAAAGCCCCTCACACAGACAAATCCTGCCAAAACGATTCTAAAGATTAGCCAAGTATTACATGATAGAATATTGGTATATTATGACGATATATTTTGGGGGGATGCTGTGCTTGCTACTAAGCAACAGATCACGTTTTCTTGTGGTAGAAAAATCATATGGATGGTTTTATTTTTTAGAGTTTCAAAGTTATGTTTAGTAAATTAGCAGCACTCAAAGGTGAACAATAAGAAATGAGGCGAGAATTATGGGTTTCATGATGATTTAGAAACCAACCAGGCAATTTATTATATATTCCATTACCAAAAAAGATTACTCATATAGTTTTTAATATTGGTATGTTAGGGGTCTTAACTTCAAATCTTACATGTGCATACATTTGATTTCCATTGGCTGGTTATACAGGCTAGATGTACATAATAATGTTAGACTGGTACAGTGATGATTTAGTGTTAAATGCAATCCTCGTTAGTAAATCACCTACGTGGTGTATGCTTATGCACGTTAAGTATGTCATGAAATTAGAAGAGCAGTCTACCTATAATATTGTGAACTACTACTATGTAATATGTCTTTATTGATTGTTTAATATAGTATTCAATCTCTCTCTCTAATGCACAGCCACATGCTCATACATCCCTCATTTACAGACAATAAGTAACATGAAATTGAGTTTTACAAAGTCATTCACACCCCCACCAAAGGTCATTTGTAACTTATAGTACTTTCAATGATCTAATCCTCTATAATTTTCTGAGAGAGACTTGGAAAAGCCAACTGCATTCTTTTTTAACTTAAAAATTTGGCTATCTATTGTTTCATCCTCTTTCTTGTAATATGCAACTGACATGAGATGATCCCAATCATATCAGTAAAGCAAGGTGGGTAATTAAAGTTATAGTCCATACCTCTCCAAAAGCATAATTGAATTCCCTCGGTCGATAGGCCTGGTAGACAAGTTTTCTGTAAGCTCCATTTTTAACTAAAATGTGATAGCTATTCAGTAAATGCTTGCATATAATTTCATCTTACCTTTGAATATTGTTGTTACAGAGGTTCCAAAGTAGACAGTCCTTCTTCGCAAGTTCCATATCCATGCTCTTGGAACATCTATTGGGTTCAAGCTAGATTCATGGTCTGCAAATACCTGCACAATAATATAGTTTAGTTCAGTTTTATAACCATGGAACTAGAGGCTCTAAATATTCACTGGTATGATTGGACAAAACAATAAATAGTCATCCTGTCAGCACTCATAATGCCAGACTGATTGTGCTTGTATCTACTATGGACACTAGAACTAAGAGAATAAGCATATATATTTGATAAACTTACCTCATTAACTTGAAAGTATGTACCATTGAGAGGAAAGCTCCCTTTCATTGCTGTTCTACATGGTATCTGTATTTAGATGATGTAAACATCAGCAAAAGATTAAAATAGTCTGTCATGCCTTTTTTTCCCTTGACCTTCAGGAGTGTTACCTATGTATCATTGAATTTAATTCACTCACCAGTAGTGACCCTCTGACCGTTTGTGCATTAGCTTCTCTCACACTATTGCATGAGAAGCATGTCTGTTCATTGCACAATTTGTTAGGCTCCTGGGAACCACAGCTTGTTTCTGGTGGTTGAATTGAATTTGCTGTTTCGCCTAATAACAAGTTTTGCAAATATGATTGTAAATATATGTCAAACCCAAACCTGTGAAACTATTCATCCTCATATCTGTTACAGGAGAATAATAGTTGTGGGAAAATAGAATATCCTTGGGCCACCCATCACTTTTTCTTGAGTTCTGACTATGTTATATATTAAAATTTATATACATATAAATTGCACTGGGTGATCTCAAGAATGTATCTTGCTATTTTTTATTTGTATTCTGAGATTATTTCACGTGCAAGTATAGCAACTGAAGCTATGATATGTTATGTGCTTACCTGGTGTCCATATAGCAAGAAGATATGGGCTTGGATCATCAGGTTCTCGTCTGTCCATCTGCAAATTTGATAAGGTAATGCTTAGCTACGGTTTCCTAGTTTAAGGTCACTCTATAACTTTAGAATGTCAAGATTACTAACCCTTTCCAAGAGCGGATGCGAATCTGGAAGTTCATACCTGCATCATTCCAGGATGGAAGTTGTCAAGATTGCATGAAGCAGAGTTTACACACACACACATACACATCATTTTTTTTAACTTAATTTCCAAATAATGGTTTATCCAATTAGGGCTAGATTTCCTTAATATTCAATTGAAAGCTGCAATTTTTTGCAAGAGATATGTACTTACACTTGGTGCTCTGTTCGTAGCCGACTCACATTCTTCAGTTTAGCTGTAGGTATAGAAGCCACTTCTGGTTTTAAGGCAACCAAAGCCTTTGACATTTCACATTCTTCGAGTTCCATCTTCTCTTGCATGTAGTTTTGTAGATTTACAGTAAACTCTTCGATATTGAGTTTGATGGTGGGAATCTCGTCAGGATCCTCATAAAATGTGTCCTCAATGTCGCTTTCTGAGATCTCTGAGCATTCTTGTTCTGGGGTTGCTGGTTCTTCAATGATTGGTTCACACTTTCGACTTTCATAACCTGTTCCTTTGAGTGAGTTGATCTCAGGTGGAAGGAGTGGCAGGGGGTTGATAACTATGGCTGGATTTCTCTCATCTGGAATGGGAACAGTTGAGTCCACAATACTCTTTTCTTCGGGCCCTGGCAGTGCAAGCCTTGCGCTGAAACAAATAATGCTTGTGGTCAGTTTCATTAAGAGAATACTGGATCCATGCATCTGGGAGGATGAGCTGGGGGTTCTGAGAAGAATGAGTTTATTCTTTTCATCAAGAGTACATGCTACTGATATGTATGAGAATATGGGTTGGGCGGTTTTGAGAGGATTGGATTTTTCTATTCTTCGAGTTCTAATTTTTCTGATAGTTTGGCTGCCTTATGTTCTCTGTTTGCCATTGACAAGAAGTAAAATTAATATCTCTTAAATTAGGCACTTGAAGTTTCATATCTCTTCTGCAGTCATATTGCACAAAAATGTCAATTACTTCATGCCAAAAGGACTAGGAGCCACTGGTGGTTTATCTTTTATATGCCTTGTGGACGCTACTAAATTGCATATTGATCTATCTAGTACAAAAAATTAGTTCCAAGTTATTGGCTTTGAATATAACTCCAGGAAAATGCTAGTGTTTCTGATGAATTATTTCTTATGCTTATATGCCTTCATAATGGTAGAGGCAAACATAGCCATGGGACAGATATCTGAGTGCAAACCTTGCGAAAGCACTTGCAAAGTGTCTGCACTCTCCTCTCATTGGACATGCATTGCAATTTGGTTTACTTTTTGTGCAGAAGACCTGCATAGATATCAAAGCACGTTGCAAATATATTAATCTTTTCTTTATTTGTTACTGATAAATGTTCTGTTAAAGGCAACAGCATATATATAACTGCACATTTACATACCTTTCCGAATGTAATCAATTGGTAGTGTAGTTCATACCTGTATCAGCATTACTTTATTAGTCAGAAAAAGCTTTATCGGAACGGAATAGGAAATCTTTTGTCCTACTTTTTTTGCATGGAAAATACTATTAAACAATGAATGAAAAGGTGCGTTGGGGTTACAATGTTCGTTGGTCGAGATTGCATAATCTTGGCCAGAGATATTTTTGAATAGACTCCAGCACCGGATACCTGTATGGAATTTTGATTAGCATTTTTTAGCATTGGAAATATTCATAATTATTAGTTGGATATGTACTAACAATTCTAGGAGGTGTAACTGAAGTGACTCAGGCAGGGGTTGAAGGGGGACCCATCCCAGTCGAACTGCTATCCTTCCAACATTTGTGTCAACCTTTAGGAAAGAGCAATGTAATGTATTAATTAGCTGATTTTTTCTTCACCCCTTATAAGCTGATAAAGTGAGAAGTAGTTTCATATAAATCTTACTGGAAAAGCTAGATGATGGAGTGTTAAAAGCCGCACACACTCCACACTTTTCAGCCCAAGTCCGCGTATGCTTAATAGATAATCCCTGTAGCACAGACATTTTTTCTTTTAAGATGTAAATGAGTACATTATTTATATGAAAAGTAGAGTAACTGAGTAAGATGTTTGTGGAATGGCTTACTTTGCTTTATCAGGGGGAACATCTCTTAACCATTCCAGATCGATGCTTCCATGTTCTCTAACCAGTCGGTTCAGGAAATCCTGCAATGTTGTGAAACCACTTACTTTTTTTTGTCTTTTTTCTTTCTTTTGGTGAAGAATACTTTTATTTGTTGAATAATGATTCATTCATGGAGCCATTTGAAGCTGATAGTTTGAAATATGAAGGCTTTTGAGACTTGCTCTAACACGTGTACCTTGATTCGTTCTGCTAGCAGGTTATTCATCCCTCGTTCCTTTATTGCCTTAGAAATCTCAGCAACATTTGCAAGTCTTATTGCTTCATAGTCCAGTGAATCCTGCGTATCTTTGCTTCTTTCTATGTTCCTACTACCGGCATGTACTTGCTTTCTTAAACTGTCCCAGTCAACTGCACTCGTTTTCTCACTCTCTGTCCTTCCTTTTTTGGCTTTTGAAATTTTTGAACTTGTCTCATCATAAGCATGACCAGAAGAATAAGCTTGCTCATTTGAATTTGGTTTGATAAATCTATTTTCCAAGTGCATTTGCTTATTTTCTACTGAGATTCTTTCTCCAGCATTCTCTGTGACTTTAGGGAGACTTGGAATTTGCTGTGTGGCGTTATTCTGCCTTTTAGCCAGTGCTTCTGCAAGTTTTACAGGTTCTGCCACAGATGGGCTTTCCAATCTGAGGAATTTGTTCATTTCCAGTTGGTGATTGTGGCAGGATGACAAATCATAAACAGTGTGAGGACCTGGTTGAGAAATGCTTTCCTGGTGTACTGAGTGGTTGCTTAATGGTATAGAGGGGCCCATTCTTTGTGTTTCTTGAGAACATAGTAGTTCATTCTGTTGTACTGTTCTTCCACCTTCACTTCCTGCCCATCCTTCAGTCCTAAAGCCCTTGGTATTTTCATCTTTTTTCTTTGTGGATCTGAAATCAATTGAAGGCAAAGGATATATGCTTTCTTCACTAAATGCTTTAAAATTCTCTATTTCGGCAATTCTAAATTCTGGATTCATGTGCAAATGGTAGTCGCTTAAAGGATAAGTAAATGCATAAGGGCCATTGAAATCATCTGCTCTGTGCAATCTTGTTATTTTCTGGGCATGCACAATATTTTTAGATTGCTTGTGCACTTGCCTGGATCCCTCATCCGCTAGTGAACAAGTATTTTGGCTGTAAAATTCCTGGAATGTGGTTTTCTCCATCTGTAGAAGATTTGTTAAAGTTGGAAAGTGAATCTCACTTGGTCTGCAGCCAGTTATAAAATCTTCCTCTTCTGAATTGGAGCCTGAGCTGGATCTTGGTCCTCCAGGGCCCTGTACGTTTAAGGAATCAAAAGAATCTTGTGATGATATGACGTCTTCCCCCATGCTCTGACTATGTGCGTCCACTATGTTCCTTTCTCTTCCTGTAGTTTCACTGTCTCTTTGATGCTCTGTTGATCCAAGGTGTGTCACAGAGCTATAACTGAAGATTTGTCGACTTGGAACCTTTTCTTGCCATCCAATGGTGTCATCCTGATTTATACAGACTTCTGATTCCTCTGACAGTGTGCTTGTCCCACCATTGTCACATGTTCTGTTGCTCATTGACTGAAGAGGAAATCGTGCTGCCAAAGACATGAAAGCAGAGCTGCGAAGGTAGGAAAAAAATCATAAATATTGTTTCTTAAACTTCAAGTTTTACTCACTGGAAATATCTACCCAGAATTCTGTGAAAATTAGTGAATTTACCTTGAAAGATGGTCTGAAACATTTTGGGTTAGGAAGACTCCTATCACCGAATCAACAACAGATCCTTTCCATCGTGAGAAGCGTCTATCTCCTGTGAAGAGTGTTATTATATCTGGTAAATATGCAGCTAGTTGAATACCTTTGTATCTTACTAGATTATTTTTATTGTTGGTGCATGTGTAAGTATAAAAGGCGTCATATATGGTCTACCTGTGGAAACTAGAAAAATGCAAATTTGACTTCCTCATTCAGAATATTCCAGTAAAATTTTCTGTGACTCTTGTATGAACTCTATTACAATCAAATCTACGGCCCCTATGTTTTTCTGGTATCTATGCCCTTTCTTTTTTTCTCGTCTCCTTTTTATTGTTTTAATTTTCTGGACTGATGATTCATTTCTATTGTTTGCCTTACTTTTACTTTTTCCTTATATTGATCATTCTGAACTTAACATCAATAGTGCTCTAGTTGTGTAACACTGAATGTGAGGCTATAACTATAAGAGACTCTACCTTGAATGAGGTGCATTCTTGCAATAAATGAATCAGTTCGACCACGAAAAACCTTTCTTTCCTCTTCCCACCATTTCTCCTTTTTCTTGTCAGTTCCTTCAAAGTCTTTGCTTCCTTCCGTATTCATCAAAAGGTTCCAAATTCTATTTGTTTCTGGGTCAAGGTCTACTTTAGGTCGTGGTTTATGTTTCTTCATCAGTTCAAACCTTGGGTATGGAACAAGTGCACCGTATCCTTTGTATAGGACAACTGCATTTTGCTCGTCCCTTACCAATTCAGTGCTCCCCTCATTGAGATCTAGACTCTTCAATCTATATATGATCTCATCTATGGGTATGGCATATATCCTTTTTTTTGGTGGACGACCTACATCAAATGATACCAATCTAGTGAGTAGAACGTACCAGGATATCATGTTAAGTTTATGAAATGCCACATTTTCCAAATTCTTTGAGATACAAAGTTTACCTCGTGGTTTTGCTGGGGATTTCTGATAAGCATACAAGGCATCGTCCTTTTTTGGAACTTTATTTCTTCTAGCTGAAACTAATCTTGATGGAATGGGTCCTATGGTTCGCTTTGTTGAAGGAACATGGGAAGTTTGAAGTACCTGGTTCTCCGATTCAGGGACTTGTTTGGGAGGAGATGGTTGGAGCATGTAACAATCCTCAATTGCAGCTAGGGAGGGATAGCCATGGACTGAAGTTAATCTGCTGGTCTCTTTCGTCACTTCTGCATATGAATGCAGATCAGACGAAATCTCTTGCATCGGCAAATTCTGTCCTGCAGCCATAGAGTGATTGCACCTCTCAGATGTAAATTTGTTGGCCTCAGTGGCCTCACTTTGCCTCTCAGCAATTTTAGGACTTCTGAAGTAAAAGTTTGATATCTCATGGTTTGTTGTTTCTGTAAGCCCATTTGCACTGTTATCATTCATTCGCTTTGTTTTAGCTTTTCCCGAACCATCTTCAACTTCTGTTACGCAAGGCATTCCAGAGATGTTTGTATGGAGTCCACTCACAGTTTTCTTTTTTTTGTAAGTTTCTGAGAAACCTCTGCCAAGAACTTGGCCCTTTTTGCAATGTTCATCCGTTTGGATCTCTTGGTACAACAATGAAATGATGGGATTTGTGCCCTCGATAGTACGAAAATGTTCTCTCTTGGACCCTCTTGCTGCACTGGAATTAGATGGAAACTTTGGAACTGATTGGGTTGTATTCCTAGACAATTCTTTCTCCATGCTATCAAAATTAGAGTTTGCTTGAAAGACTACTTTGTCTATTCCTTCAGCATGGATTTGTTGTGATATGGGATTCCATCCATTGCTACAGCTGTTTTGGAAAGGGTCAGAATATCTCTCATCTATATTTATCCCTATCACATGTGGATCTTCTATGGACCAGTCTTTCTCTGGAGCTGATGAGGCTGCAGCTGCTTGCCTTTGTTGCAGTGGTACATAGTTAGTTTGCAATTGACTTGTGGAATGGATTAGATCATTTATGTTTCCAGATTTCTGCTGTTCTTCCATTAAGCCAGTCCACTGGTCAATCTGCACAACAGACTTTGTTCCAGAAACACTGTAAGTTCCAGGGCACGATTCTGTGGCTCGAGAGTCTGAACTCAAACTAAAGGCCCCTTTATTCCAATGAGGTAACTCCTGCTGACCAACTGCTTTTTCCTGGCTTTCATCAACGATCTTCTCCACGTCAAAATTTAATGCTCTCCGGCAGGATGTTGCAGCTGTTCTGCCCTTAGCATTGACTGTCTCCCTTGAAGCATCAGCCAGTTCAGGTGCTGATTCTTTCTGAATATTCTTGCGCACGTACTTCCTCTTTGCTGTCTGGGCCTCTTTGGTATTTTTTGGAGTTTTAGGCTTTGGAGTCCTTTTGGGCTTGCCTTCCCTTATTACCTTGGGCCTGTGTTTTCTTCGTCTTTGCGGTTTCTGATGGGGTGTCTCGTTCAGATCCATGCCAGGAATACTTCCCTTCTCAGAATCTTTATTTTCTTTGTGTAATGTATTATTGGCAGCAGGAGATGAGTTTACAATGCTCTGTAAAAGTTCATCACTCTGGTCCAGAGGTGACTGATTTCCTAATGATGTAAGTGAAGTATCATTGTCCCTTGCCTCACTTGAGCTTTCATTTCTTATTATGTTCGGTGTTGCAGAATGCTGGTTGTTCTCCAGCTTCTTGACCCGATCTGGTGTTATTGGTGCGAACTGGAGTGTGTTGGTAACACTTGAGGAAGCATTTATTTCTGCTGGTGCGGAATTTAGCTCCCAGTGCGGCTCATAAGGTACGGGGAATCCATCTATAGGAGAAAAACAGTTTTCATTGATTTCCTTATTGAAAATAATGAAAGATAATTTGACAGTGAAATAATTTTGTAAATCCAGAGGAGGCAAACTTATTTTTTCTTGTGGCATTCCAATTTTTTGTTTTTTTTATCTGATAACACTTACAATGAGGTCAGTAAACACATCAAATCATGGCAATTACATATCAGGCCTTGTAGCATATTAGAGAATACCTTGTCCTTTCCTAGTAGCAGTGTGCAGTTACAGAAACTAATTTGGTGCTATTCTTCATAACGAAATACTATAATAATTAAAAATTCTTACCTTAAAAAGCAAGTTAATTATTGCAGATAAATTGAAGTGCTTAATTTTTCTTTTATCTTATATGAAGAATTAGAGGGTAACATAATTTTGTACAAACAACCCAATGTCCATGGGTGCAATTTTCATGAAGTAGTCATCTATTATGGATGTGTAGATACAAGTCCATGTTTCTTGTATAATTAAAGTGCTATATAGAATTGATTCATCACCACATGATATCTAATGCTACCCAGTTCTATTTGTATACTATCTTCATCAATTAAAAATGAACAGAAGAGAAAAAAAAAATCATAACGATGATCCTCTTTGGATAATTAATAGTACGCATTCCTACTTTTGCATAAATGGGCACCAATAAATGCAAAATGAAAAAAAAAATTATAAATGTCTTACAGTTGGGTATCTGGGTATAGTTGTCACTGTTGTCCGATGAGTTTGAACCCGAGTAGTGATTTTGGTTGCTAAAAAACAAACTTGCAGGGTTCTTATCTCTTAGATTGCCGTCAACTCGAGAATGCATTTCCAGAATCAGAGGCCTATTTGCCAAATTACTCGAAGTGTCAAAACCTGCGTAGTGATTCTGGTTGTTGAACAACAGGCCATCAGAGGTGGTCGAATCTCTCTGGCTGCAATCAACATGAGAGTGCAAATGCGAATTTGGAATCAGGGGACTATTTGCTGCCATGTTTTGGCTTCCGTTCGGGTCCCTGTTTGCAGTGGTTATAAGGGTGGCATTCTGCATTTGCAGCAGTTGTGCAAATGTATCGTTCTTCCAACCTGTGCTGTTACTGTGTAAGGTCTGAGTGTAAGACCCTGCAATGTGATTGATCATCCTGTTCTTCTGAGCCAATCCTGCATCATAGCCATAGTACCCTCCTTTCTGAACCACCTGCCCGGTTGGGTTCGAATTTCGCTGCAACCCATTGTAATTTGGCATCTCTGCATACCCATTTGAGAATTCAGTCACTTCCTGCCAATTTGCTCTCCCCATTTGGTTCCCATCCCAGTTGACCAGGATCGGATTAGATCTTGTTGGAATTGGCTTCTCTGGTGTCACGGGCATCCATGAATCCATTATTTGAAGCTCTTTATCCTCTGGAAATGAAACCCCCCCTCTAATATTCATCCGTCTCACCTAGCAATCTCAACAGTCCCTTCACTTCTTTGTTGAGTCCCTGCTCTTGAAGCCTCTAATTTTTCCTGGAGCAGCTGAATTTCACAGCTACCATCCAAATACCGGAGGTTTCTGACAGCCAATATCTAGCTTTACCCCATTTGCCTGAACCCACACTGCCAAAACATCCAAACACATTCTCTCCCATACAACCTTCACCGTGCATTGACATGCATCAAGATTAACAAAAACAACCCAAAAGAAGCATCTTTGTTATAAATGCTAGAAAATCATTCCCCGTATGCTCTCAACAGCAACAGCCAGCTTTATCTTGTATTCGATGGAAAACATGGAAAAAGCCTGAGAAACATATATGGAAATTAGCAAAAATCAAAATAGCAACAAATATCACTTATTTGAGAGAGAAAACTACTACTCAAATAGAGTATTAAATTACATATCGGCCAATTTAATCCGCTTTAAATGGCTAGGATTGTGGGAGCAAAACATTGACAATCTTCAGGGAATATTTTCGTGATATGGAAGAAGTGTAACAACTTTTTTGGGTTTGAGTCAACATGAATTAAACCTGAAAATATAAATGACCAAAAAATAAATAAATAGTATATTGAGCTCACCGATCTGGGAGTGGAGTCAGGCAGCCGGCGTGGGTAAAGTCAATGCCGGAAGTTATCAAGTCAGTCTCCAGGGTTAAGCCAGGAGAGAGAAACGAATAGAGAAGAGTACTGAGAGGGAAAAGGCACGAAAAGAAACCAGAGCCATAGACCATACTATATATAAGACATGCCCACACCAGTTTGGGCACTTCTTGTATTTGTATATTGGGCACACCCTCTTTAATTATAAACTACTTTACAAAAATCCAGATTACTTACCTTCTGGCCATTAATGTTTATTCGCTGGTGCTTTTAACAGCACCAGTCCTAAATATTCTCCTTCTCATTTCCTCATTTTTTTTTTTAGTTTATTTTTCTTTCTTTAAATCTAAAAAAGTTAGATGTACAATTTTTCAATAACTCTTAAGAGACATGCGCAGTACAAAAAGATTCTCAGGTTGCAAATCGTTTGGAAGACAGTGGAGGTTTTGTTGAAATCACTGAGTGTGGTCCTTACACGCTGCTTACAATTGTGCGTGGTCTTCACGTGTCACACGCGCTGGATCACTGAAATCACTATAATTAGATCTTCAAATCTGACTTTTTTGATTGAAAAGAGATAAGCTTGTTGCCTTTATGGGCCGTCAAAGTCTATTGGAATTAATCCAAACTATAATCTATATTTTTTCGTTCTTATTTTCTTTATTGTATAGTAAAAATAAAAAAAGAGTTCGTCTCTTAGACGATTGATTCATAGAGGTTGAGTCATTTCTTTCTATAAAATGTGATGTTGAGTATCTGTTTAGGTAAAGTGTTGTTTTTTGGACGTTTGTCTGTAAAGACTATCAGCAGCAGTGAAGTCTAAATCAATTTAGTAGTGCATTGGTATAGCTCCAAATGGTTGATATGGAGATTATCTTTGCATATATCTGGTCACAAATATAAATTTCTCTTGGTGAACGAATGAATGATAATATTTCTCTTAAAAAAAAAGTCCTACATATTCTCAATTAATATGTTATTGATAAAGCTTATCAATTTAGTCGCATAATTGTTAATTATTTTAAAATATACTTTGTGTTTTAATTAAGAAGTCGACCAACCCACATATACAGATGTATGTATATATCGCATATGTTGAAGTGTAGAATTTATTGGTATTGTGACTTCTACGTTATACTGGACTTAGTTTGGACTTTAAAAATTTGTAAACTGATTTGCATTGCGAATCTATAGTTCAATTATTTTAGTTGAACTCTAAGGAGTGTTTTAGTGGTTTTAGGATGAGTTGTATAGTCAGCTGAGTTGAGTTTTTTATGAATAATAGTAAGTTGAATAGTAGATGAAGTTATGTGGGGCTGATCTAAATTAAGTCTAAAGTATATTTGGATGTTAATATGAGTTTAGTACTTTTTATGAAAAATTAACAAAAATTATGGATCTCACGTATAAAGATATTTTAAGTTGAAAATAGTTGTGAGTTCCACGTGTAAGAATGTTTTGAGTTGGGATGGGTTTAGTAATTTAAGAGTTTAGTGTTTAGATGTTAGACTCAGCTTAAAATTAAACTGAGCTCAGCTGAATTTAGGAACCAAACGTAACCTAAATCATACGTTCTAATTCTTAAGGTCGTGCAATTTTTTCTTAAATTATTCAATGTGCACTTGCGAGACATTCTTTGCAGGAATCTTATGCACCCTCCAGTATTTAAAATACTATAGTCAAAATACTTTAACCATAAATCTCACATGCATATCCTTTTCTAACATTTTATATAGATATGCGTTATCATTGCTAAGACGGCAACATTACAATACTGTTCATGATTCTATAGAAACTATTTCAAAACTTGTCCTAATTATTTGGATTATATGGTAAACTTGAGATATGTTGCATCAATTTGTGCTACATTAATTGACATACCATAACACTCATGCTACTATTAAATGTTTTGATGGGGATTTTTCATTGAGAAAAAGTAAGGGGTGGGTGCCCCTTAAAATGGGGAGTGCTTGAATAACTTGACATGTATGAATCGGTTCAAGTAAGAGTAATTTTATTTTTTGTGTCTATCTTATTAAATTATTTAAAATATGTTATACCAATAAAGTGTGATTAATTATAGGAATGAATGGATAATACATTCTATGTACCACCATAGGGCAAGGATAAAATTGTAATTGAAGCACTATTCGTATGTCTGCGTGTGCGTGAAAAACGAGTTGTAACAGTCAGGCCATCTCTGCTGGACCAAAACACGTGATTCGGCCTAAAAACCAAGCAAAGACCTTGTGGTTTGGACGAAGACAGAGGTGGGACCCACCGATACGAGAATCAAAGTAAATAATAAAATACTACTATCGAGAGAAAGGACAGTTTTATCAGACTCCGATAAATAAATAAATAAATTAATTAATTAAAAAGATCAGAAAAAAGGACAGTCACAGTCTTATCAGTGTGCATGAAAAGTACGGACGTACGTGGTCCATGTCCTTTCTGCATGGCAAAATTTACTGCTTTAAATAAATCTATAATAAATAAATAAATTTATATAATTTTATAAGATAGATTAAATTTATTTTATAATAAAAAATATTTTTATAATTTAATATTTTATATGAAAACACATTAATTTATAAATTTATTTTTATTTAAATTTATTATAATTAAGATATTTTTCGATTCTAAACAAAAATCATGAATGTTGGTAGTTGATTACGGGCATACTTTCACATATGGTTATTGCATCTTCTTCAAATTCCATACAAAATTCCCTTTTCGTCATCATTTAGCATTAAGAAGAACAGATCTCGATTGACTCTGTGCTCATTCTCTCGATCTCTAAAACAATTGTCATGTTGAAATGCTATATGGGTTTTGGTCATCACCTGAGTAATTAATGTAGTGGCTGATAGCCTGATTCTGTGGTTAAATAGATGTAAATTCATTGAAAATTAAAAAATGCGGATGTTGGATGAAATTATTAATATTGCTATCTATTATTATAAAAACGAATCACCTGAGACGGGACAATTTGTCTTTTGGGTCATCAAATTAATTCCATCAAAATCCAACAATGACAATTGAAAAGTACCACTTCATGTGAAGGAGATAATTGTAAATTTCTTATCAGATAGTAAAATTAAGGTGAAATTTAAAAAAAAAAATACAGAATAAATGATGATAATTCCGAGGGGAAAAAATAGAGATCAAGGAATCAAAAGGACAAATCCACAATTAATTTGGAGGAATTAACAAAATGAAAATGTTTAATTAAATCCATCATCAGATCAATGGTCTCGATCGAAGCTGACGTACGTTGCCCTCACAGCAGAGTTCCTTCATAATATATATATATATATATATATATATTAACAAGTGGACCAGTTGGGAATTAGGCTGAGTTTTAAATTTTCATTAGTTTGGGTAAATAGAAGGACGTTTAACCTCTGTCACCTACCACCCCATTTATTGGATGATGTGAAGGATTTTAGGTACACGGTTAATTACTAAAACTTTGAGGACCCCATCCGGCCGGAAACATAGCCCATAGATAGGATGGATTTAAGGCTAACGTTTTATTGTTTTCACATTCCAAGGATAATATTTTGGTCCGTATATATATATATATATATACACGGGAACGGCTCTAAGTGCGTTAGTCTTGAAGTGCATATGAAATAATGATTTAAATAAATAAATAAATAAATAAATCAGTAGTTTATTTGTTTGATAAAATAAAATATAAGGTTAAATAAAGATAAAAAATCAATATTAAAAAAAAAAAGATAAACTTCAACAAAGTATCTAATTGCAAGGCTATTAAGGATCTTTTGATAAAACACGATTCTTTATTAAATTTTATAAAGAAGTTACACGTCAAATGGTTAAGGGTTTTAAAGACCTTTTGGTAAAATATGATCATTTATTAAATTCTATAAGAGAGCTACACGTCAAATAATCAAGGATTTTAAAAATCTATTGGTAAAATAAGACTTAATAGACTTAACAGAAAGATAATAAAAGTTAGCGAAAAAATAATAAAAATTACTATTCACATTTAAATAGTCACTTATTATAATAAAGTAGATATATATTAATAGGTAAAAATTAGAAATATGCAACTTTATATATTGATATATCCACAGGTTATAATATAACATCATAATTGCGATAAAGTGTTTAAACAAGAGTCTATGATCATCTGTTTAAAAAAATTTATACTTTGAGAATTTGTATTTACATATAATTTCAATTTAAAAAGTCAATAACCATTAAGGGTGGTGGCTAAATGATTTTTAGATCACTTAGAAGTGGTTTGACATGCATTTATTAGATTGTGAGTTTGAATTTAAAAATCTAATGTAAGGGATGGGGGTTCAAATCCAGATTTTCTATTTAGAGAATCGGATTATATGTTATTAGGTCATTAAGCTTTTGACAATTGTGAGTTTGAATCTGAATCTGAATTCATTTTAGACTATTGATATTAGCTGTTTACGAATTTATTAAATTTCTTACTGAGATCAAAGTCTAAATTATGGCTCAGACTTAATTTGAGGCAGCTTCTATGATTTTTTACCGTCTAAAGTTTATCCTATTTAATTTGCAATAAATAGAGTGTTATTATAGTCACGTCCAAATAGGCAAATCACATTTTGTTGTCAATCCTATACCCTTTTTCACTCAGAAAAATAAACCGAGAAAGTCAACAAAAAGTATAACTTTGGTGAGAGAAATCGATAACCATTTTTATTTTATTTTAAAGTATAAACTAATTTCATTTATTTTCTATTGTTAAAAAATTTTTAAATTTGAGATTAAGATTTCGTTTAGATGCATAACTCTTCTCAATTTATCTCAATTCATCATTACAATTTTTTCAAATTTTAACATAAAATATTATAAACAATTCAATTTTTTCAAATTTCAAATTTTAAAATAATAATAATAATAATAAATAATATTCAAATAATATTTTATCAACTCAACTCAACTCACTTCAACATCTAAACGTATTCTAAGATTCCGTTTCGATATAGAAATGATTTCATCTCATCTTATCAATATAATTTTTTTAACTTTTTATAGAAAATATAATAAATAATTTAATATTTTTAATTTTTAAATTAATAATAATATTAAAAAATAATATTTTATTTAATTTTGTTCTAAAATCATCTTTTTATCTTATTCCGAGCTAATGATATCAAATATGATACTGCTATTTCTGTCAGTACTCTACTGACTACCCGTCCAATCTTCTATAAAGCATTCACATTCCAGTCCAATCATTTGTTTTTGGATAATACTTATTAGAAAAGCTACGACGGTGGCTATGATTTTATTTATTTGTTTGATAGTTAAGGAAGTATTTTATAATTATTTTTTAATATTTAAGAATATAAAAAATAAACTAAAAAATATATATAAAAAAAAAATACCAAATAACCTTCTTGATGGAGAGTCTATGTGAAGCAGGGTATTTTGTTTTTTTCTCTTAAAAAAATAGGAATTTAGGTGTTGTTTAAATAATGAATTGAGATAAAATTTAAAAATTAAATAAAATATTATTAAAATATTATATTTTGATATTATTATTATTTTGATATTTAAAACGATTGAATTAATTATTATATTTAATGTAAAAATAAATAAAAAATTATAATAATAAAAGATATATTAAACTTTTCTTTTTAAGTTTTTTAATTTTTAACCCCTAGCGCGACTTTTAAAGTGTAGTACCTAAGCTACATATGTTTAAGGCGGCTGCCGACTGATTTATTAATTTATTTTCAATAAACATAATAATATATTAATACTTAATAGTTTCGAACGTACGAGGGAAAATTGATGAAATCCGACAAAAGCTTCGTGGTCATAGATTCATAGATGTTATTATAACATAAATTAAATTAATTGTTGATCCTAAATCTTCTCGATTGCTTTATTTATTACTAGCGTGGTAAATTGAAATAAAAAATTTAAATCGATCGATACATCCAAAATTGGAAGGAGTGTTTCAATCAAGTCAAGGTTGTGATAATCAAGCAAGAAGAACTTGACTTTAATTATTTATATTTTGAAAAAAATTGAAGTTTCTTCCTCACGACATATGATGTCACGATAAAGTGAAATCCTAGCTAGAAGTTTCTATTCAAAGGGAATCTTGATAATTTAATGGGTAAAATGATGAAATAATTTAGACTAAATTACTTTATCTTAGGAGGTCACGACGGGTATAAGATCGAAATATATAAATTTAGAGAAATAATTTACATAAATTTCAAATAAATAAATATCGTGCAATTTCTTTATAAAAAAGTTAGACCTCATATTAAAAAAATGTAATATATATATATATATTCTTTTTTAAGATGACCTACCTTTTTATAAAGAATAACTTAGACTAAATTACTTTATCTTAAAAGGTCATGCCATGCATAACTTTAGAATCAAAATATATTAATTTAGAAAAATAATTTATACAAGTCTCGAATAGATAAGTAACACAGTTTCTTTGTAAAGAAATTATTCCCCACCTTAAAAAAGTGTTAAAAAATATATTATTTTTTAATATGACTCACTCTTTTACAAAGTGCATCTGCGTAATTTGTCTATTTAAAACTTGTATATAGCATTACTCTTTAATTGAAAGAGTAAATATCTATCTAATAGTTTTGGACTAGATTTTTTTATAATTTCTCATTTAAATCGAGATATATATATATATATGAAATGAAATGAATTGTATATATTTATTATAAATTTAATATTATTTAAAAGATCAATATAAATAATAATAAATATTGTAAAAACAATTAACATATTTATCTTTATCTCATCCAATATTCAAATTGTAATACTTATAAGTTGTAACCTGTTAACTTTTATGGCCTGACTATTTTAATTATTCATGGAAAGTAACCTCAAAGAAAAATAATCTTTACTTTTTAGACTCACTTTAAGTAAATGTTTTAATTTCTATTATTTTTTTACTAAGTCAGTAGGATGGTTTGTTTTTTTTTTTTTTTTTTTTTTTTTTTTTTTTTTTTTTTTTTTTTTTGTAGTTTTTTTTGTCCTCCTTCCTATTCTAATATTTAGTAAGTAGGATGGCTTTTGACATGTGGTAAAAGAGAGATACAGATACGTTGCTTTCCACCCGCTGGCAGAATGTATTAAAAGTTGAAAGTTGCCTAGTTTGTTTCTTTAAAGAGCTCGTTTCTACCGCTCGTTTCTACAGCTTGTGGCTTTTTAATTTTTTTTTATTTTTTTAATATATTTATGTATTTTTAAAAAATAAAAAAATATAACAATACACTTAAAATCACTTTTTTAATCACTAAGTAAAAAAATATATATATAAAAAAAATTGCAACGGTACACTAGAGCGGTACATTTTGGGCAGCATACAAGCTTTTTCTCTTCTGTAAATGGGATGAGATAAAATAAAAAAAAAATATTGTTATGATATATTTTTGTAATATTATTTTTATTTTAAGATTTGAAAAAATTGAATTGTTTATTTTATTCTGTATAGAAGTTTGAGAAATTTGTAATGATTAGATGAAATGAAATGAAATGACAATAGTTATGAAAACAAACGAGACCTAAGTGTCATGTTGTGATTTACCAATAATTATGCCATTGCAGTTATTTCTCTCTCTTTATATATATATATATATATATTGAGAAATGATTTATATAAATTCTAAATAGATAAATCTCATACAGACTCTTGTAAAAAGATGTACCCTATCTTAAAAAGGTGTAAAAAAACTATTTTTATTAATAGGATCCACTTTTTTACAAAATACTTGTATAAGACTTATCTATTTAAAACTTATACTTAACATTATTCATATATATTATATGCTCTTGAAAAGGAATCTATTTAGCTATATTTTGGATTGCATTTTTATTCTTTCTTATTTAAAATAAATAAAAACAGCAACAAATAATAGTTTTTGTGTCGTAATTAATGGTTAAAAGAAAACTTTTTCAATATACGGATAGTAATTATGACAGTGGGTTTTACTATATATCAACCACTATTTATCTCCACATTCCACACCTGATATTTTTTTTATAAGGTGTGAGGTGTTTTTTATAGAGTATAAGGTGTGAAGTAATGAATAGTAGTTTATGAGAATAATTATTCTTATTACAGTTCCATTGCACTCCGTTTGTTTTTGTATAAAACATTTTGTAAATGTTATTCTCAATTGCATATATGTTTTTTATTTGGTACAACTAAAATTTTGTCAGTCCAACATAAAAGTTTTTTAGAGTGATTTTACTTAATTATAAGCTCATGTAGAGTACATACCTTCCACAATATTGGCACGACAATATTAGTCACGTGACATGCGCGCATATTATATATATATGTTGCCTCAAATAAGTATGTCAAGTGACTTTTTATGTTGAGTAAATACTAAATGCTATATCTCTACTACTATTCACTATAATATAATTTTATTGCATAGAATGAGATTGTAATTCCCGTTTTATGCTTCATGTCGTGTCATCTATCAATAAATCAACGATAATATTTAAAAAATAAATCAATAAATTAAGACTTAGACATGCGTATTCAATGATACATCAAATCATATTACATAGAAGATGTCTGGATTTAAGTAAGATCGAGAAGCTGAATGTCTTTCTTGGCCTAGGGGTGCCGCGTGGCCTCAAATACAATGCTTCTAGCTTTTATATATAATATATATATATATATATATATATAATATATATATCTTTTAGGAGTTGTTTGAATAGTGAGATGAGGTGAAGTAAGATGAGATAATTTTAGATAAAAATTAAAAGTTAAATAAAATATTATTTTTTAATATTATTATTGTTTTAAAATTTAAAAAAATTAAAATTTTTATTATATTTTGTATAAAAATTTAAAAAAATTATAACGATGAGATGGAATGAAATCGTTTCTTTATTCAAACAAACCCTAAGAGTTTCTTGTAACCACCTCATATATTCCTTCCTTTCCAGGTACGTCTTTGCCTTCTGCATCTTTAATCCACCTTTGCTCTAATTATATAACGTGATAGCTAGACATGATGCATGGGCCAATCTTTCTTAACTTTATTTTCATGGACTGTGGACAGTAATTAAGTACTACTACTTGGTCACGAAAACTCTGATTACAGTAATTATTACCAGAATTATCGATTAAATTTTGTTTGATATTAAAGTACTTCATCTCATCTCATTTTATCTCATTATTATAAATTTTTCAAATTTTTATATAAAATATAATAAATAATTCAAAATTTTTGAATAATTTCAAAACAATAATAATATTAAAAAATAATATTATAATAGTATTTTATTTAACTTTTAACATTTAAACTCTAACTCATTTCAACTAATTACTATACAAATGGCGCCTAAAAGAGTCCTTAATAGTGGTCGATGATGAAGATTATAACTAGCCACCTCTAGCGCTATATAGCTAGCGCCAGGGTGATAACAAATTTGGATGCTATATATTGTACTCTTTCTAAATATAATATGGTGAGTTCTTATAAAAAAAAATATAATATGGTAAGTTAAGAAGATTTCAAATTCCTATAATATTTTTCTAGCAAAGTATTTATTATTATTATTATTATTATTATTCATCTTTTCTGTGTATCATTGATTCATTAGATGAGCACCGCTCATTGTTATTGATAGTGGGTTTTGTAAATTTTTTTCTTCATTTTTCTATTCACATGTTTTTAATATATTTAAATATATTAAAAAATTAAAAAAATATATCAATATACTTAAAATTACTTTCTCAATCACTAAGTATATAAAAAAAAAAAAAAATCCCAAGCGGTCACCTAGAGCGATAACCTTGAGGCAGCAAAACTGCTTTTTCCATAATTAGATTTATGGTTTTGTACTTTTGATGTATATATGCTGCACAAAATCACATGCTAAAGTACAAAGTGGGAAATATTCATGGCATGTGGGGGCATGCTACTAGTTCTGGCTATAGTTGTAAAGTATATAAGCGTCGTGCAGTTGTTTTGAAAAAAAAACGAGATTTATTATTAAAAAATTATTTTTTTTCATGTGAGTCTTGTATTTATTCATTTTTTTTAAAATAATTATACAACACTTACACAGTCACAACTGCAACTATCATTTCTCTAGCTAATATATATATATATTTATCGAGCTGAATCATCCTTTTATCCCTCGGTCATGATCTCCATTCTCAAATATTGCTGAGGTCGCCAATATATCATATTGAGGGCATATGGAAAATGATAAAAATGAATGTATTTAAGACAAATTTATACAAAATTTATAGCCAATATACAATATATAATATCGTTGTTTGTTCCTTTTTTTTTTTTTTAATTTCGAATTCCTTTTTTCTTTCTCCTGCGTGGGTATATGAACATTTTATATATTGATCGATTTGCAGAGGAATCGTTCTGCAGCTTACAAGAAAGGACAACGTACGTGCATATATTCTACCCCATACCTCGTATTCTATAAATAAGGAATGTAAAGATAAATAGTGACTGATTTATAACGTTGTAAATTAAGCTTACTTTTTACGTTTTTATGGAGTTGACTGCCGATCGAGTTGGGTACGTACGTGAGCTAGCTAGCTAGCTAGCTATAACCAATGCCTGGACTTACATTTAGAAAGATTATTCAACTTAGAATAAATAATTAGACTTATTTTGTTTTCCCCCCACCCAATTACCGGGTGGCGATCTTAATTTATTCTTTTTTAATTTAAAGTAGTAGTAGTACTAGTACTAGTACTAGTACGTACTAGAGAAAACTTTAGCACCTAATTTAATGGCTCATGCATGAGTAGTACTGCATCTATGTGCCCACCGTTAACATATATGGACTCAAATTAAAGCATATCCTGATCAATCTATATATATATATAGATTTGATTCTCACGATCGAGGTCTATGAAACCTGTCCGGTTTGGATTTATAATTTATCTCAATTTATTTCAATTTATTTCACTATTAGTTATTATTATTTATTAATTTTAACTCATAAATCTTATTATTATTTACAATTCATTTCAATTTATCTTCGAATCCAAATCATACTTTTGCAATGGAGAAAAAGAAATTGATCAGTACCAATGGAATTGGTAGCTAGGGTGCACAGTACTGCACATGGAGATAGTACGGGTATCTCTATATACCTTTATACCCTTATCATATTCCGCCAACGACTTTAGTTAATTGGAAGCTAAGGTGCCGTACGCACGTCAAACAAATTTCAAATTAAATAACCATGCATTAAGGGTTAAACTCGAATGCCAACCCTGATCAGCCCTATAAATCATATGATCAACAAATTTATAATAAGAGATCAAAGCATCTTTTTTTTAAAAAAATAATAATAATAAAGATGTTAGAATCGAATTAAGACAGATGTCATAACAAAAGTAGAGATTTCATAAGAACTAATTGGACCGGCCGAATTAAAGGACACAGTACTAACACATACAACGTGTGAAGAGAGAAAGAATTAGTATTACTGTCGGCCGCCTTTTCGTTCCTGCTTACAAGAAAGTCATGTAAAGATAAAAGCTGCCGGAGAAAAACCCTAACTAGTTTAATTAAGCTATAAATTAAGATAGATGAAGTTGTTAAAAAAACTGCATATGTTGTATATATGTTTATTCAAGTGCTGGTGACCGGAGCTACAACCAATGTTCTTAAACACATAGTACTTGCTCTTGTTCTTGTTGGTAATTACTACTACTACTTAATGGATATACCTACCTAATTGGCGCGCACCCAATGAGAGTATATTATATATGCATCTGATGATCTATATCATATGCATGCCACCATCGATCAGTGATCGATCGTTATGGACACATGAACAAAATTAAAGCGCCTCATCATGTACGTACGTAGTCTGCTCATGATCCCTCCAAAAGCCCTAAAAATTAAATACAAAGAGAAAAGAGATCAAGTACTGTCCAAGCTGATAGGATCGACGCGGAAATGCATGAGAATCAACATTTCTTTTCTCTTAAGCAATGGATCAGATTGTTGTCGGTGGCCATTCAAATCCAACATCGATCTCATCCTTGATCAGATCATTATAACCGATATCTGTACGTGTGACTTAGGGCAAAAGCCACCGGCATGGGCCACCTCTTAATTGCTTGCTAGCTAGAAATTCTAGTATTACTTTCAACCCATATATATTTGCGTGTGTATGACAAGAAGCATATAAAGTGGGTCTCCAATCTCCTTTGATGCTAGGCTCCATTTAGATATTAAAAATATCTCAAATCATCTGTGAATAGTAGTAAAATATAATTTATAAATAAAAATAAATATTTATGAATAATAGTGAAGTAATGTGAAAACAGTTAATCTAAATATTTCCTTCCCGTGTATAGTACTATTAATGTTTTTTTTTAAAAAGAGTACTAGAATACAAAATTGTGGCTGTAGTTTAGTGGTAAGAATTCCACGTTGTGGCCGTGGAGACCTGGGCTCGAATCCCAGCAGCCACATTCATTTTCATATTTTTAGATTGTATGTTTCTTTTCTAATCTATATAACTCCATCTATAGCATGAATTAATGTCTGCTAATTAGTACCATGAGCCATGACATACCTGACCTGGGCTTGTGAGTGAAAACCCAAGACCCAAACCCTTCAGGTTTTCACATGTATTGAGCGGCTTCTTTGGGCCCCCACGTAACTCCAACATGGGCCGATAGAAATAGGAAAAAGAACTAACATCCTATTCACAATTTATAGATAACTTTAAATAAAATAATATTTTTTATTATATTTAAACACATCAAATAAAAAATAAAATTCAAAATAAAGTTTAAAATAATTATATTATATAATACAGTTGTATACAAGTTGTTAGTTAGTAGTAATTTTATTATTTTCCAAAAAAATTAAAAAAAATCAAAATTGTTTCCTCATTATTAAATTAATATTACTCTTGTCAATTCAAGCAAAATAAAAAAAAAAAAGAAAAAAAAAGAACTTGGTAAAAGGGGGTTTAAGGGACATTTGACCCTCGATAATGATGTCGCAAAAAGGCTGGATGTGGTACTACTCCATTGAAAAAGACAAAACGGGGGAGAAATTAATGCGTGGGAAAAAAAGAGGCTTTTATATATAATTCATCATCACCTTGGAAATAATGACTAAATGGCATGTAGAGACAAAAAAGAAAATTTTTTGTTGTATATATTGATTTGACTTAATACGTCAACTATAACTTATTACAGCGAGTTTATAAATTTAATTTCGTTTGTTAAATAACACGTGACCTGCTCACCGCTGCTGCTGCACGTGCAACTCGCCTGGAAGTTTACAGCTGTCAAGTCTTAGGCAAGATTATACCCTTAATTAAACATGAAGATTTTCTTTATTTCTAATTCAAATTTAAGAGTGTTTTTTTTCTTCTAATCTAAATTTAAGAGTTTTAAATAGAATGTTTATTTTTCTGTCTCTTCTATTATTTATGCACTCAAGATTCAAAAATAGGAAAATTTATTTTCTCCAAAATTATTTGCTTCGCTTTTCCTGTCGCAGGGAAAAAGCTGCGAATCGGGTCGGCTACCAGAGAGCGTGGCTTTGAGCTATATATATACACACACACACACACACACACACACACTGGCATCGATGTTGGGAGAGAATGGGTGCGTAGGTTAAGCACCAGTACAACCACCCAAGCGCATCGTACACTCGCCTATTTTGCTTTCTCGGTCATGCTCGCTGTACTGTGCGTGCGCCCCAAGCCTTGGATCCTCTCCTCCTCCTCCTCCGTCCACGGCTCGCAGGCTCTTCACTATCCGTACAGCAGCCGGATACGCCGGAGTCCGATACATTTCGTTGGCTTCCGCGGAGACCGGCAGCCTCGTCGCCACCACTCTAGTGCTTGTCGGCTTGGAGGTTCGTTCGGCGGTGGTGCAGCGTCCATATGGCACGCGATCATGCCCTGCGGAGCCGCCGGTATACCGAGCGATCTCCTGCTCCGGCGGAAGGCGATGCTCAGGCGTGAGCGGAGTGGGGAGGGGTCGTGGAATGCCGCGTGGGATGCACGCCCCGCCCGGTGGCTTCACCTGCCCGACTCAGCTCGGCTGCTCTTTGGCGTCTGCGCGTGCCTCGCGCCGCTGGATTTGGCAATCGATGGCAATCCTGAGGCGGCAGTTTTGGAAGAAAAAATCGAAGCTTACGATTCAATTGACTTGAACGCTTGCAAGATTAATGAGCTCGTCGGTCGCGATGTAATCGACTCAAACGCTAATACGAACAATGATGTCTCTGCTGATTACAGGGTCACAGGTCACTTGCATTCCATACTAATTGTCTTCATCTTTTGTTTCAGTTCTCGAATTTTTTTTTTTTTTCTAAAAATGAAACTCGAGTTGATGAATAAGTTATTCGATGAAGTTGATCTTTTTATCTGGATTCAGTTTCTTAAGGTTTGTTTTCAGCGTAAAGTTATGATAGTTAATGAACTATTAGTATAATCCTAACAGTATAAATCTATTTAATATGGATGATTCGTATGAGTTTATATTAAACCCAATTTGATTAATAAGTTAATTTTAAATGTTGGAAGCCTTTGGTCAGGTGTTGTTAATTTCTCTTAAATTGCAGTAAATAATAAATAACAGGAAATTCCACTGGATATTTGACATCGAATGAATATTCTGTGTGAAGAATGGATTCAAAAGTTTTCCAAGTGATTGTTCAATGTGGCGGAATTTTTTATAATAGTGAAGTACTTGTTCTATTTATGTTGATGATGTCATTACAGGGGTTCTGGCGGATGGTCGATGCCTATTTAGAGCATTAGCACATGGGGCTTGCTTGAGAATTGGGGAAGAAGCTCCGGATGAGAATCGTCAGAGAGAACTTGCTGATGAATTAAGAGCTCAGGTATGGCTAATAAGAACCCATTTTTATTCGTTGAAATTAGAATAACCTTGATTTCTAACCAGGTGTGGTATTGTAGGTTGTAGATGAGCTTTTGAAGAGGCGGAAGGAAACAGAATGGTAAGATTTGTGATAATTGGTTTCTTAGTGCGCATTGAATTGGTTAGTTCGCCAAATTGTGATTAATTTACTTTAGGTAATATGTATAGGTTCATTGAAGGAGATTTTGATGCATATGTGAAGAGAATTCAACAACCCTATGTGTGGGGTGGAGAACCTGAATTGCTGATGGCTTCTCACGTTTTGAAGTGAGTTTCAGATGATTTTTTTTTCCCCTTTTTGTCCCAAGGATTTAATAAACCCTTTTCCAATCTTTCGACTAGTATGATATCTCAAATCCATTTGCATGAGAACCTGAATCCTCATTTTGATGATTGTGCTTGGAGTTTTAACCGTTCATTCCATATAGAAAATGTTCATCCTTATGCCTGGGGAGTTGGGACAGTTGAATTACACTTCCTGAAATAATTCGCTGTTATTTGTGATTATATGTTACAATTGTGGGATTGAGAGTTCATAAATGGAAGGATGTGGAACTTGATAGTGTGTGAACATGATGGAGTCTCTGTCTCAACAATTGATCCACATTGAAACAGAACAACTTTACATAACATCTTTAAGCTGTGTGATCTATATACTTGTATTAAGCCCCGAATCTAATGTGCTCTATTTATACTTCAGGACTCCAATATCTGTCTTCATGTTAAATAGAAGCTCAGGTGGTTTGGTAAACATAGCAAAGTATGGTGAAGAATATCAAAAGGATGAAGAGAGCCTCATCAATGTTCTGTTTCATGGGTATGGTCATTATGACCTATTGGAATAATTCTCATAAGATACTTGCCTGAAATAAACGGGTATTAGTTGGGTACGATTTATAGAAATTTTACGAATAAGTGAAAACAATCTTCAGAAGATCTTACTTTTTCTTGGAGGATGTGTTTCCACCATTCAAGATACTGCATCAAGTCAAGTAATTTGCTGCAATAACGTCAATTTAAGCGTTAAGCTTGTTCAATTTTGTAGGTTCTACTTTTTTGTTTTTCTTGAGAATTTCAAACTTCATTATACTCATCAAATTGGAGATGTTAATTTCTTAACGTTTGAGTTGTTTTTGGTTTCTTAAAAGGTGGTATTGATGATCATTTTATCTATTCACAACATTTGGGTGTCTTTTATCCTTCATATGCTATTATAGGGGGGTGGAATCCAGTATTGTGGCAGTAGCCACTAGGTAGAAATACCTTATGTCGATTTTGTGAAGTATAAGGGTAGTATAATTGCAAAGATTTTGGGTGGGCAAGGGAATTGTGGACAGTGAAGCTGCTTGCCCCAGGCTGCCTTCTACATGTCTCTTCAATTTTGACGATTTGATGTTGAGTTATTTATTACATGAAGCTGATTACCAAACAGCCGATCCTGCCCTTTTCTGAATTTGAGATTCGTTATTTACTCTATATATAGCAGCTCTAACCCGTGCCATTTTGTTGGGACAGAATATTGATATTATTGATGATATCAACTTATTTTATGGATTCAATTTTTGAGATGTGTTGGATGGTCAAGAAACAATGCATGGTGGATTATAAAAATATGGAGTGGCTTCTACTTGCTTTGAAACTCTATGCAGGAAGCATGGCCTATGATTTGTGGTTTTGGATGACCACAAGTGTTCGGTCGTTAGGGCGGTTTTTTTTATTTTTCAAAGCAAGCAAGCCTTTCATAGACCAAGCAGTTACAAGATATAAGATTCAATGGGGTGGGAGTCCCCAACAATCATCCCAAAACCAACACGTACAACATAAGAGAAATAAAGCAGAGGGATCTAGAGCTAAAAATTTGGCTCCCACCCATTTCACACGAAGGGGTAGCCGCTTGAAACGGTTTTTACATAATTTGATAAATAGACTATAAAACTACAACTAGAAATCGTAGTGGATTATTGTGTGCTGCACTTTGCTGGTCTGGGCTGGTTGAATGAGACTTTCATGACCATTAGTTAGGGAAAACGGGAATATAGGCAAGTAGCAACTAGAAGATGGATTGATTCACTGGCAAATGACCGAAACTGGTTGTAGAGGCACGTGTAGGTCATGCGCCACTCTTGGAAAGAAGGTGACCCTAATGGTGCCATGCGTGGCGAGTGCAGTGTGAGCCGCATATGAGATATATGCGCTGCTCTTTTGGTAGGTTTTCGTCTGTCATCTGATAGATCAACAGTTAGAGAATCTGGTGGTAATGAGCGTGGCGATCGTAGGAGGTCGGTAGGCAGTAGATCGACGCATCTTGGTGCTATGGATCGAAAATAAAAGAAAAACTGGGAAAAAAAATTTATAGACAAGTTCGGCATTGGCCAGACAGGGGGAGGGGCCGAAGATGAAAATGGGAGGATTATACCGATCTGCTGGAAGAGAGAAAAAATATTGCCTGGAAGAGAAAAAATCAAGAAGGGTGGTTCTTATTTGTGTAATACTTATCTAAAGTGATTAATCAATTGGCTCGTTTGGATAATCAGATGAGATAAGATAAGATAGTTTTAGATGAATTGAATAAAATATTGTTAGAATATTATTTTTTAATATTATTATTATTTTGAAATTTGAAAACGTTGAATTGTTTATTATATTTTGTATAAAAATTTGAAAAATTATAATGATGAGATGAAATGAAATAAAATGGATTGAAATTGTTTCTATTATATCCAAACGAATATATAAAGGATTGATTAAATTTAGGTGTCGTTTGTTTCTTGAAGGACAACTTTAAACTAATGGGAAAATTATGTTTAAAAAATAATTTAGTTTTATATTGTATTCTCGTAGTACACTATGGAAGTTAAAGCCTTTGGGATAAGGTGGGAAGATTGTCTACTCCCCCTCCACCTGCAACATGTTGTGCAGCGTGTCCTATTCAGAGTGTCGAAAACAAAAGAGAAATGGACTCTACAGACTAGACTGTATTTGTTACTCCGAAATGTATTTTCTTTCTTGGTCACCTTTGTGCCATGGTGGTGGATGCATCCAGTGAGAGATTTCACGGTTGACTGACAGCGTGAAAATGCCCCCCTCGGGGATTGAACGTTTTAGGTTACTAAAATTCGTGTATTGTTTATAATTTGAGTGGGCTACTATGTCGCTCCACTCTTACCGCTTGGCGTACTGTCCAGTGGTTTTTTTTTTATTATTAATACATTTAAACATTTTTTAAAAATAAAAAAATACATTAATACACTTAAAATCACTAAATTAAAAAAAAAAAAAAAAAAAAAAACCAGCGGTCACACTGAGCGGTAATAATCAGCGGCACAATAGTTTTACTTTTACAATTTATTATTTATTTTAATCACAGTAGACAGGCCAGCTGGTTTGCCCGAGAGGTTAAGGGGGAAGACTTAAGATCTTCTGCACATAAGTGCGCATGGGTTCGAACCCCATAGCCAGCATCATTCTCTAAATTTTTCGAAATTATTGATTATCATTTATGCCTGTGATGTCGTTAAAAATTGGTTTTGTCTCATTATTTAGTTTTGAAAGTCGCGATCACATGAGATGAGATCAGTTAATATAAAATATTATTAGAATATATATTTTTAATATTATTTTTGTTTTAGAATTTAAAAAAGTTGAATCATTTATTTTATTTTGTGTAAAAATTTGAGAATATTGTAATGATAAGATGAGATATTTTATGAAAGCGAACGAGACCTTAAAGTTCCGTATTGGGTTAATCATTCGTGTGGTTTCATTAAGTTCTTTTCTAACATTGGAAATTTGAGACCAAAAAAAAAAAAAAACAAGGATTATAGATGGATAGTCTTGTGGAACTTTCAACTCTTATTCAAACTCCAATAGCCTTCTAGAGAACAAATAAATTCCCAAACAAATTCTCAACTCTCTGTTACAAACAGTACTTGAGCAAACCTATCTAGAAAGTATGCACAATCTACTTCTGGTCAACAATTCTTGCTTGTTGCATCCTTTCATTATAATGAACTGCAAATAGATTAAAAAAAAAAATGTTCCTTGAATTACACTTATACAACTTCGTTTGACTATACCCACAAGTATGTAATTTGTGTTTCAATAATTTCTCCAAATAAAAGAATGACCAGTCTTTGTTTTAATAAGCTGAAACAGAAACTTTTCTGAATAAAAGAAGCTCCAGAAGAACCGTGTTTTCATCTTTTGTTGGGGAGAACAAAATAAATAGACTTGAGATTATTCTTTGCCAAGCGAGTTGCAGCTACGAGTTGGGGACAAAGGTGCCAACATAACCAACCCCTACAATGAAGAAGGCAATGGATTGGAGAAAAAGGTATATGAAGTAGCGGTTCTTCCCATCAAAGGTAATATCATAGCACCCACAGAAGAAGAGATAGGCCCCGACACCAAGCTCTAGCAAATGCAGCCTGTTTTTGTGCAATCAATAAACAAATGAAAGCCTTCATATACTCAATAGAAAAAAAGAAAAAGAGAAACAAATGTAAACCTCATCTCCTCAATTTTCAATGTAGATGCAGGGATCAAATGCTTTGCTTTTCATTTATTTCTAAGCAAACTTTATAAATGGAGGTGACATGCATCTATCTTCCTGGATTCCAACTCAATGGTTGGAACTTAATGCTGCAACAATTGTTGCAGAACATATCAAGGAAATGAAAGAAAACATGCGGGACTTTAGAACAACCATTCCAGTTCAAGTATTAAGGATATCACTTGATATTTTTCTCCTCTGTTTTCTGCATATCTAAAACACAGGCATTACTACTAAAGCACCCTAGTGCTCTACTTTCAGCTGTGCTCATTTTTTACTTTCCAACTTGGGAGAGATCCTCAAAGAGGTACCTAAAACTCATTACACCTACTTGAGAATTGATATTATTCTGAGTACCCCAACATAGGGTTCACCTTGTTACTTGGACAAGTGTAATTCAAGAGATTTTAAACATGTCATGGTAGTGATTCATAATTACGGGTAATAATACCTTCCTCCAACCTTGAAGCGCAGTTTCCTGGGAGCTTTGGTTCCTAATTTTGTCTTGAGAGCATCTCCCAATTTCTCAGTGACAACCCATTCATTTACTTTCCCTGCCTCAAGCAGACCTATAAATGTCGCCTTAGTCCGGTGCAGTGACATGACATTCTCGAAGAGGATCCAGAAGATCAGTAGATGGAATGATCTGCAAGATGACATACAGTTAAAGCGTGTTTAGAAATTAATAATACTAGAATTGTCTATTAGGTTATCCTTCATATATAGCTAGTAGTTCTGACGGATTGCTAGAGAGTATTGAAACGAGAGAGACCTTGGAGTTCCAACCGCATTGAGGAGAGTAATGATAGAAGGAATGTAGACGGCACCCCACTTGGGAACTTCCACTTCAGGAACCAAGACTGTTGCCGGCAAGACGACACAGTAAAAGACGAATGTGACGATATGACCTACGATCTTACGGACAAAGAAAAAGCTGTAGATAACGTAAAACTTCTTCCACAGTGAGACTTTCTGCAATACATTGTTAAAAAAAAAAATAGTAAGCAGTGAAATTGTCAACAAAGCAAACATTAGACCTAAAAACTGAATTAAAAAAAAAAAATCCTTTGGCCTCACGTTTCTATCATTAATTATCATTCTAAATGGAGCAGAAAACATTAAGAGAAGGTAAGAAGAAGCATACCTTGTTTCTTATAATTTCCATGGCCATTTTTCGGAAGAGATTAGCAGGGCCACAAGACCATCGGTGCTGCTGATAACGAAAGGCTTTCAAAGAACTAGGCAATTCATTTTTCACCTGAAATTTATAATCACATTTATGTTAGATCAAACTTGAAAAGGCCAAATAATAACAACTTAGTACAGGATAAGTCCAGAGAAAACTTGTCAGATATAAGTAACGACAATTGTGAATTATTAATTGAATAAAATAGGTAGAGCTGGAGGCAGGATTAAGTAGTCTGGGAGAGGGCAATTGTAAGAGGATGCACAGGCAAAATAGGCCTTGTGCTATTTCATTGAGGTAGAGATTTAGTCAATGAAATGTTTAATGAAAAGCCCACTGCTAGAGGACAGAAATCAGTATAAAACTAATTTTGTTTGCTTTGCAGGGTTATATCGTTAATACCTTGAGGTCACTAACATATACAAATTTCCAGCCTTTAAGGGTAGCTCGGACAGCCAAATCCATATCCTCCACTGTGGTGCGGTCCTTCCATCCTCCAGCCTCATTTAGCGCTGAAATTCTCCAGACACCAGCCGTCCCTGCATCAAGTTCTCAATGTTATATGATTGAATCTCATATAGAAGCTTATTATGCAGAGAAATACGAAAAATGTCAGCTCTTTTGGTACATTGGTTTACCATTGAAACCGAAGAACGCATATGTTGAGGACCCCACTTCTTGCTCCACTGTGAAATGGTAATCCAGGGACATCTCTTGCATCCTTGTCATTAAGCATTCGTTAGCATTTACTGCAATAACATGTGGCCATCAGACTTCTCACCCAAAAGTTTACTGTTTAGATGTTTCGCAAAATAATGAAAACTAATCCTTTCCTCTCGGGTTTCATAGAGATTGTTCAACAGAAACTTAAAAATTGAAGAGGAAGCCCTGCCAATTGATTCAAGTTGAGATTTTATGATAATATAATCAAATAGTCAAAAAATGTAGAATTTATGATAAGATTAAGCATTGTCTAAGAAGATATGGCTGTCTTCCATTCAGTTCATCCTAAGTTGCATACTTTACGAAACCGAACGAAAGGAATCCCTTCATCAGCATAATTGAGAAATATTAATTGGTCTATACAGAAATCTTACACAAGTTAGAAAAAGCACAAATTTATCATTTATTTGACAAACTAAATACACATGTAAGCAACATATATATACAAAGACTATTGGGTCAACCAAGAAACAAGGATTAACAAAGCTTAATCAGGTTTAAATTACCGAATTTCCAGCGAGCTTGAACAAGAGCTATTTCTGGGTTGTGAGCAAGAAAAGGTATGGTGCGCCATAGAAAATCAGGCTCAGGTTGGAAATCAGCATCAAAGATAGCAACGTAGTCGCACATTTTGACGTAGCTGTGCTTCATGCCTTCTCTAAGAGCCCCTGCTTTGTACCCATTTCTGTTGTCTCTGATCTCGTACTTTATGTTTATGCCTTTGCTTACCCATCTTTGGCATTCTACTTCTACCAGGTCCTGGAAATGTTTTGCATGAGTATGAATCGGGCAATTTTTGGGTTTTCATGGATATATAATTGTTCCTTGGAGTGTAACCTTTAACAGAAAAGGTGGTTTTCTTTCTTTTTTTTTTTTTTTTTTTTTTTTTTTTTTTTTTTTTTTAAAGTAATTTACAATTTCTTTTTACAATCATCTCTACAATTTTGTTTGAAATGAGGTGTATTTTTTACTTAATACTTTATAAAAATAACTAACAGTAAAAAGGGTTATACATATATTATAAAAATAAGAAATGGTGCTATCAAGTTGTTTTTTTTTTTTTGCTTTTTTTTTTTTTTTTTTAAAAGTATAATGAGTAGCTTATTGCATCACCTTTTAAGAGGGGCGACGTTAGAGCAGTATGTTTTTTAAAAGGTATATTAATATGGACAATGCTACTCTGCCATCCAGTATTTATCGTTGGTCGTGTCGTCCAATCTATTTTTTTTTTTTTTTTTTCTTTTCACATTTTTTTAATACATTTAAATATTTTTAAAAAATAAAAAAATACATCAATACACTTAAAAACACTTCTTTAATCACTAAGTAAAAAAAAAAAAAATTTTGCCAAACGGTCAAAAAGAGTGGTCAAATTGGGGCGGCATACTAGTATTTTCCTATTAATATATCGTTTAGGCCGGTAGACTTTATTCGAGCTTTGCTACTCATCATTTATACACATCACATATCATTTTTTTATTTTTTTATTTTATTCTTCGTAAATTTATTGAATTATTCTACTTATCATCCATATATCAAACATTTTATAAGAGAAAAAAAAAGTGGAATGTGTGGTGTGTGGAGATATATGATGAATAGATTTTTCCTATTCAAAATCATAAAAAAAATTTCAATACTAAGTGCAAAATATGAAAGCCACATTTACATTAACAAAAAATATATAATAACTATATATATAAAGAAATTAGAGATGGTCTCCAAAAGATAAAGGTATAGTTTGTAATTAATTCTACTCAGGGATAGATACGTTCTAATTTGTGATTTGCTTATAATTTAAATTATTTAGATCTTTATTTTATAGTTCATTCTCCATTTTTCTTTTTTCTTTTTTTCTTTTTGAAACGTTTTTAAATATTTAAAAAAATATAAAAATTCACTAATAATAACATTTAAAAAAAATAAAAATACACTGAGGTAACTTTGATCCGTATACTTATTTTATTATATAAAAAAATTCACTAGAAATTTTTCTTATTTTATTTCTATTTTATTTAAGAGTATATAGGTGAGTTTGATGCCGAACCTTGATGGCTGGGTCAGTTGAATCGTCAAGAACTTGAATTATTATCCGATCAGATGGCCAAGAAAGCCCACATGCAGCTCCAATGGACAGCTGATACACCTATATACATCAAGTACGTTTCACTACTATATTATATAAATTGAAACTAAGATACACAAACATCGATCGAAGAAATAAATTATTTAATCAAAAGTTGGGAAGAATATTATATATTATTTTACAAACCTCTTTTTCATTGTACATAGGAATTTGAACCAGAACCATGGGGTAAGCTGAATGGCCAAGCTCCACATCGTCCCTGAAAGGCTCCCATTTGTAACGCTTCTCCGGCTTTTGTCCAAACAACTTCACAAAAACAATGACGATGCCCATGTATACTCGCTCTAAGAACAGCATTATCGACATGGCCAAGCACACTGCCAATGATAGTTTCAGCAGCGGCACAATCAGTGGTGCTTTGGCTTGTTGCCAAATCAATCCGATTTGAGCTGAAATGTCAATATCGCGGGCGCCTTGGAACGTGTCGGGAAGTATGGTCGCGGTTGAGAGCCGGCTGACGTCCATTGCTCTACTTTTTGTATTATTTTTCTGTTTCTCTCTCTGGAGTCTGTACGTCTGAGTTGATCAGAGAGACAGAGAAAGCTCAATTTATGTGAATCTGTAAAATACTGATCTGGATCGGTTATAAAGGGCTGGCTGGCTCCGCTAGCTTTGCGAAAAGAACACGAATGTTTTATTTCGTATGAGCAGCTAGCTAGCTTTTTTGGTTGAATTGCTGTGATTTTTGCTTCTGAGTTACGCCAAGGTAATAAGTGAGAGATCGAGCTGGACTGTTAGTGGACTCGATCATAGCATTTCTGCTGCAGAAGCAGACCCACTGGCTTCATGATCACGGAAGATAGAAGTTTGAGATATCCAGTTTTAGAATACACTCAGACGTACTCACCCTAGATAGACCTCAAAGCAAGGCATGCACTACAGAGAAAAACTAGGAATGCATGTGACACGAAAGAATATCCTCTTCTATCTATCTGCCTCTCTTTCTGCACGGAGGAGATCAGAGGGAGAGAATTAGCGCCTTGCTAGAGGGCAGCAGGCCAGCAGGTTTTGGTTATTATTGTTGGGGCTTATATAATTGCTTGGGTTTTGTTGTCTGGGTGTCTCTCTTATACTATTTCAAAACAAGATTGGTCAAAGAGAAAGAGACCGTTGATCCGAAGCTTGCTCGCATTTCGCATTAATGACTGACAGAATATTCAGACAGCGTTTAAATTAAATCTCTTCAATGAGAGAAAAGTTAAAAAGTTTGCAGAATTATTACTAATTATACTCAAAACTAGTTTGGCTATCATTTTCACGATCATCGATGATCTAGTCTTGTGAAGGTGCAAGCTGGCTGCGAATAATAGATTATATTATGGTCACCTGCAGATTGATGAATTTTTAGATCACAAGCAGCTCCAGTACAGTACTACGTACAAATTAACAAAAGATTGCTCGTGTAGAAGATGGTATGATAATCAGTACTATTACATCTGTAACAAAATATGATAAAGGAGTGTATATATATATATATACAAGAAAACTGTTTATTTATGACAAGTTATTTCTAACAAAATGATTATTTTCTATTAAAATAAATCTATTTTCATCATAAGTAATCTTTTTCATTATAAATAATTGATTACAAATACTCATGTTTTTCAGATGTTGAAGATTCTCTTAAATACACAAAAGTGACTGTGCATAAATTTTTTTATATAATAATGAATCCTCCGGGCCCCTTAGGCTACGTTTGGGTACCAAGAGTACCTCAAGTACTCTCACTACTATTCCTTACTTTATTATTATTTTTCACCTATTTTTTTACTATTTATTACTTTTTACTTACTATTCATTATTCTATTATTAGTTTTTCATTATTTTTTCACTACTATTTACAAATATTCTCAACATTTTTCAAATATTCTCACTACCCAAACGTAGCCTTAATCTTATAAATATCCCTCAAATCATTTTCTTGTTCATAAAAGTCTGTACTTCAACATGAGTTAAGTACTGTACTTAGCGCGAATGCATGCGCGTACGTATTCATGCACATAGTTTTAAAAATACGCAGATGATTTATGTCCAAAGTTATAAGCTAGGATCGAATTTGACATTTTTTTTCCCTTTATATGAAGTCTTAAAAGATATTAATGCATCTTTAACGCATTCGATCATCGTTGTCAAAATTTGTGACGTGATTTGCATAATTTCCAACCTCTTAAATAGAAATTTGGAGTTTGAAATCCCCTTCTCCCAAATGTATAAAAAAAAAAACCATTCGATCGTTTATTAAAGTTAAATTTAAATAGAAATATTGAGATGAGATGGATTGAGGTAAAAGTTAAAAATTAAATAAAATATTATTAAAATATTATTTTTTAATATTATTATTATTTTGATATTTAAAAAAGTTAAATTAATTTATTCATCATATTTTATATAAAAATTTATAAAAATTATAATGATACAAAAAGATCATTTCTCAATCTAAATCGAACTAAAATCCTTAAGCAGACAACAGTATTACGTATGTACCACCAACCTAATTAAAATGATCTTGAACATACACAACTATTCGCATGTCGGCATGTGCAGTAGGTGCACAAGCCCACCTGCACACAAAGGCAAAAGAAAATCCCTTATGATTGATCATCAGTACGTGTCCTTAATAATAGGATTAAATTATCCTGTAATTCTCTAGCGCCTCGGGATCGGGTCATCAACAGAGACAGCTATATATATACACGTATATAAATGGTGAACCGAAAATTAGGGTTTGGTAGTTAGAATTTTCCCATCTATTACTTGCCAAAAGGTCTTAATTTCCCATCTACCAAAAAGTAGGGTATGGTTTTTTGACAAGTGTTGAATAAATTGGCAGGGTATTAATTAATCTTCTTAATTGATCTCTACTGATTGTTGCATGCATGGAATAATTAATATTATAGATCGACAACGTTGTGATCGGTAATTGGACTGTCAAATTATATATATAGTCAAGGGTCTAATTTGTCTTAGATTGAGGTTTACATAATGTCCCTTGAAAGTTATCTAAATGATCATCGATCCGACTAGTCTACATATGTTTTTTTCCAAACAACTTTCTTTTTTGTACCAACTAATTATTATTAATTGTTAGATCTCAAAAGATCAAAGTCATCCGATCGAGGAATTAATGCCCTCAATAATAATAATAATAATTAATGATAAATGCATCGATCACTTCTGGCCGGGTGGCACATAAATAATCAAGTTCCATATATATGCATGATATATAGTTTTCGATTTGCTGTAAAAGAAAAAAAAAAAAAAAGCATGCATGCGCCAGAATATTATATATATAGGGGGGGTCCATTTAGCAGCTTGATTGAAAACAAAGATTGTTAGGATCATATCGAATGACCAAAGATCAAGAATGATTAATATGATCAGAAAATCAAATGGGTTAATAATTCATCATGTTTATGATGATCATCATGATGACCATTGAAGTGGGTTTTCGATGTTTCCTTGGTTGTACCATCCAATTAAATTTAACTAGAACTTAATCATACTAGAATATATACATCATATTCAAAGCGCGCCATGATTGCGTTTAGCAAAGACCTAGAGAATATATATCAGCGCACATGATCATGATGCAAAGCTAGAGGCGTACCGATTTCATCATTCATGCATGTACGTACGAGGTAGATTGTAAGAATCATAAATCAATAAATATATATATATATATATATAATTAAAACTACTTGCAAGACCTTAGCTTCATATATATGTTTATGTTTAATGTGATTGTGGGGTGTCATTGGAAATCATGTCTTCTAATTTAGACAAATTAGAATAATCCGTTCTTTGGTCAAAATTTGAGAGTTAAATTTTAAAAAAAGGGTACTCATGTTGATCAATGGGGAGGGAGTGAGATGTATTGTCTAGCTCAAATCAGGAAGTGTTGGGCGTTGTGACATGACACTAGAAAGAGAGAGAGCCCTCAGAAGCATATCACATTGAATGTACTTTATTTTTTTTTATTATTTAATAACTTTCAACTTTCAAGGTCTTGGTGGATGGCGCATCATTTTTATTTCACCAGGATCTTGGCTAGCTACTTCCAATGCTCACCAACCAGCTATTTTAATAGAAAATACTAGAAAATTATGAGTCAAAATGCTTGTAGATCACTCGCACTATAAGTAAAAAGAAGAGGAAAAGGAGCTTGCAAATGACAAACCACATGATTTGTCAAGGTGCAAGCAAAAAAGAAAAAAAGATAAACACACGATATTTTTCAGTATAACACATTACACAATTATGTTTAAAATAAGGGGTAGTTTAGTAAAATATTTTATAAAAATAATATCAATTTACAAAAATACCCACTTAAAAGCACGTGTTGTGAAATGTATTGTGTAGGTATCATTACTCAGCCTCCCCCCAAAAAAAGAGTTGGTAAGAATATGGATCAAGCTACAAAGTAACCAAACAGTGATTTTTTTTATTCGGGAAAATTGAGATAATCATTTGAAAATTAGAACTTAGAAGTGCTACCGACAATGGTTGTCTTGGAAGAGAAGTAGTTGGTAATTAGAATGTGAAGCAGCTACAAAGTAAACAAGCTTAAAGTGTGTGTTTTCGGAAGATTCTTTAAAAAGCTGTTCATTTTAGAAATCAGAAGTGCCACCGACAATGGTTTGAGTCTAGGATGAGGCAACAACCTATAATGTCTGTGGTTCACGATTTGACATCCTTAATAAACTCATTTTAACATTGTTTTTCAATAATTAATTATATCGTTAAGTTACACGATTGTGTCTATCTGATTTACAAAAACAAATGGAAAAAATGACTAAACTAAGTGATATGATTCAACATGAAAACATATATTTGATTTTAACAGCTCAACGATGGGGTAGGTAATAAGCTGCCCAAAGGTTGTGAAGTCTCCCTCATCTGGACTGAGATAAGTATTAATGTATATCCCATTAAAATAATAGGAGATCCGATCTCTTTGAAACCATGAGAACAGAAATATAGAGTTCTGATATCACCCTTCAATTCCCTAATCTCAGAAGATTGGAGATGTTCAGATGTCCCATAAATGGTACAAAAAATTTAAATATTTCAGATTGCATGTTTTGGGCATTATAATTTGCATTGATACAGTCGGGTTCAAGAAAAGTACAATAATGTTATAAGCTAGAGGGATGGGATCAAGAGAAAAGATATTTTGAGCATAATAGAAGGTACACTGCTAATAGAAGGCCTTAGCTAGAATATAATTAGGTGGTTTCTCTTGTATACTCCCTGTGTACACAGACTATGCCTATTCCATTCGTATGAATAAAATTTTTATTACTTATAAAAAAAAAACAGGAAGGTACACTGCTAAATGAGTGTCCTTAGAGAGACTACTTTCTTACTTAACATGTAATTGGCAAGAAGAAACTAAAGCTCTTCATTACAAAATAGAGATAGATGATAAGCAAATTGCTCTTCCTAGTAGCTGGGATCATGGATATTCCTCATTTCCCATGTCATCTATCAAGAATTGAGCTCTATCTGAACTCTACAAAACGGTTATGAGAATATGACACTCTAATATCCTCTCAGTGACCGCTGCAAAAGCTGGCCGGCAACACCAAAATAGAAATGATGCATTTTCAACAAAGTATGTTAGCAGCAAAGGTAGAAAGAATTTAGACAAAATAATGATGAAAGCACACCCAACTTCATTGTTCCCGTGTGGATTATGTCAGACACAAGTCTCTTAAAGCTTCAGGCACTGCCTGTCCGCATTGTTCAAGGATATCAGTCAATGGTTCAGCAATGGCTGCATTTTCTTTGGTTAGAAAGCTATGCAACGCACCATTGACGGTGTGGCGAGCCATCCTAGTGAGAACATGCACATAACTGTCAATTGGAAGTACGAAATTGGGTATTATTACAAGACCATACTCCTCTAGATCGGTGGTTTTTATCTGCTCCATATTGATCATGGAAACTTCATTTTTCATTTTGCTGTCAAAAACAAGAGTAGAAAAATAAGATCAGTTAAATGTACACATCCTTTGTATTGAGGTTTCTATTTACTCCCACCCAAAGTGGGCAGTTCACCTATTGCATTTTACTGTTCCAATTGCATGCGGGTTCTCATCAGGGACATAAAGCTAAAACTTATTTCCCCATGCGACTCATTCATCTCTTTACCCTTTACAAAACTCACTTCCACACCCTTAATCCTCTCGCTACCAGTAACCCTCCTCAAGTCTTGAAACAGAAAACCTTTCAAAACTTAATTCTTTTCTTGCCTCAGTAAATCCCAAACCCTTATCTTCACCTTTAAAAAACCTGAAAGCACAGACATTCTACCCTTTAGCCCAGCATCCAGTCATATCACAATGCAATGTTCAACTTAACAGCATATTCCGAGATCAGACACTTCCAATTGTTGACCATTTTTTCTTCTTTTTTGGGGAGTAAGTACTTTTTGCCACCACAATTGCCAAGAAAAACGTCAGCCTTTTACCTAGAAGCCATAAGGTTTACAGCATGCAACCAAACAAAACATTTTGACGATGATCGATCGGGTTCAACACAAGAATTGTGGCTTCAAACCCATTAGATGGAGAAAAAATAACTTCTGATTTATATTAGCAACAGAATCATCAGAATATGATATTCTTGTTCACCTGTTTTTAAAGTTTGATATGGTGCATGATGAGCCCGTTGATATAAAATAACCCTTGTTTTTTAGGGTAGTGACCATTTCACCAAACTTGCTATCTTTAACCAATATGTATAGCACCTTCAAGGGCTGAGACAACAATTTATCTCCATAAGCTTGATCAAGAATTTGGATACCCTGCAAAAATCACTGATTGTAAGAAAATGCTATACAAATTGGTTATACGTATTGCAGACTATGATAATTTCGTTGATAAAATATGGACAGAGATTCATGGACAAACTCTACCCTTGTGACAGTGTTACCAAAATTATATAGAAAAGCTAGCTCCCCAAGAGATAAATTCATGATGTTTTCTAAATGGTTTCTCTCAAACTTTGTCAGAGAGAATATCTTCCAAGTGGTTTTTTGCTTCAAATAATTCAATAATTATACAACTCTACTAAAATCAGCACAATGCTTTCTTCACATGTTTACCAAATGCTAATTACTTGAAAAGCTAGTTAAGGGTGTGTAAAACAAAGAGTACAGGCATATCGACATCCAGAGACATTCTAATCAGTGAAACAGAAAAAAATGAGTCAGCATGGTATCTCAGTATTGAATAGAATGATAGGCAACACATCTTCTCATAAGAGACATGTCTGCTACTTGTTTCAGTCACTTCAATACAAAGAAACTGAGTATTCTATACTGACATCTGGTAAATATCCAAAAGGAATTTAATCAATCACAAATTGCAAGTTTGGTGACATGGTTTCTCTTTCTGATCCAGTGGAAATTTTTTTTTTTTGGTTGATGACATAGAAACTCACCAACGCCCTTTGGACCCACCCGTCAAAACTACGTATCAGGTAATCAGGGAAACTCATAGTGCGGAATCAAACCCAGGATGTCTGAGTTTACAGCTCATCCCATGTTCATCCTTTTGACCACTAGGCTGTACCCTGACAGGTAAAAGATCCTTGAAGTACGAAATAGCAATTCCCTATACATTAGAGAAATCTAATAGAAACTTCCAGTAAAACAGATATTAAAAGAATAAAGACAAATTTGTTACTATAATACCAAATAAGCAAAACAATAGGGAAGTGCCTCAACAAAGGGAGAGCTTTCATACAGTTGTTTGTGCTGTGCAAGTAAGAAAAAAACTCGAGTTCAATTTTGTTTCTCAACATACTGATTGGCATACATACCTTTGATAGTTTTTCATCTTCTGAGGCACACACGTTCACTGACTGGATAATGCATGAACTTAGACTGGTAATCGTATCGTTAAGAGATATTCTATGGATTGATCCAGACAGAAGATTTTGAACCAATGGAACAGAGGCATGATTAAAGCAATCATTGAAAACCACAGTAAGGGGAGTTCCTGAAATTGATTGCCTAATGGATTTCATCATATCAGGATTACCACCATTTGAAAGAGATTCAAGTCCATCAGCAACCTATACAAGCATCAAAATATTAAATTAGAAATGAATGAAGCTTGAAGTAGCAAACCCATGACAATCAAGGGCTTTCGTTATATCAATGACATAGTACCAACTATATTTTCATACAGCAATCACTCAAAGACAAAACACCCATATAGTAAAGTGGAATAGTGTGGCCACTGACGATGTATGAAGCAGAAACAAGGATTAGGGTATGTTTTCAAAGAATTGCGAGAAAATAAGGTATGTAACTGGCTAGCTGCAAGGATCATATGGGGAAGACAAACAAATTCCCTTACATTAGAAACCACATCATTGTATCTTCAATTGTATAACCTTCAGTCACACAAGCACCAAACAAAGGAATCTTTCACTACAAGAGTCAGAGACTCAAAACACCTGTCATAAACCATTGTCTATTCGTAATCATATCCCTACTCATCAATACTAAACAAAGTTCAAATCTTAACATTTTTTTGATAAATAAATCAATCTTATTAAAGCACAGAGGAGCGAAACCCATGTATGCAGGAAGTATACTAGAGAAACCCCCACTTAGGTGAGAGGCAAGAACACTATTTATATAAAAATATGAAAATTTCTATTAAAAAATTATGAACAAAACTTCTTGATTGCCAATAAAAAATGAAAAATATAGTTTCAGATAGTAGATAAGTATAAAAAAAGAAGTGGATCCAATATTGAAAATAAATTTCGGATATCACAGAGTATCCGAACAGTACTGGTATCCGATGGTGATACAACTTGCTAGCAGAAGTATCTGCTTGCCTAGTTAGTCAGGACATGATTAATGTTTCCAAAACACAAATTCCACACGTAAACTGTCGACAAATGAAAAAAAAAATAATATCTTTAAAAAGACCTACAGGATGGCAACTAAAGAATTATCCATAACAACCAAGGAAACTTATAGCCCATAATTTTATCATCAGCACAAAACATCTTTATATATCTAGTTTCCATTTTATCTTTTTAAAAAATTGCATGTGATAGGAAATTGCATGTGATAGGAAAAGAGCCTTCTCAACTCGACTATGCCTAAACCCCAAGAAACTGAAGTTAGCAACATGGATTACTTTTATGCCACTCAGCACCATCTAGGGGCTGTGTCCCAAGGACAAGAGCCAACAGCAGAGGAATATATGAAACAGGTAAGAAATGATGGAGAACTAAAATAGTGTTCACATAGAAGAAAATACCAGCAAGGAAACACCAGATATATCAATGGCCTTAAACATAACAAGTTCCAGCAGCCTCTCAGGTGTAGATACAAGGAACTCAGGCTCACAGCTCTTTAAACTGTAAAAAACAAAACAAACTTTGAATGAGAAGCAAGACAAAGACTAACACCCGAGTTCATTAAATGAGATACTATTTGAGCAAATAGCAAATGTAAAGATGGAGCCCAATTTGATGAAAGCATATGTAAATAAGCAATTACATCCATGCAGAAAAGCACATGTGCATGCCAGCACGTACATATGCACACATACAGAAACAGTTTAGGCTTGATTATTATACAGGTCATTTGCCACAGAAGGAAGGTAAAAAATATTCAATAAATTATTGAATGACATGGTAAGCAGGTAAGCTTGTCTGTGTGCAAGCAATGACTACCTTTTAATCAAATACATTGGCTACATCACCAATGTATGTTATAAAAACAAAATTGTAGATGCTACACTTACCCTTGAATCTGGTGATCCAAGGATGCGCCAGGATGTATACTCACAGAGTGTATTCCAAGAGCCTTCAAAGGCTTGCAGACTGAGCGAACCTGCACATAATAAATCAGGATAGAAAATTATCAATAAATTACATACTGGAAAGATATTTATGAGAACTGTTTTCCAACTACATACAGGGGGATAACAGAACTTGATAAAATTAAATACTGGCTTCTCTGACTACATACATGAGAACTGTTTTCCTCATTTCTAGAAATATATGAGAACTCATTTGAAGGGTATTTGTTAATCCATGTTCATGATATAAGGCCATTGTTCTTTTCAAAGAATTTTGAGCTCATTAAAATTTTTCTGCAAATTTTACTTATAAAAAAAAAAAAAAAAAAATCTGCAAATGCCACTTATATATAAGACGCATAGTTTTGTGCAAGGAAATTGAGTCACTTTGCTTTAGTAGCATTTCACAGATGCAGTGAATAACACCTAGCCAAATCCCTTTCTAGTTTCATATTTGAACTTCTTTGTATACTTGTGTAATTGGGCTACGCTTACTTTTCTATCAAAAAAAATTTATTTTACCTATAAAAAAAAAGAATCTGCAGATGAAAGATTTTAACAAAGGAAGAAAGAGAAAAGGTAAGGCACTCAAATCATCATAACAACTTTTCACAAAACCATGAATTCCCAATTACCCGCAAATTAAGGTACTGAGATAAAGTGAAGAAACCACAAATAAAAATATATATATATCTTTAGGACATCAAGAGGAGAAAAACAATTAAGATTGAAAGTAGTAGGAAAAATAATATATTTACAAAACCTTAGCTGCTTTCTCCTGGGATGGTACAAGGAATAAAAGAAAGGGGCTCGCAAATGATAGACCTTCTTTCTCCTTTCTTGCAATGGTATCAGCAGCAATGGAAATCATCCAAGCAATTTGCTCTACTGTAGAACTAGCTCCACTTGTCTCCAAAATATCCTTCCCAGCTGAATAACATTTCCAGAACTCGATTCCCCATGAATTAACAAACAACGGCTGGTCCTCTTTACTAATGAAGGTACCATCATGTCGCAATGCATTTTCGATTGAATTCAGGCACATAATAAGAAACTTTGATGGACCATTTGAGTTTTCACGGACCAATGCACTTTGACCATGGTCACCTACGTTCTGAATCACTTGAACCTTTTCTTCTAGGTCAACAAGATCATTAATAGATATCTTTGAACATTTTACCTTATCCTTGAAATCCGTATTTGGTGTTTGGGTTCCTTTCCTCGGTGCAACACCCTTCCCATGAACAAAACACCTCCCGTCTTCTTGACGAGGTACTTGCTTCTTGGATTCCTTTCCCTCAAAATCCTTTTTCCCAAGCTTGTCGTTGAAAGGATCATCAGGAGTAGGAAGGCTAAAACACATCCCCTGTAGTGCCATGATAGGGTCATATATGATAATCTACTTGGAAAATGGATAAAATCATCGCAAAAATTTCCATAAATCGGTATAAGGCATGTCATATCAAAAGAAAATTAACAGGTACATTGGGTCATTTTCTGTAGCAAAGATCTCATTCGACCATAAATTTTTTTTTATTGGCACCGGGTGTCCAAGAACAATATCTCGACTAATCCCGGGGGTGCATAGGTTCTCGGCAATAAGTTTCCAGCAAGTGCATCTCAGGTAATTCAATAAGAAAATCCCCCAATCCATGGTCCCTAGAGATTGTTTGCACCCTAGGGGATTTGAACCTTAGACCTGGGGGAGCATACCCCCAATCCCAAGGCCTTTACCACTTGAGCCAACCCTTAGGAGTTATCACTCACACATAAGTACAAGTATGTTATGGACATTATGAAATTTGAAAGTCGCATGAAGACATGATGAAGATGCCCATAAATCATTTGATTCTAAAGCAGTGAAACTCATTACAGAAAAAGTACGATAAACAATTCTGGCAATTTGTTGATTTCCGTTCACTACAAAACAAATACATGTATCAGACACCAGTTAAACAAAACCAAATCCAATACATCATTTTTCAAACCCTCATTTCAAACAACTTAAAATCAGATAAATGCTATCCTTTACTGTGGTGTCTTCAAATATTCATAACAATGTATGAACTATTGTATTTGAAACATTTTTGTGTCTGTTTCTTCAGCCTTTAAATGAAAACCAAAAAAATCAACTCTTAATTTCCTTTCCATAATGCTTTTCTCAACGGACCAATCTGAGCATTTATGTGGTTCCAAATACAATGAAGGCCAAGCAAAATACACATCAGTACATCATGAAATAAATACATTTATTGGCCTTTTGGCTAAGATCAGACATATCCTGGTATAACCACATGATAATCATTGAACCTCACTTCAAACAAACATGAAAACAATATTAAAGCTATCAAATCAATATGTAATTTCTTTTAGTTTACAATATTTTCACCGCAAATACAATAGCATGCCAACAAATCCCAACATTTCAGGATAGTAATGTTTGAAATGCAAAAAAGGCCTCATCAAAGATGCATTTTTACCCCTGTGATGTGATTAAATTACAAACATAAAACCCGATTAACACAATCTCAAAAGAAAAAGAAAAATAATCGTGGCACCGGAATTTGATCAATTGTTCATAATCTCACATGTCTTTTAGGTCCATGATTATATCTTATTAATGAATTAATAATTCAAACACACTTTATTAAAATTGATAAGAAACCCAAAAAAAGCAAAGCACCGGAGCCTCGTTGATTTTCTTTCAGTTTATTCTTTTCCAGTATTTCCTCAGCAACCAAACCGAGTATCCAAACCAATGCATGCTATGAAACTCAAAACCCACACCTGAAAATCGTCCCAAAAAATAAATTTCAAACATCAAACCAAATTCAATAATTCAAGCAATATGTCTATGGCGGTGCATTTGGAGGGAGAGGAATGAAAGAAGCTTAGAAGACCAAGAGCGGTCAATGGATGAGCTTAGAACCTTTTTTTTCAATACTTTACTCCATTGGTCGATTGTAATTGATTTTCATGGCATGACCTTTCATGAATTTCTTGTATCACTAAGCTAACGTGCTTAGGCGTTGCTCTTGTATATGTCCCGCTCTCGCCTACTCTTTTGATCAATAAAAATTTGTTTACCGATTAAAAACAAAAAACAAAAAACTCAAGCAACCATTCCCGGTCCGCGAAAACAAACTAATAAACTAAAACTTCAAGTACTTTCTATTCGGTTTCCAGTATTTTCTAACGTACTCTCAACAACCGAACAGAGCATTATAATAAAAATTACATACACACCAAAACCCAATTCATGCAACTCCATTCAAAGCGAGGAAAACAAATCAGTTGCACTAATCGAACATCCACAAAGTTTCCACCATCTTCCCATACATCATCTAAGCAACCAAACAAATACCTCGCACATGCGGCGTTTTCCAGACTTGCGGCGCTTCTTGGAGGCAATAATGGCGGCGACCCGAGCAGAGACCGAAGCAGAAGAGTCCTGCTTCTGAAGCCTCTTCCGGTTCACCTTGCTCTTCTTCCTCCTCACTGCATCTTCACCTTTCGCCATTGCCGCAAACAACGAGAGAGAGAGAGAGAGAAAGAGAGAGGTTTCAAGGTCGGCTCCTGCAAACCTTCGTTGAAGTAGCAGTATGGATATTTAGGAAGGAGTTTATGGGTAATATGGTAAACTATGATATTTTTTATTTAGGCATACGTTTAATTAGGCCCAAAAACAATAAAGTTATTTGGGCTGGACTGAGGAAATCGGGCTTATAACTGGTCAGTGGTCACTTGCCCAAAAGAATCTAACCGTTCCCATTGTTTTGTACAACATAGAAGAGTCACCCTATGGCCTAAACTAGGATAAATTGAAGTTCTTCGAGGAATACTTTCACTTATCAACCTATTAGTTTTTTAATTTTTCTTGACATGACGTGAAGTGATTGAAAAATTGTGGTTTTTTTCACGATAAATGCTTGGATCCCGAAAATGGATCCAGAGGATTTCTTGAAATTTTTTTTTTTAATTGAATGATTAAGAAAATATTTTTTAATAATGTTATGATTTTTTTATTTTTTTTAAATATTTATGCTAATTAAAAAAAATATATAAAAAAATAAAATAAAAAATGAAAAAATAAAATGCATCATTCGAGATAAGTTATCGATGACTCTAGCACCACTCTTTTTTCACTTGTTCATTCTTTTAATATTATGTCAAAATGGAGATCTGAAATTCGAACTCTCTCACCGACTCAAAAAGAAAAAAAAAAAAAAAACGTGTCATGAAAATGACGATTATAATTAAAATATATTGAATGGTGTTTTTTCGCTTTTTCAGTCAGGTTGTCTTCCATCGGTTAGTCTATGATCTGCCTTGATTAACTGACCTGAGTGGTTTTGGAACCAAAGAGCTAGGCTGCTTTGATGGAGTGGAACTCTCCCTTAAGCATTGTTTGTTTGAAAAGAAAATCACTTGGAATTTGGGGCTCTAATCTAATTTTTGTTTGCCCCCAAAACATGTTTATATCTGCCCATGCATGCATGCGCGCCCTTTTACTTACCTTTCATGTAGACTTTTATGACCATATATGTCTGCCAATAAGTTAAAATTTTCACGTCAATCATTCTGTCTTAATTTTTGTATCTGCATGGCATTGGATCGATACTGGCTAAGAGCAAGCACTGCTCTTTTGACTCCTCGCCTCTTCGAAGTATTGCTTTATTGTTTTGGCCATATCGGTATTATAAGTACATACAAAATCGAAATACATCGATGAATATTTGAATTATACAGAAGTTTTATAGGAATACATATAGACAATTGATACTTGTAGTCATGAGTGTGCAATTGCCGTATAATTATTTTGAAAAAAATAAATAAATACGGAATTCACATGAAAAAAAATTAACTTTTTAATAATAGATTTCATTTTTTTTCAAAACGATTGTACGGCACTTGAGAACTCCACGACTGCATATAACATTATTCATACGTATATAAATTGAAGGGATTTGCCGTGACATGTAATACTTACTTTAGAATCAAATGAGTTTTATAATTTGGCATCTTACATCAAATAATGTTAATTTATAAATTTGTTTTCTGAGTTCTGCTACATACAATTATTTTTGTATATTTTTTGTGTATTTCATTGATGTGATTGATAAAAAACAATTATTTTATAATAAAAAAAAGTGATGCAGCCAACTAATAGAGTACACAAAGACTGTATAAAAGTAACTGCACATAAATTTTGTATTTTTTTCCACAATGCATATAGATGAGAAGATTTTAGTTGGATCTTAATCATCTTATATCAAGGCACAAGGAACGCACAATTTAAATTCAATAGATGTATTTGAATTTCTAATTAAGATAATATTAAAACCAAATCTCTAATTAAATATCATATAATGAATCATAATATTCCAGCCATCATATATTTTAGGCACTGAAGTGCTTCTGAAATTCTCTCTACTCATGCCTTGGATAGCGTAAACGGTACCTATACGAGTGAGGTTCTAGAAATCACATTCAAATCTCAAACTTGCATTTCTTTAGATTGTCAAAATTAATGTTTATTATCAAAACGTTTGGTCAAAACCATTTTTTTTATAATATAAGCATGAAGGTTCAACATTTCCACCATAATTGTTCAACATGTTTATTTTCTCTGCGGGACATCGATCAAAGGGCAAAAACTATAAAAATCTACAAATTAAGAAGTTCGTTGGTAATCTTTCATTTTTAATTAGAGAAATACTTTAGTTACAAACAAATCTCACAAAAATAAATTTACAAATTGACGTGACTTGATGCAATACGTTAAATTATAAAATTATTTTTATTATAAAATAAATCTAACGTTTTATATGAAGTCATGTTAATTTATAAATTTATTTTTATAAAATTTATTTATGACTATAGCCCTTCTTTTTTAATTAACCACATAAGAAGAGAGAATTATCATATTGGTAACGATAGGAAGAAAAAATAATACTAAGTAAATCATAATTTATAGGCCAACAAAATTACCTAAACTTGCCACTTGTGTATAAAAAGCACGCGATGGGTTGCTTTGACTTCCACACTAACTTTAAATTCTTTATTGTGCATGGCCAATGATACGAATAGTCAAACATATTATTTTTGTACAAATCTTAGGTTATGTTTAGATATTAAACTGAATTGAATTGAGTTGAGTTGATATAATAAAATATTATTTTTTAATATTATTATTATTTAAAAATTTAAAAAAATTAAATTATTTATTATATTTTATATTAAAATTTAAAAAAATTATAATGATAAATTGAGATGAATTAAGAGGAATTTAAATTCTAATCGTATCAGTCAATTCAAAGACGATTACTGAAATTATAAATTCAAATTAGACGAAGAAGGGTTTAAATGAATTATAAAGTAATCACGTCCGGCCTGTCAATTGTCAATTGTCAGTATCAGACTTGTTCCAACTTCCAACCACGTGGGTCAAAAACTTGGCATATTATTATGATAGGGATAGAACCGTAAAACAAATATTTAATACAATATTATTAATATTTGAATCTAAATCTATCAAAATTAAGTATGATGTAAATTAATTAAATAATAATAATATTTTATTAACAAATTATATATAAATCTTGTCTAATTCTTATTTTAACTAAAAATAGAAAAGTGAATAATAATAGGTTTATTATTTCTTATTACTTATTTACTACTCTCTTTATTTTTTTAATTTTATTTATTATTATTTGTTATTTAATGATTAAGAAAATAATTATTAGTGAAGTTGTATATATTTTTTAATTTTTTTTAATTATTAAAGATATTAAAAAAATAATTAAAAAAAAGAATAAAAAAATTAATTTTTTCATTAAAGATATTAAAAAATAATTAAAATTAAATAATAAAAAATTAAATATATTATAAAATAATAAAAAATAGGAAAATAATAAAAAAATAATTAAATTAATTGACGGCATGATCTACTCCGTCGATCATGCGGTCAATTAATTGGATGAAAATCTTTAATAAAAAGCTCGTGTTTGTGTTTTGGACTTTAATTGGTTAAAAAAGTATTTTATGTCTCTATCAATGTACTTGGCTGTCAACCTTACAAGGACTACTTTTACCGAAGCGTCCAAAACAGTCTTCAACGAACGATATAGAAAAATCTATTTTTGCACGTAGTATGGGTGTAAGAAAATGGGAACGATGGGTTTGATGGATTGTAGTCGGATTGGTGAGGCTTTTTAAAAAAAAATCGATCATAAATCAGCGTGGTATCGATTTTTAAAAATCGGTTTAAATTGAACCGGATTTATATATATATATTTTTTTTAATTTTTTATATTATATATAATTTATATATATATACATATTATATACTACATTTCTAATTAATATAATATGAAATTTTAATTTTATTATTCAAGTATATTAATTTAATATACTAGTATAATTAGACACTAATTATACTATTTTAATCTTATTATTCAAGTTTTTTAATCTCACTAATAAGTTAGATACTACTTATATTATACATAATTGAATATTAAATAATTAGTAATTGTTAATAATAAATACTAAATTCTCATAATTAATTTTAGTATTAAAAAAATTATAGTATTAAACGTATATAGTGTCACACGTGTAAAAGGTAAATCGAAAAATCGAGACCGGAACGGACCGAAATCGGAAAAATTGAATGAATCGGTCTATATCAATTCTTAAATTTTCAAAATCGGTATATACCAATTCGATTCCAAAATTTCTCCAAAATCGAACCGATTTTACATGCTTCAAAATTGTATATACTATTATTCAAATATAAAATAATACTTCACAAGCCGTTAATCTTAAAAAAATAAAGCTAGTTTGGTTACGTAGATAAAACTATCTCATTTTATATATTCATTACAATTTTTCTAAATTCTCCTATAAATATAATAAATAATTCAACTTCTTTAAATTCTAAAACAAAACTTATATTTTAACAATATTTTATTCAATTTTTAACTTTTATCTCATCTCATCTCATATATGTAACCAAATGAAATATTTAATTTAATCATTTCAACATTATTTTAATGCTTTCTCACTAATAGGTTTAAGATTACTATCTTTTTATGCTTTATTAAATTAATTATCAATTATATACAAAAGATTAAGCACTAGTTGATATAAAATTATGAATTCAATCCCATAGAGATTCAGGCTTTTGAGACAAATATCATGAAAATAAAAATCGGAGACAACAAAAAAAGCATAATTTATTATCCTTATAATGGATTATATATATATACTCCATATATTAACGATATTATATATTCATTCACGTTGCTTTCTCTAGAAGAGGGTGACATACAGATGGTTGTTCAACTATAACTGACTGTTCACTATTTAATTCTATATCGATATTTGAATATTTAGCAGTCTATAGTGACGCCGTTGACTGGATCACGCCGGATTGTTTTTTTTTTTTTTTTTTCTTTCTAAATACTGTCATCCACTCATCCACTCATCCCTAAACTGGATTCTATTGCACAGACGGTATATTCATCGCCAAGGATCTCTTAGAGAAAACAGGAGCTAGCGCGATGGCAGCTGATCTGGTTCCAAACTCCAGCTGCAAGAGTACTGTATCCGCAGTTGGGAAGCAAAATGGCCTTCTTGATCCTTCAAAAGAGCTCGATGCTGGAGCTTTATTCGTCCTCAAATCCAGAGGTGAATCAGTAGTTATTAACTAAGAAGTACTTGTTTTTCACGTTGCTATCCAGTTCTTTCAACTTCCATGTTATATATTGTAGTTATTTGTGGATGATTCGAGGTATTTTCAGGGTCATGGCTGCACTGCGGGTACCATTTGACCACATCGATCGTGGCGCCGGTGCTTCTGAGTCTTCCTTATGCGCTGACCTTGCTAGGCTGGGCGGGTGGAATTCTTTGCCTGGTTCTTGCTGGTTTGGTCACTTTTTATTCCTATAATCTTCTATCTCTGGTTTTGGAGCACCATGCACAGCTTGGTCAACGCCACCTCCGGTTTCGGGACATGGCCAGAGATATTTTAGGTGGGTCATCAACTCATCATGTACTCTGCTTCTCGTGCCATTTCCTTCTATATTACTCATGTTTAATTAGAAAAAAAACATCATGTGCAAATGAAACAATACTTATGGCATCTTTTTTCCCGGATGGCTTACAAATAACATGAAACTAATCATCATATCCTTTGCTATCTGACAAACTGTGGGTATTTTTCTTTTTCTTTCTGTTCTGTTACTGTTCCTTATGGTTTTTCTTTCAAGTTTTGGTCGGTTTCGATGATAGTATTTTTTGTACCAATCATCGTATCTCGGAATGCATTTTTGTTTTTTTATTTTCAGTGTTTCATCCAATCAATGAAAATCCATATGTAGTTTTTCTTTAAAATAATTTTACTCACGATATTTTAAGGTGCCGTTTGCATAGTAAGTTGAGATTAAACGAGGTGAAATATTTTAAATGATTAATTTGAATAAAATATTGTTAAAATATTATTTTTTTAATATTATTATTATTTTAAAATTTGAAAAAGTTAAATTGTTTATTATATTTTATATTAAAATTTAAAAAAATTGTAATGATAAGATGAGATGAGTTGAGATCATTTCACAATCCAAACCGACGTTTAAGTCAAACAGTCTTATATATTTAACTTATGCTAACATATCAAAGCAATATATATATGCGTTGGCAGGACCTCGCTGGGGCAAATATGTTATTGGGCCACTTCAATTTGGAATATGCTATGGCGCAGTTGTGGCTGGAAGTCTTCTAGGAGGGCAGAGCCTTAAGGTCAGTACCATCAATATTTACCTATTAATTAAAGTCATTTCATACGTCTCCATGGGACCCAATTATATTTATTAATCAACATCTCCATTAAGTATTTCAAATGGCCTAAAGCATGGAAAGAACGACTCTGTTTCCATGGGGGCGGCGTCTAGACTTGCCCTTAACATTGCTCCTCGTTTCGCTTTGACTTGTACATACAGATATAAAACCAACCATTTTTTTCTGATGGTATGGCAGAACTCAATCATAAAGTATGTAACTTTGCAGGCTAATTTTGAATGTAATCACTTTAACTTACTTTTTCGAACTTGCTTTTGAAAATAATAGCGGACATTGCTACTTTATACTGACCCAACATTATATAAAACTAGCTAGGAAATAGAAAAGCAGAAAGAAATCGCCTCGGAGTGGGGTCCGGGGCACATAATTATAGGTTGTTTTATAATTTATAAGTCATTCACATTAAAAAAAAAATTAATTAATTTTTTAATAATAAACCTTACTTTTTTTTAAAACAATTATACGATAATGATGCATTTCACGACTTTAAGTAGCATCACTCAAAGTTGATCTGTTTCTCTGGTTTACAAATTTGTTTATTTGTTGGCGCGCAGTTCATTTACTTGCTCTCAAATCCAAACGGGACAATGAAGCTATACCAATTCATTGTCATATCTGGTGGGCTACTGCTGTTGTTGGCCCAAATACCATCATTCCACTCCCTGAGGCATATTAATCTTATCTCTCTTGTGCTTTGTCTTACCTACAGCGCTTGTGTTACAGCCGGTGCAATAAACATCGGTACTTACCTCAACCCACAATTTCCTGCATGCTTGCATGCAAAACATTTTATATATCATGCATTGCTCACGTAATACACGTACGTACACACTTCTCTAACAGGGCATTCCGAGAACGCTCCTATTAGGGACTATTCTGTAAACGGCACGGGAGTAAATCGAGTTTTTGGTGCTGCTAATGCAGTGGCAATCATTTCTACTACTTATGCCTGTGGAATTATTCCTGAAATACAGGTACGTAGTACTCTTTTTCAACGACAAACCATACATGAGTTAGTTCCATGTTTTGGTTAAATTGGAGCTCTGGTTTGCTAAACAACGTTTAGATCCTATACATCAGTAGTACTGAATTAATGCTATTCATTATATGTTAGCGAGAGATCAACTAATTAAATTGACTTAATTAGATTCTTCCATATAAATGCAGGCAACCATAGCTCCTCCAGTAAAGGGCAAGATGTTCAAAGGTTTATGCGTCTGTTATACTGTTATAGCCACGACTTTTCTCAGCGTTGCAATCTCCGGGTATTGGGCATTCGGCAATCAGGCCATGGGGACAGTTCTTTCCAATTTTATGGGCAACGAAAAGCCTTTGCTGCCAACTTGGTTTCTCTTGATGATCAATGTTTTCACCCTTTCGCAAATATCGGCTGTCGCAGTGGTAAGGCCAACTCAACTAGCTAGCATGGAAACCCTGCTTGACGTGACATTAATAGTCCTTCACTCTATCTTTTGGAAGCATTAATAAATTTCATTGATACATTGAATTGGTTGAATTTGCAGGTTTACTTGCAACCAACAAATGAAGTGTTTGAAAAGTTATTTGCAGACCCCAAAATGGATCAATATTCCATTCGTAACGTTGTGCCAAGATTGATTTCCAGGTCCTCATCAGTGATTATAGCTACACTTTTGGCAGCTATGCTACCTTTCTTCGGAGATATCATGGCACTTTTTGGGTCATTTGGATGCATTCCTCTTGATTTTATTTTCCCAATGGTTGTCTACAACGTGGCTTTCAAGCCCTCAAAGCGCAGCCTTGTTTTCTGGTTGAACACATTGATAGCAGTAGTATCCTCAGTGTTGTCCGTTGTAGGTGCAGTAGCATCTGTTCGACAAATAGTTATTGATGCCAAAACATACCGATTGTTTGCTAACGTGTAAAAACTACATTAGCTAGGTGTAGTGTATCAGATCTCATACAAGAATGATGAACACATGATGATGTTTGAGAGATGCTTAATTAAGGCCGCATTTCATAACACAGTAGTATTTGTTCTTGCATGTTCCATATGCTTTGGCACTTCTTTCCAGATTCATTCCCAAGCTTGAGGATGTTTCCATACGTTGGTTCAACTTTCGATGCCAAATACCTAGTATTTTCCTCGGTGAGCTAGCCTATAAAGAAGAATAAAGTGGTCTTATTGGGGAATGCTAGGCGAAAGAAAGGCTTGGATCCTTAAGTTAGACTCTGATTAGTAAATTAAGCTTGTTATGCAAGTAGATGAACGAGTGTCCAAGAAGGTTTTAGCTTACTTTTTGGACTATACATAAATTAACAAGCCTCTTATTTGTTATCATCAATTATGGTGCGTATTGGGGACGTACGCATTGTATTCCTTTATGTTCCTCATCAAATGCTCTCTTAGTTTCGTATTTCTATTTTTTACTTTGAACACAAAATGATTATATAAAAGTAAATTTATAAAATAACGTAATATGATGTGATACGTCAGATTGTAAAATTATTTTTATTATAAAGTAGAACTAATAGATTATACAAAATCATGTTAATTTGTGAGTTAATTTTTATAATTACTTTATATTTGCAATATTTTTCTTATTTTTTGTATAATTATAATTAGGTAAAGCAGCGAGATAACTTTTTTCTGATAATAGATTGCCTCTTTGGAGTAAGAAAATCGTTTGGGACCATAGGGCCCATTTACTGCCCACCATACTTTTCCAAATCCCATAAGCTAATTCCGGAAACTAGATTTTTTTTTTTTTTAAACAATAAGTCAAAGCAAATGAGCATGCTTATAGGAAAAAAAAAAAAAAACCAATCATCTCACTAGGAGTGCATGGCACGTTGTTAGACGGGAATATTCGGTAAGAAATCATATAGAACGTCGGACCCCTGAGGCCTGAACATCGATCTTGATAAGCACTATTACACGTTGGTGCTCGGTAGACAGACAGACAGACTGAAACAATTCATAGGATAATGTCTCGAGTCATAAAGCATTTCATGCTGTGCAACTCTCATTCATATCACGCAAAGCCACCTTTACTAATTAGTCAAAGAGATCACAATCAAACAGTCGTTAAGAAATCATTAAGCCTAACCCAGATGCATGTTTGGCAACCAAGCACTTGAGTGTTTTCCACTCCAATTTCAACCCTTTTTTTTTCCCCCAACATCTCAACATGTTTTTACTTCTTCAATTAAAAATAAAATTCTATAACTTAAAGTAAAAGGAGGGAAAAAAAAAACTTAATGGGGTACCACGCGCGGTACCATACCACCCCGCGTTGCCAACTCAAGCACAATTTTTTTTTTTTTTAAGAAAATCTTTCCGTGTTCAATTCTCTCTCATTTGGTTATGTAATTTAAAATGAGATATTTTAAATAATAATGAAATTTTTGAATTAAGATAAAATAATTTATAAAAAAATATGTGTTTGAATAATAAAATAAAATAAAATATTTTGTAAAAAAAAAATTTTAAATAGTAAGATGAGATGAAATGAAACGAAATGATTTTAACTTTTAACTTTTTAAGAATTTGATAAAATGATGGGTCTCACCAATTATTGAAAAATATTTTTAATTATTGGGTATAAAATATTATGAATATATTAAAAATAACTAATATATATTATTAATTTAAAAACTCATAAACATTTTGACTTTCTCAAAATATATATTTTTTAGTTGGCCGTGATTTAGATTATTTCAATATTATCAAATATGAACACATTTCTTTATTAAACGAAATTATTCTAATTATGACTTATTTATTATACTATATTTTATAAAATTTAAAATATATTTTTTTAATTATATATTACAATAAAATAAAATATTTTAATTGATAATTATATATATTAAAAATGTGGTAGTTAGTGTGTAGCGATATCATAGAAGGATAAAACTTTATAGCAAATCAACCGACTCTACTATAGATGTACTATAGAGGTAGATAAAACTTTATAGCAGAACAACTGTAACATTACTATAGAGGCAGATAAAACTTTATAACAAATGATACTACTGTAGCAATAATTAAAAAACTAGAGATTAGATCAAATTTTATATTAGATGAGATAAAATTTTATATTTTATCATTTGAATATGAAATAATTTGTATCTCAGCTGACCATCAAACCCGGCCTCAGAGTTTTACGCATTCATTTGTTCTTTTTTTTCCTTATAAAAAATTAGGAAAAAAAAAAAAACAGTTAGTCGGACCGACTCGATGGACCGTCCGTACAGTTTCCCGGCCGATTAGCAGAGGGGTCAAATCTGTAAAACGACACATTTCCGCGTGATTGCCATTAATGATTGTGACAGACCTCCCCACTTTTGACGTTCTGCACTTCAGCCCCTAAATTTATTACTATTTGTACGTGTAACTGCTAATTCTAGGAATTTCTTTGTTTTGTCTCTTATTTTCACTGATGGATGCAGTTCAGAAAATACTTGCAGAAAACGTACTAGCATGTTTGTATGTCAAAACTTTTGAGAAAAATTTTTTATATTTATTTTGCATTTGTATTTATATTTAGGATAATGGTGGGATCTATTAAAAATATATTTGAAAAAAGAGATGTATTTGTATGTTAATAAAACTTATAAGATCTATTTTTTTTTTTAAATCATCATAAGATCTACTCAAATGTATACAAATATTGTCAAGGTTTTTGTTTTTAAGATTTTGTATAGGGATTTTTAATACAAACAGGTTTGTATAAGGAGATTTTTTTAGTATAAAGAGAAATAATAGTTATAATTGTAAGTGTGTAAATACATCGTAATTTTTTTAAAAAAAATAAAAAAAATAGAAAATTATATGAGAAGAAAATTAATTTTTTAATAATAAACTTACTTTTTTCAAAATAATTATATAATATTTATATATTGTATAATTATATGTAATATGACTCGTGTAAATAAATTTTTCTTTGCTAACCTTGATGATACTATGATACCGACAATTTTGAAAAAATATGAGATTTTTTATGTAACACACGAGAATTGTGGGACAAACACACAGAGAGAAATGTAGTAGGGTCTAAAATGCAAAATGAGCACTAAAAAGTTAAAAACATCACTAGTATGTCTTTAATTTCACTCGTTTTCGCTCTTCCTGTCTACAATTCTCTATTTTCTCCATGTGGCTCTAGTTCCAGTGCACCTTCCTAGCTCCTTCCCCTCCTCTCTCTTTCAGCTTCCCAGCTTTGCTTTGGACTTTGGACCCGTGATCGGTGAGTTTTTCTCTATTTCCGTTTTTGTTTTTCTTAGAATATATCATTTTGCTTTAGTTGCTTCATGGTGTTTGTATAAATCTGTGTGATACACATGGTTTAGATATCGGGTCTACCATTTTTTTTTTCATTATCAAGCGTAATGTTTGAAGTGAAAGCGCACACTTTTGGTGCAGAGGAAATGGTTTTGGGATTTCCTTCTCTTTTTTTCTTCTTTGATGAATTTGGTTTTGGAATCTGGACGATATGGCGGCTGAGGTTGTGGGATTTGGGGTATGAATTTTAGGTTCACGTCATTTTCGTTTTCTTGTTTGTGCATATCTTCTGGAGAACTACTGGCAGTTGCTACTTGCCCAAAAAAAAAAAAAAAAAGGAAGAAAAAGAAAAGAAGAAGAAGATGAAGAAGAACTAGTTGCCTCTAAATCGTGTAAGCTGTTTTTGATTAGCACCAGGTTTTCGGGAGAGCGTCCCGACTAATCCCTAAATCGTGTAATCTTGTGAGATTGTTCTTTTTGGTTGATTTGGTGGCTGAGAAAATTGTGGAAAATAAGGAATTAAAAAAAGAGAGAGGTTTTGATTTCATGCTTCTTGTTGTTCGATTAGCTTCCCAACTAAAAAAAGATAGTAAATTTCGATTTGCTTCAGTGATACAGTTGAATACGAGAACAAAGGAGGGTTTGTCAAAAAAATTAGGACAATTTTGAAGTCTCTGATTTTCTGAGTGTTTGGTGCAAGAAGTTGGATTTTCTCTGTTTTTTGTCCTGACTGTTTAATCGTGTTTATTTTTATATTTACTGCAGAATAAAACAATATGATGGTGAATCTCGCTTAGAGATATTGTTCCTTGGATTTTCTGGGGTAAGAGATGGTTGCAGAGTCGTGGTTTCGCAGTCTGTGGAAGACTCCACGAAATCATGAGGCCCGTCCTGGGAAAGTGGTGATTGGAGTGTTAGCATTCGAAGTTGCAAGCTTGATGTCTAAGCTGATTCATCTATGGCAGTCTTTAAGTGACTCCCAAGTTGCTAGGTTGAGAGAAGAGATCACAAACTCAGTGGGCATAAAGAAGCTTGTCTCAGATGATGAGGATTTCATTGGTGATTTGATATGTGCAGAGATGTCTGAGAATATGGTACATGCGGCAAAATCTGTGGCCAGGCTTGGCAAGAAGTGCAGTGATCCTAGTTTGAAGAGTTTTGAGAATGCATTTGGCGAGTTGATCAAAATTGGTACTGACCCATACGGGTGGGGATTTTCATGGAGGAAGATGGAAAAGAAAGTCAAGAAGATGGAAAGATTCATTGCCGCCAACGCAAACTTGTATCAGGAGATGGAAATACTTGCTGATCTAGAACAGACTCTAAGGAGAATAAAGGGTAATGATGACTCAGGCGGTGTAAATTTGCTTGAATATCAGAAAAAGGTTGCATTTAAGCGGCAGGAGGTGAAGAATTTACAACAGATCTCTCTGTGGATCAGGAGTTATGATTACACAGTTCGTCTCTTGGCAGGATCTCTGTTGGCAATATTCAGTAGGATGAAACATGTCTTTGGAATTCAACAGATGGTTGATGCTGATCTCAGGGATTCAAGAGATATGAGCTCTGATTATATCCCTCACAACCAGTCGGTTTCTGCTCTGTTGCAATCTTCGGTTCATCCATCTGAGAATGGTCTTGGTAAATTTGCTTCAGGTCCCCTTGGGGGTTTTATTGCTAAATCAGGACCAATCTTTAGAAAAAGTAAACGTAACAATTTCTATTCGGGTCCTATCGGTGGACCAACCATGAAGTCGGGTCCTATTTCAGCAAAGAATAAAAATGTCAACTTCTTTTCAGGCCCTCTTGCAAGGGGAATGCCAAAATCAGGTCCAATTTCTGTATCAGATGAAATAAAGCATAAGTGGTGGCAGGGCCATGGCCGGTCACCTGGGGTTCATGGGAAAAAAAAGCCTGACCGGCTAACTCATGTTGGACCTTTTAAAGGATGCATGATGGCTGGAAGTAATTCTCACGTCGATTGTTACTTAAGTCCGATAGCTGTTCGTTCCAGGAATCTCAATGGAGCCAATGGTTTTAATGCAGACCTTCTTGCTTCTGGAAAGGCTGATCATTCTAATATGTCAATCTTCGAATCCAGGCGCAAGTTGTTGGATGCTCCACCTGAAACACTTGGTGCTGCTGCTTTAGCACTGCACTATGCAAATGTCATTATCATAATCGAGAAACTAGCAGCATCTCCTCACTTGATTGGTCTTGATGCAAGAGATGATTTATACAATATGTTACCCACGAGTGTGAGAACTACCCTTAGGGCAAAGCTGAAACCATACACCAAGAACTTGGCTTCATCTGTTTATGATACGGTTCTGGCAGAGGAGTGGAGCGAGGCAATGACAGGGATATTGGAATGGTTGGCACCACTTGCTCATAACATGATAAGATGGCAGTCCGAGAGGAGTTTTGAACAGCAGAGCTTGATCTCCAGGACGAACGTTCTTCTGGTACAAACTCTTTACTTCGCAAATCAAGAGAAGACGGAAGCAACAATCATCGAGCTTCTTGTTGGGTTGAATTACGTTTGGAGATTTGGTAGAGAACTCAATGCAAAAGCTTTAATGGGGTGTGCTAGCAGTAGAATGTATGATGAATATTTGGATCTGGACAAGTGACATCAATTTCAGCTCATAGCAATTTCCAACTGAAACTGAAGTCCTTGCAACAGACTGGCCTCGAGGAGTTATACATTGTTCGACGGTCGGAACTGACTCGCTGGTACAGTAGGCTTCTCAATTCAACTTGAAGAACATCGATCGCATTTTGTGTGAGAGAGAGCCCCACCTACTCCATACATATATCAATGCTGAAATTCTTCGGAGTCAATGGTGTTGTTCGAGCATGTAAACATTCTTTCTTTCGGTGAGAAGTTCTTGTCGCCAAAAAAGATGGCTCCCTCTTTTCTCTTCCTCGTAAATTATACTATGTTATTTTTTTTTTTTTATAAGAAGTATACCATGTTATTGGACCTTAAGCCTGAAAGGTGTACTTATTCGCACTACCTGTTTGTCGTAATCGTGTCGGTACATATAAAAGGCTGTTCTTACATAATGATATTTTATCTTTTTAAGTGGCGATCTGTATTGATGGTGAGCATTATTGGATCAAGTTATTCCCTTATTTTTTTGAGTCAAATCAATGTTTTGAATACGGTATCAAATAACGTACCAGTCAAAACATTAAAATAAAATATTTCAATATCGATATCGTTTCGAAATAGTTGATATATAAATAAATTATATAAATATATTTAAATTATATTTCAAAATAATAGTTTATATATGAATAAGTTATATATAAATACATATATATAAATTATTAATAACCTAGTCTGAATTGAGAGTAAAAAATAAACTTATAATTTAAAAAAATAAAAAAAATTAAAGGTCGAAATATCGGCCGGTACAAGTTAAAATATAAGCTGGTACGAAACATATATGATGCCTGTATTGACTACTGGGTTGATACGAAAAATATAAGCATGCCGACCGGTACAGTACGAGATAAAAAATAATGACATAAATACATGAAGTGAGATTAAAAATATTGAAAATTTTTTATCATTAGTCATTATTCATTATCACACATCTTATGAAAACACTTCTATATCTTATGAAAAAAAATATAAGTGTGGAGTATGAGAGTGAATCATAGATGATGCATAAAATTCCTCAAAAACATTTATTATTTATACGGTCAATAATATATAATTCACTTTAGGTGAATGTAATCTTTTTCTCAAATGTTTTCATCCCATATCGTAAAAAAAAAAATGATAAACATACATTTTTTTACAACACTTTATATAACTATATTATAAAGTGTGGTTTATAAAAGTAACATTATTTTATACAAATATTTTTATTTTTATACATATATTATGAAATATATTATAAAATATATTGTGTAGGAATCAAATGGTATCTTTACTATCTTAGATAGTCATGTTCAGTGCATGCACTGACATTGTCACGGATCCAACTACATGATACTCCAACGTCACACTTTGGAAGATTGTGTTTGTTTTCTTCTATTATATCTAATAAAAACGTGCATGCTAATTTTAAATCCAGTTATTTATGCCCAATTTCTCCCTTAAAATATAAGAACATTATTGGAATATATTATATACAAATGAAAATTTCCCAATATAGGTTTGTGAATAAAAAAAAAAAGGGGTAACAAATAAAAAGAACATGATAATGAATGATTTAGGACCTCTTCCAACCAATAAATCAATCATTAGATAACTATGAATTCATTAAATTAACGACCGTAACTTTTTTATTGATGACCAATGCACGATTTCATTTCATATTCAAGAGTTGAGACCATGTCCCATGAATAGGAGGAAACATGTACTTAAAAGTTAGGACTCGTGCTAACCTAATAAAAAACAATTATAGAACTCATGCTATACATTTACAACGAAAAATTAAATTTGAAATCGTAATAACAGAGTTATCTAAAAATTATAGAAGATCCAAACCATAAAAGCGACAATAAAATTTTCTCAAATAATATGTAATATTCTATATATAGATATAAAATAAGATAGATTATTTTTAATTTTCTCTAAAACTTGCAACAAGAATAAATAGATATTTAATGAATAGATATAATTTTTTCCATTAAAAATATATATTTAATGAGTTGAGAGGCCTCAATCTAAAAACCATCTCAATTCATCTCATCATTATAATTTTTATAAATTTTTACATAAAATATAATAAACAATTCAACTTTAACATAAAATTATATCATCTCATATCATTATCTAAATCTTACTTTTTTTTTTTTTTATTAAAAAATAAATAATATATATATATATATTTTAAATGAGTAAAGAAAATAGATCGCTTGCCAACAGGCAACAGTAACATACAACCAAGTTACCAAACCCCCCGCGTCCCTTTCCCTGAGCAGGAAAAGGTTCAGAGCGGTTTGCCTCATGGCCTTGCCAATTCCAAGCAGCAGTCGTCGAACGACGTCACTCCAAGACACCTCCGAGTCCGAGAAGTTGGAGGCCGCCTCTAGCTGGGACGCCCTCGAATGGACCAAAATCGAGGTTTATGTTCCCTTCTGTGCAGTTCTCTCCTATCCTCCTGTTTTTTTCAATTCCAGGGTTTCTTTTCATCTCTCTTGCTGTCTCATACGCACCGCCATCTATGGAATTTGCTTCTCAATCACTTTCTTCTCCCAATTTATATTTTCCGCAGCCCGTTTCACGGTCCATTTTGGATGTGAATTTGGACTTCCTTCTTGAAACTGAAGAATTCGTCGTCCAGGTTCGTCCAGTTCTTGCTTGAATTACTGGATTCTTTATTTTTCCTAGAATTTCAATTATTTAGTTCTCATGTCCGCGACGGAAAGCGAGAGTTAATATTTTGCTGTTTGATGGATAGTTAGAAACAAAACTCAGGGCACGTTTGGTGATGAGAAATTTTGCAATTTTTTTCCAAATATCACTTAAATACAAAACATTTTTGAATATCAAATCTTTAACCTTTTCATTTATTCATTACCTAATTATTACAGTTTTTACAAACTTCAAAACAGAATACAAAAAAGAATACAACTTTTTTAAACTTGAAAACAAAAATAACATTAAAAAATTATATTCAAACAATTTTTTAACTTTATAATATTTTTATTTATGTGGCCATTGTTATAGACTTTAATTTTCATGATTTCCTTGTATTCGTTTCTAGTTCCTGACTAGGTGTAATCACATGTATATTTTCTGTGTACTTGTGCTGTGCCTATTTCAATATCAATAAAATATCTTCTTACTTAAACAAGAAAAAATTCAACTTTTTCTTTTTCATTTCTCAAAATGTAATAAAACACATTAACTTAAACCATTTCACTACTATTTACAGATCATTTAACTACTATTTACAGAATTTTGAGATACTCAAAGTGTCCAAAGGAGTCCTAATCTTTTTCTTTCTAAACAACTATTTAAACTAATCTATTTTATAATAGAATAGAGAGTAAGAATGGGGCAAAAAGGTACTGTTGGCTCCCAATGAATTGTATGTACAATGATAGCGCAAAAAAGTGATTATCAAGAAGTGTTGATGGTTAAGTTTGAGCATTTTAGCTTAAAAGCATGCGAGAGGAATTGCGAGATAGGTCAGCTGAGGAAGGTCATATCGTCTTGAAGGAAGTATGCGAGTGGGTCTATTCAGTGGATAAGAAAACTAAGCAAAATAGGGTCTTGTTTTTGCGTAGGGAAATCTAAGCAAAATTGATTTATCTGTTTCTTTTATTTTTGTTTGTGGTAAGATATAAAACTTGTCAACCTGTGATATTTTCGGTGTAAGATTTTTATTTGCAAGAATTCAAAAGTTGTGAGGGATAGCTGTGGTATCGCAGTACTTTATGTACAAGAAATAGTGATTCCATTTGTTTTTCTACCCTTTCTGTTTGTTTGCTATCTAAATGTATGGACAAGGTTTATTAAGTATTTGGACTTTGCTTTCAGGGATACGGCGTCGTTCTTGTTAATACTGATGAGGCGGGTATCTTGATAGTAACCAATTTTCGTCTTATTTTTCTTGTAAGTAATGAGTTAAATATTATCTGCACATTAACATAAGGAAATATTACTGGCGTCAATGTGCACTGCATTCCAAAATTGATTTCTGGTTCTCACCTATCTTTTACCATGGTGTGCCTCACAAAAAATTAAAAAAAGAAAAGAAAAAAGAGTGGAAGAATTAAGATACTTTTGTTGCAGCATCGAAACCTTGATTCAGTTGTATTGTATCTTGTAACCAGAGGTTGTTTGAGCTGTAGTTGACAAGATGTTTGGATTGCAGTAGAATTTCTATGACTTGCAGTTTTATACTCTAAAACATGTAAACAGAACTGTAGAGCACATAAAGCATAAAATTGACATGCAGGTATTGGACGGATCTGTGTTTCCTTAGACGGTATAAGCGGTCAATGTCCCAAGTCTAACCCATTATGATATTAATCTTTGATATAAATCATTTATGGCAACAAGTTGTAACCTATACAGGTTGCTTCTATTAGAAAGAATGAAGAACAGAAGACAAAATGGCATATATGAGAAATGTTTTAAAGTTTCCTTCTATTATTTTTAATAAAAATAAGAGAAGAAATAGTAAATAGAAATGCACTGGCATGTATTCTTTCTTCATCTTTTTTGCTCTTTTTATTAGAATCTGTTGTATATACATATAAGTGCATGTTGCTGGATGTATAAATATATGTAAACTCACACATACATGTCTTTATATTTATTTATTTATTTATTTTGTATTTTTGCCTGTGAGTGTTTGTCATAGCTTATAGTTTTCTATTATTATTTCTTTCCTTTTTAAGGGTGAGGGAACAAGGAATATCATTGGACTTGGCACAATTCCACTGGCCACTATAGAGAAGTTCAGCAAGATGGTAAGCTCTCATTTGTGTAGTTTCTTGTTGAGAGTCAGTGATGGATTTTAAGGCCTCACTCTTCAAAACTCTTTATATGTTTAATTTTCATCTGTTCCACTGTGCTGAAAACACTTTATATCTGGGTGTCAGCTCAAGATAGTGCTAGCTTTCCTTCTTATTTAAAGTGTATGTTTTTCTGTTTTTTCTTCACCTCCTTAGTCAGGTGCTCCTCTGTCCCAAGTGGAGCATGAAACCCCAAGTTCTGGTGCATCAGTACTTCAGTGCATTTAACTTGTATTAGCAACGTTATAGATGACTCCAAACTTGGTTGTCTTGGCTGATTTTCTGGCCTTAACTTACTCTATCAACTATTACTTGAGGGTAGCAGGAAGAGTCCTGTTATGTGACAAACTCATGCTAGAAAACTTTTGAGTTGGGTTTATTGCTTTGATCTCTAATTACATAGGAATGTTTGCCATTGATGGTAAGGTTGAAGATAGAATGCTAGGAGACTTAGAAAAAAAAGAATGCAAGGAGATGATATTCTGGATGGTTGAGATTCAAGATAGCATGAATGCAAGAGGTAGGATTTAAAATCAAGGGAGAAATTGACGATGCTTTTATCAGGTTTTATTTTTTATTTTTTTTATAGGCAGTCAATAATTTTTATTCATAGGAAAAGGAGGCATAGCCCAAGTGCACGGGATGTTTTGATCAGGTTTTATCAACTCTTCTTATGCACAGATCACGGATTTATTCTTTTGGCCAAATAAATGGCTATTGCCTACTTCTACTTATGCGTGATATGCATAAGTCTGGCTATCTGCTTACTTCTAGTTATATTGAATATTGAGGCTTGCTCTTAAATGATCTCGGCATTCTATCGGTAGAGGTAAATCAGTCCTGAGCTTTAGCTTATATACATGACGCCCTCGTATGTGTTGATAAGATCTAATCCAACACCCTTCTTCTCTATCAGCAACTTTAGAGGTTGGTTGACTCGTGCCCTTGCAGAGGCAACCTAATTATTCCTTCATGCTTAACATCATCATCATCTTCATCTCTCTCTCTCTGATCTTCTAGGAGATGAATGATTTGTAAATTACAGACATGGCAAAAGTATGGCTTGATAGGAAGGCATGAGAGGTGCTTTGTGCTGTCATCATTTTTCAAGTTCATCCTGAAGTTTTCTCTGGCGATGAAACATTCATCTATCTGATATTATTCATTTCGATTTTTATTCTTTTGTCTTGACTGAAACCTTCCTATATTTATCAGTCATGTTGTTTGACATTCGGATTTCCACCTCAAATTTTTGGTATTCTTTTGTTTTGAGGTAGTTTCATGTTTAATTTACTATTTTTAAGTGCGTGTAGGCTGCAAGGGTTCAATCAGCCCCTCGTCAATATGACAAGACACCGTCACGACGAATTCTTCAGGTCATAGGTATGCTTTCTAATAGTTTCCTTCTATTAGATTTTCTCGACGTTTCTATTGTTCAATAAATTATCATTATAACTTCTATCAATCAATCCATGGCTGTGCTTGAGAGAGGTTTTATTATTTCTTTGAGGACTTACTGGCTCTTAATTTGAATGCCAACTGCATTTACTCTTTGAGCCACATTTTATTTCAAGGGATGGGCGTGATGTGTTGGCAGTGAATGTTAGTGTTCAAGTCAGTATCTAGATGTTGCCTTGGTGGTGGTTAATGGTGTGAAGAATAATGCTGTTATTCAGAAAAGAACAAAACAGCCTTGCATGTTGTTATGACCCCTGAATGCCTCCTAATAAGAACAGACATCGAATTGTTCACCACATTTTAGCTTCTAATACATGCAATAGGTGCTTCATATTTTAACTAGTATACTAAATCAAAAGGAGAACTCGCTGACTCAAGTTCCCATTTATGAAAGGCATGAGTAAGTTTAAGAATCTGCGAATGGATTCTCACATCTGCCTTGAATTAGACTAGAATATAAAGAAGCATCTACAATACTTTTCTGAAAGAAATCATGCATGAGACCTCCAATTTAATAGTGTAGATTGTACTTTGGGCTATGCCTATTCTATTAATACAATCGTTTACTTATAAAAAAAAAAAAAATGAATCGTGTAGATTATATTTTGTTAAAATATAGTCTTCCAACGATTTTATTAGACAATTGTCCTTTTCATCCCCAATAATTATTACTGGAATGATGGCTATTTTATTATGTCTTGCAGACCCCATACAACATAGCCAGTTATTTTAATTATTATTTGCTCCTTCTTTGTGATGATTGCAAGAGGAATAAAGTTCCCCATCATATTTTTCAGGGAAGGATATGAGAATTATCGTCTTTGGTTTCCGCCCTAGAACGAAGCAGGTTAATTTCACTTTCAGTTGTTACTATGTTTGATTTCCTTTGTTTAATATTCGAAATGATAAATTTTATGCAGTTGTTACCACACACATTTTCTTTTCTTGTCAGTTATAAGTTTTAGTTTGTAACTTTGTAGTTTAAAATAGTTAATTACTTGACAGTGCCTTAAGCAACAATACCACATTGCTAATCATTGATGTTCAATTCCCCAAGCTGCTTCTGCATGTTGTATGATTTTTGAATTCTACAGAGACGTGCAGTATTTGATGCATTACTGAGGTGTACTAAGCCTGCAAGTCTATGGGATCTTTATGCTTTTACTTCTGGACCTTCCAAATTCAACAATACTAACCCAAGGGTGAGGTTACTAAATGAGTATTTCCGGCTTCTTGGAAAAGGTTCCTATTTTGCATCGATGAGTATGATTGAGAATGGGTCATTCACATTATACAATGATATGTGGAGAATAAGTAGCATAAATTCCAACTATACAATGTGCCAAAGTTATCCATTTGCCTTGATTGTGCCAAAGGGCATTAGGTAAGACAGTGATATCTATGCACTCTGATTTTTGCTGAAATATTTGTAATGTTGATAAACTTTGTCTTCATTTTGAGACTAGAACTGGGCGTGTAATAACTTTGCATGGCTATTGATGCTAGTGATGAAGAAGTGATTCAGGCTTCAACATTCCGTGCAAGATGCCGATTGCCTGTAGTTTCATGGTGTCATCCTGGTAAGCAATGAACCTTTTTTTTTAATTTTTTATTTTATGTTGGTAATGACTTGCTTATGTTTTACATATGTGTTGAATTATAGGAACTGGAGCTGTCCTTGCACGTTCATCCCAACCATTAGTTGGCCTTATGATGAATATGAGGAGGTAACCTGTAGTTTCTGTCAAATCAACTCCACCCTTTTTTTACCCAACCCCAAAAGGTGAGAAAGAAGCAGCAAAATAAAATCTGAAAAAAGGTGGTACAGAACACAGAATATCTTATATGTTATATACGGAGTTTTGAAGTGTTATATTTTACCTTTGATTCATATGCCTCTTCTTGAAATTTCATGGGTTCAATTCTCTATATTTGTGTGCAGCAACACTGATGAAAAACTTGTTGCTGCACTTTGCACTCAACTTTCTGGTATGAGTGGGGTACGAAGGTATGCATATAAAAGTTGTTCCTTTCCTTCTATCTTCCATATGATGCAAAATGTTGTATTCTATGATTTTTACCAAATATGTGCAATCATGAAGCTTGTATTTAGAAGTTAAATTGTTTAACTGCTGCATGTGGTACTCGTGTTCCTATCCTTGACGCTATTAATAAAATTTGAATGACTCATATAAAAATGGAAAAAAACTGCTGCATGTGCATCAATATAATCTGTGTAAGTGTAGAGCCACAAAGATTTGCGGCTTTGCTTTTTACTCTTGAGAAATCTTTCTTTCCATGCTGATAAGAAACAGGTTTTATTTATTTTTTTCAGAGGTAAGAAACTGGTTTTATGTTATCATTTCAATATGTATATTTTGGTAAGAAATGGTAGTTACCTCTTTCTGTGGTATGCTTTGTTACATATATATTATTAATGTTTATGGTTACATTAAATAAAAGTGTTGTTATGGGGTATTAATTATGATTGTTAACATTTGCTGCTAATTTCTTCCATAATGCGGGTTCAATAGAATACGCTAATTTCTTGAAAGCTTTATTATTTCTTCTGTTTTTTTTGGGCTAACATTGATTGATTTTTTATTTTTCCCTCTTTTTTCTCCAAGGAAGCTATATATTGCCGATGCAAGACCCAGGAAAAATGCTTTGGCAAATGGTGCAATGGGAGGTGGCTCAGAGTCATCTTCAAATTATTTTCAATCTGAGGTCTCTTGACGGCTTGTATTGTCAAATTATTTGTCTCATGGTCATAAACTATGATTTATAATATTTTACTCCGTCATATTTCTTCTTTGTTATTTTCATCAGATAGTGTTCTTTGGGATAGATAACATACATGCGATGAGGGATAGTCTTGCTCGACTTAGAGACTACTTGGACACTTATGGCGCTACTTCATCAGATGGAATTTCATCATTCCTGGTTAGTCTCAGACATCTTATATAGATCTGGCTTCTTAACCGCACTGGACTATATTAATTGATTCATTTATCTGGGAAAGAAGTCCATCTACAGAGATATTAGATATTAGTGAAATTTCTGGTGCTGGACTATGTTAATTGTCTCACCTTTTTAAGGGCTCCGAGGCAGGGATAATCTCACAAGTCATTTTCATTTGACTTCGATTGATATCTTATTGTTCCTTTTTGATGAACTTTGTCTGCAATGCCTTGTTTGTAATCATGACAGTATTGATACTAATTTTGTTGACAGAGGCATGGTGGATGGAGTTGGGGTGGAGGCAATCTCAGCAGCATGTCTGCTTCAGTGTCAACCCTTGGTGACAGTGGTTGGTTAATACATGTTCAGAATGTCTTGGCTGGTTCAGCTTGGATTGCTGCACGTGTTGCTTTGGAATCGGCATCAGTTCTTATACATTGCAGGTTACTGCTCTTTCACTACTAAAAATGTCCCATTTTAAGAACAGCACTATATTTCTACTCATAAAAAAATTCATCTAGTTTTTGCTATAGCATATGTACAAAGATCTTTCAGTTGTTTACCTATGAAAAAAACCCAAAGATATTTATGTTTGTTGATTGCGTGTGAAATTTGTAGTGGATTTGTAAGATGTTCTACACTTTACCTTATCTATTTTTCTGAGTTGACTCTACATGCACCAATGTTTTGTGTAGTGATGGGTGGGATAGAACAACTCAGTTGGTTTCACTTGCCAGTCTGCTGCTTGATCCATACTATCGGACATTCTCAGGGTTTCAGGTATGAACTGGGTGTTACTGGTCTATGTTCTATAAGTTTTCTATTGTTTTTTTATAATGATTCTATCAAGAAACAAAGGAGAGTAGCTGTCGAACAAGGGAAGCATACAAGAGACAGCAGAAAGAAAGAAGGAAAAATCTGACTCCAAAATTAAGAAGATCAAGAAAGGCCAAAAAGAAGGAACCGAGCAAGTTTCCCCATCACTCTATCCGATTGAGAAGTGATATCAAGAATGACTTAGTTACTTCGGATTTATTCCTATTCCAAGTGTTTGACATTTTGGATTTTTCATCTTTGTACAGGCGCTTGTTGAGAAAGACTGGCTAGCATTTGGTCATCCATTTTCCGATAGAATAGGAATTCAAACAGTAACTTGTAGCAGCAGCTCTCCCTTTGAGTTAACAAGGCAGTCTTCTGCAGGGAGTTTCACATCATCACCTATACGCCAGTCATCAGGATCTTTTACGTCTCAAGCTCCAAGTTCATCTCATGTGCAGAATTCAAACAACTATTCTCCCATATTTTTGCAGGTTTGTGCACCTTGATATAAAATTTAGGGAGTCACTAGAATTTGTTTCTCAGCTTCTTCTCATGTCATTATTGTCGGCATCCTAGTATTTATTCACACTTTCTGCTGGCCCAGCATTGAGCCCAAAAAGCTAGGGCAAGGTATAGAGAGCCTGAGCTTAAATGATACAGGCGAGATTTAAAGGGGCCCACAACCTTGGTGTTTAATATTCTGGCTTATTTTTTATGAATGTATTCATAATAATGGGGTGAAGTGTGTGGTCTGACTCAAATGGCACTTCTTGACAAAAGGTTCTTAGACTGATGGTTTTCAATGTGCCGCCAAACAATTATTCTCATTTTGGTGCATCCTGTAGCTCATTGTCAAAACTCTCCTGGCCCATTTGAGTGCGTATGGTCTCTCCACTTGAGATCATGTTAGGAGTTGATGTCAAGTATGGCATGAATAGAGTTTAAAATGACACTTGGTCTCATGCACCCCCCTTTTTTTCCTGCAACCCCCACACCCCCCCCCCCCCCCCCCCCCCCCCCCCCCCCCCCGGTTTCTTTTTTGCATGATGATTTGGTTGTAGTTAATTTTGGATTTATATATATTTTGCAGTGGGTTGATTGCATTTCACAATTGTTGCGGATGTATCCTTTTGCTTTTGAGTTTTCCTCGGTATGCAGCCCTCATCCAATTTGACAATAAGTGTCATGTTTTTTTGTTTGAATATTTGACTGTTGATGAGCATCTTATTTTGATCCCTTTTATTTTTTTCCTTTTGGTTTGAAACTAATTGCTCGCTGACATGTATGCCATTTGGTGATTTAGGATTTCCTGGTGGATTTCTTGGACTCTGTGCTTTCCTGTCGTTTTGGAAATTTCTTCTGTAATAGGTAAGTTTCTTTTGTCAGCATTGGCCTCAATATGAGGGATTTAAAGTTGCTTTTGCCAGAGACCAAAGACTCTGGTCTCTAGCATGCGTCAAAGTTGCATGCATCTGATTCATGTAACTTTGCAATTTTGCATTCAAACACTGGATGTGGAATAACACTTGATAATTAGTTAACCGTTCTGGGAAAGCTCATTTTTGTTGCTTTTGGGGTGCAATTTTCTTACTCAGTTCATTGTGTAATTATCATGCCGGTAGACAAAATGCTTCTTCAACATTTGGTGCTTGTAGACTTATAGTTAGTGCATATATAGCATTGGACTTATAGTGAGTGTATATATAGCATGGTGCTTAAATGGGGAAAACTAGTCTGGAATGCATCAAAATCTGGTAAAAAAGTTTGAAATGGAATGGAATTGACACACGTATATGTGCTAAATAGGAAGCTCAGAAATTGCTGGCAAATTTAAATTTAATCATATTATGTGGTTGAATGGTGTGATTTCTCTTACGCCAGTAAACTGGTATCATTTTATTTCATGAGTTCATGGATTAGGTTAACATTTCTAGTTCTTGAGCACTGGAATCTGGTGTTTTGTCTATGTCGTCTCTATTTGCATCATGGGTCAAATGTTTTCTTCTCTTTTCCATCACATTGTGCTATTCATATATATGGAATATTAAAATTTTAACTAGAAATCCAAATCTTATAAATTTTCAATGCCTGCTGATTTTATGGTTGCGAAGAAAAATAAAATAAAAAATTTCAACGGCTGCTCTTATGATATCTATGCCTCTTTCTTTTGTTTGTTTTTTTTAACACACTTGAATGAATACAAAATTATCCCAATGACTGGTTGATCATCCAATCATATGAGGTTCTATCAGGAAGGTAGAATAACATTGTGAAATACACAATAAAGGAAGTGAACTTCTGTGATGCTGACTGTTGCAGGAAGTAGTCAGTTCTTTTTTTTTCCTCTTGTTTTTTTCCTCATCGACTACTTTGATGTTCAGCGAAAAGGAGAGACAGCAATGTGGTGTTTCTGAAGCTTGTGGATGTTTGTGGGCCTATTTGAGTGATTTGCGTGCTTCGGAGGGAAGCTCTCATGTGCATTACAACCTCTTTTATGATCCATTGAAACATGATGGTCCACTATTGCCTCCTGCAGCAGCCTTAGCCCCAACACTCTGGCCCGAATTTCATCTTCGTTGGGCTTGTCCTTCAGAAGCCCAAGCTGGGGAGCTTGAAGCTCAATGTCGAAAGATGGCTATAAAGTTTTCTGAGCTGCAGAAGGTGGTAGACGTTACTTCTGTCCTATGGCTATAAAATCTTCCCTAATAGAACCCCCCCCCCCCCCCAAAAAAAAAAAAACGGAAAAAAAAGATTTCTTTTTGGATGTACTTTTACTTTGTTCTAAAATTGCTATTTATATTCAAACTGAGTTGGATGTATTAACAGGCGAAAGATGTTGCAGAAAGGAAATATAAAGAAATTACAACTGCCATGGAATCATTGAGTGCCGAGTTACGAAATGAGAAGCAGCTCAACAGCTCGGCTATGAACCTGGCAAAGAGGGCCGGTAAGGAAGGTGAAGCGATAAAGCGAGCAGTACAGTCTCTGGGGTGCAAGGTTCACTTCTCAAGCAGTGGTGATTGTACTGTTGGATTTGAGAGCAACCCTGCAGAAACACCACAGAAATTCATCAATTCCACTTCAAAAAGAAAATCAGATGTTACTGTGCAGCATGATGAGAAATCAGATCTCTCTGTATCTATTACGGTAATGGCCGAGGATGTTATTCCTAACGATCCAATTGGTCGGGTATGTGAAACTTTATGTCCGTTACGCACCCGAGATGGGGTCTGCAGGTGGCCAGATGCTGGTTGTGCTCAGCTGAGTAGCCAATTTGTTGGGCTAAAGGCAAATTTTGATGCATTTGATAAGCTTTCTATTTATGATAGTTATTTTTAATCCGAGTAAAAACTGTAGATTTGGAGCCAAGCGTGAGCTTCCAGCACCAATTCTGTCGCAGTACTTGGTTGAGCTTCACTGTTCGGGCAAGGATTTAAGTAGATTTAGACTTAGATGTTGCTCAGAAGAGATTCGTGTTTTTTTTTTTTTTTTTTTTTTTACCTCACCCGAAATAAAATGGACTTAAGATGGACCCCAGGCATTTGGGATGGGTCCCAGGACTGTTGGTACAGAGTTTAACTGAGAGAACCATCTTGGTATAACGAGGGAGGAACGCAATAAGAAAGCTTGAAGAAAGTGTAGATGCAAGAGCTAAGGTATATCGTGGAGGCTAAAGTTTACGTAGGTTTTGTCAGGATGTTGACCCAGCCCAGGTAAATTAATTACAGTGCCATTAATTTCCTGAATAAGATTAGCTTTTGTAGAGGCTGCTGGACTAGACGTTATATAGTTCATCTCTTTTATGTCAATGCCGTGAATGTAAATGAATAAAATTTTGTACCTTGCGAAGCTTTGTGTTGTGTTGTAAGCTGTCCGTGTGTGTACTTTTGCTTCTCCAGAAAAATTATGAACTGACGCATGCCATCATATGGAAGGTTATTCGACCTAAATAATAATTTTTTCTTTTTCCTGTAGAGTTGTATAAGGAAGTAACATCAGTTATAGTCCTTAATCATTAAGAAAAAATTAAAAAAATATATAACTTGACTAATAGTCACTTCTTTAATCATCAAGTAAAATAAAATAAAATAATAGTAATAAATGAGTAGTAAAAGGGTAATAAGCCTATTATTATCTTTTGGGTTTTTGTCAAGGTACGGGAAGGGGGATTGGTTCCTGTGTGTCCGGGAGCTGACAGTTCAATTCTGCTACGTCAGTCACAAACGATCGCATCTAATTTCATCATAGAGAAAAATGAGAAACACATGTAATTCTTTACAACACATTATACAATTATATTTTAAAATGAAAGGTATTTTAGTAAAATATTTTATAAAAATAACATACTTTAAAATACCTGAGTAGTGATTTTGAGGGATAAAAAAATAATATCATTTTCCTTATTTATTTGTTCTATCTATAAATCTATAAATTTATTATTTTAAAAGTAAGAACTGATGTAATAATTTAATAAAATAAGACCAATCATTAGATAGGCTCTGATATTAAAGATGACATTGCGGTTGGTTTTCTTTGATTAATCAAGGGTTTGACATTCAACAGATTCTATTGTAGTAAATATTTTTGCATACTGATAATGCTCGCCAAGGCGCCCATGGCCTAATGGATAAGGCGTCTGACTTCTAATCAGGCGATTGTGGGTTCGAGTCCCACTGGGCGTGCCTATTTTTGTCTTTTTAGTCATTTGTTGTCCTTCAACCCCATCACTAACGTCTAACATTCCATCTTTAGGAACCAAATAATATTGATTGAAATTATTAATCCTCTTATCGACATGAACCCATGGGTTAACCCTATAACAGTTTATTTTTCATTTCTAATCATTTGGTGAATTAGAGCAAGTGATGTGTCGGAATCCAAACCTTACTTTTAAAGGGAAAAAATCACTTGGCACAATACAATTAATCATGGGTCTGAGCATATAATGGCACCCTGATATTGTAGTAAACTGTCACATGGAGAACGGCTTTTTAACTATATTTGTCAAAGCTCTGGTTCATCAGTTAAAACCGATATACACATGCTTAGGCCATCGAAAAGAGAAACAATTACATACAAATGAATTCAAAGTAAAAAAAAAAAAAAGAGTTGATGGACCCCAAATCTGTTACAACCGCATGAACAAAATGAGTTCGCATTGGTGGCGACACAATATGTTGGGTGCTTCCCTTCCCCATCCAAATCCCTCTTGCTTGTTTCCAATCAGGTCAAAGTGCCTCTGAAAAACGTAAATCTGCAGGGCCAGGACCCAAAATCCCTTTCTGGTCATTAATCTTGCCTAATCCAAGAGGTGGTGGCTCTGTATGCCCATTCTTTTCATCGTCTCTCCGACTAGTCCCCTGCCACTCTCTCTACAAGAGCAAGAGAAACCAAGGAAAAACAAATAAATAATTGAAGAAAAGATTATCAGGGCCACGCAGGGGATTATTTCTGCATCAGAAAAGCAAAGCTATATAAAGGGGCCATTGTTGAAAGAGGCAACTCGAGTTTCCATCACTACAGTCAGATTGAGGTAACATCAAGATTTTCCTTTTAACTTAGTTTAAACCAGTCACATTCTTCCTTTTGAATCAGGGGAAATTCTCAACTCGATTTTACGAGACAATGTCACTCATCATCCTCTTACTAAAGCCTATGCCAGAAATACTTGCCTCATCATGATTGTAACTTGTCTCCGGCAATAAAGGGGTCATTATTGGAGGAGCAATATCTGGGTCTGGCTTTTGAAATATAAAGGTGGTATAAAGACCTGTAAAAGGAAATGCCAAAAGGACCAGTTAGTAAACTGCTGAACTGGGCAAAACGCAAGTGATAAATGGCAGAGAAAAGGCTGATAAGTAAAAAATGAAATGTGAATGCATCACCTAGAACATCAAAAGATCGAGGAAGAAGTCTCCCCCGTGGGTCAACAAGGTTTGGACCAGAATTCATTAGCATGGCTGCAAATTGGGCCCTTTTGGCAACAACCAAATAAGGAAAATAAAAAATCAGCCTTGCTCAGTCAGACAATGTCAATTACAAGCAACTTACTGCACTATCTTAATCAAAAGTGGAGTCTAAGGAAATGATTGGATCATTAATATTTTAATTTCTTTCAGAACTTAGCCAAGGAAGACAACACAAATCTGCAAACCTGTTATCATCATAAAACTCTGTTAAGTTTTGAATCTCGACATACTCAAGACCAGCTTCTCTTGCCAACCTGAGTTATATATCAGGGAAGTTTATTATTAGAATATTTTGCACCCAACATCAAAGCTAGAGAGCATTGAGAATTAAAAATAAATAAATCATTCCCTTACTTCAAACCTAATAATTAAAGTACATATGAAGAAGAAGAAAGTTCAGTGATATGTTGGCTATCTAGAGTGGGTTATTAGATTAGCACTCTTTCCACCCAAAGTTATAAACTCTAATTCTGGCGAATCTACCGTCACTTTGGGGCCAGAAAGGGTTCATGGCAGTCTATAGGATTAAAGAAAGTCTGCAACCAAAATAGAAACATTGCTATAAAAGCTTTCAAAATCAATATGAGTATTCTTCGCAAATGATTGGAGCAGAAATTGGGTTTTCCATGTTGCGAAGCAAAGCAAAAAATCCTAAAACTAGTGTTGATTCGTTCACAAACAATGAGATAGAAACAAACCTGATGAAACTTGGAAAATGAACCAGGCAATGGGTTTCGCCAGATATATCACTAGCAAATTTCAGCTGGTATTTCTTTCCAAATAATGGGAACCTGGAATGATTGGACCGACCGAAGGACCAATTTTATATCACCCTTCAATTCGAATTAAGCATGCTTAAGATCTAAAATTTATACATACTTTTCTTCTTCCACTTCAAAGGTGATCATGTAGCTTTCTGATCGAATGCAATTGGGAACAATGTTTGGCTTCATGCTGCTGCTTTTGTTATGGTATGCTTCAACATTCTTCTGGTATTTTGCCCTGTATACCCAAATTGTTAATTTTGTATTATAACCCTCATTTTATAAGAGGAAAGATCTTATACGGCACTGGTCACGATGACCAGGAATTAGCAAGGTCATGAGTAGAAGAAAAGATCATGGAAATTGAGCACAAACTCATGAGTCCTGGCCCAGATAAGGCCTGTTATAGTCTTAACATCACAAAGATTTTTTTTTTCTTCATCTAAAATAAGTTCGGTATTGTCAATCCCAGACTTGAGTCACTTGACCCTGATGAAACACTATCTCTACACCTCCCATGTTAAATAAATAAAATTAAAATCATTTGATAATTCCAATATGAAATCAGGTTTCATTCAGACTGCCAACCAAAAATATGACTGTGGGCCAATGGAAACTGAAATCAACTATATACTCTCCAAAAGTTTTAAAGCATCGACCTCAGTCCTGTGAAGATATTAAAAAGAAATGAGAATCACAATATTGGATAGATAAATTTGATTAATTTCAGCAATTTAGAATCTGATCACAATTCAAAATCTTTCTGAGCCACCAAATCAACTGAGAGAAAGAGAGAGAGAGAGAGAGAGAGAGATGAGCTCCCCATTGTATTCATTTCGGTACCAATAAAGCACCCTTCATTAAATGGAAAATGCTATCTATACTTACAAATTTACTCACATAATCATACGTGCTGACATGACAGCTATTAAAATGGTGAAGATTTTGAAATTCGAAATTCAAATTAAAAAATAAAAAATTAATAAAATGGGACGGATACTCAATACATATAATATTGTGCATAAAATTGCACATAAATGTAGCACTATTCTTATTACATAAACAACTAAGGAATTACCAAATAAATTCAAATGTTTGAACTGGCTAGTCCCAATACATACAAGCAAGCATACAAATAAAATCCCAATGCGATCAACCAAGAAACTCCAAAAATAAAATAACAGGTCTTTAACAATCACTATATCATACCATATTGTAGATGAGTCAGGAGTAATACCAAAAAAATAACCCCCCGGTTTCAGCAAAGATGACACATTCTGTAAAAGTTTCCTTGCTCTCTCCTCAGTTTCGAAGCACAACTGCAAGTAGAGATCCTTTAAATTTTGGAACCTGATACTCTGAAGGGAGAGGGAGAGAGAGGATATAAAACAAAAAAAACCTGCAAATGCTGCAAGCAGCACACTAAATCAGCTTGATTGGTCTTCTCCTGTAAATGCATCTCTATATTTTCCTGCCAAAGCATTATAATGTCAAGTAAGGAGGATAGAAAAAAATGTCTGGATGAAAATTAAAGCAACCTAAGTCCCAGCTAAGATAATGCAGCATCCAAACACAACAGCAATAATTCATAGCATAGAGCTATCAAAATAAATTCTAGCATCCGGGAACACATTACTGAAGTAGTACTGCGTCATAAAAATAAGTGAAAATGAAGAAGGGTAGACAAGTAGTAATTAATAATAAGAATGAAAAGATCACCAAGCAAGGGTCTAGCTCAAAGAACTCAGAAGTATAAGCCTTCCTCTGGCTCTCCCACGCTTCTCTTATTTGGCTTATTCCAGAGGACGATACATCTACAGCATTAACAAAGAACCCAATCTCATTTCACTTACAAAATAGCTAACAAATAAATGCAACCAAAACGCAAAATCCACGAAAATTAAAAAAGAAAAAACAAATTATATACCAATTCCCATGTAGTGACCAATTTGGGCTTCGTCCCACTTGTCCATGTACAGTCCTCCTCCACAGTACAACTCGCATACACTGGCGTAAGGGTGGGCGAAGATCTTGATGAGGGCGGTTTTGGCGAACTCGTGGAGCCTATGGTGAGTCGACTCCGTCCTGGGGCACGCGAGTTGACTCATTTGCCTATTTTTTTTTTTCGAGGCACTGCAGAAATGCGTGTGCGAGTGCGCGCGGGACACTGGGGGATGGAAGCTGGAAATCAGTATTAAAATAAGTATCCCTGGGCCTAGGGTCCAAATGGGTTGTGCCCTAGGCCCAAATCTGTGCCCTAGGACCAAATCTGTCTTGTATTACTGATGGCAAAGCAGAAAAGAAACTAATAAAAAAAAAAAAAAAAAGGGGAAAGAAGACTGCTTTCTTTCTTTTATAACTTAGAGCCGCACGAAGAAGATAATATAAAAAAAAAGGCAAAGAAGACGAGTTTTTCTTTGTTTATAACTCCGGAGCCGTGCGAGATGAAATTCTCATGCACGGTTTTGAACGAGAGAAAACGGCAGCAAGATGGAGCCGAGACCTTAGTAGAGGCAGCGCTACGAGTCCTCGACACGGCGGATCCATACGAGAAGGCCCGGATCGGCGACTCCTTCGCTTCTCAATGGCTTCAGGGAACCATCATTCAGCCCTACGACCCTTCCGTGGACCTCCCCGTCCCAGAACGCCCCGCCAGGCTCGCCAGTGTATTTTCACTTGAAAGCTCCCCGTAATGATTTGATTATATTGGAATGCACATTTGAATCTATCGTTCGATGAAATGCGGCAATGAAAACTTTTACGCAGGTTAAGTTGGTGTCACCGAGTCTCATGCCGAAGCTCGGAAAAGCGGGTAGCTTGCAGAGTAGGCAGGCCATTGTTCATAGTCTTGTGCACACGGAGAGCTGGGCTATTGACTTGTCTTGGGTACTATTTCTTTCACTCATTTCTTTGTGTTTCGCGAAACAGTTCTTGTTAGGAGTTGTTGCTAATTGTTTTTGTTATAACCCAGAAAATCATTCTTTCGGAAGATCTAACAGAGGATTATGCATTCGGAGATCATGCATGAAAGAAGATTTTACCCATTAAAAAGAAAGTTTGAAATAAATTTTCGAAAATTTTATTTTGGGCGCACGTTGATACTGTTTTTACCTTTCGAAGGCAAAGAACTGATATCCAAATGTGAAGAAAGCACGCCTGAGTTATTCAAAGACATGCTCATGTACTTTAACCTACTCTCTTATGGATGCATTAATTTCCCTTTCTATGCATCTCATGCATTGTTTTTCTTTGGTCTGTTTTATAATTATCTTATAAAAAAATAGTAATTCTGGATTCTTATAGGATATAATTGCTCGTTTCGGTAAGCAAGAGGCAATGCCGAGAGAGTTCTTCACCGATTTTGTTAAGGTGGCTCAAGATGAGGGCCGACACTTCACTCTCCTACTGAAGCGGCTGACAGAGATGGGTTCTTTCTATGGAGCATTACCTGCTCACGATGGCCTATGGGACTCTGCTACTGCTACTTCCAACGATCTCCTGGCACGTCTGGCGGTTGAGCATTGTGTCCACGAGGTGCTTTATCCTTGTATGTAATTTTTTTTTTTTTTTTTATAAAAAAACTTACTGTTTTGAAAAGGATTTATTTGGACCAATATGGACCGTGGGGTCACCGGAGTAATTGACTATGAATTTCAAATACATACGTTTTTCCGTACATACATTTATGTAGTTTGTATATTCTATGTTTGTGGCTCTAGCCATATATTCTATGTGTGCGTAAGGTCTCATGGAGTTTTAATGCACACTAGACTATATCCTTTTTTTGGTGTCTAAACCTTCCATCAGTGAATGACGTTTTCATACTATTTGAGTTTGAACGCAGGCCAGAGGACTTGATGTGCTGCCCACAACAATTTCTCGTTTTCGCAATGGAGGTGATAATGAGACAGCAGAATTACTAGAGAGAGTGGTTTACCCAGAGGAGATTACCCATTGTACTGCTGGGGTTAAATGGTTTAAATATCTTTGCCTGAGGGCTAGAAATCCAGCTCAGGATCAGGGCGGCTTGGAATCTCCAGGTGGGGCTGGAGAAAGTGAAACAACGCAGGAGGAAGATGAAGTAATTCAGAAGTTTCACTCAATAGTGAGGAAATACTTCAGAGGACCATTGAAACCACCTTTCAATGAAGAGGCAAGAAAAGCTGCTGGGTTTGGCCCTCAATGGTATGAACCACTTGCTGTCAAAGGGGCTACCCTAGATTGACAACAATTCTTTAATTAGAGAGAATCTTCTGATAATTATTCAGGAAATCGAAATTGTTCCTTACTTTTCTCTAGAGTTCTAAAGAAGCAAATGTGTCCTTTCCTTTCTCCTCTTATTTTAGATTGCCAGCCGCAGTGTGGATCCTAAAAATTCCAAGAGAGTTTTTCAGTCCATAGTGACTGTGTATCTGGGTTGAAGATGGTCAGTGTATCTGCTCTACTTTTTGTCAATGTCATGGGGTTGTTTTAATACAAAGGGTCAGGGTGACAATGAGGTTTGTTTATTTTGTGATCTAACTGGCAATTGGCATAATCCTTGCTCAGTTTTTAGAGATTAATTTACTCTGGTCTTTTGTTGTTCCCTTGTTCAATTTCTTATTTCTGTAGCTTCTGTTGCAGTTAATGCTCTAACTGGCACATTGCTTAGTGTAAAACATGGGGTATTAGGCTATTAGCTCCCTGTCATTTGGTCATTAAACATTCTGACCTTCCCACAATAGGAAAACAGCAGCCCCCTGTAAATGGTCTACTTAAATTTGTGGCCGTAGAATGCATGTTATACTCTATTGCAACAGACGGATATAGCAGATTATCCAAACGAAGATTAGAATCGAGCTTTGGTCTCATTAAGGAACTAAAAGTGGACATTTCACCATCACCACCATCATCAATACAATCAATATTACTGTCCGGAAAAATTTCTCGAAGGTTGTTGATAACTTGACACAAGAATAAATTCACTGTAAAAGAGATTTATTTTTTCATTGTTCTTTTATACATCATTATTCCTACTGTAACATAAAGCTGTTTGATGAAAAAGACCAAAACATTGGCACAATTGTTTCGTTTTCTCGTCCAGAAAACTTCAGAGTAATTGTCTTTTAAACCTCAGCATTTGAAACCAAAATGCAAAACCTCATGGCTTATGCACTCAACCATTCAGTTCTCCGTGGGGGAGTTGGAAGGAACCAACAAAAAACCCGTAAACAAGATGGTACAAGAATAGCAAATCAAGCAGAGATACTCCACGAAAAAAAATAACATGGTTAATCTAAAAAAAATCTCGACCGAATTTTGAATTGCATCCGCCTCCATGGTTGATCTCTGGAAAGTCCCATGAGTCAATTTGAGAGCTCCATTCATCTTATTACAAAAGAAGTCTTCGGATATCACTAAAGTTTGAACGCAAAGCTGAGAGAAATGCACCTGCAAGATAGAATAGCCTTAACCCGATAAGCAAGTACTCCAATAATATAAATAGAGATGACTGATGAGGCTATGTTATCACGGGCATTCAAACAGCCTCCAACTGCTTATATAGCAAATCATCTCATGAGCCAATGATCAAGATAATAGAAGACTACAAATTTAAACAAGAACAATAAATCAGAACCCTTTGTCGGTTATATTTTTCTGTCACCAGCAATTAGAATTTAGTGCATTTTTCAAGTCTGAGCTTCACTGGTTTCCAATATCAAAACGGTTCAAATATTGTGTGCAGTGAGGCCCCCAATTTGTGATTCACCAAACCCATCACCACATTCAAGCCAAGCAAGAGCTTGGTCTGTTACCCAATGCAGGGGCAATTTAGTAGCCAACTTCTCTGATAAGTCAACCGTGGGCCTGTGGCCTCGTGTCACGATTGCTCACATTTAACGTGGCTACAAAACCAGATGGCTTAAGAAGTAGCAAAACCATATACCATTGTCCACTGTGCAAGACAGTGTTTGCAAGATAAATGGTCCTAAACTAAAAGATATAGAAACTGATTTTGAATAGCATAGAGAATTCAGAAAGATTCATATGGAACATTAGCACAAAACCTTCCATATTGGAAAAAGAAGATTGTACCTCCAACTTTGCCATCAAAAACACGATGATCAGCAGATAATGTTAGGTTCATTTTTGTGACAATGGCAGGCTTCTCAACTCCTGGGTAAAAAATAAATTGTGTCATCCAATCCGGTATTAAAGGTTTACACTATTACGAATAATGGGCAAGAAATATCTTACCATCACTTCCAATTACTGGTTCAACAACTTTGTTGCCTCTACCAACAGCTAGGATGCCAGACTGCAGGAAATGAACAAATTGATACAAGAGACAATAATGCATGCAATATCAATAAATGTAAGAGTACTGCAGGGATTTGCTATCCTTTTTTAAACCATTTTTGATAATCTGAAAATGGGAAAGATGATGGTGCAAAAAAAAAAAAAAAAAGATTTGGCAGCTCAAACTACCGTCGATAAATTTTATTTAGGCAGGTTGCATTAAGAAAATGGGTAAGGTTATTTGCCCCATATGCAAAATGAAACTGTCGAGCAAACTGTCGAGTTCAAAGCAACCCTAAATTTATGTCCTCTTAATATTAGAGTTCTTGAAATAACCCTTGGCGTTCCTCTAACAAAGAGAGAAATCCTCCATTTAATTTTTGAGAATGAAAAGAATACCATCAATTTTAACATGGATCAATTAATTTTTACCAGGGGATTTCTGTATTCTAGAGCTGACTGATCAAAATAAAAATTCTGTAGTCTAGAGCTGATATCATCACTTGTAATGTTACTGACCAAATAAAGAAATAAGTAGAAGTAGATCAAGTTAGACGGAGAGAACCTGTGGGGGGTTTATAATTGCACAAAAATTGTCCACGGGAAACATTCCCAAGTTTGAAATGCTGCATAAAGACAAAGAATAAAATTTTAAAATTGTATCTCTTAACAAAGTGAATAAATAATTCGGTCACCAGGGATAATATCTAAACAAACAGTGTGTGCAGTAGAGGACATTAAAAAACAATAAAGGACATACAATATTTTTACCTAAAAGTTCCTCCTTGGAATTCATTTGGCAAAAGCTTCCCTGCCCTTGCCTTCTCAGCTAATTCCTTGACCTGAAGCCCAAAAATCAGCAGAGAAGTCAATCAATGGTGATCCAGAACAAAATTGAATGATGATCAACGAAGAGAGGAAGTCGATCTAGAAAAATTATTTTCTTTTGATAGAAGTGGATTCATAAAAATATAAATCTACGAATCTACTTATAGAACTATATATATATATATATAAAAAGTAGATCCACAAAAGCACTAGATTTTTTAACTTTAAAGTCCATGTTTGAGTAATACCATTTTCTTGCAGTAGATTCCGTCCAAATTTCATTTTATTAGGCATCATAACAACAAAGAGGACATAATTATGGATGCATGTTTCTGAAGTGCAATCATATCCAAGCAGATGATGGTTTCCTTTTAGGAAAATACCAAACAAAAAAAAAACCCAGGCTTAACTTGAACAAGGAACCAGATTTTTTTTTTTGAGTAGGTACAAGCCCCGGACAGGCCCTTTGTAAGAAAAGTGGGTCCCACTAAAAAAGAAAAGGTTTTTTTACACTTTTTTATGGTGGGGTCCACTTTTTTACAAAGTGACTGTGCAGGGCTTGTCTCTTTGGGACTTGCACAAATCATTACTCTTTTTTTTTTTTATTGGCATCGGGGTGTCCAAGAACAAAGTCCTGACTAATCTCGGTAGTGCACAGGCCCTTGACAAAGAGTTTTCTGCAAGTGCACCTCGGAAAATTCAAGGAGAAGTTCCCCCCAGTCCGATGGCCCCCTAGAAATTGTTTGCACACAAGAAGATTTGAACCTTAGACCAAGAGGGAGCATACCACCAAGACTTTTACCACGTGAGCCCAATCCCTAGGGGTTTGAATAAGGAACCAAAATGAAGTCATCAAAACTAAAAACTACTCAAATTACTAGACTATAGAGTACCTCCAAGGATATTGATGATATGGTCTTCTGATCTGCATTCCTCACTATTGGAGTCATCAATCCCTGAAGCAATATAATATGATGAGGTTGGGGATGATTTAAAACTCTTGAGCCTTTTTTTTATTAGTACCAAAACGTCAAAACTGTAACTGAAGAGCCAAACTTGCAAAACAAACAAAGAGGAGTACAAGTATTAGATTTCAGCTTTAAGCCACAATTATCAGCATCACACCTTCTCTGTTGCCACTGCAATTGAAATGTCAACAGAATCGCATAGGATGACTTCTCCTTTCTCAACACTCCAGTAAGCTACCATGTATCAAAAGAACAGATTTAAGCATTAGAATACTATAGAGAGATTTCTGTTTTCTAGATAAAACTAAACCAAAACCATCTGAAGATATAAACATGCAAGCATTTCTGAATCTACGTATGCACACAAACAAACCATCCAGCATTAAAAGTAATGAACTCCTCAGTATTATTTAAATATAGCACCAAGCAACATATTCCATTGAATTCATCAATCTGACAGACAAATAATACACAGGAAACATCCTCAAACAAGCACTGGTGCATAATTTCAATGCAGGTAATTTAAGGAAATACTCCCAAACTTGTATTAAGTAAAAAGATGTCAAACATGTATCTCTAATACAATTCCCCCGAAGAGGGATAGCTGCTAATACAAACCAATAATGGAAAGGAACATCTACATTAATCAACAGGAAGACAAGCTAAAGGTTGCTGGAATGATAGAAAAGAAAAGTTGGCAAGACTTGTGAATATAACAATCAGAAACAGGCAATACGAAGAGCAAGAGTGAAAAAAAGAAGTCCTGCACACCAATTATACAGGCATCGAGTAGTTTACGTAGAACACCATCTAAGTGATATGTCTTTACCATTTGCCTCTGGTACATTTCTCAGAGCAACAGCAACAGCTTTGATGACAATGTCATTCACTGAAACTTTAACATCATGCTGCTCTGTAAGTGGGAAACTTAAATGAATGATCCGCCAGAGTACTCGTGCCCACGAAACCAAAGGAAAAGATTTGAAGTAATATTCCTTACCTTTGAGTTCCTTCCTAAGAGAAAGAAGAGGATCCAGTATAACGTCTGATGAACATCGAGTATTTCAGACAGATAAATTATATTAGCAGCCATAGAATATCAGCATTAACAAAGATAAAGAGTAGACCATAGAGTGTCAGAACCTGATGATAAATATAAATGCGGTGTGTTTTGTTTTGAATCTAATAACCTTCTAGCTATCACCTGCATAATATTAAATCATAATGTTAACAGCACCAGTAACCATCAACCGCAACTCAAGCACCTCCCCCTCTCCCCTCACTAAATAAAAAAGGAAAAGAAAAAGGAAAGTTCATAGTCAAATAAGAGAATAAGAGCCTAAAAATCAGAGGTTGTAAAGCTCAAAGGTATCGTTATTGGTAGCCCATAATTTAGATTGGAATTCAATTTTAAACATGGATCTAAAGCAATGGCTAAAATACAGGTCGTGTTAGGTATTTAAACGTAGTAATAACACTTCCTGTATAGCTGACGCAAATATGTAACGTGTGTGTGTGCGCGTTTCATATTTGCATAGCGTACACATTAATTTCCCTTGTTTATCATATCAACTGTGCTCGTACATCAGACATAAAGTTCTAGTAGACCTATGTATTGGATTTGTCACTTAAGGGCATTTCAAGTTTTGGTCCTTTTAGCAGGATCCTACTTGGAGAGATATGAAAACAGTTCTTACCTTTTGCATGTTTGCATGGAGTGGTTGTTCTCGAGAATTCAACCCACGCATTATAAAAAAAAAAAAAAATTAAATCCACACATTTCTATGGGATCGGTTAAGACTTTTACGATTGCACAAAACAGTGGCCCTTAAGGGTACATAAAAACATGAATTAACTAGCTGTTAAGGAATGAAAATGCTTGACCAGACATTACATATACTTTTTTGACAAAATAGACTTATCAATTAAAGTCAAAAGGGGTGTAGCCCAAGCACAAGAAGTATGCAAAAAGTCAGCTTTTAACTGTTTCGGAATATATTTGTTTTGTGGGTCTTGTGGGATGTCAAATCTCAATTGAAGGGAGTTATGGAATTGTAAGAGATCTGATGATTAAAGTGGATAAGGGGCTGGACCTAGTCATGGGAACAAGTGTGACGGCAAGTGTGATGGAAAGTGTGCAGGCAAAGGGTGTTGTCAACGATAGGGTCGTTGGACGCTGGCATCTTTGTTCATGCCAGTGTCACTATGCCTTCTGAGGGAGCTATAGGGTCTCAGGCACCAGTTGCAGATGAAGTTAGTACTTTTGTCCAGAGTTCATTTTTAGTTGAAGAGGGGGTCCCCCCAAGGTTTCGAGTACTTTGGAAGAAACAGTCGAACCTCTTATAGAAGATGCAAACGGGATAACAAAAGGAAGTGCTTCCCCTATTGAGGAAGCAGGCACGGCAAACGGGCAAGGATTGTCAAGGGGTGGAGCAAATACAAGCAATGTTGATGGAGGGGAGGAACCTATAATGGTAACAGATGGAGGGGACAACAACCATATAGTTGTCGAGCAACCATTTGGCGTGAAGGAAATTCTCAATTTGTCATTGGTGCCTCGCGTGGGGGAAGGTTTAGAATTGTCGTTGGTGCCTCATGTGGGGGAAGGTTTAGAGTCGGGAGTGGAGTCAGGTACTGTGGCTGGGGATAATGTCATTCCCCTGGTTTCTCTTCCTTCAATTAACGATATAGCAGGTTCAACATTAGATTGGATTCTGAATAAAGATAGCAGGTTTCTACAAACCTTGGGACCTTCATATGGAAAACATGGAGAATATGAAGACCAATTTAAAGCACTACTTTCTACAATTGAGGCGAGCTACGCGCTTGAAACCAAATCTAAGTTTAACAAAAGCAGGGAGTTAAAGAATCTTTCTTGGGCAATCAACTACAATACTAAGGGAGCTAGTTCAAGTCAAAGGAAGGCTAAAAGGGAGGGCTTTCGGGTAGAGGGTTTTTACAGAATCTAGGGGCTAGGGTCAGGGAAGTGTGTTACATTCCATTTCGGGCTTGGTGTATTTTAGGTAGGTTTTCATGGGCTTTTGGGTAATTAGGGGCTCTCTTGTATGGGTTAGGTGTTTTCTTGTATACGTCCAGTGTACTTGGTTACTCCTATTGATATATATATAATATTATTACTTATAAAAAAAAATATTTGTTTTCATGCAACAAAGTGGTTGAGTTTTTAGTTACTCATCTTATTATTTTTTAATTAAATATTTTGACACAAATTCCCCATTATACCTACTAAGGTCCATGTCAAGACGAGTCAATGAGATCTTTTTTCTTTATTATTGGCACCGGGTGTCTAGGAATAGTGTCTCGACTAATCCCAGGGGTGCACAGATGATCGGCAAGGAGTTTCCTGCAAGTGTACCTCGGATAATTCAAGAGAAAAATCTCTCAATCCGATGGCCCCTAGAGATTGTTTGCACCCAAAAGGATTTGAACCTTAGACATAAGGGGAGCATACTCCCAAGGCCAAGGCCTTTACCACTTGAGCCAACCCCTGGGGGTTACAAGTCAATAGGATCTCTCATCTAAATGAGTAAGAATTATTGACTAGTGAATCATTGATAGAATTCCTTTTCTTTATATTATTCAATCTACGAGAGAACACATTACTGTGTTTCCCTTGGGCTTTTCTCCTTGTCCTGGAGGTTGATCAGCTTGAACCAATGACTCCTGGTTCTGGGGCAGTCAAAGAATCTTCTCTAGACCACCTTATCCACCTTATTCTCATCATGCCTTGTATTGTTGAACCTCTAACTTCTCATGAAACAAATTTTTGTGTTTATCACCTTCCCATAGTGATAAACTACACTGTGGTCATCTAGTCTTTTGAATATATTGTACTCTAGGCCACTAGCATGGCTAGTGTTAGAGCCTTCTATGAACTTTTTTTGGGGTATCACTCCTTTCAAGGTCCAAGTTCAACAACTTATGGGTGCAAACAATCCTTTAGGGCCACACCCCTAGTGAGAAGCCAGTAATTTAACCAGTTCTGTATAAGGAAACTTCCGAGGGTGCGGTGAACGGGAACGAGATTTACTCTGCAGGAGTGGCTCCGAAGGGCCTTACCTTGGAGAGGTTCCCCGAAATAAAAAAATAAATAAAAATTTAAAAATGTAGCAAAGGTAATGAGCTAGGAATTCAGTGATATTCTCTTAAATTTCAATCCAAGAAACTACATGACAAGAAAAACCATTCTATTCTAAACAGAAAGAACATTGCTCAAACGTAACAACCAGTCGAATAAAACCTACCTTGCGAATTTGACTATTGGGAAAATCTTCAAAAGAATCTGACTGCTTTAATTGAGACCTTGAATCTGGTGAAACTGTGGGGGAAGCTTTTACATGGGTTTGAGGTGATGGAGGTTTCCCCTCTTTAGATGAAAATACTTTTGAAGATCCTTTTCCTGACTTAATTGCATCTAAAACATCCCCCTTCAGCAGCGTACCATGAGCACCTGATGCCATTAATAACGATGAATCCAATCTATATTCTGTAATTAACAACTTTGCAGATGGACTAATCCTTGCAATGCTTGTTTTCTGTGCTTTAACTTCATTTCTATCAACGTGATGTGATGGCTTTTCCTCTCTGATTCCTGAACCACTGCTAACACTATTTTTTACTATTTCAAGATCAGATGGATCCTCGACCTTGCAAAACAACAGGCAATAGTGTTTACATTTGGTGCAAGTTGCTAGAACCCTAATAAAAATTAAAGGATAACATTTCCATGAAGTAAAAATTCTGGAAGAAACTACCAAACAAGCAACTGGGGGGAAGGAGGGGCAACAAGACAAATTAAAACTTAGATCACAACAATGTCAGCATTTACAGGTGTGGACTGAAACCATTTGCACCCTTAAGGTGAAAAGCATTTTATACAGCTGTAAAAGCATTATCACACTTACTGTTACTGCAATAGGTTGTCCCACAGCCACATCCTTTGAACCTTCAGGTGCTAGTATCTTAGCCAAGTACCTACAGCCAACAATCCACATAAAAATGCATGCAAACAAATTGGGGGTAACCTACAGAGGGCATCATTAATAACAATTCAAGCATCTGCACATCACCAAGAAGAAATATGAAAAGAAAACTGGCACTAGCATTAGATCCAAAAGCTGTAAATCCATAATTGAGCCGCAATTATGTTACATTTCAACATTATTAAACTCGCTATTATGGACATGTTCTAATGGTGTCAGTGACCACACACCAATCATACTTGCAAACACAATGGTGATCTAGACTCCAAACAAATAAATATCATCTTAAGACATGGACTATGTATCACTTCCATATCTAGTATCAGCCAAAATAAATGACTGTACAACAACAAACTAAGCGTAAGGAAAGAGAATATTACCCCTCTTCGAGACTTTCAAATTCGAGGGTAGCTTTATCTGTCTCTATCTCACATATAACATCACCCACTTCTATCTGTCAGTTCAAAAAAATGATCAAGAGGAATTATTAGCGCAATTGTTCTATACACACTAACTCAAAAGCAAGAAGTAGTGCAGTAGCAGATTTAAAACCTTATATTAAAGACAACTAACCTTGTCTCCTTCTTTCTTTCGCCACTTTGCAATATTTCCCTGATTCTGTACAAGCATATAAAAGCAGCCTTAAGCTTCTGCAGGAGGACAGAATTCAGCATGATAATCTGGGAAGAGACCAGTTTCTCTTCTTTCTTACCATAGTTGGGGATAATGCTGGCATATCAAGAATAACATGAGGAGGAAGGTCAGCTGTACTTGTCTTGATAGAATTCTTCTCTAGGACCACATCATCATTTTCCACATACTTATTTGTTGAATTTTCTTCTTTAACCTCAGATCCACCTGTCACAGCAGCAGGGACATTTTGGATATCATCTGGATCCTCAACCTAGTATATACACATAAGTTAGTTTAGACAACAATTAATTCCTTGGATATATACTCAAACAAAAGTACTGAAAAGCAATTAAAACAGCACTGTCATGTATTAAAACTTAAGGGTAACACCAACAAAGAAAAATTAGTTTGTAAAAGATTTAGGATAGAGAAGGCTTTAAAATATCAGATCCCCTAAAAGCATAATAATATTTGAACAGCATTTATCTTTTCTAAAAAAAAAAAAGAAAAAATTAAATACTTAATTGTAGCCTAAAACTAACATAAGAAATGAAGAGGGGAGAGGGACAAGAATTTTCACCTAATAATATTCTCAAAATGATAATAGATGCCCCACAATATATATATATATATATATTTTCTATCAAGAAAACATTGTACAAATTGAATATGTTCCCTAAAAGGAAATTAACTGAAGATGGTTTTCCATGAAAAGAAAAGGCAATCATGGATAAAGGATTATCACAGGTTACCGTAATTGCAATTGGTTGTCCAACAGGTACATCCTTTGAACCTTCAGGTACTAGTATCTTAGCCAAAAACCTGCAGAGTTTAACCCATCCAGAACCAGCACAGAAAGCATTTCAGGATGGATCAGATTTTGCAATCTTTAAGCAGCTCTGATCGACGTCTCATATAAAAATTAAAAATTATTATTATTATATTAAAGATAAAAGAGTGTTTTCTAATTTTAATAATTAAAGATAAAAAAATTAAAAATTATTATTATTATATTATGATCCGTCTTCTAATTTTCATGCGCTTTTTGGGTCATTTGGGGCTAGCCAGTATGGGCTAGGTGTTTTCTTGTATACGTCCAGTGTATTTGGTTACTCCTATTGATATATATAATATTTTTACTTATCAAAAAAAATATTAAAGATAAAAGAGAAAAGGGATATATGGAGAAAAGTGTGCGCATAATAATCAGGGAATGGAAAGATGACCAATCGAGAAAGAAAACAGTCTTCTTGTCAATGCTAAATGAAACAACTGACACAAAGAGTGGTACCAAACAATGCACTGGCTTGCATCATGCATTCAAGTATTATATGCCATTTAATATAGAAAAATAGACATTACCCCTCTTCAAGACTTTCAAACTCAAGAGTAGCTTTGTCAGTCTCAATTTCGCAAAGTACATCACCCACTTCTATCTGTTAGATTAAATCAACAATCAGTACAACATAAATTTTGTTAATGAGATGAACAAACTGATTCCTTCTCCATCAAAAAGCAGGATTCAATATTCAACAATTATTAAGCACATTTGACTGAACAAAAATCAGCTTTGAACTCGCAGAATCATATGAAACTTTTTGTAGAACTGACCTTATCTCCTTCTTTCTTCCTCCATTTAGCAATGTTACCTTGGTTCTGCACAAAAGAGCATCAATTAGGATCACAAAAATTAGCCAAACCTCACACACAATTACCGTAGTGGATAACATTTTAAAATCAATTCCTTCTTCCATATCTACGCATATCTTACCATTGTAGGAGACAGAGCTGGCATCTGGAGTACTGTATGTGATGGATCTGCATAAATACTTAGACATATCTTCATCATTTTCTTGAGAGTTGTAAAACCATACTCCAAGAAATAAAAACTAATCCATAGCATGTCAATACCGCAAATCTGCTAACAATCTAAACAACTAAAAGAACTCCATTTCTTGAAGAAAAGGAACACTTTTACTGACAAATAAGAATAAAGGTGATACTTGAAACCTATCATGTTTCAATTCTTGCATGTCTCACCATATGACATAAAACAGAACAGACAGTATTAAGGAATTAGTTTAGATTTTATCTTTTTTTATTGGACAACCTCCTTAGAGAAGATCCCTTTCTGATAGGTCATGTTATTGTGATTGATTGCTGTTGTGGCAAGAAAGGACAGCGAATCTGTAGACCACCTTTTACTCCATTGTGAGTTGCCAGAGCCTTGTCGAACGATGTCTTTGGTAGAGTTGGGTTGGCTTGAGTTATGCCTAGAAGGATAGTAGACATCTTTGCAGATTGGAGAGGCCTATATGGAAGTCCACAAATTGTAGGAGTGTGAGAGATGGCTCCTCTATGCTTATCATCATGTATTTGGAGGGAAAAGAATAATAGAAATTTGAGAACCATGAGAAGACAACGGAAGAGCTTAAAACCTTCTTCTTCAATACTGTGTTTCTTTCGGCAGCTACTATATATTCTAATGGGCTGAGTTTTCAGAATTTCCTTGTATCTTTTTCTGTTCCTAAATAGGGCTTCTATCATATACATCCTATGTACTTGATCTAAGCCTTTGTGCTCTTCATAGAAGTTTCGATGGCTTGTTCAAATAAAGTTATAGCTTTTAAGTGAAGAGAAATGTCATGAAAGATTATTATACTTGGGCAATGGATAACCCCTAGGGGTTGGCTCAAGTGGTAAAACCCTTGGGCTTGGGGGTATGCTCCCCCAAGTCTAAGGTTCAAATCCCATTGGACGCAAACAATCTCTAGAGGCCATCGGATTGGGGGATTTTCCCCTTGAATTACCCAGGGTGCACTTGCGGGAAACTCCTTGTTGAGGGTCTGTGCACCCCCGGAATTAGTTGAGATGCTATTTCCGGACACCCAATGCCAATAAAAAAAATATATATATATATATACTTGGGCAATGGAAAGCTTCAAAGTGAAGAAAAGGGTCTGGTCCTTGTTGACTTAAAATAGCATATTCTGTAGTCCTTAAGAGTATCAAACAAACACATTGAGGGCATGAGAATAATTGGAAGAAAAAAACGCAAATTATAAGAATACAAGCAAAGATTAGTAACTAAATGGAAAAGGCATGCACCTGCAGAAGAGAAGTGCTTGACACCACCGACCCATGGCTGAAAAAATTGTGAGAGCATCAGAAAACACCCTTGCTACGAAGAGCTATTTAGGAATGCATCTCAAACACTAACCTTTAGCTTCAAAGAATTCTCATGAACGCCAGTGAGCATACATAAACTTGCAGGCCTGATTAATTTTAGTCAGTGAATAAGAAAAATAAAAATGGAACCTTTAGTCTTCAAATTAATCCAGCAAGTGCAACAAAATAGTTATATTTCAAGATAAAAGTTGATTCATGAGTCCGGATATATGAATCATAAAACCATGTAAAGCAATTGTAACTGAATTTGAAAGTTAATGATAGATAGAGAGCAGATGAATGCAAACCTCAGTAGAGATCCATGACCACCCAAAAGAAGATTTTGCACATGGGGAGAGCTGTACCGGTGGGTTAAAAAAGCATGTTACAAGTACATTTATGCAGCTATATAGAGAAAAAGGTTTTCGAACAATATGCATAGAAAAGAATAACCTGTCCAACATCAAGAATTATAAGGAGTTATATACCAGAATTAAGACTATAAAAACCGTAAGAGCAACATGTATGCCCAAAGCAAACACAATTACCAACATATAGATAATACTCTCATATGTATTTATATCAAATGTTCACACATACTATAGAATAAGACCATTATCGTAGATGAATACCTTCTTAAGGTAAAACAAAAATGAGATACAGGCTAGTAAAGACCAATCTTTCTTCAATCTTGTGAAGGCCAACAAGTAGGAGGAAGGAAAATTAAAGAACTAAATCCAAAAGGTGTCAAGAATACAGATTGGCAAAATGTAACAGCAAGCGTCTGGTTTAGTTTTATTTAAATTTGTTAAATTATGGAATCAAGTATCTTTGTAATTTCAAAGTTTCTTGCACACAATTGTGGTAAGGACCCATGGATTAAATTATGTCTTCCCATGTGGTAAGGACCCAGGGTCACGCTTGCATAATATTTTTTATATAAGTAAAACCTAACGTTGGTATTACGTAACGTATGTGGTGTTTCCGGGATCAAATGACATTAAAAGCAACCATTGATCAGGATAGCCACAATCGTTAAATATAGCGCCCGAGCCATTATACCAAGAGGAAACATTTATCCCCATAATTGGTCAGAGCACAACTGGAACAGAAGCGAGAAACACGAGTAACCAGACTACTTAAAGACGTATTACATGTGTAAGTGTGAAACCATTCGGTCTCTGTTCTGCTAATTGTTGCCCTCCACAACAAACGGGAATCAGAGTACTCCATCAAGTTTAAGTCGAAGTAATCTATTTCCAGGGGCTAGCTACTACGCAATCAACGAAACCAAATTCTTTTGCAGAAGGGGTATCAAACATTTCATATGATCATCCAAATAGAGCAACCAATAACAAATCCTGACGCATTCTCACCAGCCTCTAGGACCCCCAACTCTCATAAACCTCATCCTTCCAGAACAAATTCGATCAAATGCAAGGTCTTCAATGATATTTCACCAATCTAAAGAGCCCAAAAAAAGTGAAAGGAAATAACATGTAATCTCCGCGCGAGAGAGTGAGAGAGAGAGTACCGAAAGAGGGATCTAGAAGCTACGGATGAGAGAAGACGGGCTCTTAAGAGCAGAGACGGAGCACAAGAGATCACTTTCACTGGATGCCGAAGACGTGAAAGCGCCATTTCTCTTCTTCTCTGTCTTCACAGGGAGATTTGCTCGATTGATTATTGCTTTAATCACGTATATGGGATTTTCAGGGTTTTTTTTTGGTGGGGGGGTGAACGAACAAAGAGAAAGACTATTTTTTCTCTGCGCAAAGTTTTGACTCAGAGAGAAAAAGTCATGTCGGGACGCCAATGGCGAGCTCGTGGCGAGTTTGCGACAGCGGAACGGTCCCTGTTCTCTCTCCCACGCACCGTAGAACAACTACAAGTACAAGCCCACCTACCCACAGGCCACCACGCTATGGAGGCTCCATTAATGATTATTACTAAATTATTAGGTTGCCTTTGAATATTTATTTTGGTTGAGATGAGATTAGGTAATAAAATATTATTTTTTAATATTATAATTATTTTAAAATTTTAAAATATTAAATTATTTATTATATTTTATATTAAAATTTAAAAAAATTATAATATTGAGTTAAAAGGAATTTGTTAACCAAAAAAAAAGTTCGAGTTTAAGTCCACGTTTAACTAAGCAAATGATATTTGTAGCTGTATTGCATATTTTTTTTAAAAAAATTAGTAAATATGAAATTTATATAAAAAAATAAAATTTTTAATAATAAATTTTATTTTTTTTTTAAAAGATACTAGATATTTATATAATTCATGACTATATTTAACATTATTTTTAAATTTTTATGATAATAAAAATAACTTTATAATCTAGTATATTACTATCAAATAATCACGTTAATTTGTAAATTTATTTTTATTAAATATTTTTTTAAATAAAATATTTCTTTTATTTTATTATTATTACTATCAAAATCGTCAATAAATGTTTGGCCTATACAAAGATTTTATAAAAATAGATTTATATAAAATAAATTATCTTCATGTGATGTTGAAGAAATAAATTAAAATAAACATTTATTTTAATGTAATGTGTTTTTATTTGCATTTTTTTAATTTTGTCGCATAAATAGTTATATACATGCATAATTATCAATAATTAGGCCTATAGGCATAAGTAATTAAACTTTGTTGATCAAGTTAGACAAAGTTGTAGTATCATTTAATTATATTAAACAATTTGAAATGGATGAAAATGGGCCATATTCGGCTCAACATAATTTATTTATTAAAGAAGTTATGTAAGATGCGTTATCTTATCAATTTATTTAAATATATGATGAAAGGATTGACCGATTTGATCTATTTAATTAAATGCGTTATATTATCTGTGAAAACTTTTAATCATCATTCTCACATTACATATTATACATAAAAAAAAAAATTTCGCTTACCAAATGTGTGATATATGGATAATGAATAGAATAACTCAATTAGTTTAAGAGGAATAAAACAAAAATAAATAAAAATAAGTGTGATGTGTGGGATGATGAGTATAAAAACTCATTAACTATAGGTGTTGTTTAGATATTGAGTTTGAGATTAGATAAGTTAAGATGAAAGTTGAAAGCTGAATAAAATATTATTAAAATATATTTTTTTAATATTATTATTGTTTTGAGATTTTAAAAAGTTGAATTATTTATTATATTTTGTATGAGAATTTAAAAAAATTGTAACGATGAAATGAAATGAGATGAGATGAAATATTTCTTGTATCCAAACTGGGCTTAAGTCACATACTAAACCCAAATGGGCCACTCGGTGATATTTGCAACCAGGAGAGTTTATGCCCAGGTGTTCAGCGGCCCAAGGAAGGACGTGGACCGTGGACAACTGATCCAATTCCAACACCAGCTATTAGAATCCATGGTGGTAGCGACAAAACCATGAAAATTGTGAGAAGCATATCGGAATCTGCAGATTATTGCTTGGTCTTCCGTTTGCTGTCCAAGCATTTGGACTCGAACCCATCTCTCTCATGTCTCAATATTATTCCGTGCTCTTCAAGCCAACATTCCCCTGGCCTCTCTCGTAGAACTATAAATGAAGCATCTCACTTCCAGTCTGATCACTCACACGTAGTTCAATCATTGCCCATCCCTGACAACTTTTGGTTCTTCACCACTGATCAGAAACATCTAAGCCAACAACGTTTGTTTACATACAGAAGGGAACCACGATGTCTCTTTTCTCAGCGTTTTTCGGTTGTTTCATGCGCTCTTCGTTTCAGGTCTCCGATGTTGTGGGAGGCTCGGGATCCGGCATTAAAGAATGTTCTTCAGAGAAACCCAAAAGTAATTCAAAATCATCCGGAGCTCCGACTGTAGTGTCCTACTTCCCAGTTAGCTCAAACCTCTCCCGCTTGTAATACCATAAATAGATCGATCGATATCATGGCTACAAGATGTTGAAGTCCTGGAAGAATGTATGCTAGTTATTGTTCCATGCAATCGTGAATTAAAGAGGTATCTACTGCAGGGTTGGAACCTGATTAATTAATGCTGGCACATTGAAGTTGTCGGAAATATTTGAACTTTTAAGACTGTACACATATGCTTTGTCAAAGGATTATTCTCTCTCTGTCTCCCTCCTCTTTTTTAATGCTTTTTGTGGATAAGCAGTACTCACTGATCATGCATATCTGCTGCAGAAGGTGATACTTCAATCTCGGTGATCATGAAGTGAACATATGACCGATATCAATTCAATTTTTATTGTTATTGCTTAGCTCCATATCTATATTATTAACTTCTTTGCTTTTTAAATTTGGTCGAGGGATTGGATTGATCAATTCAAAATCTTTTTAGATAATTGCAAACATGTTTGTGGTGCCCATTAATGATTGTGTTCCATCGCATCCTGAATCGAAGGTCATATGTGTTTTAATATTAAAGATTGATTTGATTATACAAAATCAAACTATCTCATCTCATTTCATATAATTATTATAATTTTTTCAAACTCATACCCGAAATATAATAAATAATTTAATTTTTTTAAATTTTAAAATAAAAATAATATTATAACAATATTTTATTTAATTTTTAACAACATATTTCATTTAAACTGCGTAACTAAACGAGATCAAATTGTAAAAGCACAACGAGAGTCCAATTTATAATATTTGCACAGATCAGTTCACTTCATGGGCTTAAACCCGTCCTCAACATTGTTCAACTCGCAAGAATTCCTTGTTTGCAAATTTGTTAAAAATTAATCGACGCATGGAGTAGTACTTCTTGGTCCATGCTAATTAACAAAACTTTTTAAGTGCGTTTGTCTTTAAGAAAGAATCCTCCAATACTTGTCCCTTTTTCCCTTTTTCATGTGATTCTCCAAAATGATCCACTTCTATCTATCCATCTCCACTATTAGAAAGAAAGAATAAATAATAAATAAATAAACTATTGTCAATTTGTCAGGAGTGCGTATAAGTAAAGGGAAAAAAGGTTCAACTATAACTACATGTTTGTTACGTACTTAATTGAATGCATATAATTAAATAATGAGTCTTATAACCACAAAGAGATTACATAAAAGTAATTATATAAATAGGCGTAACATTTTGTGATCTAATTCGTCAGATCTATTTTATAATAAAAGTAACTTTATAATTTAACGGATCACATGAAGTCATATCAATTTGTGAGATTATATATTTTTATGTAATCATTTTTTGGTTCAATTATTTATCATAATTAAAACATGCCACACATAAACTTTAACGACCGGATCTTATTCGAGAGTGTAAATAGCCAAAATTTGATAATTTAATATGTCAATTGTTAGTTTGATAATGAATTATGTATATTAGTAAAAGAGAAATGATATCTGTAATCTTAAAGTGTGCAAATTTCGCGCACTTCTTTGAAATTAAAAAGTTAATAAATATAGGATCTACATGAAAAAAATTATTTTTTTAATGGTGTATCCTATTTTTTTTTTTAAAATAAGTACACGGGATTACATACTCTAAGACTGTATTTACCATTACTCATAAAATGTCATAACAATAATTATTCTATAAAAAATTAGATATATAACAATAATACTTGCACCCATCATGTAAAATATCATGTGATAAATCTCCTGTCAAGTTGTAGATCGTATGTCCACTTACCATGGAATTAATCAGTTATGTCAATGGCGAAATATAGAAACCAATTACTCGTGTTAGATAAGCAATTTCTAACTTAATTAGCTGGCAAAAAACTATTTGAGAAAAATATAATTAATGGAGGCTCCAATCAATAGGAATTTCATATAAGTTTGCACATGACCAAATTATCAACATCGGCATATTACACAAATAAAAATTGCAACGAACACCACATGTAAAGATTCAATTGTTAAAATTGTGCTAAATTACCTATTTTCATTTATTATTCAAAATAAACCTTAGACTAAAATATAAGTTGGTAACGCATGCAATATGTGAATTATACTTGTTAGGCGAAAAAAAAAATCCATGTGATGTTTGAAAGGTAGGATGCTACACACACGGATATTTTTACAACATACCAGCTAGGTTCCTAGTTCTCTTGGTCAATGTAATTTCATCCACTTGGACCGTTTGTGATGAGCCAATTATTTATTTGTCTCGTGTATGACCATGCAACGTGTGGAGATGAGGGTACAAATTCATTTGGGATCTAGATTATGGTTTTCATGCTCTCCAATCAGTTAAAGTTGCTGATTTCACATGATGTTAATATATCTATATATCTGTCATTGTTTGGGGTTGCGGTCAAAACAGCAACCACGATAGTTGTGAGAACCATCTAGGAAATACCGAAGAGAGCATTGACTATTGCTTGGTCTTTCGCTTGCTCTCCACGCTTTTGGGTTCATCGCATGATCTCTCTATGCATCATCATTCCGTGCCCTTCAAGCGAAGATTTCCATCTCTCATAGAACTTATAAATGGAGCATCTGACTTCAACTCTGACCACTCACAAAATATTCATTGCTCAGCTCATCGGCCATTCCAACTTTGTTCTGCCAAATCGTAAACATCTGAGCCAACAACATATATACAGAAGGGGAAAATTATGTCTCTGTTCTCAGCGTTTTTGGGTTGTTTCATTTGCTCCAAGTCTCCGGTCTCCGATGATTTGGGCGGCCCCCTGTGAAAGAATGTTCTTCGTTAGATCATAAAGCCAAAAGAAAATCAAAATCATCGGGAGCTCCAATTGTAGTATCCTACTTTCCAGTTAATTCAAACCTCTCCCGCTTGTAGTGATATAGATCATGGCTGGCTGGCTGGCTAACTACAAGATGTTTAATTAACTGAAAGAAGTTGTACATGCTTGTTCATGCAATCGTGAAGAGAGGAGTTATGCAGGGTTCCTTCAGGTTGGCACATCTGTCCCAAGAAAGTTTCTGGAAATATTTGAAGCCCAAACATGGGAATTAATTGGAGGTTTCAAATTTCATGGTGGTATTAGAATGTAATTTGATGATTTGGGAGCTGGGTTAGGGGGAGGGATCAGATGCTTCTGAATTATTTGTTATTAAATAAGACTTGTGTATTTGAATTTGTCAAAGGCTTCTTTTCTTCTCTACTCCAGTTGCAGTTGTATAAAATTTGTTCGTTTACACATTAACTGATCAAGATTGGACATTTGGTCTGCCAAAAAAACCACAAGGTTGTTCACTACGTACCCAGAAACATCTAAGCCAACAACGTTTGTTTACATACAGAAGGGAACCACGATGTCCCTAATTTTCGCACCGTTTTTAGGTTGTTTCATGCGCTCTTCCTTTCAAGTCTCCGATGATGTGGGAGGCTCTATCGGGCTCCGGCATGAAAGAATATTGTTCTCCAGAGAAACCCAAAAGTAAATCAAAATCATCCGGAACACTGGCCATCAGTTAGCTCAAACCTCTCAGAAGGATAAAAGTGGCTGAGGTGAGGGAACGGGCTCGTTTTCGAGATGACGGAGAAGGGGAGAAGAAGTGGGAGAAGTGGGAGAAGAGTAGGTAGAAGTGGGAGAAGTAAGAGAACGGAGAAAAAATCGACGAACCGTGACGTGAGAAAGGAGCCGGGTTCGGCGTGTGGTGTGCGACCGAGAACCCGAGGTCGAGTAGAGTTTTTCTACCATAAATAGATGGATCGATCATGGCTACAAGACGTTGTTGAAGTACTGGAAGAAGGCATGCTTAATGTTCCATGCAATCGTGAATTGAAGAGGTATCTATTATCTACTGCGGGGTTGGAACCTGATTTATGCTGGCACATTTGCTCGAGGAAAGTAGACGGAAATATTTGAACTTTAGGATTGTTCTCTCTGATCTGAGCTCTCCTTCTCTTTTTCAATTAATGTTTTTTTGTGGATAAGCACTCACAGATGACAGATGCATATCTGCTGCAGAAAATGAAACATCAATCTTGGTGATCATGAAGTGAACATACGACCGATATCAATTCAATTATTATTGCTTAGCTCCATCTCTAGATTATCTTCTTTGCTTTTTAAATTTGAGCTAATTAAATTCGTCCTCAGCGTTGCGCAACTCGCAAAATATTCCTTGGTCCGACAACTTCTTGTAAAGTTGGTTTGTCTTGACTCTTTAAGCAATAAGAAAATGAAAGGAATCTACCCTGCCGCCTATTTTTGCTTGCTCTCCACTCCTCCAATGCTTTCCTTTTTGTGATTCTCCAAATTAATCATCCACTTCGATCTACCCATCTCCACTACTATTAAAAAGAAAGAAATAATAAATAGAAAATTACTTTTGTCAGTACTGAGTGGGAAAGTAAAGTGGGAAAAATAAGGTCTACGAAAATGATGCATAAAACATGCAGGACAATATTTTTTGACCTAGATATTGAAAATATTTTATTATTATTTACTTATTTTTCACTATTATTTATTATTATTTAATATTCTATCATTATTTTTTCACTATTATTCACCAAATATTAGAAAATATCTCACTATCCAAACGTAACCTAATGATTAGATCTAAATCACAGTGTAATAGCCAAAATTTAATAATTTACTATGTCAATGCTAGTTTGATAATTAATCGTGTATATTATTAAAATGATGATAGTTCGGGATACGCATGTAAAATATGTGATAAATCTCCTGTCAAGTTGTAGTGTATGTCCACTTACTGTGGCTTAAGGCTCGAAAAAACTATTCGATACAAACCAATTTAAATTGAATCGGTAACAAATCAAATCACTTTTAATAAATATTTGAATCGTTTATTGAACCGGATCGATTCAAACCAATTTGACCCGATTTCAACCGATTCAAAATTATATTTAATTTTAAGTTATCTAATAAGTAACAACTAAGTTTGTTCTTTTAATTTTTTGTACAAAAATATGATAGAACTAAATATATATTAATTTTTTTATTATTGTGTTCAATAAGAATAGTAGAAAAATTAAAAGATAAAATATGTATTCTTTATTTTTTTTAGTTGAACAAAAAATTAAGGAGATGGATGATTATTTTATATTGAATTTATGGTTATGCATAAAATACTACATTTTTCTTGTATTTATAACTTAATGGTTTTTATCATTTTCATATATAGGATAAAAGATGTCGACAATTGAGATTAAACATATAAATTATATATTTATTAAAACTATTTAGACTCATATTATATTTTATTGAAACTGATTAATGAATTTATATTTTATACTCTTTTATACACTATGTAAAATACTTAAATTGCATCAAATATGATCTTTAATATCTTTTTATCAATATCCAATTCAAAATTATCATGAATTACCAGATTCAATTTGTTGAATTGCCCGATTCATTGAATCAGCCCTTGCCCGATTTTTATTTTTCAAGCCTTGTGACATGGCTTCAGTTATTTCAATACGGTAAAATATAGAAACCAATTATCAGTGTACGTGTTAGATAAGCAATTGTAACTTAGCTGGCAAAAAACTATTTGATGGAAATATACGTTACAAGAAAAACTAGTAAATGTCACAAGTTATTTGCGTTGAGAATATTGGACTCATTTTGATAAAAAAAAAAATGTCATTTTTGTAACAAATAATTTGTCACAAATTAACATTTTTTTGTAGTGATATTTTTAATCTCCATTTAATATATATAGGAGAATTGTATACTTTACACACCAATTATCAACATTTCACTAAAAAATTTGCAATGACACCATCTATAAAAACTCAATGGCCAAAATATATTCTGCTACACGACTTGCTTTCTCTTACTATTGAAAATTAGCATCATTAGACGAGGATGCATGCGTGTCAAGCTTTAATAGTGGTTATCCCGCGCAATATGTTAATGTTTTTAGTATTTTTTTTTAGTGGAAAATGTTAAATATTTATTAGGGGAAAATAAAAGAATGTTTTTTTCTCCAACCTTTTTGGTTGCGTTTGAATAAGGACAAAGAACGCATGTATAGCTAGCTGCGTGCGTAGAATCCTGCAACTAGTCTGTGCGACCCTTGTTGCCGGTCAAGTTTGTCCTCTTGTGAAATTATTATCTGTCTCAGAAATTTAAGTTAACAGAAAAAAGAATATTTACTTATTTATACTATATTCTAAAGGGCTGCAATCCGACAAACCCAGCTCATAGATGGGCCCGACACGAGATTGAAATTAGGTAATAGGAACCCAAATCGTATACAAACAGATCCAGGACATAACAAAATCTTACTCCGTGTGATCTAGAATATAACAATTATAATGTGAATTTAAAACAAAAAAAAAAAAAAAAAAAGGAGAGGAAGAGTAGCAGTGAACTAGATCAATTAGTTTTGAGATCTGACATGAGGAAGAGGCCGGAGCTAGCACCACGTGGTGGTGAAAACTATAAGAAGAATGAGTTAAGAAGACCTAAGAAGACGAAAAGGGCAAGGGCGACAACGACACCAGACTTGAACTTTTAGAGGGAGAGGTCGAGGCTCGAGTCCTTGAGACTAGTCTCGATGCGGTCCATCTTTTTGGTCTTAGATTTCTTGGCAATCTTCTTGGCAGCCTTGTCAATTGAGTACCTCAACTTGTAGGAGTTGATGCGATAGATGAGGAGCCAGAAGATAGCCTCGTAGACTATGGCAGTGCAGAACAAAATGGCCACGACGGTGAGGCTGTCGGGGTATTTGAAAGAGAAGAAGATCTGAGGTGAGGCCATGGGAATAGGTGGTTGTTTGGCAGATAGGAAAGGGTGAGAAAGTGCTTTCTCGAGAGTTCTATGGGGTTCAAATCGTTCAATGACTTAACTGAGTCTGAGATTTCTTATAATATCGGTTTCAATGGGTTCAACCTGCAAGTTACTTCAATCTTTTATTTTTTTTTGGGGGGGGTCGGGTTCTAACTTTTTTGCACAAGCCTAATATTCTTAACACTTTATTCACATATAGGTCAAACTCCCTTTCAACATGTATAAGCCAAACACGTGTACTATTTAATTAGATGTAATATAATGTAGAGTCGAAATTCAAACTTATGATCTCTACTTTGATATCATGTGAAATCATAATTACCAATTATCTCAAAAATTAATAACAAGAAAAATATGTAATTGTTTATATTATATTCTTTAATCTTCATCATGTCTGACCTTTTCTTGGTTAACATATATAAATGGATGTGACGTTCCTATTTGGATACAGAAATATTCTTAACTTATCTTATCTCATCATTACAATTTTCTTAAGTTTTTATACAAAATATAATAAATAATTTAAAATTTTCAAATCTCAAAATAATAATAATATTAAAGAATAATATTCTAATAATATTTTATTCAATTTATCTCATCTAACTATCCAAACTAACCCTTAAAGGTAGGATGCAGCACAGATATTCACAACATACAGGCTGCTAGGTTTCCTAGTACTTTTGGTCAATGCTTCATCCACTTGGACCGTTTGTGATGAGCTTTATTTGTCTCATGTATGACCATGAAACGTGTGGAGATGAGGGTACAAATTCATTTGGGATCTAAATTATGGTACTTTTCATGCTCTCCAATCAGTACTTAAAGTTGCTGATTTCACATGTTAATATATCTATATATATGTCATTGTTTGGGGTTGCGGTCAAAATAAATATAGCTACCACGAAAGTAGTGAGAACCATCTAGCTAGGAAATGTCCAAGGGAGCATTGACTAAATTAACTATTGCTTGGTCTTCCGCTTGCTCTCCAAGCTTTTGGGTTCATCCCATGATCTCTCTCATGCATTTATCCCGTGCTCTCCAAGCCAAGATTTCCATTTCTTATAGAACTTATAAATGGAGCATCTCACTTCAACTATGATCACTCACACTTAAAATATCCATTGCTCATCAGCTCATCCATTCCAACTTTGGTCTACCAAATTATCAAAAACATCTGAGCCAACAACATACGGAAGGGGAAACACACTAATCATGTCTCTGTTCTCAGCGTTTTTGGGTTGTTTGATGTGCTCCAAGTCTCCGGTCTACGATGATGTGGGAGGCCCCCCTGTGAAAGAATATTTTTCACCTGATCATAAAGCCAAAAGAAAATCAAAATCATCGGGAGCTCCAATTGTAGTATCCTACTTCCCAGTTAATTCAAACCTCTCCCGCTTGTAGTGATATAGATCATGGCTGGCTAGCTACAAGATGTTTAACTGGAAGAAGGTATACATGCTTGTTCCATGCAATCGTGAATAGAAGAGTAATATATGCTGGGACGACACGTTTGCCCAAGAGAAGTTTCTGGAAATATTTGAAGACCAAACATGGGAATTAATTGAAGGTTTTCATGGTGGTCTTAGTATGTAATTTGATGATCTGGGAGTTGGGTTAGGGGGAGGGACATTCTTCTGAATTATTTGTATTTGAATAATCTGGTAGTTGGGTTAAGACGTGTATTTGAATTTGTCAAAGGATTCTTTTCTTTCTCTACTCTACTCCAGTTGCAGCTGTATTATATATTTGTTCATAAAAAATACTTTAACTACGAAGAGATTACATAAAAATAAATTCATAAATTAACGTGTCTTGTTGTAATATATCAGATTATAAAGTTACTTTTATTATAAAGTAGATCTGACAGATTCCATAAAATCACGTTAATTTGTGAATTTATTTTTATATAATCTCTTCGTATATCTAACAGTTTTCTTTATCTATTTTACACGTTAACCGATAAGACTGGACATTATTGGGCTCCTAATGGGCTTCAAGTAAGTCCAGTTGGGCAGCTTATAGCCCATGTCATGCCTACCTTTATTTTATTATTATTTTTTTTTTTTTGGAAATACATGTCATGCCTACCTTGATAGGGTATATATGATTACATTTTAATCTACTCCATTTTGTAAGGAAAATTAACTAGAGCATCAAATATCAGTATCCATCGTACCAATGACGTTCTAAGAGGTCATCAGCAATAATTTTTTGTGAAAATACATCCCAAACTGTTGCACAGTTTATGGACTAAACCACACAGATGGGCTATTTGTTTCTTGGACGAGAGACCCATTAGTTCGACTTGTAAACTGTGCACTTGCACTTGCACTTGCGGGGGAGAAGACAATCCACGGAAACAAATAAATAACTTTCCCCGGAAGGAGTGCTTCGTCCCATTAGGAAAGTTCAAAGGAACCTGCCCTTGCTTCCTTGCTGATCTCCGCACTAATTCCTTCTTCTATTTTGTCTTTGTTCAAATGACATGCATGAGAGGAGGCAAAAGCATAAAAACTATTAGATCTGTGCTGAAATTTTATAAAATTAAATTTATATAATAATATAATTTAATATCATACATTAAATTTATTTTACAATAAAAATATTTTACAGTCAAATGAACAATATCAAACTATGACCGTTTGTAAATTTATTTATATAAATTCTATAGACCAAATGTTTTTATAAATGGATAATTATCAATTTTAATTTAATTAGGAAAAACTATTTTTTTTATTTTTATCTATCAATATTCAAAACAGTTTTTGAAAATTTTTAAAATAAATTAAAACAAAATTGCTTTTAAATTTAAAAGTGCGATTTCGTGACGTGGTAGACAAAAGCTCATTTTGTAAAAAGAGTAAAGAGAAAAAGCGTTGCAACTTGCAAGGGACAAAGAAAGATGAAGTGGTGCCACATCCGATAGCCGTGTGCGTAGAAGCAACCGGTCGGTCATGAGTGCGACCCACCGACCCTGCGATCGTCTCTAATTTATATAATAATAAAATATATAAAGACACGCATGTGAATGTGATGTTTTTAAGCTTCTATACCATACAGCTAATCCCACCTTATAATTATTGAGTTTCATCTGGTCAACCTTCAGCCACTTTGAACCATTCTCGATTAACTTGTCTGATTGATGATCATCTGCCACGTGGAGAAGAGGGTCCACATCATCTGGGGTCTAGAACTCGACTCTATTTGTCAATTATCTCTGCATAGTGCATATCAAATCCAGCCACTTATTCATTTTATCCAGAACCCTTTGTCAAAATTGACCGCTTCCCACGTCCCCCAACTCTTCAGAAACTTCAACGTACGTACGTACGTAAGCATTCTAAGATCTAACACGTGTAACTGGTTTCGAGACAACTAGTCAAAGTGGCAGGCTTACTTGTCTCCAATAATCGTTTCCGTCTATAAAAGGATATGTCTGCGGGGTACGTTCCTGTAACCAAGTTCATCATTCATTTCACCTCATCTGTTCTCAATAAAGTAAATCTTTTCTCCTGCAAAATCAGCTCTGAATCGAGAATGGTGATGGAAGGCAGCTTAGCAGACATGCTAATGAAAGTAGCCATGTTTGCTCTAGTCCAGGCTTTGGTATATCTCATCCTTTCCAAATCATCCACCATCTTCTCCAAAGACGAGAAGAACAGATCCCTTAGTTTTAGACGACTTCGCTCCGCAAGCATTAATCGTATAATTGCTTCTCTTGGAGACATGCCTTCTGGTGGCGAGTCCTCTCCTTCTTCAAGGAGCCCTCTGTCTCCAATCCCAGAAGAGTCATAGGAGGCATGATCACGGATCATACGCCATTTTATAGATATCTTCTTGGTTTGCTGGTTTTAGTTTTCTCAGATTGATGGCACAGCACAGTGTTGCTGTTGAGAGCTTAATTTTATTGTTAAGATTGATTGTACTATATATATGTGCATATGGATTGAAGGGATTTTTTTATCTTTATTAATAAACCCAGTTATTGTAGTTTTGTGAACATGCAGTCTGTAAATTGATATAGCTGAAGTTTTGTCCAGCAACAACTCTCTCTCTCTCTCTCTCTCTCTCTCTCTCTCTCTCTCTCTGAGATATGGCGAACGGGTGATTGGAGATGGATAAAAATCTTTTGTGGATTAGCTCTGTATATTTCTTGTAAATTGAAGTTGAAATTTCAAAACAAGTTTCTGATTATTTTCGTATCAACTTCAAATTCCAAAATCTATTCGATCAAATAATCTAGAAGTATATCCCATAATTCTCGAGAAGGATACAATCAAAATTTCTAACATTCTCCTTTGAATCACTCCAAGACTACTGGGATCCATGCTTTTGTTGCCCTTCAACTATCTTTCTTGAGCTTCTAATCAAATTTGTCTTGGGCTTAGGCACTTCAACTCCAGATTTTCCCTTTCCTATATCCTATAAATCCAAGGAAACAAACAAGTACTGCAATTTAAATCACCATAACTCTCGCCTGAGTAAATTGGAACATTAAACATTTGCTCTAGTTTATACCATTCAAGTTGACCAAGTTTCGATCCAAACTTGGATCCCTGAATGGATCCCTCTCCCAGTAGGACATTACTCACTGTCTTATGATGTAGCTGTTAGAAACAATGTATCAACTGCAGCTGCAATCTGTAGATCAAACTCTGGAGAAATTATTTTTACAGCAACTCAGCATATAGACTCTGTCAATCCAAATTTCGGAGAAGCCATGGTAGCTAAATTGGCAATTGAGGTAGCTGCATGTTAGGAATTTGAACCTACCAAATTCATCCCAGGATCTACTTTTTGGTAAAATATGAAGAAAATCAGAGAAATAATAACAACACAAGAATTTACGTGGAAACTCCCAAAAACAGGAGAAAAACCACCAGACTCAGAGAAGAAAATACACTATGTAAAAAATTATTACAATCACACAATTTTTCTCCTCACCCCAAATGACACCCACAAAACTTTCCCACTAGTAAAACTTTAACTCTCACCTCTTTTCTTTTTACAAGAAAAAGCTAATAGAGGACTTTTCTTAGAGTCACAAGTTACTAATTAAGCTTATGACTTGGTGTATTTAACTAGGAGGCTAAACCTCCCTTTTATAGGCCATGGGGCCTCCTCCTTATTTTTCTCCCACCGATGTGGGACTCCAAATGAGCATAAACCCAACAATCTCCACCTTGCGACTTTGGTCGATCCCACAGCCACGCTCCACCGCAATGAAGATCTTCATAACTTCTGCTATCATGCTCCACCATAAAAGCATAATCACTCAGAATAAACCAATTCCAAGCATTTCAATTTCGGCCCATGTCGAAAATAACATTGCTGAAAAATTATGGTGCAACTTCCACGTTTGGCTTTCCTGGAAGTTCATCAGCCATCGACATAAATTTCCACCACACCCTGCATTAATGCCAAACCAATGCATGTGTACAAACTTGTGGACCCACTAACATTAACACATCCTCTATCATGGCAACTTTGGGAATTAGCGGCATGCCATGAGGATGTACATGTCCCTTTAACAGACATCGTCTTCCATGGAGAGAGACACAACGTTAGTTTCATTACCAGTATCTCCATTTACTGACTTGGAGCCACTTGCCGAACCTGCTCCTGCTCTTGGACAATTTTTCTTAACGTGCCTAGATTGTCCACACCCCCAGCAGACTACTTTCATCTTCATGGAGTTCTTCCTCTTCCCATTACCAGCTACTACCAATGCTAAGTTTCCAGGTGAACCATTTCTTCCACCACCTAGTCTTCTCTCTTCAGAAAAGAGTTTACTGGTAACTTCTGAAAAAATTATTTTCTCCTTCCCATGTATCAAAATAGGCTTCATATGCTCATAGGAAGATGGAAGAGACCAGATGAGCCTCAAGGCTTGATCCTCATCATCAATTTTAACTCCAATAGATTCTAGCTCAGAGACAATGCCATTGAGAACACTTAAATGATCTGAAATAGTCGTACCTTCACTCATCTGCAGTGTATGAAACTGCTCCTTCAGGTACAACCGATTTGAGACGCCCTTTATTTGATACAACTCTTCGAGCTTTTCCCAAAGTTCTTTTGCCATAGATATTCCATGAATATTTGCAAGAACATTCTTGGCCAAGCACAGACGTATCGCACTTGCTGCTCTCAAATCCAGATCCTCCCAATCTTCATCGCTCATTACAGATCTGCTCTTTGTTTCATCAGTCACGCTAGTATCACTGCTGACTTCAGGGATTGGTCTGCCCTTCAACGCCTTGTGTAATCCTGATTGAATCAAAATATCCTTGACTTGAACTTGCCACAAGCCAAAATTGATTCTCCCATCAAATTTCCCCACCTCATATCTGATAGAATTTGAAGCCTTACTTCCTGACATTGCCTCGATGAATTTTACTGTAGAAATGAATGGTACTCACTAAGTAAGTTCCCAAGAAAGATTATTCTTTCCTAGACAGAACTTCAAGGTTCCCAGGAAAGATTGGAGGGTCACACTGGACCACTTAAATACCAATCTCCTAGACAGAACCTCCTTAGACTGTACGTATCCACACTACCACACCAAAGCTCCACCCACCAAAAAGAACCTAGTGGCTCTGATACCACTTGTTAGGAATTTGAACCTACCAAATTCACCCCAGGATCTACTTTTTGGTGAAATATGAAGAAAACCAGAGAAATAATAACAACATAAGAATTTACGTGGAAACTCCCAAAAACAGGAGAAAAACAACCAGACCTATAGAAGAAAATACACTATGTGAAAAATTATTACAATCACATAATTTTTCTCCTCACCCCAAATGACATCCACAAAACTTTCTCACTAGTAAAACTTTAACTCTCACCTCTTTTTTTTTCACAAGAAAAAGCTAATAGAGGACTTTTCTTAGAGTCACAAGTTACTAATTAAGCTTATGACTTGGTGTATTTAACTAGGAGGCTAAACCTCCCTTTTATAGGCCATGGGGCCTCCTCCTTATTTTTCTCCCACCAATGTGGGACTCCAAAGGAGCATAAACCCAACACTGCATACTGACTTTTTTGAAATTATTATTGAAGGTGATAGCCATGTTGTCACAAATGCTATAAATTCCCCATCAACATCTCCGGACTGGTCTATTTTCAATACCTCACAAATATCTCAACTTTACTGAAGTCTTTTTAAAGCTGGACTACTCAGAAAATTCATTGGCATCAAAACTGATGAGCGAATGGGCCGCAACAAACTACATGTTGGGCTGCATATCCCTTATTAAATTACCTCAATATGTATTAGATTTCTACAGTGGAAATTGGAAAAGAACCCCCAACTCAGGGCGGGCTCAATAGATTTTAAGTCAGCTAAAATGTGACATTTTTCTTGTATCAAAATATATATTTATTTAAAAATTCTTCTTCTTATTTTTTGAGATGCAAAATTGTTAATTAAATTTTAATATTCAAGTTCTTCTAATATTTCATTCCCAATTGATAATATGGCTAGAACATTCTTACCGTGATGCTTATGAATATTCTAAAATAAAATAAATATTAACAAAAAATAATAGAAATGATAGTTGCAGTCGTGAGTGTGTAAGTGCTGCACAATTAATTTGAAAAAAAGGAATAAATACGGGACAGATGAAAAAAATTAATTTTTTAATAGTAAACCTCACTCTTTTTCAAAATAATTGCATGACGTTTACATATTCAACAACTATATGTAGTATTTACTCTAAAACAATAGAACCTGGTTTAGCAAATGCGATTCATTTTTATGTAACAAATGAGCATTATATAAAATTGTTAATCTGTACAATAAAATAAAATATATTAATATTAATATTCAAAATCAAGAAATAAATTATACATTATAGAAATTGAAAAAAAAAAGTGAAGGAATACATGGCCCATGGGCCATATGAATTCAATTGTGAAACCACCGGTTGAAGTCTTGAAGAAGAAGACAATAAATAAAAATAAAAATAAAAACACAAAGGATGTTCTAAAGATCAGAAGACAAGTCACGTGGTTGTTTTATTGCTACAAAATTTTATTCTGTATATAAGACAATTTTTTAGCTTTACCTTTACCTTCATCGACCATAGCACAACAGAGATGCCGCTCAACGTTTACAAGTGCGATGCAACGATGGGAGAGGCTGTCAGTGCTAAATACGAGCAAGATGGATGCAAAAAAGTTAGAGATTAGAGACTGTAGGCTAGAGTCTAGAGTACAAGAGAGATGAAATAAAATTTGTAAATTTCAGATACAAAAGGAAAGTTATTGAGATGTTCTGAAATTTTTTTTACAAATAGATTGGATCGTCTTTTTTGAGATTTTATTGTGACTTTTGAATTTTTTGAGTGAAGTTGCAGAGTTTATAAAGCCTGTTAACGTCTTTTTTTTTTTCTTTTTTTAACAGTGGACTTAAGAATTGGTGTTTTCCAATTTTCAAGATTAACCTCGTTTAGGTTAGATAATTTTTTTTAATTTTATTTTAATAATTATTAACTTTTAGTATATTTTTGAGCCTTCTTTCACTATAGGGCTTTAAGCAACCGCCTAACTCGCCTTATAGAACAGCCGGCTCTCGGCCCAACTAGCTTGGCTATATGAACTTTGGTGTGAGAGAGAGAGAGAGAGAGAGAGAAAAGTTGACCAAGTTTCTCTCTCAAAAGTCCTCTTTCCTTCAAGTTTCTACCCGAAGCGCTTATCCATTCGAACGTGGTTTTGAATTTGATACCAAATTTGACGTCGAATTCCAGTAAGTATATAAACACAATAGAACAACGTACTAAGAAAACTACAACAATTCAAGTCTAAGAATTAGTGAATGTAGCTTCATTTTTCTTTTTGGTAGCAAATAGAGAAGTTATGGTCGCTGCAAGTCTCATTTTTTCTCTCTACTGGTTTACCATGAGTACACCCTACACTCTCATATACTTCATTGGCAATCACTCCGATTATACACCTGAGCATATTTTAATTCATACAAAATCTCACCTAACACTAACTCAATTTATTGGCATGACGACGCCCTAACTGGTGACAATTAATTGGCATGACTTTTGTTCTTGACTCTTTATTTTCTCTCCCCTATACAAATAAGCTTGAGAAGAATGCGGAAATCCAAAGGACCCCAGCATACGCCTGACCTTTTATCAACAAGAGAAGAAAAAACAGACGATAAAGAAAGCATTAATATGCTGCAATCCACATGTTAAACTCAGTCTATATGGACCAAATCAACACTCAGAATGGAACCTTTTAACGACTAGAAGACTACTGCACCATCCAACAAGCCAAATTTATATTTGTCCCGAAGGTAGCTCCAGATCCCCTTTATATTGAGGCAAGAGATCCATTGATCCAAGACACAAAAAGGTATAAGCTCTTCTCTAGGTAAAGTCCCACCTGCCCGGCAATGGCCCCGAAAACTTCCCCACTTCTACAATCTTTTTTACTTATCACTCTGGTGCTATCATGCCCAAGCATATATCAATCAAAACCATCTGGGCACGGGAAACTTTTCAACCATATCCAATGTTTAGAGGGATCCTTATCACTCAAGGGCCAAAATGTTAGCGAACTGTACCACGAGCTCAACTTAAAGGAATTTATACATACCAACAGTAATCATCCGGGCATTAACGGCCGTAAACACACCAGCGATGATGAGTTTGACGACCTGGAGTACACAATCATAGCAAGTCAATCCGAAAATTATCTTAAAGTCACCACTGATGTACTTGGGTTACTACTGATTCAGAATCTGCTATGAATTGTAATGAAAAGCTATATATGATTATTATATAGATGTGCTGTATGCTTACCAGCTTTTCTTGATCCTAAGTTATTCCACTCATTCTCGGTCATTGAGGTTTCTGCTGAATAATATCTTCAACCGTTTCCATATTATCACCTGATCGCTGATCGTTGGGTGAGATTTGAATCGTCCATATCAAGGTTGAACTTGGTATTAACTGATGTGGTGGATGCTGGAATTCTCGCAGTACATAGGCCACTAAGAGAAAGGGAAAGGACAACTACTTTTCTAGGATAAAATTAGGTATAACACCAACAATGCTTCTAAAAGTTGAGATCATCATTCATTAGGAATTCGGAACAATGCCTGTAAGCAATATTGAATCTGGCCAGTGCTTAAAAACCTTAATACAAATTAAATCTTGCTCTTTCTTGAGTTCAATTGTAAAAATTAAAGGAAAGGATATCCAAAACAAAACTGACGAACAAGAAAGCACTACAAAAACTTCCTCACCAATACAACTTGTTCAGTTGCTCCATTTTACTAGTCTAAGTTGGCTGCTCAGCGCTTTCCACCACCACCTCCAATTTTGGGGCCCTTTGGTGCAGCACCCTTGGGCAGGCTTCCCTTGCTCTGAGTCTTTTGAGTCTTGGCCATCGTTTCTGCTTTCTTTGCCTTCTTCTCATCCTTTGTTTTCTTGATTCGCTCCTTAATTTCACTGCACAAAATGCAAGTATTCAGCAGATAATTATGTGCCAGAGCCATGTGTAGGAAAGGGCACCCAAGTAATCTAGTATTAATATTCAAATCAAAAGTAACTGTTAGCAAAAATAACCCCTATGTCACAGGTTCGATTTCCAAAGGGATCAAACTGAGATTTAAATGGGAGGCCATGGCAGTGGGTTGCCGTGCTAGTCTCCCCGGGAGTTTAGGTTCCATGGGTGACTAAGGGCTCTGTCATGGGGTGGTTCCCCCATCATCAAAAAAAGAAAGAAAGAAATTGTTAGCAAACCCCCCCCCCCCCCCCCCTCTTTAAAAAAAATAATAATAATAATAAAAAAAAATTGTATGCTAACTCTGCTCATATCCAGTTAAAAATCATCCAAGTTAAAAGGTGTCCGCAACCTTTGTAGTGAGGAACATCCAAAATCACTCAAAGTAAGCCAAAATCACTCTTCACACAAAGAAATTAATAAAAAAAGTTAAGCATGTCACTTTTCATTAGTCACTTAAATGTTAAAATGAATAGAAACATTATTTGTCTACAACTGAACAAAAACATTATTTTGCACTGATCATGTGGCTGCAAAATTTTTTGCCAAGCGTTATGCCATATATTTCAAAAGACAGGTATCAAAACATACTAACCAAACAATGCAATATGTTAATGGAAGGAAAGGAAGCAATACCGAAGAGCAGCTTCCCGTGCTGCATCTCGTACTTCTGGTTTTTCAGTTCTCTTTTTCTGGATAATTTCCAAGGTAGCTCCAACAATGGACCTTGAGTATGGCTTCTTGGTGGCACGGCGTCTTTTTTTCACAGCCTCGGCAGCTATGTCCTGCAAGCCACATGAAGTAAAAATATAAATCATACCAGACAGTTGTAGAATGAAGATGAGTTATCATCAAGATAATGGGAAAATATTCCACCTTTTTATGTTGCTTTCTGTACATAGCTGTCCAAGTAAGCTTTGAAGGCTTCAATCGATTGTGGAAGTACCTCTTGCATTTTGAGTTAGCAAACAGGAAAACCTGAATTAATCAAAATATGAGATAAATATCAGCACAAACAACAGGAAATTAACCCAACACCGTCTTCTCAACCAAACAAAAAAAGTTGAAAAAAATAACTTTTTTTAATGCAGTAGCCGGAAGCTCGGCAATGATTGTTTCAATTAAAAGTTCACCTGAGAATCTGATCTAACAAATCTGATACCCTCACCAGGGTATATCTTGGCGCCGCTGAAGCGGCAAAGTTCAGTCCTGAAACATCAGCATTAAGAACTCAGCACATACGTTAAATTTTTTTGTACATAAAACAAGAGACAACCTAAATGAGCAATACGACAGATCAAAAACAAGCAAGAGTGTGTCTGCTTATTCTGCCCACCACTAAACCACAATCAATGCTTTGAGTCCATAATTTAACCTCGAATTACCCTTTCACATGAATGATAGAGCAAATCTTGATGTTATGATTTCTATCATTTCTAGACAAGCATCAAAGCACAGTAATGTTGATTGGATATAGAGAAGTTTCCAATAAACAATCAAAATCTCAAGTTATCAATACAATCCAGTCTATTACCAACGCTAATCGAATCCATTTTATGGACCAAACAGAGAGGCATAAGAAACCGAAACAAAAGGTGACGTACTTGAGAACCATGGCTGCTGCTCTCCGGCTTTACCCTTCGCAGAAACCCTAATAGGTAAAATGAAAACCGTAAATAGAGTTGAGCTTGAAATGCGAAGAGGATGATTGAAATTCCAAATGAGTGGCCCGTAGAAGGAGGGCTGGGCCCAATTCAACATGTGCGGTCTGGGCCTATCTGCCTGTCTTCGTTCGGAGAGGGCCCCAAACGCAAGTCCATATGATTTTTTTAATAAGTTCAAAAGAAATTAACAAGTTCGTTTGGAAACATTTTGTGATTTTCGTGATTTTGATGTTAAAAATTAAACTTTCAATTGAATAAGAAGTCACTTAAAAATGGGGAAAAAAAAATTTAAATAAGGAGTAATATTATATTCATTTAAAATCTGAGTTGACCTTAAACCAGGATTCTAGTTTCTTCAATTTCATGATTTAAAATTGTTTATGGCCTTCTAATGATTTCATGATTTAACATTTTTAAATATATTTTTTCTTATGCAATAAATCTTTTTTGACACATTGAAAAATAACTTCCTGAAAGATTGAAAGGACTAAAAATCTGATAAGCAACTGTTGCTTGCAGGAGTGGGTCTGAAGGGCACTGCCTTGGAGAGTTTCCCGACATCAAAAAAAAAAAAAAATCTGATAAGCAACTCTTTTATTCTCGCCGCAATTGTATAAACCCAGCAAAATCCACTCATCCCGCAGCTCTTCTGGCTGTCCTAGGATTTCCTCCCAAAGAGATGTTACATGATGACCAAGTTCATTGAAGTCAGCTTTGGGTACCCCCCCCCCCCCCCCCCCCCCCCCCTCCATCTCCATGATCAAGGTTCCAAGGAATGTATCTCTTCATATTATGAATGCAGTTCCCATGCCAGTCTACTTTAGTTGTAAGCTGTTTGAAAGTTTTCAAGCAATGGAGGATGACAGATCAGTAGGAAAAAGAAATCAGCAAAGTTCAGAGTCTATCCAAGTTCCAAGAACTCTTTATGCTTTCATTATGGGAGGGCTAATTCACAATCATAATGCCAAGAAACAAAATGGAAATATCTCAAAATTGCTGTTATACAGTAATGAATCTAATGATTCCCACAAAAAGAAATTTCATTAATGAATTTTCATCAAATACAGTAGTACACTGATGAGCCCACTCCTACAAACCAACCCTACGGTTAAAACTCCACATTGTACAGATTACACCACGGAACGCGTGAAACAACCTCATCACAAAATAAAATTTAAGCAGTGTGAGAGGTGAGGGCAAATTGAGGGGGCAGCTTTCCACCTTGGAACATCCGAATGTGCAACTCAAATTTCCTTTGTTGAATAAATAATTCTCAGGGAGTTATCAATTTTTTTAGAATCTCCATGTTGCCCTACACTATCATAACATCCAAAGAATGTGCTGTCAAAGCCGCGAACAAATTTTACTGATTTTGAAGTCCCTCAATCGCCTTTTTCCATTGCCACGCTCTTTGTTTCGCATCCTCCAATGACATCACCTTTTTTGGCTGAACCATTACATAAGTTTGAATCAGAGAAAGGGGCAAAAAACAGCAGTCTTATTGTGCCAGCCAAATCAAGAAATAAAAAATTATAAGAAATTAGTGAACAGGAAATATGCAGTTGATGATGATAAAGCAGTGAACAAGGATGCATACTGTGCAAATCTTGAAATGTGATGGACTTGTGACTTGGACGCTGAGGTCATTGGGGTTGTCTGACCAAATTATGTTTCCCTTCACGATCAGTTTTGAAGGGTCCACATAAATCAATTTTGGCTTGTTGGTGAGGATAAGCTGCACCTTCTTGCTGGTTAATTTCTGTAATTTCTTCACCAATGAGATCATAAGAACAGATTCCCCAGGATCCAGGAACTGTTGCCTGTTAACATGGTCAGCATAGAAATTAGATATGCCCACTGCAAGTGACCCAGCATGTATGCATACAAACAACCAAAACAAAACACAAAAACATCTGAGAGTGGCCAAGCAAAAACCACTAATGCCACACATTTAAAACTCTGTTTGGAATCGAGAAAGTATAACAGAATCTAAAGGAAAGAGGCCAAGTCCCTTATGAAATTTCAAGAGAATCTTCCTTTTAAATTCCTTACAGAAAAGCATACACATTATTAGAAAACCAAGCAACTCTGAAAATCCATCCGCAAAGTGCACAAATATACTGCAAGGCATTCCTCAAACCACCAATGCCACACATTTAAAAGTCTGTTTGGAATTGAGAAAGTACAACAAAATCTAAAGGAAAGAGGCCAAGTCCCTTATGAAATTTCAAGAGAATCTTCCTTTCAAATTCCTTCCAGAAAAGCATATGCATTATTAGAAAACCATGCAATTCTGAAAGCCCATCCGCAAAGTGCATAAATACTGCAAGGCATTCCTCAAAACCAATTCCATTGGAGTGGATGGTGTACTTAAGATCAGGTCCAACCACCATCTCGTGCACATTAAAAGTTGGGACTCCAAGTCAACAAGCACAACATAACATTTACAGTCTCTAAAAACTTGGAACTCACATCAGATTGAATTTCAAGTAAGAGAATCACAGGGTTTTGTGTAACAGTAAAACATGATTTGACAGCTTGATGCCAAGCATGAAGCAAAAGACATTGAGCAAATACCATTTTGAATCAAATGAGTCAATCGAAGCAAGCCTAGTTATATGGACATGCCCTTCGGATGATGATGCAGCACCACAATTACCATCAGCTTTTCCTGCTGAACCGTCCCCAATGTGCGAAGGGTTCCATGATGAATCTTGAGCATCATCACCCTCACTTGATTGAACCTAAGGTTTCCAAGAATTATTTTTAACCAAGAAAGTGATGCTTGGGAAGAGTGAGATTTCTTCAAAACAGTTTCATGCATGACACAAGGCATACCCCTGGCTCTGGTGCAAGTTTTGGAGGGGTTTTCCCTCTTAAATTCTTCCAGTCAATTCCCTTGAAAAATGGGTGAGTCTTGAGTACTGCATAACCATCTGGTCCAGCACCTGGTCTCCTACTGGAATCTAAATCCTGAAACATGGTTGTGGCTGTTTTAGAGAATTTAAACACTTCACATTGCAATATGATCATACATAATTGAGATTGCATCTAAAAATTAAATTATCGCATCTTAAAAGTACATATTTTGTCATGACATGCATGTCCTTGTTATTCCCACATGAGGGATAAATTAAATTATAAAACTTGAAAGATCATTTATTGATGAATAAAAAAGTATTCTCCTGAATTTGGAAAACTATCAAATAGTATGCTCATACAAACAATGATCTAAATTTCTGGAATTAGATGGACATTTCATGATTATCTGCCAATGGGTCACCAATATCAGAAGGACGAAATTCAGTCAGTAGAACATATCACCAAGCAGAAGGAAGGGCCTTCCACTTTCCAGAAAAAACAAAATGGTGGATAAATGACACTTTGATGCCCTAAACCATGAGTACAGTGGCAATATTTCTCTTCAACAATAAACACCCTAAATTGTGAGGTTAATTGCAATTCCCTCCTATTGTCAAATCTTCCCAATATTCCCGTTAATCTTGAAGTTTAGGAGTTCGTCACATTATTGGTGATTACATGCCCATTTTCCTTTCATCCCTTTTCTTTATTTCTTTTAGCCATCACATGATAAGAATATCAAAATTAAGATTAAATATGATGAAATTTCAGATTTTTATAGAGCAGGAACATTAAACTAATCACACAGTTTAGAAGTTGACTGTTTAGATTTAAAGCTAGTGGAGGGGGGAGGATAATGCAAATGACCTCACAGTTCTGGGTAAGAAAGTTTATTGGATGCATTGTCAAACATGCTAAGAACCAATAGTGCACAAAAAGGCTACACAGTCTTGGATTACATAAGTTCTCTATGAAGTCAATCTCAAAAGACAGTCATTTCGTGTTATTCTTTTCAAGGCATAACTGTTGGCAATGCAAGAATATGTGGGAGTTCAGGGGGGAAAATGAAGGTCAATACTTTGAAATTCTGTAATCAACAAAGTGAACAAGAAGGACTCTCAAGGGAGTGATGGTGCCAATACTCGTAGTCGACCAGTTATTTTATGATGCTATACCTAGGCTCAGCAAAGCAGGAATGAGGAATAACTCCGGAAAACAACAGACCAAAATGGTGAATGTTTAAAAGCTCAAGTAATCAAAAAAGTAAATTAACGAGACACCCAAAGGTGGCAGTGGTGGCCATTGCTTTTTGTAGTAGGCATGGAAGTAACAGTAGGAAAAGGAGGGACGACAAGCAAAAATGGAAGAAGCTACATTGTTCCCAAGACCCACCTTCAATGTCTTCAACTGAAAACAGTGGTTGCCTTTTTCAATTTTTTCATCCAACAAGAATGGAAGAAGGATTTTGGTTTCTCTTCCTCAAACAGAATAGACCAAACCATGTACCTTCAAACCAATGCCAACATGAGGTTGCCCGACAACAGAGTCATATCATAAACATTATAGCTGAAAACCCACCATAATAACTTCGGTGTAATTCTTATTTGCGTTTCCTATGTCAATGCTTTAATTAACTTTCCTAATAGCAAAACGAAAAATTCATCAATAGAAAGGAAAAAAAAATAAAAAACACTCTTTGAGTAAAACTCTAGGAATTCCATATATAACATTAGCACGTTTACACAAGCACTCAAGCTAACCACAGTTGAGGTTGTAGCTTACCAATAACCGGTCAATGATGTCTCTTGCCTCTTCTGAAAAGTAATCTGGACATCTAATATCTCTGGCTATAATTCTTTGGAAAATTAGCCATTCGCTTGCATCATTGAAAGGAGAAGTTCCTGAAAGCATTTGGTACAAGGTGCAGCCAAGGGCCCAGAGGTCATTTCTGTTTTGATATTTTCAAAGAAAGCAAAGGAAGTTATCCTACATAGGTATTACAAGTTAAAAAACAAAACAAAAAAAATAGAAAAGAAAAATAATGAAGTATGAAAGACAAGTATTGAAATCATTTACAAATAGAAATATTGAGGTTAAGAATTTTGTATTTATTGCACTAATGATGCAGTCTAACTTGCATGCCTGCTTAATAAAGAAAAGAGTCACTCACCCAATTGTTGCAGGAGAAGAATTGAGAACTTCCGGAGGAACATATGCAGCTGTCCCCACAAAAGTACAGGCCTTATCATCTGGGCAAGGCATTAACTGAGATTTTTTAATTCATCACTCAAAACTAGTATTAAACAGCTTCCACTAGTTAATAATTAATCTAACCTGATGCAGCATTTGGAGGAACTGTAATTCGGCTCTCCTGCATAAGCTTTACACTCCCAAAATCAGCAATTTTAACATGTCCTTCTGCAGTAAGCAGCAAGTTCTCGGGCTGCAATTTGAGAAGCTTTTAGAGTTATTCATCCACTGATAGAATATTTCGAGTTAAAAAAATACCTTGATATCACGATGTATCAAGCCCAGACTATGAATGTACTCAAGTGCATCGACAACTTCAGCTGCATAGAAGCGAGTTTCATCCTCTGACAAGCGACCTTTCTGCAGATAAAAGTAACTGATAGTGGATATTGGGGAATGACAAGCTAAAAGGCAATACCACATACTGGAAACATAAGAAAAGAATGGAATTCAAGATATTTTGACAAAGCAAATAGTCAGGGGAAAAAAAAAGGAGTTTGGGCTGCAATGTGTTAAATGTAATGCAGATAGCTTTAACATCCTGGAACAGAGGCAAGTTAAAAGGGAAGAGTAGGATGACTGGAAAGCAGCTCAGCAGCTCCATTGTCTCTAGTACAGGGCATTTGGTCACAAAGAAATAAAGGGCGTTTGAAGGCATTTTCAGGGTAATTCGAATTTGATAATTCCAGCGTATGAATGCTATTACTTCATCATAAGCTTACCCTGGTTATTTGATCAAAAAGCTCTCCACCTTCACAGGATTCGAGTGCCATATCTACACAACATAATAAAAGAAATTGATATCAAATAATATCCCAAATAAAGCAAAACCAGAAAAACAAGACAAGGAACAAAAGAGTGCCTACAGAATACTGGCACTCTCTACACTAAGAGTAGAGTACCTACATAGTGAAAAAGTATCTTGAAATGTAAAAAATAGCCTCACTATGCCAGGATGATCCAATTGATCAAGCACAATGCGTTCCAACTTCACATAAGATGTTTTATTTTCTTTGGTAATGAATTTTTTGTCCATGATCTTCAGTGCATATACAGTTCCTGTATCCTTCTTCTTTGCCCTAACAACCTGTTAGCATCATTTATTTGATTTTCAGAGAAGACCAATAATAAGAAATCAATACTATGTGCCCACATATGCAAATGTTGCCAAGGATCAGAGAGAGGCTAAAATATAAAAAAGGACGATTAGCTGAAATTAACTAAAACCAAAATATGGCAGCAAAAAACAGGTAAAACCTATGTAGCAGCGGAAATTAACTGAAATTATATGGGTGATATATTTAGAGCACAGAAACAGAAAGCCTAATATTTGGTTCAAGCTTAGCCTTTAAATCAAATGAAAACCATAACAATTCAAGTAAAGCGTATCTAGCAGTGAAAATAACAGGTGAGACTTGAAAGTCCGAGATTTCTCTCTCTCTCTCTCTCTCTCTCTCTCTCTCTCTCTCTCTCTCTCTCTCTCTGTGGATATTTATATATTTGCTCTAAGCTTCTAAAAGTGCAGGTGAGACTTGAGAAACTCCACTAATCTTAATAGGCCTTGTTGTCTCAATAACCCACATGATCTCCTCAACTCAATAATTGCTCCTTTTTTTTTCTTTTGTGGCTGAGAAGTAAAAGTTCCAGCACGCTATAAAGCTGAACACAACCATACTACTTGGAAGAACCGCATTTTTCATTTTCTGAAAACAACAAAGCAACAATGCAAGGACCAACGGAATAAGGGAAAATGCAATCTTTGCCTGAGTTCTCAGCAACCTAAGGAGGAGGCTCCGATATCAAGTCCCATGTTCCGTCACATACGATTTCAGGGCCCAATTATCAAACAATCTTACTGGTAAATCCAACTGCCCTATTGTGCTCTACCCACCTGGGTTTATCATAATTAAAGATCACATTTTTTAACATATGAATGAAAACCGCTATAGAAATACCAACGAACCCTCATAATTTTATTGCGCAATGCCCAACTGATCATCATCAGAGAACTACTTCCCATTTATAAATATTCCCAAAAATGGCTTATATAAATGTACAACATTCAGTACCCAATACCACTCAACCATCAAAACATAACAATCAAAATATAATAATAGTAATAACAACAACAACAACAACAAACTGACACAACCCAGATTGTACGAAAACGAAAAAAAACAAATGAACAAATTAAACAAACAAAAAAGCCATAATTTGCCAAGATGAACATTTAGAAAAAATAAAATATAAACCTTGGAATAGGAGCCGACGCCGTAGATCTTGCCTAGCTCAAAATCCTGAATTGTAAAACTCTCCTGGGGTGCCCTAAAAGCAAAGCTCTTGGATCTCTGCACATTCCCGCCATTGGAAGAATTCCCCTGAATTTTCAACTTGGAATCAAAATCCTTCTCCATTGCCAACATGTCCCTCTCTCTCTCTCTCTCTCTCTCTCTCTAAAATTCTCTACATATCATCTCTCTACACCCACCACCACTTATCTCCTAGAAAACAAAATGGCAGGAGAGCAGAGAACAATTAGAACAGAGAGACTGTCGCTCTCTCTCTCTCTCTCTGCTTGATATTATTCTCTGAAAAACAAAAAGGAAAGGTTGTAAGTAGTGCCCTTATTGAGGGTTTATATATTATGGGTATCTATGTTTTGTGTAGGTGAAGGTGATCAGCTTTAGCTTTGGCTCTGGTTTTTCAATTTTCAAAACCCTAGAAAGTATATTGGATAATGTGTGTGTGTGTGTGTGAGAGAGAGAGAGAGAGAGAGGATCAGTATCGTTTTTGATGGAGGAGAGGAAGGTATGGGGATTGAAAAGAAGAGAATGGCACATGGGATTGAATGATGGAGATCATCTCTCTCTCTCTCTCTCTCTCTCTCTCTCTACACTAAAAAAGGGCGAAGGAGGTTAGGGGTGATGCTGATGCTCCATGATTGGATATGGATACCATGTTAAGATAAGAGAATACATATACACGTATATATGTATATAATGTCTCCATGAAAGTTAGTCTGTAAATAAAATTCTTGTGAATTCTTTTCTCCATAATCAGTATGATTTGACAAAGCTATTGTTTTGATAAGGAGCAGAATTCGCCATATCCAAGATCAAGTTTTTTTTAAGTTCGTTAAAGACAAATGTTATCAAATATCAATATCTCAAATACACAAATTATATTATTTCCATAAAAATCAAATTATGCAATCAAAATAATCTTATAAGAAAATATTTTTTACATGAAACTTGCATCTGGATTTTGTTATTTTAGGATCAATGTGAAATAGATCTTATAAAGATAGGCGAGGAAAAAAACAAATCTGCTAAAGATATCTCTTTTTTAAGAATCTGGGAGACCATTTGAAGTCACTTTTGCTTTTTGAAGGTGAGACTTGGCAGTTCAACGTGAACCCAGAGTTTGGAAAAGTTTAAAAATCAAGGTGGTCAAACTGTCCATCCAAGTGCTCAGACAACAGATGTACTGATCGAATTCGAAGATATACATTTTCAATGCTTTATTTTCGGAAGTGCGTTACAATGGATGGTTTTGAACGACGTTTTTTTAAAAAAAAAAACTTATTACTCATCGTCTCTACACATTACACACCACACTTATTTTTATTTTATTTTTTTTAATTTTTTTTTTCTTGAACTAATCAATTTCTTCTACTCATCATTCATATACCGCACATTTAATAAGAGAAAAAAATAAAAAAATTATGTGTAATATGTGGTATGAAGATGATAAGTAAAATCTTTCTTTTTTTTTTCCTTTCTTTTCTTTTTATCAAAAAAATATATTCATTGTCCTGTTAAATATCATCATCTCACCATATGTTATATGGTTTTAAATAACTGAATAACAAATAATTGAATAACAACTGAGAAATGATAAATAGTTTTTCAATCATTTATGTTATTTTGTATGTTGGTTTGTTAACTTTTCTGAGAGGTGTATTTTCCAGTGGTCCACGTTGAGAGAAGAAGACAGAGGTAGGTGTACGTTTGTGCTTGGGACCGAAACTGAGAAGTGGGCGCAACGTTAATCCTCTTGTTCTTGTGGTCCAACACATCCACGTTGGCACCATAATCAAAAACTCTCAAGTACTGCAGTTGTATGATAAAATTTGCAAATGATAATATACAATTTTTTTATATTAACTATGTTTTAAATTGATCCTAATTTTATAAAATGATATTTTTTATGAGTTATTTTATAAAAATATTCTTTATTTAAAATAAAGTTGCGAAAATAATTATATCATCTTCTTTTGGAAATAGATATTCTCTCTCTCTCTCTCATGAACATGCACGTGGAGTAGAATGAAAAATTTGGGTGTGCTTCTTAAAGGAAATTGACGACTCAAATAATACTACTTATCATCTCAATTTTCATCAATTTATAATACAGCATTAAATTATTAAAGATTATTTATTATATTTCATTTGTAAACCTATCATCTAATATCACATCATAGAATAATAAGAAAATTAATAATGAATAAATTTTTTCTTAAAGAATTGACTATTAGTAATTTTTTTTTTAAGAATATATTTAAATATGTATAAAAAAATGATTGAAAAAAAAGAAATAACTACATTTGCATTTGTCAATACAATGCAGGGGACCATTCTCGGTCTCTCGGTCCCCTAGCATTGTCCTAAGATAAAAGAGTAGGCAAGTCACTTCAAAAATAGCACCCTAAAGCAATCATACCTCATCAAGCACAAGATGATTCGCATTCCACATTGCTTACCATGATTCTTACCAATATTCCAATGGAGAGAGTGAAGACAACCCATACTTCTATCATTCTCGACAAGAAAACAAAGTGAAAACAAAAACTATGACAAAACCAATATACATTTTGCAAAAGATGTTTATACCTAAAGTTCCCCGAAAACAATTCACACAGGGGAAATAAATGAACAGTAAATAACCAAAAATGATACCACATTAAGGAAGAAAGAACAGGATGGAAGAGTCGGAGTTCTGCTGTAAAAATGTTTTGGTGTCACTAATTATCCCAGCCGTCCTTCCGCATGTTGAATTCCAGCTTGCGGCCAGCCAAACTTCCATACATCTCTGAAAATTTCAGGAGGCAGTTGCTTCTGTACTGGTAATGCACTTTCGTGTTTCGGCTAATCGCTGCACCAGATAACTTCGATGTGTCTATTGCCCATGCTGGTCTTACATATTCTACAGTCCTAGAAGAGCTTGCATTTGCATACAAGAAATTTAGTAGCACATCCTCGCAGTTGAAGTACTTATCGACCAATTCCCTCCCTTGCTTGGCTTCCTCCCCCCAATACCTCTCAAAAGCTACTTGACTGTCTATGAAAGCTGCCCCTGTAAGAATCATGTTATACCCTTTACGTCTTCGGGCATATTTCTCACCCCTGTACTTCAATGGGCTTCCATCGATAAGCCGTGGGTAGAACCCCACAATACGATCCGGGTGCTGACGCCAAACCTTAAAACCCCGCTCGATATCATCACACGTCATCATAATGTCGTCATCAAGCTCCAGAACAGCACGAGTCTTTATCAAAGGATCCATTTTGAACCGATTATTCAGGGAGTTCTCCTTCTCTATTCTGATCCTGACTGGCACCGCTGAGTCCAGATCACTCAGTTTGGGAGGTACTCCCTTATTCCACACCACAACAATTTCTCGCACCGAAGAGCACCTTGAGTAATGCTTCACATACATTTTCAAATTCCAGATCCTAGCATCATATGTCATTGTTAATAACGTGAACTGTGAGTAGTGGCCCTTCCACAGGTAAGCTTCCTCAGCACCGTTGCCACCATAGATATACTTAACTCCAGTACACATTAATGCAATGCCTATAACAACAATTATAGCAATAACTAGTCTTCCAACACATGTATTAGGTCTTATCCGTCCTCGTAGAAATGAAGGTGCTCTGTTCAAGCGGCTGCAAAACCGTCTCAGTTTGGAAGAAAGCAGATTTGACCTTTCCCATGCCAAGAAAGCATAGCTTCTCTTTCCCGAGTTGCGAACGCACCAGTTCAGGGGAATAATACACTTCACAGCTCCAAGTAGCACGCCAAGCAGTATGACAAGTACAGCAACAACTGCAACTGAAGCACAACCAAGAATAAACCGCCAGAATGGATCTCCTGAAGGTACACGGTCCCCATCCATAACCCCAACCCACTCACCAGAACTTAACTGCTGCACATCAAGTTGATGATAGCGACGACCATTCCAAGAGTTACGACCTTTATTAGGCTCTGTTAAGCCGAAGGGGACTTCAACTTCTTTAAATTCATCAACTGTAAGAACTTCTACATTGAAGATGCGCACTCGTCTCCCATATGTTTCGCCACAGTCTTGGCCAATGCGATAAAGGCTTCCATTGTAGAAAAATGGCCTCCCTCCATTCCGAGCCCCCAAGCTCTTGTCAGCATTATATATAGGATTCTTCTTGTGTGGTTTCCAAGGACCAAATGGTGAGTTGCTATACCAGATCTCCAGCTGTCCATTCTTGCTGGCACCAAAACCACTGTGATCCGAACCAAAAAGCCAATGCTTTCCATTATAGTCAATAATGAAGGAATCGACAAGGGGCTTCTTCATGATGACCTTTTCCAGTGTCCATTGCAACGGAAAGTTGAGTGCACGGTAAAGACGAAGTTCTCCTTTCTCGCTACTCTCAGGCATCATATAAATCTGTGAGAAACAATAAGAAAAATGAAGCAATGCAATCAATGCACAAAGCTTTCACTTAAATATTCTGGTAATGGAATGTTTCTAGCTTCTACATGATTCCTTGACAATTTTCTTTTAATAGGAGACATTTGACAATTTCACTGCTTGAACAAGTTTTTTTCCTTGAATTTCAGAATTAACATATCCGCCCTCCATTTAAACATTGTTCCAAAAAGAGTTGTAAAAAATATTTGCATGTATCATTACTCTTTTGATATGTTGATGCTACTGGTAGAACATTATCAATTAGTCCATTTTATAGCTGGCACAAATTATGTTATAAGGTGCTCTAAGGATGTTTACTTATGTAATGTGTCTATATGTGCACACAAAAAAGAGATTCAAAGTCTTACTTGGCCTAGGTAGTTGAAGACATATGGATAAGAGAGATGCCAGTCCTCATCCAAGGCAATGCCCACTTCTTGCCAACTTGCTCCCTTATCAGTACTTTTAGCGGCTCCAATGTCTCCTTGCAAAGTGATGGAATTCTTGGTTTCATAGAAGAGGTAAAGTGTATCGCCCTGATATGTGATTCCAGAACAATTGAAAATTAAACTAATTTCCAAAACAAGGTAAAAATGAAGAAATCTAATACTCAAAACAAAAACAGGCCAAGAGACCCTCATAAATAATACAATCCTGGGTTTCCTGGGTTATGAAAAAAAGGATGGACTTTCAAAACCAGTTAACTATGATTCTTAGGGAATAACACCGATACATTCCCCCTTCATGAACCCTGCAAATTTGCCTTCACAGGCAACATCTCCAAAATATATATTATGTCAACTCACTTGATGGCCTCCTCATTCTCCTAAATCTCATACATTACTCATAAAAAAAAAAAAAAATTCCCAGTTTTTTTGTATTTCTGTCAATAGGCTACACCAATGTGTTGAAACCCTAAGATTGTTACCTAACCAAAACGTTCATCACATCAATGACAGTTTTTTTTTTTTTTTTATAAGTATCACATCAATGACAGTTATCACCATTCTCTATGAATTCAGTCTCCTATCTGAAGCCACTTGAGGGAAACTAGTCACCTCTCCAAAGCTACATAACCAGCGGAGCATCAGAACTATTTCTAATACTTCTGCTTAATTCCAGAAAGCCAAAAATAGGTAACAAGGCAAATCGATCCGATATTATATGTTTCCGTCTCTCAGACAAAGCAACAGTTGACTCTAGCTTTTATATGACAGTAGACAAGACAACCTTGAAATGTTTCCTAGGTTATTTTAATGCAAAAATCACTGAGTAGAGGCAACGTGACCAAACTTGGAAGATGAGCATAAAATGGCAGAAATTAACAACAGATTCGTCAACTTTTTTCAGGAAAATAGATAAAAGCATTAAAAACCACGCGCATGCACAAAATCAGAGGCATATGAGTTGCATAGCATAGATATATTAAATTAAATCATGAAAAGAAAACTAAGTTCATACAAAAAATAGCCAATTGAATTTATATCTTCATTTTCAGTAGAGGGCTTTTACAATCACAGTTACTGATTTCGAAGTAGAAGGCCTTCCCTGGCAAAATTGTCACAACGGTATTTTACTTCCCCCTCTGAAGCATTGTTTTCGTCTTTTTTAGCTAGTTTTGGGTACGCTTAAGAACAAAAAAATACGACTCCCAAATTCTCACACTTGAAACCAAGTCAACTTTCAATCCACAGAAGCCAAAAAAGATGCTAATTGAATTGCAACCATTGGTCCTTAGAGATAAAGTTTGATCATAAACACAGAACGCACTTTTTTTTTAATAATTAACACAGAACGTATGTGAACCATAGCGCACAATTAAAATCTTACACCATGGAGCCTACTGTTGATATGCTCTTGGTAACAAAGCCTTGTGTATTTCACCAAACTTTCAAAGCCTTGTTAATTTCACCAAACTTTCAAACACTCAGAGAAAAACGGAACATTTAACCTTTCCAATAGCTGCACTAACAAATCTACCTCGGATAATACCTCCCGGGTCCCTGACCCAAATTGTAAAACAAAGTAGCTAGAAATCGAGATAAAAATCCTTAAACAAAAGCAAGTTCAAATTTTTGAACCTTACAAACAGGAAACTCGTATGAAAAGAATGGTGAAATACAATGATATATTCATTTTTAACGCGGCGTGTGTACAGGTAGAACTATTCAATTCCTTTGTTTCTATTCTTCAAGCACTAAACAAGCATTAATTAGCCAACTTCGTTACAACGCATGTTACAACAAAGATCTCAATTACTTACAATAACACAACAAATAGAGAAAACCTCAACGGAGTGAAGAAAATGAAACTCAAAGGGGAAAATCCAAAATAAGGGAAAGAATTACCACCTTAATATAAAGAAAAGGGTCAGCAACAAAGTTGCTAGGGAAGCCAGCACCGGAAACCGAAGCACACGTTAGCACAGGGTTAGCCACCGGCCAGGCCGCACTCCCATCTTTCCACACATTCATCTGCACCCAATTTCCCGACTCCAGAGTGAAGGACAATTTCAAAATACAAGACAGACCCACAATTGCTTATATCACAAAAATACCCAATACCAGTAACAAAAGAAAAACCCTATTAACATCTAATAAAATTAAGAAAAATCAACCCGTTTTTGTGCGTATTTTTATAATGAAAAAAAAAAGGAAAGAGAAGCAGGGAATGAATGAAACGCACCGCCTCGATAGGTTTGAGAGAGAAGGGAGAATCCCCGTAGAAAATACCAACCGACCAGGACCCCTCATTGTCCTCCCGGCACCCAAGCAACGAAGAGGAGGGTCCAGAACCAGCCAGGGTGGTACGAAAGGTGGGCGTAAAGGCCAGCCAGGCGTAGAGCATGCCAATCGATCCCAACAGCACGAAGCAACCCAAGAAGAAAAGGAACCCAGAGGACAGGAGGCGGTGGTGAGCACCGTGCTGGTGGTCCTTACAGTGCCATCTGCACCAGCACCTCACGCTCATGTCGCAGCAGTTACCACTTGCACCCCCGCCATTAGCGCCGCCGCCACAACCGGCCGCCGTCGTCGCCATCATCGTCGGACTCAAACCACCCATACCGGAGACACCCAAAACAACCTCCTTGTCTCCAAACTCCCTTAAACCGAGACGGCATCACTCGACCGCACGATCACCTGCATTTGTCACAGACTCACTCAGCTTTTGTTTTATTTTTTTAACGTTTCCCTCTCAGGGGGCGACGCAACGACGTCGAGTCTTGCAAGGTAATGTGTGTGTGAATGAAGAGATTATGATTAGCAAAAAAGGTAAAAATGTATGTAAACAGAGGGAGAGACTATAGCTATATATATATAGCTGTATGTATATACTCTGCGTGACCTCTTTCTGTGTTTGTTTCTTTATTATATCCTTTTTTTAATTTTTTATTTTTTATTTTTTGTGATTGGAGATAAGGATTATGCAGAGGGTGGAGAAATTTCGCCGATCTCGAGAGTGGTGTATAATTTTGTACTCCCAACACATTGCGGCCAAGTTTCAATGTGTAAAATGTGGGGCTTGACGTGTGGAAATAATACGGTCTAAGAAATGATGCAACCCTTGTTTGCTCGAGAAACAAATAAATAAATATCGTGAGCATTATAAATTGATATAAAGGAGCATAGAGAAAATAAATTTTACAAAAATAAATAAATTTTCTATAATAATTTTAGATTGAAAGATTAGATTAACGCAGCATTTATTTTGAATAAGTTAACAGTTATTATGAGATTTTATATATCTAAAATTGTGATATTAAGAGACTATGATTAAAACTAACTTTAAAAATAATAAAATTATATTCTTGCATCTGTTTTAGATAGAGTGTTGTCTATTAGACGGTTTGTCTGTAGAGAGTTATAGCAGTAGTTACGACTATATCAGTCACAAATGAATTTGTGTACTGGTAGAGCTCTAAATACAATAATTAACTTGTGATATGAGAATTTCTTCTTATGTATCCGATTATAGATATAATTTTTTTCTGATAAATGACTAAAGTCAATTTCTCATTAAAAAAAACAAATATTTCTCTTTACAAATGCAATAAAAAAAAAGGGCATAAAAAACGACTTTGAACTAATTAATTCGGAATTTTGGGGTGTGATGGATTATGGATGAGAGGGTTGGGTTTAGAACTAAATGCATGGAGGCGTGGTAGGTGGTAAATAAGCCATGTAGGGGTATAAATAAAAATATTTGCTTTTTATTAAATTCAACTAGATATGGAATAGACTTAATTGACCCTTCAAGTGTTTCACATTCTGCCATAAATGATGGAATCGGTGGAGATCTCAAGTGACCTAAAAGACATCTGCAGCTAAAAGTATTATGGTTGCGTTTGGATGTTGAATTGAATTGAGTTTAGATGATAAAATATTATTAAAATATTATTTTTTAATATTATTATTTTAAAATTTGAAAAAATTGAATTGTTTATTATATTTTATATTAAAATTTAAAAAAATTATAATGATGAGTTGAGAAGAGTTAGATTCTTTAAATTTTTTTAAATAATTAATTAGATTCTTTAAGTTTTTTTAAATAATTAATACAAAAAATTAATAATTTGAAAATATAATTTGAAAGGTGTAGAAATGATTGTTTTTGGTGGTTAGATTAATTCATTATAAGAGTTTTGAAAATCAAGTTGAAAACTAGCTTCGTCTGTTTTCACATATGTGAAACGATATGAAATAAGATAAAAATTTAAAATTAAATAAAATATTTTTTTAATATTATTATTATTTTGAGATTTAAAAATATTGAATTACTTATTTATTTTATATATAAATTTAAAAAAATTGTAATAATTAAATCAGATTAGATGTGTTGAAAACAAAGAGCCATAAAAGGTAGGTTTTTATAAAGTGATGGAACCCATGAAAGATTGAGAACAATGTTTAGATGTATTTTTACTAGAGTTTAAAAAAAAAATTTGAGGGGCCATTGAAATAATGTTTAGGAATATAAGTTTTGCATTCTCAACTCATCTCATCTCATTATTATAATTTTTTAAAATTTTCACACAAAATATAATAAACAATTCAATTTTTTTAAATTTTCACACAAAATATAATAAATAATTCAATTTTTATTCTACTATTCACAAATCATCTCAACTCATCTCTAAATTCAAAATCACTCTTAAAAAAAAAAAAAAGATTTTTTAAGAATTGTTTTGTTGTCAAACAAGGAAATACACTTTGCCTTTAATTATGATACGGCTAATATTCTTTGATTCCATTTGATTATGAATTTATTTGGTAAAAGTGAAAGTTTGAATTTGGTGGCTGTTGTTCATCAAAGGGCTGCATTTTGCAACCGCATCTGGGATTTCTTAACCGATACGATTGGACTTGATTCATGTTTGGTTAATATTTTATACGTCACGATCATGCATGGAATGTGGAAAAGGGAAAGACATGGTAAACAAGTCCGAAATTAATTTTATAAGTTGATGGGATCTCGATTTAGGTTGAGTTTGGATATAGAAATATCTCAGTATATCTCATATCATCTCATCTTATTATTACAATTTTTTTAAATTTTAATACAAAATGTAATAAATAATTTAACTTTTTTAAATTTTAAAATAATAATATTATTAAAAAATAATATTCTAATAATATTTTATTAAACTCATCTAAAAACATTTAATCTTATTATTAAAGTTGCAGGAGGTTATACTTTTCTTTTCATATTTTTTATTGTATTTTATTCCGAAAAAACAAAAGCAAGACGTTGTGTTTTGTAGCTAGCCATTGGCCAACTTGCCCTTTTAAGATTTCTGATAATAATTTCCTTACAAAGAGAGCTGAGAATTTACATTCCCATTACACTTAGAATTATGTAATTTTCTTTAAAATATGCTATATAATATATATATATATATATCATATGTGACATTAGTTTTTTTTAACTCTTTTTATGAACTTATTTGGGTTAATTTTAATGGGAAATATGTTTTGGATACTATTTAAAAAAAAAAGAATAAACTTTTATTCTAAGAATCTAAATTCTGAGAATGTAGATGTCGAATAAAATTAGTAATGTAGATATGGTCTTAGAGAATACAAGTTTCGTGCATTTCCTTTGAAAAAAATTAAAATCTATTATTTAAAAATAAATTTTTTATGTAAATTTCAAATTTATTCATTTTTTAAAAAAAGAATATGCGAAGTTTGCATGTCCTAAAATTATAAATATCATTTAATATATTAATTAACGGAAGAAAATAGGAAATATCGTTACCAAATGGAGACTCAAATCTTTTTATTTATTTATTTAATATTTTTTAAATATCTTGATCGTTTACTTTCTTGTATGTACATGATTATATATTGCCTCTTTCATTTAAGAGCAGTATGCCTCCTTTATTTAAGAGCGGTATTGTAGTCACCAAAATTATGTTCCTAATAGGATCACCGAATAGTATATTTTAATTTTTAATTTTTTTTATTTTTTTCATGTATTTTTTAATCATCATAAACATTTAAAAAAATTAACAACATTAAAAAAATAATTTCTTAATCACTAAGTACAAAAATTAAAAATTAAAAAATAGTAAAAAAATGCTCATTCGGGATACTATTTAGGTCCGGAATTCGGGGCCAAAACATTTCTGTTTATTTAATTACATGTTAACAACTCCTATCACAAAGGTTCATATGGAAACAGGTCCTTCTGGGTTGGCAATGGACTAGGCTGCTTTATTTTGTGAAGGTTTTAATTATATGTTTGCTTATTATATTAAGTAAAATAATTGGAATGTTGAAGTGGCTCTTGATTTGGCTGGAAGATGCCTCAAAATGAAGACATAAATAATACAAATACAAGCTACTTAATTTTGCCTTTTTTCTTATAGCTAGTGGGATTAAAAATATAATAAAAACTAATGGCACTTGAAGTAATGGTTTTGAACTTAATTTGAGGTTATCCTCTCTCCAATTCATGTAAAATAGATAGGACGTCACTAATCATTTGAACTTGACCAAGTTCTTAAAATGATGTGAAATTTTTTAAAAAAAAAAAAAAACTTAAAATGGATTAGCAGGAGCTCGCAGCAATGGGTGTAGACACACCCTATTTAATATAATGGATAAGTTTTATATGAATAATAATAAAAATTCAATAAATATCATAGAAAGAGAGTAATTTCAAATGATCTTAAATGGAATTGACGATAAATGAAATAAAAATAGTTATCCAATATTATTTGATTTTCTCGCTAAGGGATTAAGCATGAATATTAAAGTTATAGATATCGTAATCTGCATTAATAAAGTTCTCAATTATTAAAGGAGGTTGTTAATATTTCAAAGTGGTACCACTCAAAATGTCCCAAAAATAACACAATAATTTGGACCCACTCCCCAATTATATGAGTCGTGATCCCTATAAAACTTATCACATAGCTATCCAGCAACGAGCCACGTGGATATGAGGATCATGAAAAGAAAAGACTCCCCCGTTTCTATCATACACCGTTTTAATTAAATAAAATGTGCACCACAATTTCTCATCAAGTTGCGCAAAAATACCTATCTACCACGAATTATTCTTCAATGGCAAATATAAAATAATTACTTATTCTTTTAAAAAAAATTTTTATTAATTTCAACTTGTGGCGCACGAACCTTTGGTTATTTTTCGTACTTAACCTTGAATATTGGAAAAATGCACAAGTAAATTAGCAAACAATAGAGTTTACACAAACAACTTCGGTTGTGTATGGTATGTGAAGTAGTCTCAGACTAATTTATTATTATTTATAAATAATTTATTATTATTAACAAATTATTTATTAATTTTTTACTATTATTTACAGATAATCTATTACCTCGCATCCAAACAAAGTCCGCAGCTTCAAATTTGGCAAGAACGTTTGTTGTAACCTCAGGTGCGGTAAATTATTGATTCATGTCTTGCTAGAAAAATCGCAAGTTTATAGCTTAAAATTGTAAAATATTAAAACATCACAATCTCACTAGAGCAGTCACATCGGGACCGGATAGGACTATTTTGGCAGAGGCCAGCTGGTAATTGGTGGAAACATTAGCTAGGGAAGGCGAAAGACTTAAGTCGCACAGTCAATGTCTTGACCTATCAGAAAGGAAAATGTTGGGTAACTCTCAAAGCCACGCATTAACTCTCACACAGTTACACTTGTGCATATATACATATATATTAATAATTAAGAATATTTATTCTAAAAAAATAAAAAATAAAAAAACCATTTTCAGTAGTGTACATATTTAGAGTGTAGATTTGGTGTGCACCTAAGCATTATCTTAAAAGAAATTTTATACTTCTCAAGATATTCATATTTTTCTCTTGAAGTATGCAAGAAAATTTCAAACAAAATTTTTTAAAATTTAAATAGAAATAACAATAATATAGAAATGGAGATTTTTCTTTCAATTTTTAAATTTGTAACTAGAGAGAATATGGAACATATAATATTTTGTGGAAAATAATGCATACAGTACATCTATTCCGCTATGATAAGTAGACATTTTCCATTAATTTTTTAATTTAATTTTTTTAAAAATAAAAATTGATTAAAAAGTGATAACAAGATCACATTTTATATTACGAAAGTATAGCATTACTCGTACTTAATTCTTAGGGAAATACTAAACCCACAGATGGTGGTCACCGATTCCTTTTTTTTATTTTTTTACTTAATTGGTAAGTAAATATTTTTTAATGAATTCTAATATCTCATCAGACAGTTTTCTATATCGGCCTGGTCCTCTTGCTACGGTCTGAGGGATGACGAAATTGCCTAGAAAAAAAACTAATAGCAATGAATCTGCGTGACGAAGTTTCCAAGAAAAAGGACCAACCCAGTGCATGCACATCTCGCATCCATCCATCCATCCACATTTGTAACCATGGACAACAAAATGATTTGAGTAAATTGGACACGTACGACCCAAACATGATCAAACAAAGGAATCTTCCTGCCATCCATCACCATGCATGCATGCCACGTTTTTACCGTTGTTCTGGACAAGCCTAGAAATCTTGTTCCAACTTCTTTTATTTTTCAGAAATGTACGTTCAAACTTGAATGTGCACCCACCAAAACGTACTAAAATCGAAAACAATGACTGATTGTATCGCCTCCTTCGGAAGATTCAAAAGAAGATGTTAAGTCAAAGACGACGGCACTCGTGTGGCGATTCATATTTATTATGGGATCGGGTCTAAATGTCCAAGTTTTATGTTCTTCGAAATCATGGAACATTCTGAGAGACATCCCAAAAAAAATTAAAAAATGGTTCGTAATTTGTAAATAATAATAAAATTTTTAATTAAAATTAAATGAAATAAAATGCGATGATTACCTCTACATCCGTACTAACTCTAAATAATTTTCATTTTCACGGAGTTAATGGAAAAGTCTGAAAAAAAAGTTGGCCCCAAAACCAAAGTTGCATGGAATTCAATTCAAAGCCACGCTTAATATTCTTTTTTTGAATTTTAAAAATCAAAGCGCCTAAATGAAATGACATCATCTCAACCATATCCAATTAAAGGCTGCTTCTTTTGAAGGTTTGACTACCCCCTGGCCCCCTGTGACCATTTCCCATCTCTTTACGTTCTCATTATTGCGGTTCGACCAAGTTTACAAAAAAATAATAATAATAATAATATCATTTTTCTACAACTCCTAACATGTAATATCAATTTTATTTCATCTGAAAACATTTTAAATAAAAATAATAATTTATATAATTCCGGGGTAAATCTCTTGAATATCCGATTAAAAAGAAAATAAAATAAATTACGTGGCACGACTTGGATAGTCCATAAAGCTTCCATAATTGCTACAACTTGGTCGTATTAAAGAAAAAAAAAAAAAAAAAAAAAACAAAGAGGGCATTAGCTGTCCCTATACCAGCCTGTTCTGAGATTCCCAAATGTTCAATTATCCATTGTTTGGTTTTTTGTAATCGGAAGGTGGAAAGTTCAGAGAAGGAGAACGGAAAAGATAAAGCTGATCACTTGCAGCAGATTTTCCAAAAAATAAATAAATACATAAATAAGAACGATATTTGCAGGTGGTTTCGATCTTTTCTTTTTGTAGTCTTCTGTCTTGTCCACTCTTTTGGATGAACAATGAATATCAATTCCTTTTGATTTGGAGCTAATCGAGATCAGCAATATTTGTAGTTACCTTTCTTTTTTTTTTCATCCTTGTTGAATTTCAGTCCCAATCGTATCCATAATAAAGGTTGTACCATCTATTATTTCCAGATTTTATTCTTCCTCTCTCCCCCTTTTTCCTGTTTTTTTTCCCACTTTTTAGTCTTAAATCGTACCCATAATCTTCCCATGAGGATTTATTTACCGTGCATGCATGGTTTTGGGATGAAATAAATTAAGCAGGCCAGGAGGGATTAAAGTGAAGTTGTTCATGTTAAAATTTTAAGAAATGATATTTATAAATTATAGAGTGAGTAAGCGTCACATAATTTATTTTAAAAAAATAAATAAATATGACACACATAACAAAAAAAGAAAATTTTTTTTTAAAACGATTAGATCACGGCTGCGTGAAATTTAAATTTTTGAGTGTTGTACTTTTGACCCTCGGTAGTTGTTATTAGAATCTTTCACACGTGCTGCTGCGTCACAATATGGATACAATTTCTCAACATTTTATATTTTTTCTGATTTTTTTTCTTGGCTGAATAGTGAACTCGTGTCGTGCCCTGTTTGGATACAATTTCTCAACAAACGATCTTTCACACGTGTCCAACGGTCAAAGTTGTTAGTTAAAATTAAAATATAATTAAAAGTATTTTATATATTCGAGTTGATCTTATACATGAAACGTTAAACGCCTCAAACAAATCGGACAAGTTAGTAGTTGATAACCAAATCAATAAAATTTATCAAGTGCTTGATTACATATTCATAGGATCATTTTTACACGCAACAAATGAAGCTTTTTAATTATTATTATTTTTTAAATAATACTTTCCTGGCAATGGATATATTATCTTATACAAATAAATAAATAAATATATCTTTGTATTCAAATTAGTTATATTTAGTATGCAAGCAGTATGCATTAGTGATCCGCCTAGGATTGTATATATCTGTTAAAGATTATGAGTAATACTAGATATAATTTTAAGATATTCAAGTTCTATGTATCTTATTAAAAGTAATGATATACACTACATTTTCATTATATTTTGATCGTACTAAGTAGTACGTGACACATTTATCACTCTTAAATGATAAAGAAATATGTAATAAATGATCAGTTAATAATGATAAATATATCACAATCTTACTTAGTATGATGAAAGTGAGATGATAGTATGGTGTATAGAATTTTTTTTTATTAAACAAAAAAAAAAGTGAAACTCATTATAAAATGAATTTTTTAATGTGAATTTTAAATTTGTTTACTTTTTAAAAGAATTATGCATAACTTACACGTTTAATGCTGTATAAATTAATTTCTAAATATCAAACCTTGAATTTACCAGATAGCGAACCTATTGATTATTGTATCTAACATATAATTTTTAGTACCTCTTAAAGCTTATATATACAACTCTATGATCTAAGTTTTTAGTTATTTATTAATTATTTTTAATAAATATCATCGAATTTCATTTATCTTCATATAACTAACTATCCCCATCTCTTTCTAGAATTGAAAAAGAAAAGTTCAATTAAAAATCTAGTAGAAGTTTCTAAACAATTCCACTTGCTTAGCCATCAACTAGAACACTCTTCTTATGTATGCCCCATTGTCAGCTTCGATTTTTCCTATGATCGTAGTTGGTCAAAAATAAAATTCTCTCCATATATTACGTATTCATGTAGACTTTAATTTTGCATTTGTTTTTTCTTTTTCTTTTTCTTTTTGTTTAAGTTAGTCCTTAAAGTCTAGTGAACACCAACATGTGTCTCGTATTTTCTTTATCGTTACCATGCAAATGGAAATTAATATTGATGGAATTTGGCTTATTTTTTTTAAAAAAATTATTGGATATTAATTTCTTGCTAATAAAATCAATGGATTATAAGATTGTATCTAGTGAATTAAAGAAATAGATAGATTTTTTCTCTAGCCTCGTGATCTTGTATTACTCATTTTCTGACACAAGATGTTCAAATAATAACAATAATAATAAGAGAATAGTCTAGAATATATTTAAAATATTATTCATTTCTTTCAAGAATAAAAAAATTATGTCCCGTTTGAATAGCGAAAGTGTTTTATCTCATCTAATCTTATCATTACAATTTTTTTAAAATTTTCATACAAAATATAATAACCAATTTAATTTTTTCAAATCTACAAATAATAATAATATTAAAAAATAATATTTTAAAAATATTTTATTCAACTTTCAACTTTTATCTCAACTCATCTCATTTTAACTCACTATCAAAACAGCAACTTATTCACTCATTTTTTCCCAGTTCATTCTTCCCCACGACTACCTGATCGTGATGCCTGTCTTGGTTAAGTTTTGACTAAAATGACAGTTGACCCAACAGGACGTTGTAGTTTTCAATTATATATGGCGTTCGATAAGGTTTATGAGGATGACATGCATGGCATTTAGGAATGGGTCCAAAATGAAAGCATCGTGTTGGAAGGGCAGTTCTGGGGGTGGTACATCTTAGGAATTAATGGACCGACCCGGCCGAGCTTATCTAGTTAACAAAATCATAATTGTTTTGGATACAAAATTTAATTTCCCTTTTAGATTTTGTAAAAATCATTTGTTTTTTTATTTTTTGCAACCAAAAATAAGGTAATTCATTTGATGATTTTGATAGAGATCATCTATTAAACTTTGGATTTTTTAGCGAAAAAATGTTACAATTATAAAAAGATTATATAAAATTAAATCTATAAATTTACATCACTTTGTACGATATGTTAAATCTATTTTATAATAAAAAAAATTTTATAATTTAAAATATCACATAAAATCACGTCAATTTATAAATTTATTTTTATAACATTTTTTTGTGTTTCTATATGTGTTCTAGATGAATTCCATTCGACCAACGAGGATTCTAGAATTCATCTACTAGGTTTCTAAGAGACAGTTGGAGAGTCGACCTTGAATTTGACAAATTGGCAACACAATATATATGCACGAGCTTAATTAATTTCAAATTAATGACCGTTGCCTAGCGGTTAGCCTGCCAATTTCCGGCTTACAAAAAATAAACCCAATGTAATAATATTATTTTCCTGTGGAGTAATAGAGGATAACGAACGTGTGGTTGAGAAGTTTGAAAGGGAAATAATATTCGTATTATGCACGGATATGTGTCCTTTTCTAGTTGCTTTCTCTTTCCAAGCTTTCACTATTTTCGTTACCGTGATTGATGTGATCATACCCATACGACATCGTTTTTAACAAGAAGAAAAATAACCGCTGGCAATTTTTTTTTTTTGTTTTTGTTTTTTATTTTTATTTTGTGATTAAGGAAATTTTTTAATGATGTTGTGTTTAAAAAAAAAAAATTATTTAAATGTGTTAAAAAAATACATATAAAAAAAAAACAAAAAATACATACCAAAATAATTAACGGTGGTTTTCCTTGGGAGCTAGGAGTGGTGGGCGTAGAAGCGTCCAAATTATATTCACCTATCATCCTATATCACGTATATGTTTTTATTTTTATTTTTCTTAAAAGATGATGATAATTTAATTCAAGAATAATAGTCAAGCATTTAAAAAAATGTAATGGCTATTATTTATTTTAAAAAATGAAATTATTTATATTACGACATTTATTGTAACATATATTTATATGAATAGATACATACATATAGCTTTATTTACAATATTATGATAATCTAATTTTATTATTAATTTTTTAATTTTTAATAACTGCCACATCAATACGTAAATAAAATTATAAGTAAAACTAATATTTTAGTATTTACATACCACTGGCCTCAACTTTAATATATATTATATTGTTTCTTCTTCAACAATAATGGTGGCTTTTGGTGAACTGCACCATAGAAAAAGCGCAACGCTTCTCTCCCAAGGGTCAAAAGTGGAGTTTGAACTTATCCGGACAAAAGGAAGAATTTGCTACCGCGTAGGACCAAAATAGGCTTGGCCCCACCTTTAAAAGCGTAAGGGAGGGGTAAGAAATGAGAGGGAGTAGGGAATGGGGAAGGAGATATAACGAGAATTGATGTTGAAATTACAATCAATTAGGGCGTTGCTATTAATGAGAGGTGGCATATTTTCATGCATTTTGATAGATGAGAGGTTATAATGAGAGGTGGCAAATTCGGCTTAAAAAGAATTTTGTTAATTGAATCTTCTAGAACTCTCTTTAGGCCCTCCCAATATTATAAGAGTAAAGTTGCGTTTAGATGTTGAATTGAGATGAGATAATAAAATATTGTTAGAATATTATTTTTTAATATTATTATTATTTTGAGATTTGAAAAAATTGAATTGTTTATTATATTTTGTGTTGGGATTTGAAAAAGTTGTAACGATGAGTTGAGTTGAGTTTATCTTCCAAACGAAGCCTAATTATACATATAATCATGAAGTACATAAACGCCGTGTAATCGTTTTGAAAAATAGTGGGGTCTACTATTAAAAAATTAATTTTGTTCATGTGGATCTCGTGTTTTATTTACTTTTTTCAAAGCGATTACGCGACAATTACATAATTTACGATTACAAATATATTTTCTAATATTATAATGATGTCCCAATAGATGGTACTACCGAGTTACCAACATTATGAGGAGCTCTTACCTCTTTGGCTCTTTGTCAAGAAAAAGGGAAAAAAAAAAAACGTTGAAATGGCAAAAATTAATTGAAATTAAAAAAAAAAAAAAAAAAAAAAAAAAAAAAAAAAAAAAAAAAAACTCCTCATGGCTCTTTGCATTTAATGATATTAAATTAATCGGATTGATAAATGAGTACGATGTTATTGTCTTTTCTTCACTTGGGATAGTTTGCAAATTCAAGATGGAATATATTCACTTGGAAAGTCTGCAACTAACGAAAAATAAATATATGCTCCCTGAAATAAACGATAAATGTATTCTGGATGGCCCAGATACAAATCAACTATGATACATATACTGGTTGAGGTTCTATGAAACTTTGGTGTGTGTCAGGCCTGGCTTCCATTCGTTTTGGGCCGAACTCAGGTTAGGGTGAAAAACTTCGACAAAACCACAAGCCCAACAATCTGGACGAACATGTTCATGCTCCAAATGCATCTATAATATTTGATCTAATTACGAATGCATTGGGGATTTCTAGGATAAATGGCTTCTTCAAAACTCCAAAAATAATATGATTCATTGAAGGTTATAATGATATAGCTCAAATGGTAAGTGACAAATATTGAAACTTGTGGAGAAAATTCTTGCTTTCTTTATTGTGAAGTACGTAGAAATATATAGATTTTACAGATAAGGTAGATCTCGAATGTACACGATAAGACATAATACCGGAAATACAAAATAATATGTTTATCTTAGCACAACTAAGTTTGTTACAGATAATGCTGAGAGAAATATGACATAATGACTCTGATACTCCCTCTCAAGTTGGGTGGTAAATGTTTGAAGTGCCCAACTTGGAAAGAAGTCCAGATAAGTGAGCAGCTCCGAGAGGTTTAGTGAATAGATCACCGATGTTTTGTGAAGAAGAGATATGAGATGTTGATATCAAACGACTTTGAAGCTTCTCATGAACCACGTGACAATCAATGTCAATATGCTTTGTGCGTTCGTGGAAGACTGGGTTTGCGGCAATGTGCAATGCTACCTTGTTGTCACAGTGTAGTAGAGCTGGTTGGAGATGCAAAATAGTTAAGTCTTTCAAGAGACAAACAAGCCAAGTTATCTCACAATTTGTAACAGTCATTGCTCGGTATTTTGCTTCAGCAGATGAGCGAGAGACTATGCTTTATTTCTTTGATTTTCAAGAGATTGGAGAATTACCAAGGAGGTTACAATAACCTGTAACGGAGTGCCTGCTGTCCATGCAACTAGCCCAATCATAATCACAATAAGCCCTTAAGTGCATGGGGCTGTGAGAGGGGAAGAGAATTCCTTGGCTGGGTGAGCTTTTGATGTAATGCATCCATGTGCGGTTGCCGAGGAGTAGACATGTATTGGCTCAATACTTGAACAGAGTTGTGAGGTTTGGACGTGTAATGGTGAGACAGACAAGTCGTCCAACGAGTCGACGATAAGTAGTAGGATCAGCCAAGAGTGGTCCATCTGAATTGTTGAGTTTCAGATTTTGCTCCATTGGAAGGAGGAAGGGCAGGAACTGAGAAAACTAGTATCCTGAAGGATTTCCAGTGTATATTTTCATTGACAAAGAGAGATACCTTGTTTTAATCATGCAACCTTAAGGCCAAGAAAGAATTTAAGATCAGCAAGGTCTTTGAGCTTGAAATGGGTGTTTAGATGATTTGTTAGCTCATCAATAGCATTGAGATTGTTACCTGCAATAATTATGTCGTCAACATAGATGGGTAAAGCTATGAAAGAGGAACCTTGGTGCCGAGTAAAGAGAGAGTAATCTGATTTGGACTGAGTGAAGCCACAATGAAGTAATGTGGTCTAGAACTTGGAGAACCATTGTCTAGAAGCTTGTTTCAAACCATACAATGATTTGTTGAGGTGACAAACTGAGTGCTCCACCTATTGAATGAACCTTGGAGGAAGAGTCATGTAAAGACCTCTTCATGAAGATCCCCATGTAGAAATGCATTGTTGATGTTGAGTTGTCTAAGGTACCAATTATCCGCAACAGTAATAGTAAGTAAACATCTGACAGTTACAAGTTTGGCAACTGGAGAAAATGTCTCATGGTAATCGAGTCTTGCTGTGTGTATCCCTTGGCCACTAGTCGAGATTTGTAGCATTCAATACTACCATTGGATTTATGCTTAATGTGGTATACTCACTTGCAATCGATGGCCTGTTTGTGAAGTGGTAAAGGAGTGAGAGTCCATGTATGATTGTCTTCCAATGCCTTAATCTCTGCAGCCATGGCATCTCGCCAATGTTGGTGTTTCACAGCCTCATGGAAAGTCTTTGGTTTCAGTGTGACAGGAAAGTGCAATGGAAAAGTTACGATAAGCAGGAGATAAGTGATTATATGATATGAGGGAAGATAGAGAATAAGGAGTACCTGACTTTGTGGAACCCTGCTGGCTGGAAGAGTTGGTTTGGCATGACGACATGGCCAATTGATAGTGATAGTCTTGTAGATACCTTGGTGGATGACATGCACGAGTGGAACGACGTGAGATGGATTCGTTAGTGGGAAGTGAGATAGACAAAGAAGGCTGAGGGGTAGGCGTATCAATGGAAACAATTGGATTTGGCATGACAGGTGGACTCTTGTGTTATGGTGGACTTGTAGTAGAAATTGCAGTTGCAAAGGGAAATGTACATTTGTGAAAAATGACACTCTTGATACAAATATTTGTCTGGTCTGTAAATCAAGAACCTTGTAGCCCTTAGTAGCAAATGGGTATCCAAGGAAGACATAAGCTTGGGCACGTGGGTGAAACTTGGACCTGTTATGAGCAATGATAGAGGCATAACAAAGGCAACCAAAGACTCGAAGATGAGAGTAGCTTCGCTTAAAGTTAAAAAGAACTTCATATGGTGAATGACTAGAGAGTAGAGGTGTGGGAACAAGATTGATGAGGTAAATAGCTGTGAGGATACAATCACCCTAGAATTGCATGGGTAAGTGAGATTGAAACCAAAGGGCACGAGCAACGTTTTGGAGATATTGATGTTTACGTTCGACTACACCATTTTGTTGTCGTGTAGCAATGCAACTGCATTGGTAAATGATACCATTGTCAACAAAGAAAGATGACATATCAAATTCCAAGCCATTGTCACTATGAATAATTTTAAATTTGGAAGAGAATTGGGTTTCAATGAGTTTAATGAAAGAAGATGATAAAGAACGAGTATGTGAGTTGTGACTCATGAGATAGATCCATGTACAACGTGTGAAGTCATCCACTATGGTTAAAAAATCATTAGGAACCATCGTAAGAAGCTAGGGACATTGGTCCCCATATGTCACAATGCAATAGTTCAAAGGAGAAAGTAGAAGAAATTTTGCTGATAAGAAAAGAAAGACGTTGTTGTTTTGCTAAGGGGCAAACATTGCAATGCTCATGTTTTGAAATAGAAATATTGAGTACATCATTATTGAAAGATGATAAACGAGAAAAAGAAAGGTGGCCTAAATGTCTATGCCATAAAGTTGTTGAAGAAGAAGAAGCAGAAGCAGAAGCAAAGTATGTGCGAGATGAAGAGGGTGGTAGCAAATTGTAAAGGCCATGATGCCGCTTAGCCAAACCAATCGTCTTCCATGACAACTGGTCCTGAATGAAACAAAAACCAAAGAGAAATATGAAACAACAAGAGTTAGTAGAAATGAGTTTACTGGCTGAGATTAAATTAAATGTAAATGATGGAACGCATAAAACATCAGTAAGATGTCGAGAAGATAAAAGAGATATGGCACCAATGTGAGAGGCAGTAATCGAGGTGCCATTGGGTAGATGGACTAGATTAGATATGGAAGAAGTGATTGTGGTTAAGGGTGTAAATTCAAACCGAAAAACCAAACTGGACCGGATCGGTTTTACCGATTTTGAATCGGTCCGGTCCGAGACCAGTTCTTAGAATGTAAAAACCGGCCGGTTCCGGTTTTAGGATTTTTCGGACCGGACCGGACCGGATCAGTTGATAAAAAATATATATAAAAAATAATATTTGTATAATTGTATATATAAGTTTTATACAAAATATTATATATATAAGTTTTATATATTATGTATAATTATAAATTTATATATATAATATATATAATTATATATTCATATATGAAATTATTTCTTATTATAATTTATAAATTATTACATAAAATGTTAATACTAAATCACTAAAAGTTTATAACTAATACTAATAGTAAATATATAGTTTATAACTAATACTAATATATAACTTATAACTATACCAATAGTCTAATATTAATATTATTATATAGTCTAATATATTAATAAAAGTATAAAACGTATATTTTTAAATCAGTTCTTTTTTAAACAAATTTTTAATGACAAATTGTGAAACTTACATTTTAAAAAAATTGAAAAACCGGACTGGATCAGACTAGAAACCGGTAAAACCAGAAGTACCGGTTTAGGAGGGTAACCGGTGCGTAATTGGTTTTGAAAAATACAAAACCGATACATACCGGTTCGGTCCTAGATTTTATCCAAAACCAGACCGGTTACACCCCTAATTGTGGTGAGAGAGGAGATTGAGGTGACTACATGGTCAATAGCTCCTGTGTCAAGTATCCAAGGATGAGGGGAACAAGACGCAGAAAAAGAATAGGAAATAACTGAGAGATTGGTGGAAGGTTGAGAAGAAGAAGGCTGTGAACTACTTGCAAAAACATGATTAACCATAGGCTGTGGAAAGGAGGTATTGAGAAGACCAAGAAGTTGTTCATATTGCTCCTTGGTGATAGGAAGTTGAGGTGTGGTAGCAATAACATTAGTACCTAAATCTTGATTAACTGAGCATGGTTGATGAAGTTGATGTCTAGGAGGATAGCCATGAAGTTTGTAACAACGATCAGTCGTGTGACCATGAATACGACAATGATTGCAGAAAGGGCGCTCGCATTTAGAGGTTGTATATGAAGCACCTAATTTAGACTCAGAACGAGTAGTAGGTTAATTGTTGTGGCTAAGTAGAGTAGCAGGTTCCACAACAAGAACACTGAGGGAAGCAACTTCACGTTGACGTTCTTCTTGCAGAACAAGGGAGAAATCTTTATTGATAGGTGGAAGATGATCCATCAAGAGAATCTGGCCATGAACAGAAGAAAAAGACTCATCAAACCCCATTAGAAAATACATGATCTGCTCTTCTTGTTGATAAGCTAGGAGTGTTTTGGAGGCACCACAAGCGTAGTGTGGTATAGACCGAAAATTATTAAGCTTGTCCCAAAAACCTTTGAGTTGAGTGAAGTAGTGGCTGATAGATGTTTGATTTTGAGATAAGAAAGAGATAGCCTTTTGGAGTTGAAATATACAAGGAACATTGCTTTGAGAAAAACGTTCATTGAGATCATTCCACATAGAAGTGGTTATGTCAATAAAAATGATGCTGGTAGCAAGGTCTTTGGAGACAGAGTTTAAGATCCAAGAGACAACCATATTGTTGCAGCGAGACCAGAGCTCAAACAAGGGATCAGTCCGTTGAGAGGGACAAGGGAGAGAACCATCAATGAAACCAGTTTTGTACTTGGCACTAAGGGTCATGAACATGGAGCGGCTCTAGGTGGAGTAATTGTCACCAGTTAAGGGTTGGGAAACCAAGATTGCACCTGGGCTATCACCATTGTGCAAGAAGTAGGGGCTGGAGGGATTATCAGTTGAATTGTTGGAAAGAAAAACCATCTATAGTAAGGATCGACTATCTGATACCATAACAAATATTGAAACTTGTGGAGAAAATTCTTGCTTTCTTTATTGTGAAGTACGTAGAGATATATAGATGTTACAGATAAGGTAGATCTTGAATGTACATGATAAGGCATAATAGCGGAAATACAAAAGGATATGTTTATCTCATCACAACTAAGTTTTTTTACAGATAACGCTGAGAGAAATATGGCATAGTGACTCTGATAGTAAGAATATTTGCATCTCACACAAAACGGACGAGTCAATACTTCGGGTCTCCATATTTTTCTTTTATTTATGTTTGTTTTTTTCCACCAAGAAAGCAGAATATCATCATGA